>NC_048582.1:39320242-39974742 GCF_013265735.2 Oncorhynchus mykiss | reverse complement strand
ACTTTAACGTAGTGGCCTAGTGTGTGTGTGTGTGTGTGTGTGTATTGTGCAAGGGTGTATGTAGCGTGATTGTACAGATTTGAGTTGTGTATATCCCACATGCTGATTCATCGCGCAATAGCCCAATGTTATGCAGGAGGAGTTTTGCATAATGTCATACATATGGATGGCTAAGCCTATCTCTGAGTCATTCATCAGTCATTTCATGCACAGTAACCTCACTGATGAAGGGGTTGGAGGACCGTGATAGGAAACTGCTTAGCACGGGGACCCGCGTGGACATGAATATTACACTGGCGGAGCCGGGATGAAGCCGGACTGGCTCAAAGGGCCTTTGGAGTGGTCTCCTGTGCCACCCCGGCCAGATGGAAACTTGATTGGGTATTGGCGTCCGGGCCGTTGCTCTGTAAATATTGTGACCCATTCCCCCTCCTTTGCTTTTTCTTATCACAGATAGAGGTCGACTGATTATGATTTTTCAACGGCGATACCAAATTATTGGAGGACCCAAAAAAAAGCCAATACTGATTTCTTATTTTTAAATTAAAAAACTTTTTTTAAATTTACATTTATTTTATTGATTTTAAAAAAATTATAATTAAAAATAAATATATATGTGTGTGTGTGTGTGTAATAATGGCAATTACAACAATACTGAATGAACACTTTTTACTTAATATAATAATACATCAATAGAATCCATTTAGTCTCAAATAAATAATGAAACATGTTCAATTTGGTTTAAATAATGCAATTCTGGCAAATTAATTACGGTCTTTGTTAGGAAGAAATGGTCTTCACACGAGCCAGGCGGCCCAAACTGTTGCATATACCCTGACTCTGCTTGCACTGAACGCAAAGAACTGACACAATTTCCCTAGTTAATATTGTCTGCTAACCTGGATTTCTTTTAGCTAAATATGCAGGTTTAAAAAATATATACTTCTGTGTATTGGTTTTAAGAAAGGCATTGATGTTTATTTATGGCTAGGTACATTTTTCGCAAATGCGCTTTTGTTAAATCATCACCCGTTTGGCGAAATTAAAGTAGGCTGTGATTCGATAATAAATTAAGACACCGCATTGATTGTATGCAACGCAGGACAAGCTCGTTAACCTAGTAATATCATCAACCATGTGTAGTTAACTAGTGATTATGTGAAGATAAGTTTTTAATGCTAGCTAGCAACTTACCTTGACTCCTTGCAGCCACAAGGTCCTTTTGACGCTGCACTCGCGTAACAGGTGGTCAGCCTGCCACGCAGTCTCCTCGTGGATTGCAATGTAATCGTCCATAATCAGCGTCCAAAAAAGGCCGATTTACCGATTGTTATGGAAACTTGAAATCGGCCGTGCCGATTAATCGGTCGACCTCTAATCACAGATTCCTATCACATTATCAGATCATCACCATTGTGTTCAAATGAACTCGTTTCCTTATGATGTTTTATGCGAATGGGTACCCTTTTTTTTTTTTTTTTTTCAAATTAAGAAAAATAAGTGTTCTTATGTGAGGTGTTGGTTGTGTATATCTTGATGTAAGATATCCATTTAATGAAGTAGGTGTATCTTCAATACTCCCTTAAGAGATGTTATTTATAAGTGCAGTGTGGGTAATGGTAAACGTCACAGACTACTATCATGGGAGATGGTTGGAAAATAACCAATGACTACAAATGACCTTAATTTAATTACATGTGCGTCAAGGCATGTATCTTGTAGCCTGCTGGTATGTAGAGGTGTATATTATCGAGGGCCTTGCTCTCCAATCGGCTCTGACCATCTTTTCCAACGCAAACACTCTCTCGCTCCCTTCCACAGATCAACTCCCACAAGAGAGCATATAATCACACACCCATGCAGATCTGTTTCACCCATAGAATTCTCTCACACACACTATATTTCCCTGACCCGCCACACACTTTGAGTTCGATGCCTCCCATTAGCGGGGGGGGCAAGATTGTTCCTCGTTGGGCTCCTGTGACTCCATCACTCTCCATCTTGTTATTAAGATGAACAGAGAGGCAACGTCTTTCTCTACAGAGTCTTAAAACCTTTGATTCGCCATTCCCCTGTTTTTTTAGTAAGTAAACAAGCACCAATTTCACTCTGTGGGAAGTGGTGCTCCAGCTTCTAAGGACCATGTCAGAATAAAAAGCAATGTCTCTGGCATGCAATTACCAGCCCTGTGTAAGGGTGGTGGTGGTGGTGGTGGTTTTAAAAAGCATAAATGGGTCACGACATCCTACAATTCTTGTCCGACTCTAATCTCAAGACCACCAAACAAAGCCTTAAATTCAGTTTCGCCACATGCATTATTCCCCGTGTCCCTTGTGTACAAAGTATAAATAAATCCAACATACTTGCAACATGCATTACTAATTGATGTGGTTACGTTAGTGCATCTGTCCTGCCCAGCTGCTGGTATAACAAGATATTCATCTTTTCTGGTAAATTCTAGTGTTTTTTTTTTGTTGTTGTTGTTGTTGTGTACAATATTGACAGGACGGTGACCTGGAGAATATGAATAATATTAAAATGTTCCTATATTCCAAGATGTTTGTGTCTCCTCACTACAAGCTGCTAGAATAACAATGTCTTCTGTATCACCGTCTGACTGTGTGTGTGGGTGGTTTTTCATTTGGAACCTTTCGTTCCGGTTCGTCCTGTCAAAATGTATTTTTGTATTCTGGTGTTTTATTAAAGTATGATGGATTTCTAAATATGATTTTTGAGTCCGTTATGTGTGACGTTCAGCCAGCCTAGCGATCCGTCTGCGGATTTGATTGCGTATGTCACATGGACAATGTTTTTTGCTTCGGCCCTTGCGGTTATTAGGTGTAGCTTTATTACAGGAATGAAATGATTCTCGTTGTTTACACACACACACAGGACGGTCTGTTCGGTTACATTTTATCACATGCTTCGACAACCATCCTATCGAGACAAGTGCAGTTACCCAAAGTGCTAGAGAAACGATAGGGTTATTGATGGGGAAACAATGCGACGTGATTAGCGGAGCGTAACCGCCATGCAAAGAATACTGCTCGTTGTTGTCAGTATCTTAAAATAGATGCATTCGTGGTTCGCTGAGTGTGTTGTTTACAACATGTGGGCTGGATGATGTTTGTTGACTGCAGATCCCCCCCCCCCCAAAAAAAAATGTATGGACTTAAAATAAGGTGGCTTATTCAGCCCAAACCTGTGGTACTACATTGCCCCGCAAAATTCTTGACTGCAGTCGAGACATTTATGGTCCTCCTGAGTCCACTTTAGGTCCTCGTCTGTTGCCTTGACTACGCCTCTTTGCAGCACTCTGTCAATCCCTCTTCATTCGGGCCTTTTATCCTTGTTGACCTAATGCAGGTGATTGTGACACAAATGGCTTAGTTTTAGTTCAGGGAACGCTACTGAAAAAAATTACTTTTTTAAATTTATTTTAAAGATTTTGTTTTTAGAGTCATATTTTACAAAAGTCAATCTACCTCAAGTCTGCTGGCATGTAAATCTTAGTAATGGCTTTGGAAGGTGGGATTGTGGCAAGAAACAAACGATTAGTGTACCTCAGACAATCTACAGTCCTTTGGTTGTCAAAGTGGAAGGATACCAATTGTTTCTGGCGGGGCATACAGGCAGAATGTTAAATAATGTAGCAGGGCACATTAACGACTGAAGTAGACCCACATGTCATAGTAATGGGATGTCGTTTTTCTGCTTCGATGCGAAATCATGTCATTAGCTGACACTCCATTTATTTATTTATTTATTTATTTATTTATTTTGGTGCATATTATTCTATTAGTTCCCCGTTTTTTTTTCTTTTAACAGTGACTGTTGGACCTATTTTTCCTCACGAGACCAATGTGTGAGAGAATGTGAATTGTTATGTATTTTGTCGGCCGCCATCTATGCATATCGTTTTTCTTTATTTAAAGCGTTCCTTTATCCCCACGTATGAATGGAAGACGGGCAGGTCTGCATTCCCAGGCATGTCAAAATTCCATGCCAAACTATCATTTACATGTTTTTTATTTTTTAAATGAGAGATAATAAAAGTCGAAACTGTGTTATTTGTGGAATGTCATTGTTTGTACTAGGTAGCCCATAAAATTGCACTGGAATGCTCAACTCGTCAATAAGTGTCTCGCCCACATGACCTAGTAGCTCGTTATTTACCTTGGGGCTTGTGATCTTAACCAGAGGGTGTCCGAGCAAGGCTATCAGAAACGCCTGATTGCCTACTATGTTCGGGCCCGCCGGCTGCTTGCCCTGCCCACAGTATATTGACAAGGCCACTAATGGCTCTTGCTGTCCAGTATTAATAGACCGGCAGAACTGTGGACAGCTGCAGGGGGGTCTTCCATTGAGCCACCCTGGGACCTGACACCCCTCTCTCACCTTTCCCGCGCCACTCGGGCTGAGTGGATTGACACAGATTGACAGATAAATGGCCTACAGCGTCTTTTCTCCAGGCCAGTCTCTCAGTGAGATGGACAGATAGTCAGCCAGGGAGAAAATCCTGTCCAGTTCACCACCTCCTGAATTGTTCTCTCTGTTTCTCGTCAGAAACTCACATTTGTCTCTGTGTGAACAGTTTTGCCGTCAGTTGTCACAGCACCTGCGAGTTCAAGTCCAATGTTATTTGTCGCATGCTTTGTAAACAACAGGTACTAACGGTACAATGCTTATTTAGGAGTCCTTTTCCAACCTTTCGTTTACTCGCACTAACCACTTATTTTTATTTTACCTTTATTTAACTAGGCAAGTCAGTTAATAAGAACAAATTCTTATTTTCAATGACAGCCTAGGAACAGCTAACTGCCTTGCCAGCTCGGGGATTTGAGCTTGCAACCTTCCGGTTACTAGTCCAACGCTCTAACCACTAGGCTACGCTGCCGCCCCATACAGAGAGTGCCAATACCGAGTCGATGTGCAGCAGCTGCCAGGGAAAACCTACAGTAATGTGTGAAGATCACATGTCACTCACTGTTATTTATTAGAACGCAGGTTTCTTAAGAAAAGCCTCGTGACTTCGTCAGCTGTGCCTGTTTCACACTCGCGGGTGTCCCGTCGTCGTACGTGTGCGCACGAGGGAGAACTCGGCAAGCGCACCTCGCTACAGCAGCTTTTGAGAAGGCTACGGCAGCAACAGGATTCAACGCGTTTCCAGCTGATCTAGAATCAGCATCTACCTACCACCCAGTAAAGTGGTCACCAGTTGGTATGTGATGTTAAGCGGGTTAAAGTTGCCAATCCGAACTGATCCCAGGACAGTGGGTAATGGATAGCGCCGGCTCGCTAACTACAATGACAAGGTTCAGAATGTTGAACCAGGGAAGTGACACTGAGCCAAGGAGAGGAGGTTGGAGCACTTGGAGACCGGACATGTCATCTTCGGTTTGGCTCTCTGCACAGCGGTGACTAAAGCAGAGGGAGCGATACCAGACGGCTGCTCTCTCTTTCTCTTCTCTCTCTGGCTTGTGAAGATAAGACTGACACCTCTGAAACACACCACTGCACCATCGCTTCTCAGGTCCCCGTCGTTCCCTGCGAAATGATGGTCAGAGTTCACCAGTTCTCGAACCCTTTTTATGTAGGCTGCGAAGTGATAGGCGTGCTCAGTCCTGCCCCACTGCTCTCAGCCATACTGTCTAGAGGCCTTTTAAATCCACTATCATTTTATATACTTTTCTCCCCCATCAAGAAGATCTTTAATGTCAAATTGAAATTATATATTTTAAACGGTCAATCTGTGATTGCTGCATCCATTTTTTACTTATTAAATGAATGATATATGTATACCCAGTGATTCTTGAAGAATATAACTTATACATGCCTCGCGAGCTTAGTTCAACTGTCGTAATCCGAAATACACTACATGAGCAAAAGTATGTGGACACCTGCTCGTTGAACATCTCAATTCAAAATCATGGGCAATAATATGAAGTTGGTCCCCCATTTATTGTTATAAGAGCCTCCACTCTTCTGGGAAGGTTTTACACTAGATGTTGGAACATTTGCTGCAGGGACTTGCTTCCATTCAGCCACGAGCATTAGTGAGGTCGGGCACTGATGTTGGACGATTAGGCCTGGCTCACAGTCGGTGCTCCAATTCATCCCAAAGGTGTTTGATGGGGTTGAGGTCAGGGTTCGGTGCAGGCCAGTCAAGTTCTTCCACACCAATCTCGACAAAGCATTTCTGAAAGGATCTCGCTTTGTGCACGGGGGCATTGTCATGCTGAAACAGGAAAAAAGGGCCTTCCCCAAACTGTTGCCACAAAGTTGGAAGCACAGAATCATCTAGAATGTCATTGTATGCTGTAGCGTTAAGATTTAGCTTTACTGGAACAAAGGGGTCTAGCCCGAACCATGAAAAACAGCCCCAGATCGTTATTCCTCCTCCACCAAACTACAGTTGGCACTATGCATTCGGGCAGGTAGCGTTCTCCTGGCATCCGCCAAACCCAGATTTGTCCAAAAAGTGGAGGAACTGACTTGTTGGAAAGGTGGCATCCTATGACGGTGCCACGTTGAGTAAGGCCATTCCTCTGCCAATGTTTGTCTATGGCGATTTGCATGGTTGTATGCTCAATTTTTATACACCTGTCCAATCATTTGAAGCTTTGTGTGTATATAAAGCTTATAAGCTTGTGTATTTGTAAACAAGTGGTTATATTTATCCAACCCCATCCCTCCAGCTGTTTACCAAAACAGTGGTGGGGTGCCTGCTTAGTTATTGTTTGAGCTACGGAGTTCCCCTTTAAATCCACAGCCATGATGCTTTCTCCCCCATCCAGAACACGGTCTTTAGTGTACCGTTCAACGTATTGTAATGAAACAGGCAGGGAGCAGGTCTCAAACCCTCAACCTTCTAGCACGAGATCCGGCGCGCAATCCACTGTGCGGTAAAAGCATGCTCGTGCGGCAGAGTCGATATCCGCGCTTATAAATCCAGGGTCGTTACAATATATTCTGTCCCCCAATTAGCTAGAATTATTTATTCACCAAGATATTTTTGTTATCGACAGAGTTTAGTATGACACCCCAGAGGCACTGGTTACTGGCCCTACGCTGTAGCCGGTAGGCTACCTACCGCTTAGTAGCATAGCGCTCTATTCCCTCCACTTAGATCCAGCCACGGTTAATTGGCGTTCTAAGAAGGGTAATGGAGAAGATTGATGGCTCGTTCTTAGGAGAGCTATTCAACAGGGCCTCTGGTTCTCCAGCATTCTACTGCTGCTTTATGCGTGTTGGGAAGGAGGAAGTGGGTTTCTAGCGCCTAAGAATAGACCTGCGAAACGGAAATGATTTTAATGCGAAGTGGAGGGTGTGCGCGTGATTGTGTGTTATGTGCGTGGCTCCCGGCATTCTGCAGATCCTTCCATGTTTAAACCAGCGCTTTCCCCCGCCAGCACGATTCCCAACAGGCAGCTCCCACTCTAGCTAGAGTTGCGCTACTTCCTCCAGATCCTAACCAAAGAGAAGAAAGAGAGGGAAAAATGACGCACTTCTGTACGTTCTGGGCTGATATCCCGGGGTTGTGTTTTCTTCTAATCATCATCTTTGCAGAGGGAATCAAAGATGAGATGAATGGTGGGAGTGTGTGTGGAGTGGGATGGGTGATTGATGTGTGCGTAGATCTGTGTGTAGATGGGTTTGCCTGTGTGGCTGGATGATTGGGTGCGTGTGTGTGTGGCTGGATGATTGTGTGTGTGGCTGGATGATTGCGTGCGTGTGTGGCTGGATGATTGCGTGCGTGTGTGGCTGGATGATTGCGTGCGTGTGTGTGTGGCTGGATGATTGCTTGCGTGCGTGCGTGTGTGGCTGGATGATTGCTTGCGTGCGTGCGTGTGTGGCTGGATGATTGCTTGCGTGCGTGCGTGTGTGGCTGGATGATTGCTTGCGTGTGTGCGTGTGTGGCTGGATGATTGCTTGCGTGTGTGCGTGTGTGGCTGGATGATTGCTTGCGTGTGTGCGTGTGTGGCTGGATGATTGCTTGCGTGTGTGCGTGTGTGGCTGGATGATTGCTTGCGTGTGTGGCTGGATGATTGCGTGTGTGTGGCTGGATTATTGCGTGCGTGCGTGTGTGGCTGGATGATTGCTTGCGTGCGTGCGTGGCTGGATGATTGCTTGCGTGTGTGCGTGTGTGGCTGGATGATTGTGTGCGTGTGTGGCTGGATGATTGCTTGCGTGTGTGCGTGTGGCTGGATGATTGCTTGCGTGTGTGCGTGTGTGGCTGGATGATTGCGTGTGTGGCTGGATGATTGCGCGTGTGTGGCTGGTTGATTGCGCGTGTGTGGCTGGTTGATTGCGCGTGTGTGGCTGGATGATTGCGCGTGTGTGGCTGGATGATTGCGTGTGTGTGGCTGGATGATTGCGTGTGTGTGGCTGGATGATTGCGTGTGTGTGGCTGGATGATTGCGTGTGTGTGTGGCTGGATGATTGCGTGTGTGTGTGGCTGGATGATTGCGTGTGTGTGTGGCTGGATGATTGCGTGCGTGTGTGTGTGGATGGATGATTGCGTGCGTGTGTGTGTGTGTGTGGCTGGATGATTGGGTGCGTGTGTGTGTGGCTGGATGATTGCGTGCGTGTGTGTGTGTGGCTGGATGATTGCGTGTGTGTGTGTGGCTGGATGATTGCGTGCGTGTGGCTGGATGATTGCGTGCGTGTGGATGGATGATTGCGTGCGTGTGTGGATAGATGATTGCGTGCGTGTGTGGATGGATGATTGTGTGCGTGTGTGGCTGGATGATTGCTCGCGTGTGTGGCTGGATGATTGCGTGCGTGTGTGTGGCTGGATGATTGCGTGCGTGTGTGGCTGGATGATTGCGTGCGTGTGTGGCTGGATATGATTGCGTGCGTGTGTGGCTGGATGATTGCGTGTGTGTGTGTTTGGCTGGATGATTGCGTGTGTGTGGCTGGCTGATTGCGTGTGTGTGGCTGGTTGATTGCGTGTGTGTGGCTGGATGATTGCGTGCGTGTGTGTGTGGCTGGATGATTGCGTGCGTGTGTGTGTGGCTGGATGATTGCGTGCGTGTGTGTGTGGCTGGATGATTGCTTGCGTGTGTGCGTGTGTGGCTGGATGATTGCTTGCGTGTGTGGCTGGATGATTGCGTGTGTGTGGCTGGATTATTGCGTGCGTGCGTGTGTGGCTGGATGATTGCTTGCGTGCGTGCGTGGCTGGATGATTGCTTGCGTGTGTGTGTGTGGCGCTGGATGATTGTGTGCGTGTGTGGCTGGATGATTGCTTGCGTGTGTGCGTGTGGCTGGATGATTGCTTGCGTGTGTGCGTGTGTGGCTGGATGATTGCGTGTGTGGCTGGATGATTGCGCGTGTGTGGCTGGTTGATTGCGCGTGTGTGGCTGGATGATTGCGCGTGTGTGGCTGGATGATTGCGTGTGTGTGGCTGGATGATTGCGTGTGTGTGGCTGGATGATTGCGTGTGTGTGGCTGGATGATTGCGTGTGTGTGGCTGGATGATTGCGTGTGTGTGGCTCGATGATTGCGTGTGTGTGTGGCTGGATGATTGCGTGTGTGTGTGGCTGGATGATTGCGTGTGTGTGTGGCTGGATGATTGCGTGCGTGTGTGTGTGGATGGATGATTGCGTGCGTGTGTGGATGGATGATTGGGTGCGTGTGTGTGTGTGTGTGGTTGGATGATTGGGTGCGTGTGTGTGTGTGTGTGGCTGGATGATTGGGTGCGTGTGTGTGTGGCTGGATGATTGCGTGCGTGTGTGTGTGTGGCTGGATGATTGCGTGTGTGTGTGTGGCTGGATGATTGCGTGCGTGTGGCTGGATGATTGCGTGCGTGTGGATGGATGATTGCGTGCGTGTGTGGATAGATGATTGCGTGCGTGTGTGGATGGATGATTGTGTGCGTGTGTGGCTGGATGATTGCTCGCGTGTGTGGCTGGATGATTGTGTGCGTGTGTGTGGCTGGATGATTGCGTGCGTGTGTGGCTGGATGATTGCGTGCGTGTGTGGATGGATGATTGCTTGCGTGTGTGTGTGGCTGGATGATTGCTTGCGTGTGTGTGTGGCTGGATGATTGCTTGCGTGTGTGTGTGGCTGGATGATTGCTCGCGTGTGTGTGTGGCTGGATGATTGCTCGCGTGTGTGTGTGGCTGGATGATTGCGTGCGTGTGTGTGGCTGGATGATTGCGTGCGTGTGTGTGTGTGGCTGGATGATTGCGTGCGTATGTGTGGCTGGATGATTGCGTGTGTGTGTGTGGCTGGATGATTGCGTGTGTGTGTGTGGCTGGATGATTGCGTGTGTGTGTGTGGCTGGATGATTGCGTGTGTGTGTGTGTGGCTGGATGATTGCGTGTGTGGCTGGATGATTGCGTGTGTGTGGCTGGATGATTGCGTGTGTGTGGCTGGATGATTGCGTGTGTGTGTGTGTGTGTGTGTGTGTGTGTGTGTGTGTTTGTCTCATTGGATTTACTCTTGTACCGAACAGAACCATTTCTACAGTATGTGTGAATGCCCTTTATTAACTTTTGTGGGAATGCCTTTAAAAAAATGTTTTTAATTTGTGGGGATGCCTTTGCATTTGTTTGTTGAAAATCAATATCAGCCTCTAGGGAATTTGAGGATTAGTTTGAACAAAAACAGCTTGGTTTGTTTATCCTATACCTTTCCATCTGAGAGAGAGCAAGAAGGAGAGGGGGAGAGAAGCCTTTTCATTCCTCAAATATTTACCCATCTATTCAGTGCATGATGAATAGCCACTCAACCCCTCAGTCCACTCTCATCTTTCATATCGCTCTCATTTCTTTCCTCATCCTTTCACCCGTCTTTCATATCGCTCTTTTCATTCGCTCCCTTCATCACCACCTCTCTCCCGTCACCTTACTCTGTGTATCAGTCAGACTCGCACAACTCCTCCATGTGCAGCTCGCCGTATTGCTTCATGTCTTGTATTTCCCTCTCTCATTTTCTCCAACTATCCATCCGTCTACCTCCTTGAACACGCTCACTCGCTTTCTCATTTTGAAGACTGAGGCATTGTCATGTCCGTCTATCCCCTCTCCATCTCTCTTCCAGCCGACAGATCATATCTCATTGTCAGGATCTTACTGAGAACATCTTCACCCGGGATATCAGTTTCATTTTGTCTTTCATCCCCTGTGTCTTCGTCTCGCGACCGGCTTAGCCCGACAAACGTGAGGGTGATATAATGGAGTCTCATATCCGCTTTCACATCACTCAATCCATCTCCACTATCTTTATTTGGTTAACACACGCACACACTCACGTGCAGTAAACACACACACATTCTCTCTTTCTCTTACTCTTTCCATTTCCTTTTCTTTCTGTATTCTCTAGCTCTCTGTCTCACGCACACATACACCCACACTGTCCCGCCCTCTAACACGTCAGGGCTACGGTTCTTGGGGGCTCTTCCCTCAGGACACGTGGAGACATCTTGCCACTACCTTTCACCATCTTTACCGTCTTAATAAACCAGTCCGTCCTATGACTCCCATCCCTCCATCTCTCTCTCTCTCTCTCTCTCTCTCTCTATTACTCCCTCCCTGCCGTTGACCCAGCTGTCACTCGTTCATTCTATCACCCGTCCGGGACGCCGTCCATCCATCCATCCATTTGCATTAGCCTGACGAGTAGAGACGGCGAGCGAGCGTGGCTCACCTACTCGGCCTGATTACACTCGAAAGCCTGAGTGGGCGGTCCGGCCCCGCGGTCTCAAAGCACGGACTCCTGGGTAATGGGCACCCATGCGGAGCCGCGCGCCTAGGCGAAGATCCATTCGAAGTATTCTTGGCCTTTCGTGTCTCGGTTTCATGTGTCGATTCCTGTTAATAGTGTTGGTGTTTTTATTGCTTTGTCTTGTTTTAGGTACAGAAACACTCATTTAATTTCTCTCTTACATCTTTCTATCGTTCTTCCCTTCGCCTCCCCCCTCCCTCCCCCCCACAGATCTACATCTCGTGACTGTCTGCACTGAGAGCAGACTGTCTCCTTCCTCCCCTCTAACACAGTGACTAATAGGAAAGTCTTAACCTTGCCTCTATCCACAATTCATGACCTGTTGTCCCCGTGACTGGGTGGCAGCACGGGTAAAAACCATATTTGAATGTCTTTTCTACCCTTTCCATTGTACACGCCTCGTACCCTCGTTATTATGCCCCAAGGCCTATTAGCTACTACACTAGCGTCCGTGTTGTGATATATGCGGTGGCTTCTGTCTGTCTTGAGATGCCATCTGTACGGCCTGGCTCTCTGGCTGCCTGATTCCCCCTGGGTCGCCAGTCTCGACACTCGCCTGGCAGAGCAAGCGTCTCGCAGTTTGTCACCCATAAAGAGGAGGGAGAGAGGGAGAAAGACCTTCAGGCCAGAGGGAAATGAAATGGAGCGACGAGCGCAACAGGGATCTTTATCTCTCTGTTAATGCCATACTCTGTTAATGCTATACAATATCTTACGCAATGCTTTATTTCCATTTTGAGGCCCAATCTAATCAGTCTAATTCAGCGTGATAGGAGTGTGATCGGGATCTGGTTAATGTTATACTCCATGCGCTGTCTATAGATACAATAGCCTTGTGGGGTACAATACTGTACACACAATGGCTTTAATTCAATTCATATGTGCACCAGGTTCCTGCAAGGCGGGTATGATAAGAGTGTAATTGAACAGGCCTATCTATACCCGTGCTAGAGAGACTGAACTTCTACTCACTGGCACTAATAGAAACCAGGGGGTTTGTGTTTCCCCCACGTTTGTGTTTTTCCAAGGAGTACAGCCCATGTGCCGGTCACGTCAAATCCATTGTATTGGAACACTGGAACACCCTCAAGTGATCCAGATCTACTAGAGTTAACGACATTGAGCGTACCACAGAAGCAAATGGAGGCAATCAGGCCGATTCCGTTATGCACAGCATGCAGCTACCAAGAAGCGTGTGACTTGGCTCCCAGGCCCATCCACTGGCAATTACAAGTGTGGACAATGTGTTCATTGTGACAATATGACCAATACTAAAGTTTTTTTAGTTTTTTTTACCATGCGAGAACAGGTAAAGAAGACCAAAAAACAAAGCTTCATTAATTGTAGCACTACAAATTAATCAAAAATGTATTAAATAAAACACGTTCCTCATCAATCTACACACAGTACCCCATAATGACAAAGTGAAAACAGGTTTTTGGAAATGTTTGCAAATGTATTAAAAATGATGAACATGCCTTATTTACATAAGTATTCAGACCCTTATCTATAAGACTTTAAATTGACATCCAGTGCATCCTGTTTCCATTGATCATTCTTGATGTTTCTGCAACTTGATTGGAGTCCACCTGTGGTAAATTCAATTGATTGGACATGATTAGGAAAGGCACACACCTGTCTATATAACGTCCCACAGTTGAACGTGCATGTCAGAGCAAAAACCAAGCCATGAGGTCGAAGGAATTGTCCGTGGAGCTCCGAGACAGGATTGTGTCGAGGCACCGATATGGGGAAGGGTACAAAAAAATGTCTGCAGCATTGAAGGTCCCCAAGAACACAGTGGCCTCCATAATTCTTAAATGGAAGAAGTTTAGAACCACCAAGAGACTTCCTAGAGCTGGCCGCCCAGCCAAACTGAGAAATCGGGGGAGAAAGGCCTTGATCAGGGAGGTGACCAAGAACCCGATGGGCACGCTCCAGAGTTCCTCTGTGGAGATGGGAGAGCCTTCCAGAAGGACAACCATCTCTGCAGCACTTTATGGTAGAGTGCCCAAACGGAAGCCACGCCTCAGTAAAAGGCACATGACAGCCCGCAAAAGGCACCAGACCATGAGAAACAAGATGCTCTGGTCTGATGAAACTAAGATTGAACTCTTTGGCCTGAATGCCAAGCGTCACGTCTAGACGAAAACTGCCACCATCCCTACGGTGAAGCATGGTGGTGGCAGCAACATGCTGTGGAGATGTTTTTCAGCAGCAGGGACTGGGAGACTATTCAGGATTGAGGGAAAGATGAACGGAGCAAAGTACAGAGAGATCTTTGATGAAAACCTGCTCCAGAGCGTTCAGGGCCTCAGACTGGGAAGACGGTTTACCTTCCAACAGGACAATGTCCCTAAGCACACAGCCAAATCAATGCAGGAGTGGCTCCAGGACAAGTCCCTGAATGTCCTTGAGTGGCCCAGCCAGAGCTGAACATCTCTGGAGAGACCTGAAAATAGCTGTGCATTGACACTCCAGCCAACCGGACCGAGCTTGAGAGGATCTGCAGAGAAGAGTGGGGGAAACTCCCCAAGTCAAGGTGTGCCAAGCTTGTAGCATCATACCCAAGATGATTCAAGGCTGTAATCACTGCCAAAGGTGCTTCAACAAAATACTGAATAAATGGTCTGAATTCTTATGTAAATGTGATTTCAGTTTGTTTTTTTTGTATACATTTGCAAACATTTTTAAAAAACATATTTTTGCTTTGTCATTATGGGGTATTGTGCGTGGATTGATAAGGAGGAAAAAACTATTTAATCAATTTTAGAATAAGGCTGTAATGTAGAAAAAGTCAAGGTGTCTGAATACTTTCCAAATGCACTGTACATGTTCAAATGAATCTGAGGGGGCTGCTTGTATTGGCCGGACCAAACGAGCATCGAAACTTCACATTGCAGAACATAAGGCTGCTATTCAAAATAAAACATGGACTATGCTTTTGCGCACCACTGCATCGACGCCAACCATGGCTCCCCTTCCTCCCTGCTCTTTGCAGCCATAGAACACATCCACATTTAACCAAGAGGATGTGACATCATACATTAACTAACACAGAGGCATTCTGACAACACTCCTTACCCATTGTGGATCCAAAGGGGCTAAACAAGGATGCTGTTGCCCTGATTTTTTTGTATAATTTTTTTTTTGGGGGGGGGGGGTCTCTGTGTCTCTGGATTTACAGGCCTATGTATATTTTGACACACGCTATTTCTCTTATTATTTGGTGCTGTAATTTGCGATTTAGCTTGAAACAGGATTCTTTTTTACGTTGTTGTGTCTCAATGAGCCACTAGGCTATAAATGGGAGCAAAGTGCAAAGGTCAGGTCACTCTGAGGAATACGTCAGCTTGACGTCAACATCAGTCACCTGTTCGCATCTTGTACAATTAGATTTATTTTTGCTTAATTTCATCCATATCCAACTCCTTTTTTACCTTGAATTATTCCTTTTGTAAGTTTTTCTTGGTAAAAGTAACACTTCCTGTAGCATAGAAAATAACTCCTCAAAAGTGACTATTGTAAAAAAATAAAAATAAAACATTTAAACTCCCTATACCGGGATGGTTGTTGCTAATGTGCGCTAATGTGACTAGAATGACGTTGTAAGTAACATCCGACTTTCCAGGACATAGACATGTCTTATGTGCAGAAAGCTTCAATGATTGTTTATGTAACTGCACTGTTCAATTTACTGTAGTTATTACAGTAAAAAAATAACATTCTATTGTTTGAGGAGAGTGCACAACAACAAAAACTTGTATCATGGCAACTGGTTTGATACATTCACATCTGAAGGTAAATAATGTACTTACATTCAGTAATCTTGCTCTGATTTGTCATCTTGAGGGTTCCGGAGATAAAATGTAGTTTTGTTTGATAAAATACATTTTGAGATTCGAATGTAGGAACTGGGTTCTAAAGTTTGAACCCCTTATTCTCCTACATTTAATTTCACATTTCCACAAACTTTAAAGTGTTTCCTTTTCAAATGGTATCAATAATATGTTTATCCTGGCTTCAGGTCCAGAGCTACAGGCAGTTAGATTTGGGTATGTCATTTTAGGAGAAAATTGAAAAAAAGGGTACGTTCCTTATTCCCTGTGGATATTTTTTGAAGAACTGTAGAAAATAATACAAATCAGGACTACCGTGAATGATAATCCTTTTGGACACGTCTCAAACTCATTTCATTGAGGTTCTACTGTCTGTGGGTTTTTGTTTTTTCCTTTCAATCAAGACCTAGACAACCAGGTGAAGGGAGCCTTTTATTAATTCGCAACCTTAATTCAAGAACAAGGGAGGAGCGAAAACCCTGCAGACACTCCGCCCTCTGTGGAATGAGTTTGACATGTGCCCTAGGGCTAAATACTAAAGAAAACAGGCCTTGTGTTGAAGTGACAAAATGAAAGTCTTAACTATATGACATGTTAATATTTATTCAAAGGACTGTAGTTACATTGTTTTTGGAAGCACCTTAACATTTTTAATTTTCTCACATTGGGGGTCCGACTGACTGAATTCGGCATCGTCTGCAAGCCCATTTGAAGAAACACCTGTTACTCAATGGGCATGTCAGTGGCTTACCACACATTTCCATAAGTCCCCACAAACTGCCATGTGGGTCTCTGTATCCTACGTCTCCTGGGTTTAAAGTGTAGTCCCCATTTTTTTGTTTCAAAAGGAATTACACTATTGACCTTTTTTATGTGTCTGTGTTTCGTAGTGCGCTTTGTCTGTCTGGATCATGTCTTGGGCCAAGAAGATTCCCCGTCAGGTCCTTGGCGCCGTGCACATAACGACAGAGATAATTACTGAGGTGCCCCATGGGATTCTCATCGTTGTGTGTTTGTTATTGGGGGGGTTGGGGGCAGTTTTGAAGCAGCGTCCACACTAATACCTAGCGCCCTGTATATAGCTTGTGACCTTTTTAAACACTACCATTTCTGTGTACTTAACACGAGTCCTCTGTGCGTTGGGATATGTACACAGTACGCACTTGAACTTGCGTTGTGTGCTCCGAGCGTCTTCAGTTTGTTTCGCCCACAAAGGCGTTTCCATGCGCAGTGTCTGAGCACGCTTTAAGCGAGCGTCGGCTCTGCCGTGCCGATGATGGTCATTTGCGGTGTGCGACCAAATTCAGCGTGCCGCATATGATTACAGGCCCAGAATCCGTCAAGTCTGTTGCAGTGTTCTCTCTCTCTCTCTCTCCCCTGTTTGTGTTCTCTCCTGTTTCAGTGTTTCTCTCTCTCTCCTGTTTCAGTTCTCTCCTGTTTCAGTGTTTCTCTCTCTCTCTCCTGTTTCAGTTCTCTCCTGTTTCAGTGTTTCTCTCTCTCTCCTGTTTCAGTGTTTCTCTCTCTCTCTCCTGTTTCAGTTCTCTCCTGTTTCAGGTCTCTCTCTCTCTCTCCCGTTTCAGGTCTCTCTCTCTCTCTCCTGTTTCAGTGTTCTTTCTCTCCTGTTTCAGGTCTCTCTCTCTCTCTCTCCTGTTTCAGGTCTCTCTCTCTCTCCAGTTTCAGTGTTCTCTCTCACTCAGACACACTCACAGACACACACGCTATAAATAATTCAACAACCTGCTGCTTGCCATGAAATGGCAAAACGCCCAAGCGTGCTAATGCCTTGTGTTGACGTGCTGTACTGTGTTCACTGGGAGGGTTGAGGAGTCTGTCGGTTCCAGCTCGCTTTGTTCTGTCTACATGTACGTGTCTGTTGCTGCATGTACTCTTAGCAACGTGTGATTGCATGCTGCTGTGCGAACAACAGCAGAAGGCAGTGTGAATGGTAAAGGAAATCCACTTCATATTGTGTGTGTGTCACTTAAGCAATAAGGCCCGAGGGGGTGTGGTATATGGTCAATATACCACGGCTAAGGGCTGTTCTTCTGGGTACAGCCCTTAGCCGTGGTATATTGGCCATATACTACAAACCCCCGAGGTGCCTTATTGCTGTTATAAACGGGTTACCAACATAATTAGAGCAGTAAAAATAAGTGTTTTGTCATACCTGTGGTATATGGTCTGATATACCACGGCTGTCAGCCAATCTGCATTCAGGGCTCGAACCACCCAGTTTAAAATAACAATTGAACAATGAGAATTCAAGATGGACTAGTTTTCTTTTCATGCCGGCTATGTGTGTGTGTGTGTGTGTGTGTGTGTGTGTGTACTGCATGTGAGCATTATGTGTGCTCTCTGTCTGCCTGCTGTGTGTGGAATAGGCAGTGCAGCCCCTTGCTGTGCGTGGTATCTACTGTACATTCTCTATCCAGGCCTGAATCCGTCCGTGTGTGCGCCCATGGTTCTGCATGCCTCTCACACACCTTGGCAATTTAAGTATATTCCATGTTAATATTCAGTGGGGGGGAGAATGGTGGGAGAAGTGTGTGTCACGGGATGGGAGGATGGGGGTGAAACCAGTCCCCAAGTGTGCCACGACAGTTCCCATATACACACACATTTACATGCTGTATGCACACACACAGATCCACACATATTCCACACATGCCAGATGGGAAAGGGATACATAAATCTGAGGAGAGACCCAGAGAGGAGGGAGATGTCTGAAGCAACCTGGCAGCTGAGGAGGACAGATGGAGGAGAGGAGGGTTACGGAGCGCTTGGTGTGACCTGAGGGGCCATTGGGGGCCGGTGTGGGCTTCAGTTCACGTTTCCCCAGTTGACGAGTTGTCACCCAACTCTCCCCCCCCTGTCTTCTCTGCCTGACTCCCAACACATTTCTCTCCCCCTCCTGACTCCCCTACCTTCCCACCCCCCTTCTGTGCTCCTGACTGAGTAGCCCTTCTCCCTCCTGTAGTCACTTTCTTGCTGTGGAAACGTGCTGCGTCTCTGGGGAGCCTTTCTACCCTCTGCCCAATGGGCTGTGGAGTGTGAAGGCGAAAAGGGGATGTGTGTGTTCCTTATCTGTTAAAGGGCTGTGGAGCTGCAGTGTTGTGCCCTACCTGTTGAATACACCTTTTGGTCATTCAGGTTGTCTATGTATTCGCCTGTGTGGGTGTGTAAACTGTAGATATCGATTTGTCTGTGTGTGTTCCATCTACCCTTTGCACTGTTGAGCAGCGGTGGAGACACGGTGTGTGTGTGTGTGTGTGTGTGTAGCCACGTCGCTCTCTTGCTCACTGTGTGTGTGTGTGTTTCATCTCACCTCCGTCGAAAGGTTCCTGGCATCCGCTCCTCTCACCCATCTCCTCCTGTCATTGGCTCCCCCTGAAAGGCTCCAGTCTCCTCCCCGGGCCTTAGCGTTAGCGCTAGCTTAGCTAGGCTGTTTGAGCACCGAGGCTACCGCTAACATGGCCTTGAATATAAATCACTGTTTGCTTGATGCCGGATGCCTTAACATTTCATTCCTTCTAAGTCCAGTTTTCACATGACTGCTTGACACTACCTCGCATTCCTCCAACAAGGAAAGAAACTGTTTTCTTTGGCACATTTAGCCACAAGGTAGAAAAAATAAATTGTTTTGATTATGTGGAGAGGACCATTGTATTCAAGATGGCCTTGTTTGTGTTCGTTGTAACAGCGTTAGCGCACATTGTATTACCATTCAGCCGGGATGAGAGAGCTAGTCGGAAGATTCTTTCATGACATGGCCCCAGTTATGAGACAGCTCAGAAATTGCATGCAGAGATTATTCTAGAAAGAATGTATTACTCATGATGCAGTACTTACCCCAGCTTTTATTTCACAAACTGTAAAAGAGGGCTATGAAAAGCCTTTGATCATTTTATGTGGGTTAAAACCCATTCAAACGTACCAGTTATGAACTCTACACGCAATGCAAATGCAATCTGTTGTATTAGATTTAAGTACCATGCACTTATATTTGAAACATTACGGTCATTTTTATATTTGAAATATTACAGCCATATTTGGTAATAGCCCCACTTTTTTTTTTTTAGCACTGTCAGAATAGCAGCTACGGTAATGTGTTACACATAACCAGCTGACCTAGTTGGTTCAAGGGTATTACACAGTATATTAGGAAATGTGAGCTTTGATGCGCCTGTGAGTCTTTTGATGTATGATATTCACTGGAAATATGCTTTTGATGCTACTGTATAGATTTTCTGTTGTAGTCTTGATGTTTGGGGCTACGGCCCAGTGGCAGGCGTTGCGTGCTTGTTACCAAGGTGCTACCTGGCTGCTACTGTGAGCCCGGAGGCTGTGTATCTGAGTATATGCGCATTTGAGTATGTGTGTATCGTGTGTGTGTGTGTGTGTGTGCGCTCGTGTCACCCCCTCGTTAACACGCCACGCGCCTCCCTTTTACCCACAGGTAACCAGGTTTGACATGCTTCAAAATCCTCGCTTTGGAATGGCAGGCTTGCTCTAACCTGCCAAGATGTCAGGGGGAAGAGTTTTGCAGCTCCCTTTCTGCATTAAAAAAACAAACCGCGTTGTGTGTTTTTCCCCATATGCAAAGACAGGAGAGGATTGCGATTTTCTCAGTTTGTAGCACACAGGGCTTGGCAGTTGAACCAGGTTGTACCCTAAGGGGTGTATTTCCAGTGACTTGTCTACACATACAGGATGTCTTCCTTTTCCTCTTTGGACCCCCCCCTGCTGTTTTAGCAACGTCTTTGTCTGCAGGCTTGAACGCCCAGCCCCATCTTCCTACCTTGGTGACACAGCAGTCGCGTATGAAGCTATTAATTAGTCGGAGTGACCCTGGGCAGCCCAGTTTATTATGCTAATGACCCTGTTGATTAGGCAGAGTATAGGGGTGTGGCAGACAAGAAAATATTTGTATTTTGTAGTTTTTTTTGAATATGCCAAGTTACAAATACTCTGTAGCCGAATATAGTTTTGATAGTTTCAACTAAAACGCAACTATTTTCTTTGATATTCAAATACAGGTCTCAGAAAGAATATATATATATATATATATATATATATTTCACCTTTATTTAACCAGGTAGGCTAGTTGAGAACAAGTTCTCATTCGCAACTGCGACCTGGCCAAGATAAAGCAAAGCAGTGTGACACGGACAACAACAGAGTTACACATGGAGTAAACAATAAACAAGCCAATAACACAATAATCAAGTCAATGACACAGTAGAAAAAAGAAAGTCTATATACAGTGTGTGCAAAAGACATGAGGAGGTAGGCAATAAATAGGCCATTGGAGCGAATAATTACAATTTAGCAGATTAACACTGGAGTGATAAATGAGCAGATGATGATGTGCAAGTAGAGATACTTTTCTGCTCTTTTCCACACCAGTAAATAGAATAAAAACAGTATGAGGATGAGGTAGGTAGATTGGGTGGGTTATTTACAGATGGACTATGTACAGCTGCAGCGATCGGTTAGCTGCTCAGATAGTTGATGTTTAAAGTTGGTGAGGGAAATAAGTCTCCAACTTCAGCGATTTTTGCAACTCGTTCCAGTCACTGGCAGCAGAGAACTGGAAGGAAAGGCGGCCAAATGAGGTGTTGGCTTTGGGGATGATCAGTGAGACATACCTGCTGGAACGTGTGCTACGGGTGGGTGTTGTTATCGTGACCAGTGAACTGAGATGAAGCAGAGCTTTACCTAGCATAGACTTATAGATGACCTGGAGCCAGTGGGTCTGGCGACGAATATGTAGCGAGGGCCAGCCGACTAGAGAATACAGGTCGCAGTGGTGGGTATCCAGTTTGCTGAATAGAGTGTTGTAAGCTAATATCGCCGAAGTCGAGGATCGGTAGGATAGTCAGTTTTACTAGGGTAAGTTTGGCGGCGTGAGTGAAGGAGGCTTTGTTGCGAAATAGAAAACCGATTCTAGATTTGATTTTGGATTGGAGAAGTTTAATATGAGTCTGGAAGGAGAGTTTACAGTCTAGCCAGACACCTAGGTATTTATAGTTGTCCACATATTCTAGGTCGGAACTGTCCAGGGTGGTGATGCTAGTCGGGCGGGCAGGTGCGGGCAGCGAACGGTTGAAAAGCATGCATTTGGTTTTACTAGCTTTTTAAGAGCAGTTGGAGGCCACGGAAGGAGTTGTTGTAAGGCATTGAAGCTCGTTTAGAGGTTAGTTAGCACAGTGTCCAAGGTAGGGCCAGAAGTATACAGAATGGTGTCGTCTGCGTAGAGGTGGATCAGGGAATCGCCCTCAGCAAGAGCGACATCATTGATACAGTGCCTTGCGAAAGTATTCGGCCCCCTTGAACTTTGCGACCTTTTGCCACATTTCAGGCTTCAAACATAAAGATATAAAACTGTATTTTTTTGTGAAGAATCAACAACAAGTGGGACACAATCATGAAGTGGAACGACATTTATTGGATATTTCAAACTTTTTTAACAAATCAAAAACTGAAAAATTGGGCGTGCAAAATTATTCAGCCCTCTTAAGTTAATACTTTGTAGCGCCACCTTTTGCTGCGATTACAGCTGTAAGTCGCTTGGGGTATGTCTCTATCAGTTTTGCACATCGAGAGACTGAAATTTGTTCCCATTCCTCCTTGCAAAACAGCTCAAGCTCAGTGAGGTTGGATGGAGAGCATTTGTGAACAGCAGTTTTCAGTTCTTTCCACAGATTCTCGATTGGATTCAGGTCTGGACTTTGACTTGGCCATTCTAACACCTGGATATGTTTATTTTTTAACCATTCCATTGTAGATTTTGCTTTATGTTTTGGATCATTGTCTTGTTGGAAGACAAATCTCCGTCCCAGTCTCAGGTCTTTTGCAGACTCCATCAGGTTTTCTTCCAGAATGGTCCTGTATTTGGCTCCATCCATCTTCCCATCAATTTTAATCATCTTCCCTGTCCCTGCTGAAGAAAAGCAGGCCCAAACCATGATGCTGCCACCACCATGTTTGACAGTGGGGATGGTGTGTTCAGAGCGATGAGCTGTGTTGCTTTCACGCCAAACATAACGTTTTGCATTGTTGCCAAAAAGTTCAATTTTGGTTTTATCTGACCAGATCACCTTCTTCCACATGTTTGGTGTGTCTCCCAGGTGGCTTGTGGCAAACTTTAAACAACACTTTGTCTGGATATCTTTAAGAAATGGCTTTCTTCTTGCCACTCTTCCATAAAGGCCAGATTTGTGCAATATACGACTGATTGTTGTCCTATGGACAGAGTCTCCCACCTCAGCTGTAGATCTCTGCAGTTCATCCAGAGTGATCATGGGCCTCTTGGCTGCATCTCTGATCAGTCTTCTCCTTGTATGAGCTGAAAGTTTAGAGGGACGGCCAGGTCTTGGTAGATTTGCAGTGGTCTGATACTCCTTCCATTTCAATATTATCGCTTGCACAGTGCTCCTTGGGATGTTTAAAGCTTGGGAAATCTTTTTGTATCCAAATCCGGCTTTTAACTTCTTCACAACAGTATCTCGGACCTGCCTGGTGTGTTCCTTGTTCTTCATGATGCTCTCTGCGCTTTTAACGGACCTCTGAGACTATCACAGTGCAGGTGCATTTATACGGAGACTTGATTACACACAGGTGGATTGTATTTATCATCATTAGTCATTTAGGTCAACATTGGATCATTCAGAGATCCTCACTGAACTTCTGGAGAGAGTTTGCTGCACTGAAAGTAAAGGGGCTGAATAATTTTGCACGCCCAATTTTTCAGTTTTTGATTTGTTAAAAAAGTTTGAAATATCCAATAAATGTCGTTCCACTTCATGATTGTGTCCCACCTGTTGTTGATTCTTCACACAAAAATACAGTTTTATATCTTTATGTTTGAAGCCTGAAATGTGGCAAAAGGTCGCAAAGTTCAAGGGGGCCGAATACTTTCGCAAGGCACTGTATATACAGAGTAAAGAGTCGGTCTGAGAATTGAACCCTGTGGGTACCCCCATAGAGACTGCCAGAGGTCCGGACAACATGCCCTCTGATTTGACACACTGAATTCTGTCTGCAAAGTAGTTGGTGAACCAGGCGAGGCAGTCATTAGAAAAAACAAGGCAATTGAATCTGCCGATAAGAATACGGTGATTGACAGAGACGAAAGCCTTGGCCAGGTCGATGAAGACGGCTGCACAGTACTGTCTTTTATCGTTGGCGGTTATGATATCGTTTAGTACCTTGAGCGTGGCTGAGGTTCAACCGTGACCGGCTCGGAAGCCGGATTGCACAGTGGAGAAGGGACGGTGTGATTCGAAATGGTCAGTGATCTGTTTATTAACTTGGCTTTCGAGGACTTTAGATAGGCAGGGCAGGATGGTAACAGTTTTGGTCTAGGGTGTCACCCCCTTTGACGAGGGGGATGACCGCAGCAGCTTTCCAATCTTTAGGGATCTCGGACGATACTAAAGAGAGGTGAACAGGCTGGTAATAGCGGTCTCAACAATGGCGGCGGATAGTTTTAGAAAGAGAGGGTCCAGATTGTCTAGCCCAGCTGATTTGTACGGGTCCAGATTTTGCATCTCTTTCAGAACGTCTGCTGTCTGGATTTGGGTGAAGGAGAAGCTGGGGAGGCTTGGGCGAGTAGATGCGGGGGAGGCGGGGCTGTTGGCCGGGATTGGAGTAGCCAGGAGGAACGCATGGCCAGCCGTTGAGAAATGCTTATTGAAATGTTCGATTATCATGGATTTATCAGTGGTGACCGTGTTACCTAGCCTCAGTGCAGTGGGCAGCTGGGAGGAGGTGCTGTTGTTCTCCATGGACTTTACAGTGTCGCATAACTTTTTGGAGTTTTTGGAGCTACAGGATGTGAATTTCTGCTTGAGAAAGCTAGCCTTTGCTTTCCTGACTGACTGCGTGTATTAGTTCCTGACTTCTCTGTACAGTTGCATATCGTGGGGACTATTCGATGCTATTGCAGTCCGCCACAGGATGTTTTTGTGCTGGTCAAGGGCAGTCAGTTCTGGAGTGAACCATGGGCTATATCTGTTCTTAGTTCTGCATTTTTTTGAACGGAGCATGCTTATCCAAGATGGTGAGGAAATGACTTTAAAGAATGACCAGGCATCCTCAACTGACAGAATGAGGTCAATATCCTTCCAGGATAAGTCCTGCGAAGTCCTGCTCGCAGAAGTGTTTTAGGGAGCATTTGACAGTGATGAGGGATGGTCGTTTGACCGCGGACCCATAGCGGATACAGGCAATGAGGCAGTGATCGTTAAGATCCTGATTGAAAACAGCGGAGGTGTATTTGGAGGGCAAGTTGGTCAGGGTAATGTCTATGAGGGTGCTCATGTTTATGGATTTAGGGTTGTACCTGGTGGGTTCCTTGATGATTTGTGTGAGACTGAGGGCATCTAGCTTAGATTGTATGACTGCCGGGGTGTTAAGCATATCCCAGTTTAGGTCACCTAACAGAACGAACTCTGAAGCTAGATGGGGGGCGATCAATTCACAAATGGTGTCCAGGGCACAGCTGGGAGCGGAGGGGGGTCGATAGCAGGCGGCAACGGTGAGAAACTTATTTCTGGATAGGTTAATTTTTAAAATTTGAAATTCAAACAGTTTGGGTATAGACCTGGAAAGTATGACAGAACATTTCAGGCTATCTCTTCAGTAGATTGCAACTCCTCTCCCTTTATCAGTTCTATCTTGACGGAAAATGTTGTAGCTGGGTATGGAAATCTCAGAATTGTTGGTGGCCTTCCTAAGCCAGGATTCAGACACGGCAAGGACATCAGGGTTGGCGGAGTGTGCTAAAGCAGTGAGTAAAACAAATTTAGGGAGGAGGCTTCTGATGTTAACATGTATGAAACCAAGGTTTTTTCGATCACAGAAGTCAACAAATGAGGGTGCCTGGGGACACGCAGGGTGTTTGAATACCTATTTGAAAACACAATAAATATTTATTTGATGGCAGACATATATTTTACGAAGAACCAAAAACTCCAACAGTTAGTTTAATTAGTCTAAATATATCAACAATAGCACTCGGTTTGTAGGGCTCTCAGATATGAATCTTAATATAGCCTATAGCAGTGGCCTTTTCTGAGGTAAGAGTCCAAAAGCAAGCCGAGATCGACCGCTCAGAAACATTTTTTTAATGACTTTTTTAAAAACATATACCTACTGTGTGCAACATTAACCGATTTAAAAACAGTTCTGTAGCAGTTTGCTCTTGGCCCAATAAATGATCACTGCTTATTGGCTATGCTTGAAGTGCACTGCCAATGTTGTTGCGCTCAGACCATTTTGTAATTGTAGGTATATGATCACACTGGTAATAGATGGACTGATTGCCTGCAACTGATGGTCAGTCTGAAGGGTGGGAGGGAGCAGCGGGCCTCATCCGTCCCTCCTCTCTCCCTCCCTTCTGCTGAGGAAAGGGGACAGTCTTCCAGCTGATGGCGAAACTCAAGTCGCACTGCGTTATTTCTGCCTCATGAACCAATTCATGTTGTTACTCCTATGACCAGAGAAATTGAAATATTCCTTGATATTTAAAAAAACACAAGTCGCTAATAATAACAACGTAAGCTTATCGGAACACATTGATATACTCATTCATTGCAGCTGCTTGTAAAAGTGTTGAACAGTGCTGAATAACAACATAACCATTCTTTTCTTTTTATTAAACCAGCAGCTCTTTGCTGTATTAATCTAGTCTCTCTAGTCATGGTTTTAAAAACCAGAAGCTCTTTGCTGTATTAATCTAGTCTCTCTAGTCATGGTTTTTAAAACGGTGATATCACAAAGTAGCAACTTTGCTGTGCGCTCTAGGCTTCTTTTTGCAGCCTACCGCTCGAGGAAACTGTGCAGACAGTCTGAGCTCTCTGATTGGCCAGCAGTAGGCCTATATTGGGGCGGCAGGGTAGCCTAGTGGTTAGAGTGTTGGACTAGTAACCGGAAGGTTGCGAGTTCAAACCCCCGAGCTGACAAGGTACAAATCTGTCGTTCTGCCCACTGTTCCCAGGCCGTCATTGAAAATAAGAATTTGTTCTTAACTGACTTGCCTGGTTAAATAAAGGTAAAATAAATAAAAAATATAGGTGCGTTTGATTTGCTCTCTGGGCCTTCCTGGTAGGTGCAGTTCTATCTTCAGACACATGAACTGGTTAAAAATGGGAACACTTTTGCTTTCCTGGCACGAGGGCTGCTGAATCAGGTGCACCGCCAACTGCACGAAAACAAAAAAAAGAAACAAAGGCTTTAATGTTTTTTTTTTTTTTACAGAAATGTTTGGTGATCGACAACAACTGGTTTATAGCCTATAAGTAAATGCATTGAATCACCTCAACATTAGAGTAGACCACATTTGCAGCTTCAAAATGACTAACTAATATATTTTCATAATGAGTGAGACATAAGGTAATACAGTAACATTTGATATCAAGCTCTAATAGGGTTGCCAACTTCCTCACTACCAAATAAGGGACAAAAGGTGGAGTGCCAGTGCACAGTGCCACGGCGGTGTGGGTATGGTGTTGTGTGAATTAATATACACTGTATATCATATTCTTAGTCAATTGGAAAGGCAAAACCTTTTTATATTCCATTTACTCTATAGCTTTACTAAAACTGTATCATTATGTAAACGTTTCTGAATAATATTCCACATTGTTTGCTGCTCTTGACTGATTCAAGCAGTCCTTTCTCCTTTTGCAAAGCCAGAGAGAAGTCCTCACATGACAAGTCACAGTTCACGGATATTTGAAGCACTGCTATCTGTTTCTTGAGTCTGACCATTTAATGTTCATCAGACAGAAAATCCTCTCCACAAAGGCATTTGAGCCTGGCACACTGAGGACAAATGAGACAACCCTGAACATGTTGATCAAGTTGGCTTTCCCTAGGTTTTGGAAAACTGCCACCCACTTCTCACTGGTGGATTTTGTGGTATCAAATCAAAGTTTATTTGTCATGTGCGCCGAATACACCAAGTGTAGACCTTACAGTGAAATGCTTACTTACAGGCTCTAACCAATAGTGCGGGGAAAAAAAAGGTGTGTGTGTGTGTGTGTGTGTAGGTGAGTTAAGAAATGAAACAACAGTAAAAAGACATTTGAAAATAACAGTAGCAAGGCTATATACAGACACCGGTTAGTCAGGCTTATTGAGGTAGTATGTACATGTAGGTATGGTTAAAGTGACTGCATATATGATGAACAGAGAGTAGCAGTAGCGTAAAAAGAGGGGTTGGCGGGTGGTGGGACACAATGCAGATAGCCCGGCTAGCCAATGTGCGGGAGCACTGGTTGGTCGGGCCAATTGAGGTACCTGAATGTATAGTTTCAAGTGACTATGCACATATGATAAACAGAGAGTAGCAGCAGCATAAAAGAGGGGTTGGGGGGAACACAATGCAAATAGTCCGGGTAACCATTTGGTTATCTGTTCAGGAGTCTTATGGCTTGGGGGTAAAAACTGTTGAGCCTTTTTGTCCTAGACTTGGCACTCCGGTACCGCTTGCCATGCGGTAGTAAAGAGAACAGTCTATGACTGGGGTGGCTGGGGTCTTTGACCATTTTTAGGGCCTTCCTCTGACACCGCCTGGTGTAGAGGTCCTGGATGGCAGGCAGCTTTGCCCCAGTGATGTACTGGGCCGTACGCACTACCCTCTGAAGTGCTTTGCGGTCGGAGGCTGAGCAATTGCCGTACCAGGCAGTGATGCAACTGGTCAGGATGCTCTCAATGGTGCAGCTGTAGAACCTTTTTAGGATCTCAGGACCCATGCCAAATATTTTTAGTTTCCCGAGGGGGAATAGGCTTTGTCGTGCCCTCTTCACGACTGTCTTGGTGTGTTTGGACCATTCTAGTTTGTTGTTGTGGACACCAAGGAACTTGAAGCTCTCAACCTGCTCCACTAAGCCCCGTCGATGAGAATGGGGGCGTGCTCTGTGCTCCTTTTCCTGTAGTCCACAATCATCTCCTTCGTCTTGGTTACGTTGAGGGATAGGTTGTTATTCTGGCACCACCTGGCAAGGTCTCTGACCTCCTCCCTATAGGCTGTCTCGTCGTTGTCGGTGATCAGGCCTACCACTGTTGTGTCGTCTGCAAACTTAATGACGGTGTTGGAGTCGTGCCTGGCCATGCAGTCGTGGGTGAACAGGGACTACAGGAGGGGACTCTGAGCATGCGCCCCTGGGGAGCTACAGTGTTGAAGATCAGCATGGCAGATGTGTCGCTACCTGGGACAGCTATAGTTTAACTATGCTTCGTGCAAAGTAATCATTTTTTATGGGGTGCAAATAGCTACTTTCAAGGTGACTATAACTATTTACATACAGATTCCAAAAATGCATATTTTTGTAAAACTATTTGTTTTGTGTGCCCATAATTTCATGTGGCCTGAAAGTGTTTGACACGAGTCGTGTTTGCGGGATACTCCTGGTCTTGGGTGATATCGAGAGCAGCCACTAAGTATCTGTCAGGGCCCATAGACATCCATGCATTCCTTCCACTAGTGTGACAATCTCCAAGTAGAGTTCGTCAAACGGCTTCCATTTTACCACACCAGTGTTTGTTTGCTTCAGTCGGGGGCTCGTTTTCCTTCACACCAGCCTAGTCACCACAGTAATTAGGCCCAATCATTAGTAACCATTAGCATCAAGCTCTGCTCATAAACCAAGTGTCTGTGATTAATAAAGCTGTGACCTTTGACTCCGAGACTCAATTCGTAATCCCTCTGATTACGAAGAATGTACTACATACAACAGTAGGCGTTTTAAATGGCACAATATACCAACGGTTCAATGCTCCCCGGAGAAGGTTTTGATGGAACATTCTTTGAATGTTGTGGACATTTTGTGTCTGAATCGATTTAGTTCGCATCTCTCTGAACCGTGTGGCCAGCAGCTGTTAGTCAGTCTGTAGATGTGTTATAAAACACAGTCGCGTTGTTCCGAGCTAGTGATTTTAGAATCCTCGTCTTAATGTGGTTTGATCAGGGCTAATGAGCCGCTACTGTTTACTCTCTGAGGCACTCAGTGTCTTTACTGAGTCTTCCTACTCCGCTGCTTAGTTTTCAGCCCAACATAATGCTTGCTGCGGAACCCACTTAAAGACGTTAATACGTCTGGCTGCCGCCTGGGCTTGTGTAACCTGTATGTTATGCGCGTGCGTTTTGATTAGTATGTCGATTACAGAGAGGTATGTGTGTTTTGTTAGAATGAGTACCGGCGTTGGGTGTCTTTCTCTGGGGACGTGATTAACAGGGTTTTTGTTGAGTGCGCGTGCGTGTGTGTTGTACCTTACATGTGACATCTGCGCTCTGTCATTCATTAACACTGCTCCTGAACATCAGTGTTCAGTTTTTTTTTTTTTAATAAAAAGCCCCCAGCAACCCGAGGTTAGACGATCTATATAAAGACACAAGAGAAAATAGAGTTTTTGCTATCAGTTAAGGCCTTTTAAATATGGATTCAGATTTCATTAGTATGCAGCGGTTGTCATAGGTGGATAATTACCACAAAGATAAAAAAATGCTATCTGCAATTAAACCGATTTCAGAAGCACTTATTCCACACAAGAGAATAGGTGTGGCTTTCACAGAATGTATTGATGTAATGAAAGCGAAATGCTCTATCAAAACACTTGGATGGAATTAATTGGGTGAGTTCCTTCTATTCAGTAGTACCTTCCAAACCATAAGCCGTGGAGTATATTTTTTTTGATGCTGTAAACCGCCATACAGATTGCTGTGTGCTTGCTGGTAATCAGCAATAGCCTAGTAGTTAATACAGTCTTTGTCGCAAACAATGTGGGGTACCGTTTTAATATAAAAGGTATATATTGTTTAGAATGCATTGGCATTTAGAGTTCTATATACATTTGATACACAATATTCTGTAATTCAATGATGACTCACTTCCTCTGTATATAAAACAGCCGGTGTTGCCATGGGAATGGTTTTGTTGTACATTCCCCTCAGTCATATATCAATATGTACAGATCATGGCTATTTCTCCGGTTTTTCCTATGACTGTTGGTCTTTTCCCAGCTTTTCACACACACTGCTTTTCAACAGCTTCTCACTGCTGTCATAACAACAGAGTTGATGTTCACCCCTAGGTTCAATCCTTTCATTGAGTCCAATTATAGGAAATCACAGGTAGAAAAGAATGCAGTTCATTCCAATGTGAAATTCAGAGTTTTTTTCCTTTTTCTCCAGTCTCCTAGCGATTCATTTTTTTTTTTTAGATGGTTTCGCAGAAGTCATGAATATATAATTATTTCAATTTTTTCCTTTTCTCTGTTTTTTCTTTCCCCTGTTCCTTCCGCTCATCTTTCTCCTCCTCTACCTCTCTCTGTCCATTAAACACACTCCAACCGTGGCCTCGCAGGGCCTGCCCTTTAGTTCCGCCGCGGCTAGCCATCCCAGAGACCTTTACCGTCGTTAGCGTAGCAAAATCTCACGGCTCACTACACTATTAGTCTGTTAACCACTAACCACCATCTCAGACCGATGCACTCAAGGTAGCTCATCTCTCTCTCTCTCTCTCTCTATAAAACCATTTCACCCTCTTTCGCGCTCTCTCTGGTCTTTCTCTCTCTCTCTCTTTCATTCCTACTCTCCCCTCCTAACCATAGTCCGGGAAACGCAAATTAGATGCTGAAAGACACAGAAATGGGGTTTAAGTGCGCTCCGGGCTTCTCCCTTGATCTGTCCGTTCTCTGAAACTCCATTGTGGTAAAACAAGAGGAGTTTTACAGGAGCGGAACAGAGAGGTGTGAGGTGATGGATGAGTGTATAGGGGAGAGGGAGGGAGGGAGTGGAGGATGATGAAACGTCTGGTTCTCGACAGGCATACCAGGCAGGCTAAGACAAATCAGCTGTTAGTCCTGCAGGGATTGTGTGTGTGTGTGTGTGTGTGTGTGTGTGTTTTCACAGTATGTGAGGAGAATTATAGTGAGTGGCAGTGTTTCTGTTTGAGAGGTTACAAAGTTCAATGCTAGCATCTCCAGCTGCAACAAATCACTCGCAGATAAACAAGTTGTGATGTTGTTTTGCGGGAAGAACGAGGTGGCCATTTTGTATGACCGCTAGTGAAAGTACCTGCATACCTGGGGTGTCAAAACACGACGTAGAATCCACGGCATGCAGTCAAAACAATTCCTAAGAGACGGCCTCTCTCTAAAAAGATCAAGTGAACGGAAAAAAGGCCTACACACTGACAGCGTGTATCAGGGTTTAAGCCTATTAAACCGTTTTAGCCCGGGATATGTTTCCTGTGTCGTTGCAACTGCCGATGTTTATATCAGAAACTGATATGGCATGTAGCAGCAGGAGGAGGGGACTTGGTGGAAGTATGTATTTCTGCTGTCCTCGTCTGTCTGTCTGACTGTGTTTCTGCCGTGTTTCTGTGTCCCTTTTGTGTGTGTTTGTATGCGAGAGGAAGGTCACTCAGGTCACTCACTCAGAGGCCTGTCTACCCAGGGCTAGAGGGCCAGCAGTGGCTGGATGGGAGTGTGTGGGCTGTGATTCACTGTGGCACTGGATGGCAGGAAGCATACTGCTGCCTGCGGAGGAGGGAGGGAGGGGGGCATGGAGGTAGTAGAGGAGATCAGTGTCACAGTGAGGGCGCACGCACACACACACACAGAGAAGAACAGACAGAAGGATATAGCGACACAATCTGACAAAACAAACATGCAGTGTCACTGACTGACCTCAGCTTAATCTCCAGACAGTTAAAATGCACAGGGGCCAACAGGGGAGGGATCGCAGTAAATTCGCTTTGGCTCTGCTTGATGCTACTAGGCACAAGCAGCGGTGCCCATGAAGACAGGCTAGTATAAGTGCCTGTTGGTCTGGAAGACACCCAGCTCAGTGGAGCGTAAACCTGCTTCATGCCCTTCTGAGCTACACACACACACTGCTCTCTTGACCTGACAAACCCTCGGTGGCCCCGCAAACACCCAGGCCTCATTACCTATGCGGAAGGTTGCCCGGTAAAAGGCGGCAGCCGCGGCCCCCGAAACCCAACCCTGGTCCACTTGACCCAGATAAGTGACAGTCACTGGGTACGTGATCTGTTTTAAGGCAAAGATCAGGGGACGTGGGCCATGCTGGAGCCGAAATGAAGTGGCTGTTGCTGTCTCGCGCCTATTTGACCCAGTTTGATCCCTGGGAATGGAATGGTTGGAGGCGTTTGCAATGACGATAAACTCATTTCAGTTTTATTTTTGTGAGAAACACTTTTTTTCTGGTCCAGTCATGCTATTTGAGGAAGCGAACTCAGTGTTTTTAATCCACTAAGTGGAAGAACGATGGAGGGAAACCAAAACGCATGGGGAGAGTTGACCGGCACGGAAAAAAAGAGAATCTCTGGCAATTGATAGGGTTTAAAAGTGTAGCTATTAAGACAAAGAGGGACATAAAACGCGGAGACACTCAAAGCGCACAGATACACACGTACACATGCAGGGTTTGTTTCTGAGTACTACCACGAGGCGTCATGATCCAATGACTATTGGGGCTGAAGGTCTCCGTGTGTGTGTGTGTGTGTGTTTTGTGTGTGCCTTGCGTTGTATTGCTCATTGGTGAGCAATGGGGAAAGATAAGATGTAGGCTCATTGGACGCTAAAGAGTCCAGGAGAGCAACACTCCTGCGAGCCTGTTCTCCAATCACAGACGGCCCCGCAAAGTAAGTGTGTGTGTAAGAAGGTGTGAGGGCTTGGGTTGGTGGAGCAGGCGGGAAGCCGAGAACACGCTAGGTCACTAAGGTGGTCGGGGAGAGAGAAAGAGGGAGGGACGGAGAGAGGGATGAAGAGAGGAAGGGGTAAAGAAAAACACATGGAGGGAGGAGGATGTCAGGGGTAATCCAGTTTTGGCCTCTAAGCACAAGGCAGTATTTGACTTCATGTTACGTTGAAATCTTCTCTATCCCTCTCCCTCTCCATTCTTTATCCTTTCTTTCACTCCTTCGTTCCCCCTCTAGCTCCAGCACTTACTGTACAATACCTATTTTGAAAAAGGAGAGGAAGAAATTGTTTTTTTTTAGTGGTTCGTTTTTGAACTATAAGGTAATTATGTAGAATTTGAACATTTTTCGGCCCAAAGGGCTGTGTGTGTGTGTACTTCTGTGTCTGACCGAGTGTGTGACTAAAAGAGAACATTTCAGAGCTTGCTTGCCAGTGAAGGGAAAGTGAGCAATGGACTGTGAGAGAGAGAGAGATGGAGACAGACAGAGCGAGAGAGATAGAGAGAGCTGTCCCAGTTGGGAGTTTTGCGGAGGAGTGTAGCAGCAGAATGCCAATGGCAATGAGAGCCAGGCCGACTGTGAGGGGTTGTTTCGCTAGTTGTTCCTCCCTGTTACTTAAACCGTATCCCAGAGAGACGCTGGACCTTTTACAGTCTGCCTCTATTGGCCCCACTTCAGAGCCTTCGCACCCCTGTCGCTCTCCCTCATAGCACCATCCTTCCCTCCCATCTCTCTCTCTCTAGCCTCACAAATCTTATGTATATGCAGTGCTTTCGAAAAGTATTCAGACCCCTTGACTTTTTCCACATTTTGTTACGTTACAGCCTTATTCTGAAATGGATTACATTACATTTTTTCCCCATCAATCTACACACAATACGCCATGATGACAAAACAAAAACAGGTTTTTAGAATTTTTTGAAAATGTGTTAGAAGAAAATGATCACATTTACATAAGTACTCAGACCCTTTACTCAGTACTTTGTTGAAGCATCTTTGGCAGCGATTACAACCTTGGGTATGACGCTACAAGCTTGGCACACCAGTATTTGGGGAGTTTCTCCCATTCCTCTCTTGCAGATCCTCTCAAACTCTGTCGGGGAACGTTGCTGCACAGCTATTTTCAGGTTTCTCCAGAGATTTTTGACCGGGTTCAAGTCCGGGCTCTGGCTGGGCCACTCAAGGATATTTAGAGACCTGTCCCGACGCCACTCCTGCGTTGTCTTGGCTGTATGCTTAGGGTCATTGTCTTGTTGTAAGGTGAGCCTTCGCCCCAGTCTCTGGAGCTCTGTCAGAGTGACCATGGCCCTTCTCCCCCGATTGCTCAGTTTGCCCGGGCGGTCACTGTGTGGACCTTCAATGCTGCAGGCATTTTTTTGTACCCTTCCCCAGATCAGTGCCTCGACACAATCCTGTCTCGGAGCTCTACATACAATTCCTTCGACCTCATGGCTTGGTTTTTGCTCTGACATGCACTGTCAGGTGTGCCTTTCCAAATCATGTCCAATCAGTTGAATTTACCACAGGTGACTTCAATCAAGTTGTAGAAACATCTCAAGAATGATCAACGGAAACAGGATACACCTGAGCTCAATTTCAAGTCTCATAGCAAAGGGTCTGAATACTTATGTAAATAAGGTATCTGTTTTTATATTTAATACATTTGCAAATATTTATAAAAACCTGTTTTCGCTTTGTCATTATGGTTTATTGTGTGTAGATTGACAAGAAATAAATATTTAATAAATTTTAGAATAAGGCTGTAATGTAACAAAATGTGGGTTCGGGATAGTCCTCATTCTTTCAATCTGGGCTGACAGAATGGTTTTACTCACTGAATGGTATTGGTAAGTGACTGAACTGGGAGAGATATGGGGTAGAATATGTTAGGATGACTGGGTAGGAGTGTGTGTGTGGGGTGGGTCTTAGTGTGTGTTTGAGTGTGCTAAGGGGTTTGTCTATTCACATCACATCTGTTTTGTGAGCTAATCAGTCTCCAATGACATCGTCTCCCTCTCCACTCCACCACGCCCCATTCTTGTATCCACCCTGACAAAATCTGATCCAAATCCTTTTTCTCTCTCCCTCCCTCTCTTCTTACCCCCACCCTGTCTTGGCCCTCATTCTCTGCCAAACCCGTGGGTATCGGGTGGGTGGGCACCCCCTATCGTTACCCCCCTTTTCCCAGCCAATACAATCGTCTGTTTCTTTTACCTCCTTCCCTCAGCACTCAGCCCTCCCGCCCTTCAAACAGGGTTATATTCATCAGGCATAAGAAAACAGACTGAACATAAGAAAACAGACTGAAACAGGGATGGGTGTATCTGGACTTGACCAATAACAACAGCTTGTTTTTCTTTTTCCGTCAATAATTGTTTTAAGACCAGTTCATTTCCTCCATGTTAGACGGCTTGTTTTTGATGCAGTAACTAACATGACTCATTATTGAAAATACAGTTTTATTTTTAACTGAGAACATTAATGGTAAACGCTGCTAATGTAAACGCTGATATCAAGCACAGCACATCAGATCAGCAGCTAGGGTACCCACAGAGGGATGCCAAGGTTGGGGGAGGGGGGGGGGCTTCTGTCTGTATAGATTTTTGTGTGTGTGAGTGTCTGTGGATCCAGCTTTAAGAAAGAGAGAGAGCGAGCAATTCAGGACCGAGCCCTGGCCACCGCCCCATATCTTCCCTTCTCCATTTCATGTTTATGCGATAGCAAATGATTGACGCTGACCGGTCTCTTTTCGGCTGTGACTGAGGTTGTATGAGTGTGTGTCTCTGAACGTGTCCCCGGCGTAGAAACAGCAGACTCCACTACACCTACACAGCTAACAGATGCGCGGGTCTGCGCCGTTCCCAGTGGAATCACCCGTAGTCGGAATCTGTGATATGGACGCAAGCCGGAGTGAGAATCCACAAAGTAATTTATGCTCTCACTCACTCACTCTCAGCAGCGAGGTGCTAGCTTGGCAACAGCACACCACCATGTGGCTGAAAAGAGGAAGTCGACCGCCATTATCCTCCAATGTGATATTGAGGATAATAGTGGACTAGTGGCAGTCTGTGGAAACTGCAAGCTGGTTAAAACCAACATAATGAGAGGCTTTTACATTTAATTTAGACGCCTCACTCAGCCTCAATGCCCTCTGGAAATCACAAACATAGGCATAATTGAGCAAGGAGGCTGAGGTCAACGCAGAACATCGGGGGATGATAAGATGTGTGGCAGGCATTTAAATGCCTAACAGCTCATTTCCTGGCGTGCGTTCGATGGTGAGAAACGTTCTGAATGTTGCAGAGAGAAATAGAATGAACAGTCATGTCTGTTCTGTGTGACGCGTTTTTATCTGAATGTTCTGTAACATCCTCCTGAACAGGCCCCTGTTCTTCAGTACAGCTGTTTTCATTTAACACTTCTGATTGGATTCTGATTTCTAACAGCTGATGTTCCCCCCAGCTCTTATCGCAAGGTGTGATGACACGTATATTTGAATTGGACGAAATCCTAAGTACCCCCGCGTCGTCTTCTCTTTCAGAGCAGCGAAAGAAAACAGCAGGGCCGTCGACGGCTGGCATTATCGGAGGCATCATTGGTGTGGTCCTCTTGCTGGCGATCGTGGGCGCTGCCATCGTGCTGGTCCGCAAACGCAAGCAGAACGCAGAGAACGGAGAGTGAGTGTCCCCGCTCTCAGCAAATTGTCCTTTCAGGACACTCTTAGCGATTTCTCAGTCATATCTTTTTTTCAATATGTACGATTTAGCAAATCCATATCTTTCCTCCAATCAATTAAGTTTTACTCACTCCATATCTGTTAGGTGTGGACAGAGTGAGTTGCACTAACCTCTCCCCCTGCCCTCCTTTTCTCTCATCCAATCAGTGGTCCTCCCAAGCACAAGCCCCCTCCGCCTGTGAAGACCGGCAGCTCCACAGAGATGGTGAGTGGTCCACGTTCCCTGTCACTCAGGGCTCGTTATTATTGAAGGTCATAAACCACACGGAGTGCAGTTCGTAATGGGGCTAATGGCTATTGATTGGAGATGAGTGGCCCAGTTATCTGACTTTACCCACAGCTGAACAAGCATGTCACGGACCCAGTGACGAAGGAGTTGACGGAGACCCAGCCTTTAAGTAAGGTCTACTACGAGACCAGCGGAGAGCCTGTCACGGTAAGAGGACATCCTCCAATCTCCGGGTTGTGATCTTTAGGTCACACCAGAAAACCCCAAAAAATTGAATGTTTCCTATCGTACTTTAGTCCAGGTAGTTGCTCCATGTTTCAGTCTGTTGTCTGCCATTGGGTGCCTTATGAACACAACCCGGAATGTCTCCATTTTCACACAGTGCTGTTTATAGTCGTTGATTTACTACCTGTACGACCTTTACCCTTCATGAGGTACAGCCGGCTGCTTTCTAGAGTCTGGATTCGTCTCTATCGTCCGATTACTCACCCTTTTGTACTATATTATAACATTCTGCCTGCATGGTCCCTCAACATCTTGACTATTTTGTAAGCAAAACAAGCTATTTGAACCTATTGTGAAACTATTGAACGGTGCATGGTCAAGGAGTGGATTTTGTCTACCATACCACAGTTGATGACATTTTCTCGAGAGTTGTTGCTGGTTCAACCGGGATCTGTTGCTGTTACAGGATCTGGATGCCTGCGACGATGACGATGACAACGCTGCCGGCGGTGGGGCTGCTAATGGCGGCGGCCCTGCTGTCCTGGAGGGCTCGATACGGTATGCCGATGTCGACGACACGCTAAATGACGGAGCCCTGCCTCCGTACTCCGGCGCGGGCGGTCACCACGTTGATGAGCCGCCGTCGACCACTGTGGCCCGCGGAGAAAGCTTTGTGTCGGCAGCCATGTATGTTTAGCAGATGACGTTTTAGCCTCCGTGACGACGACAACAACAACGTGCCTGTAGACCCAGGAAGGCTCTGGACCGATCCAGCCTCCCGATGTGATCAGAACCTAAATGCAGTGTTTACTACTCTTGTGATTCCGGAAAGGTAATATCACCAGAAACACAATTCAAAATATCATCAGAATTATCACTCGAAACTGTTTGTTTGAATGTTGCAGTGTTATACTTAAGCAATAAGGACCAGAGATGGTGTGGTATATGGCCAATATACCCCGGCTAAGGGCTGTTCTTCTGGGTACAGCCCTTAGCCGTGGTATATTGGCCATATACTACTAACCCCCGAGGTGCCTTAATGCTATTATAAACTGGTTACCAACGTAATTAGAACTGTGGTATACGGTCTGATATACCACAGCTTTCAGCCAATCCGCATTCAGGGCTTGAACCACCCAGTTTATAATGTACAGTAAGCATCCTCAGACCAAAATGCCGTTTTATGGCAGTATGAACAGAATGAAGTTGTCACTGCTTTATAACATTGCAACATGACAAAGTTTAAGAATCTAACTCATGTTTTGGGTTCAATCTAAATTGCAAGAGCTGGCAATACTACGTTGTTAGGGTAACGAAGTGTGACATCTTTGTTTCCAGCAAAGCACACAATGCAAACACAATTATCAATGAGCGTGCAATCCCCCCCCCCCCCCCCCCCACACACACAGGAAAGATGAACATTTAAGTCAAATTAAATTCAAATTATAACGATTGTATTTTCAGTGTCAAAATACCCAGCATATATTGGAAAATACTGCCATTAGTACCAATTTATGTAGATGAAGTGGCTATTATACGCTGTAATATATGCTGTTTATTTTACACGCAGTAAAATATGAATTGAAATCTTTTCTATTTTAGTCTTATTCTTTTATGTACCGAAACACAAATGTGCAAAACATCATTGATGAACAATTATGTGAGACCGTGTCAAGTTGGTCAAAGATGTCAAAGTGAACCAAATTATCAACGAACACTGTAAATAATAATGCTGATTTAATATATTGTCGGTGAAATGTGTAAAATGTCAAAACAAAAAAAGAGTGTAGGTGTTTTCAGAACCTCTATGTATAGGGGTGTCAGTTTCCATGTGAAATTGGGAAAAAAAAGTATACATTTTACTTTAACGGGTATTGAGGTTGTCAGTCACAAGGCTTATGTTTTTAATCTAAAAATGCTGTGGGGATTTTAGCCCTTGTAACTCTGCATGGCATGATCGGTGGCTTGTTTCAATCAGTTGGCTCACTTTCCCCCCAAGGCTACTTACAGACACACCAGGGCTTATACTTTTTGAATGTTGTCGATGTCTTTGCGTTCCTTCATTGTATCGTCTACTTCAAGCACAAACACATGGATGTGGAGCAGCGGGGTGATTTAGGCCGTATAGAAGGCGCACAGCACGACATGAGATAGCTTTTAGCTGATACTAAGTCAGTCAGCATACATGTTCTGTCCAGAGTGCTTACTGCAGGGCGCAATAAACAAAGAGTTGTATGTAACTCTTGCTGAGTAATGGGAACAAAAATCATTGGTTCTGGCCGTTCCAAAGAGCTTGAGTCGCACAATTCCACGAGGGCATTGATCTGTCCGCGTCACCTCAACAGAGGCAAGCGAGGCTATACTCGCTAAGTACATTAGCTTGTTGAATAAAAAAAAAAAGACGCAAAGAAAAAGACAACGTGAACAAAAAAGCACATGTAGCTTTGTAAGTAAATAAATAGATACTATGAAACTAATGATTGCTGGACAGATGTAGAAAAAATAGATATGGTATATAGACTGCTAGGTGGGCATATGGACACAGAGAAATAGAACACAGTAGTAACTGCCTACCTCACGGTTCTTTATTCAATCACAGTCAGTGCTCCACTGCGCTATTGTCGTTTTTTTTTATGTGACAATCACTTTGAAAACAACTTTCATTGGCTTTTGGTGGCACTTCGGGTCTCTATGGTGTTTCTTTTAAAGATAATGTCTGCATGCTGCATGGAACTATGGGTAGCTCAACTTCTTCTCTGTGCAAAAAGACTCGTGCCGCCATTTTTGAAAACGTATGACTGTGGGCGGCGGGCTCGCATAAAGTGGTGCAGTGTCAGACAATCACATCTGAATTTTATAGCCCTTACACAGGTCAGAGTTCAAAGGGAAATTAACTGTGCATTTTTTTTAATTTGCTTTTATAAACTGTGATTCCATCTTCTTATTTTTTTATTTATTGCTTCATATTGCCGTCGGAAATATATTGTACTGTTTTGTGTTTTGCCTATAAAAAGAGCCTCAAAATTTAAGATGTGTTGATATATTGAGTTTAGAAAACGACAATCATTGGGCCCCTTGGGTTTGTTATTATCAGAGACCAATGAGTCAGCATTCTGTTTAGTTCTGTTGTTTTATAGTCAAGGCATCTGATAACGATTTCTCGCTGCAGCATGAGTTGCAGTGTGTGTTTGCCAAGCGCTTTGCCTCCGTCCCGATAGGTTTAATGCCAAAAAATACAAACTGTGAATGTTAGCGATTAACGCTAATCTGAATCCGGTCTTCTTCATTCCCCGCTTGTTTAATGATCTCACATTCATTGTCGCATTTTTTTCCATCACCAAGCCAGATGTGCCTTCGTTACTTTATTTTTTTAGCTTGTTCACTTACACATTTGTTTCTGTCTTAGAAAATAAATATGAGATAAAAAAAAATACGAGTTAACCTCTGATTGTGGAAAGCCAAACACTTGATCATTGTGATTTTTTTTTTTTTGTAAACATGTTCTTAATTCCCCCCCCCCCCTTTAAAAAAATGTCATTTGCTTTTTTGAAAACCTATTATATGTTTTAAGGATCATTGTCTTGTCGAATAAAATGTAAACCAAAGGCCCTGAATGTCTCGCTGTATTCTGTTAAACTTCTATTGAGTCACAACGACCTCCAGGCCTTGAGTCCTTTAAGGCTCCTAAATGACCAACCAACATGTGTCACTGACAGCATCACATCCTGTGGCAGTATAATGTCCAGTGGTAGCTGACACTGATTGCCCTTTGTTGCCCCTGGACAAGTATGTGTCTGTTACCATTCTAAAGCCAGCACCCAAGTGATATAGCCTGACCGTAGAACTGTCACCATGCATTTGTTAACCTCTGTCTTTAATTAGTGTTATAGGCCTCCTGGGGGGGGGGGATCAACATCACAGAACATGTTTTAAGATCATTTTCAGCTAGTACAACATCCAACATTTCAGCCCCAGAGCACATGTCAAAGCGGCAGGTACTTTCACACTTAACAAAACCAAAAAACATAAAACATGGCAAATTACAGTATGCCTGAGATTTGTGTGTAAACATATCCTCCGGAGGCTCAAGCACAGACAAATCCAGGAGTATTATTTTAGCCGCAAAAAAAATGTTTTAGGCACCACTAGACGTGCTGCTTGTGAAAAGTGTTGTCATTTTTTTTGAGCTACTGAGCCAGGCATGCAGATGTGTGTTGAAGCGTATATTAAACAGACTAGGGAGCGTTAAAGGTGCAGTCTGGGATTTGTTTTTCCCCCCAGCCAAACGTGCTGCCCGTCACTTGTTTTGGTATACAGATGAGGGATGAGGCTGGGGTCATGTAACCCCCCTTCAATGAATCCTCAAATTCATAAACGGGGCTCTTTCTGCAAGGACTGACAGTCCTTGACATCCACATGATAATTGTAAACGTACTTTAAAGTTATGCATTGTTTAACAAAGACACTGTTTATAATGGAACAAAAAAACCTTACATTTTGGGGCATGATAGAAGACAGTTGTGGTAAACTCATGATGCATTTCTAAATGATATTCCACAGGAATCAATGGATATATATATATATATATATATATATATATATATATATATATATATATATATATATATATATATATATATATATATATATATATATATATATATATATATATATATATATATATTATATTATATTATATTATATTATATATTATATAATTAATTTAAATGCTTAATGATGGCTGTAAATATCCCAGATTGCGGTTTTAAATGAGACGGGAACCAAAATGATGCTAATGCTACATCACTAACCCTTGTGTTGAAGATGAAGGAAGTGTCTGATATTAAAGCACTTTCAATTATGGTTAGAGTGCTTAGTGATGGAGATGAAATATATTCACCCAAGTACTACCAGTGGCTGTATCCGTAAGTAGGCCTCGGAGTCAAACAACACTTCTTCCCTTCTCTGATCCGTAGATCAACAGTTTGACAACATGGCTAGAGTTGCCAACACAGACCAGATTTATAACAGCAGATTATAACATGCTTTTTTTTTGTGGGTGGGTGGGGGGTGGGGGTGGGTGGGAGGGGGGGGGGGGGGGTGTGTTTAAGAAAATCACCAGGAATAGCTTTTTGCCTGCAGCTATTTCAGATCATAGTTGTGCCTGCTCTTCCTATTACCTCAATATCCACCTTCCATTAAACTACACACACTATAGATCATATAATGAATTGATTTAGTAATTAAAACACTGACTGATATGAATGTGTCTGGTATGTTGAAGTGATATATGGTGGTAAGATTTTATTAATTTGATATTCTCTGTTTGCATGTCATTTCAGTGAAATCGCTCCTCTTTGTGACACTAAATAAAGTATTTGGTAGCATATTTGGGCATGACATTTAAAACATGCTAATCTGGATACATTGATTGGTTTTTGGTCTGAAAATGCAAATATTAGCCATTGGTGGCAGTGGCTAAATCACAGTGTGGATTTCCTTCTCCAAAACTCTCAAGGTAAGGAAACAAATATATACATATGTACTTTTCCTGCACTATCGCTTTAGTGAATCCAACTTTTTTTAAATTATGTATATATATATTTTTTTACAAACACTACCTAATGGTTAGAATCTAAAAATGATCACGTTTACATCATATACATCATATAATTACTTCGCCATCCAGTAATTCCAAGGAGAAACGTTTTACCCAGACCGGCCACCAGAGGGAGCAGTGGGTTGCAGAGATCAACCATGATGTTGTGTGCATGTGAACAGGCGGGGTGTGTTGACTGGTAAGATAATGATGCTTTTCATACCTCATTCTGTTAATGGAAATGTCTGTAAGGAAACACCCGACGGTCATACACATGACAAGGCCATGTGCTGTTTTCAACTAGGTCCTCAATGCAGCACACTCAATTTAACTATAGCACAATCAGTACACCTAGTAGGTATTTCTGTTATGATAGGGTTGTGTACATGTTTTGAGTGGGATGAAGAAGTTTTTTTTCAAAACTATTACAAACTCATTCTGGTGATTCGCAGCATACTGGGCTATGAGAGGCCCAGGGTTAAAATCCTAGACTAGCCCCCAAATAGTGGTTTCTTGTAGGGAAACAAATGGCTACATTGTGTTATTATTGTGGTATTGTACACTGTGTTCTGTGGGGAGTAGAGCTGAGAGTGGCCCACCATCTCACAGGATTAACTACTGGCATTAAATCAGTTGCCTTGAGATTTTCATATTGCTTTTTCAATGGGAATAAGGGGCTTCACTCTCCAGCTGCTTTTTCTTTCTCTATTCTACCCTTCTCTTCTCTACCCTTCTCTACCCTTACCCCTCTAGAAGTAGCATTTGACCTTGTGGGGACTAACAAAATGTCCCCAGGTGGTCAAAAAAACACCAGAAAATTGCCAAAAACAGTAGATGTTAGATGTTAGAACTATTAGATGTTTAATGTTTCTTTTGGGAAAAAATATTCAAAAAGTGATAGTTTTGCCATATTAAAACGAGAGTTCGGTGATGGAGAAACTTGAAGAAATGTTGGGATCTCGTGGGTTAAAATCTTCCTAGAAGTGACACCGAGTTGGCTGTGGGACATGTCAAGATGCCGTTATTCATATAAAAAAATGTGATTTATGGAATTCTTCATGTAGTCTATTTTAAAAGGTACTCCATTTGTAACATGGTTTTAAAATACAATATTGGTGCATGATGTCTACTTAAAATATTAAAGGGACGCAAAAGGCACTTATTTAGTGGAAAGACCCAATGTACTAATTATGAGCAAATGAGCACAACTGATTCTAGATCAGTGCTAACTATCTGCTAAGCCCCTTGTCTCTCATCTGAGTCAGCCATCTTAACTGCCTACAACAATCCCAGAATTCTCTCTCTCTCTCTCTCTTAATTGAACCATGTGTCAGTCTCTCCCTCTCTCGCCCACCATTTCCTCTTTTCCATGAATTCCCTGGCTCCCGATGTGGCGCGGAAAAACAGCGATCACCATGGAAACAGCCCAGCAACAGGCTGGCCCCTAACACCCAATCGGAATGCTCGGTGGCTCTACCTCTCCTCCAATGGGAGCGGTGGGCCTGACGTCAGCCGTGAATGTGAATGCTCAGAGGCGTGATCGTTCACTTCCTCGATCACTTCCTCGTTGGTACATCTAGCCGACTGAGCTGAGCCTTATTCGATGTTCCTCGCCTCAACATTGCTCGGAACATGTCGAATGACACTTGTCTGCTAAAGTGCTGCTCTTCATTGAATAAAGTCCCCTTCTGTGGTGATGATACCACAGTAGGAGAGAGAGAGTGGGTTTCGAGTGGAGACGCTAGATAGTTTTCCGAAGTCATGCCCACAAACCCACTTGCGACCTATATGCAATCACTTCACCAAAGTGAAGCAATCACTTCCTCGCTCATCTACATATCAGCTCTGCTGCCCACTTACGATGTGCTGTCATCCAGAATGATGTGCAGAAAGGTCATCTGGTACACACAGTTCCCTATTTCCCTCTGCTTCCATTTCATTCCATTTTCCAGCCTTAAGTAACACGTAAAGTTGTATCTAACATTTAGCCTACAGTAAAAGCATACAATCGTTGACAGACACCTCTTTGTCACCCCATGGCAAATGGATGTGAGGAGACTCTCTTGTTAGTAGCTGTGTGTGTGTGTTTGAATGTGTGTGGGTTTCTGATGTGATGCCTGCTGCCAGCAACTATGCCAAGCTTTGTATACCACCAGTGTGCTACTACTCCTGAATTCAGTGCTAGTAAACCCATTTCATGTGACATGCAAGACAGGATGTGGTTGCCAGGCAACCTCCATCCCTCGCCCCATCCCCTACAAAATAGATGTGTATTTATAGAAGCGATGGCAAGGGAGAGGGAATTACGTGTTGATGCTAAAATTAAACTTTTTTTCCTGTTTTCTGAGTCACTCAGTTTGTTTCATTCACAGATGGGCAGAGGAGAGTGAAACAGGAGAGGGGCAGAGGAGAGTGAAACAGGAGAGGGGCAGAGGAGAGTGAAACAGGAGAGGGGCAGAGGAGAGTGAAACAGGAGAGGGGCAGAGGAGAGTGAAACAGGAGAGGGGCAGAGGAGAGTGAAACAGGAGATGGGCAGAGGAGAGTGAAACAGGAGATGGGCAGAGGAGAGTGAAACAGGAGATGGGCAGAGGAGAGTGAAACATGAGAGGGGCAGAGGAGAGTAAAACAGGAGAGGGGCAGAGGAGAGTGAAACAGGAGAGGGGCAGAGGAGAGTGAAACAGGAGATTGGGAGATGAGAGGGAGATGAGATCACCCCCAAAGGCCAAAGTTCAGTATTGCCTCTAAGGCGGTTTCCCAAAGGATGGGTGGTGGACAGTTATTTCTGGATCATGGCAGGAGACTGTTTGTCTCGAGATATTGGCTTTGTTGGTCCGGTGGGTGGCAGGAAAATCCCAGAACCTTTTGATTAGTCAGAACACAAAGTATTTTGGGTACCACAGTGTGACTAATATCACCGCAATATAAATGGACAGGGTCATCATCGTGGATGGAATGACAAACTCAGAGGAAGTCAAACCCTGTGTGTGGAAGTACTTGGGGGGAAAAAAGAGAGAAACATTTACAGGGATGGCACATAAATGAGAGAGAGAGATGCTCAAGAAAGACACTCAAGTCTGAAAGACCGCAGACTCATATGGTAGACACAGTACAGTCTCTCATAAACCAGTTACACCCCATAGTAGGGAGACCTACTTCACACAGGAGACAGACAGACCAGACAGACCAGACAGACAGACAGACCAGACAGACCAGACAGACCAGACAGAAAAGACAGACAGACATACAGACAGACAGAGACCAGACCAGACCAGACAGACAGACAGGCCAGACAGACCAGACAGACAGAGACCAGACCAGACAGACCAGACCAGACCAGACAGACCAGACAGACCAGACCAGACAGACCAGACAGACCAGACCAGACCAGACAGACAGACAGACAGACAGACAGACACCAGACCAGACCAGACCAGACCAGACAGACAGACAGACAGACAGACAGAGACCAGACCAGACCAGACAGAGACCAGACCAGACCAGACCAGACCAGACAGACCAGACAGACAGACAGACCAGACAGACCAGGACAGACAGACCAGACAGACCAGGACAGACAGACAGACCAGACAGACAGACAGACAGAGACCAGACAGACAGACAGACAGACAGACAGACCAGACAGACAGACCAGACAGACAGACCAGACAGACAGACCAGACCAGACAGACCAGACCAGACCAGACCAGACAGACAGACAGAGACCAGACCAGACCAGACAGACAGACAGAGACCAGACAGACCAGACCAGACCAGACAGACCAGACAGACCAGACCAGACAGACAGACCAGACAGACCAGACAGACAGACCAGACCAGACAGACAGACCAGACCAGACCAGACAGACAGACCAGACAGACAGACCAGACAGACCAGACAGACCAGACCAGACAGACAGACAGACAGACCAGACAGACCAGACCAGACCAGACCAGACAGACAGACAGGACAGACAGACAGACCAGACAGACCAGACAGACAGACCAGACAGGCCAGACAGACAGACCAGACAGACAGACCAGACCAGACAGACAGACCAGACAGACCAGACAGACCAGACAGACAGACCAGACAGACAGACCAGACAGACCAGACAGAGACCAGACCAGACCAGACCAGACCAGACCAGGCCCTTACACAAAAGGTATTGTTTTCCCAAGTACAGACAGCGTTCTTCCCCATTAGCTCAGGGAGCCATGGCTCATCTCAAGGTTTCGCCCAACAACACGCTGCTGCTCGCTCCAATGGAGCGTCACGTTGACGGATGGGTATGTCTTCACGAAATGCATCCCTGAGCGCAAAAAATAAAATAAAAAATGGAATAGGAGAGACAGGAGAGTGATTTTGATGTCCTTGTGAAAATACCAAGTTTTTTTTTTTTCTGTTGCAAAAAATCTGAAGAGTGCCTTGATATTAAAAAAAAAACTTTCTGCTGTACATTTTTGTTTTAATAATGTGATGTTAAATCGAGGTTCTAATACATGATTTGATTTATTGAATTATTTGTTATTTCCGTGTCTTACATTTTTCAGATACCCAGCCCGTATATACGTATATACGATTTTCAGTGTAGTACAGTATAGCTCCACCTCTATTTTGCAGTGAGCCTTCCTTTATCTCCCGCTGTCTCTTTCACTGCCATTGTGCAACTCTGTCATGGAATCAGACGAGGCTTTACAAAGAGCGGAAGAGAGGTGGGGAGGAGAGGAGAGGAAATGGAGAGAGTAAAACCCTTTGAATTGCATTGAGAGGCAGGGAGAAAACATAGCCTATCAAACTTCCCAGCTGCATCCCATGTGTCCTTTCCTATCTACATTTCCCTCTCTCCTTCTCTCTCTCCTTCTCTCTCTCCTTCTCTACCTCTCTCTACCTCTCTCTCTACCTCTCTACTTCTCTACTTCTCTCTCTCTCTCTCTCTCATCAAGACCCCTTGACTTTTTCCACATTTTATTACGTTAGCCTTATTCTAAAATTGATTAAATAAAACAATATCCTCACCATCTACACACAATATACCATAATGACAAAGCAAATGTATGAAAATAAATAAATAAATGCTTTATTTACATAAGTAGTCAGACCCTTTGCTATCAGACCTGAAATTGAGCTCAGGTGCTTCCTGTTTCCATTGATCATCATCGAGATGTTTCTACAACTTGATTGGACTCCACCTGTGGTAAATACAATTGATTGGACATGATTTGGAAAGGCACACATCTGTCTATATAAGGTTGTCCATGTCAGAGCAAAAACCAAGCCATGAGGTTGAAGGTATTGTCCGTAGCGCTCCGAGACACTATTATGTTGAGGCACAGATCTGGGGAAGGGTACCAAAAAATGTCTGCGGCATTGTAGGTCCGTAAGAACACAGTGGCCTCCATCACCGGGGGCAAACTACCTGCCCTCCAGGACACCTACACCACCCGATGTCACAGGAAGGCCATAAAGATCATCAAGGACAACAACCACCCGAGCCACTGCCTGTTCACCCCGCTATCATCCAGAAGGCGAGGTCAGTACAGGTGCATCAAAGCTGGGACCGAGAGACTGAAAAACAGCTTCTATCTCAAGGCCATCAGACTGTTAAACAGCCACCACTAACATTGAGTGGCTGCTGCCAACACACAGACTCAACTCCAGCCACTTTAATTATGGGAATTGATGGGAAATGATGTAAAATGTATCACTAGCCACTTTAAACAATGCTACCTAATATAATGTTTACATACCCTACATTATTCATCTCATATGTATAAGTATATACTGTACTCTATATCATCTACTGCATCTTTATGTAATACATGTATCACTAGCCACTTTAACTATGCCACTTTGTTTACATACTCATCGCATATGTATATACTGCACTCAATACCATCTACTGTATCTTGCCTATGCCGCTCTGTACCATCACTCATTCATATATCTTTATGTACATATTCTTTATCCCCTTACACTTGTGTCTATAAGGTAGTAGTTTTGGAATTGTTAGCTAGATTACTTGTTGGTTATTACTGCATTGTCGGAACTGGAAGCACAAGCATTTCCCTACACTCGCATTAACATCTGCTAACCATGTGCATGTGACAAATACAATTTGATTTGATTCATTCTTAAATGGAAGAAGTTTGGAACCACCAAGACTCTTCCTAAAGCTGCCCCCCCCCCCCTGGCTAAACTGAGCAATCAGGGGAGAAGGGCCTTGGTCTGGGAGGTGACCAAGAACCCAATGGTCACTCTGACAGAGCTCCAGAGTTCCTCTGTGGAGATGGGAGAACCTTCCAGAAGGACAACCATCTTTACAGCTCTCCACAAATCAGGCCTTTATGGTAGAGTGGCCAGACGGAAGCCACATCTCAGTAAAAGGCACATGACAGCCAGCTTGGAGTTCGCCAAAAGGCACCTAAAGACTCTCAGACCATGAGAAACGATGGTTCTGGTTCTGATGAAACCAAGATTGAACTCTTTGGCCTGAATGCCAAGCATCACGCCTGGAAGAAACCTGGCATCATCCCTACAGTGAAGTATGGTGGTGGCAGCATCATACTGTGGGGATGTTTTTCAGTGGCAGGGACTGGAAGACCAGTCAGGATTAAGGGAAAGATGAACGGAGCAAAGTACAGAGAGATTCTTGATGAAAACCTGCTCCAGAGCGCTCAGGACTTCAGACTGGGGCGAAGGTTCACCTTCCAACAGGACAACGACCCTAAGCACACAGCCAAGATAAGGCAGGAGTGGCTTCTGGACAAGTCTCTGAATGTTCTTGAGTGGCCCGGACTTGAACCTGATCAAACATCTCTGGAGAGACCTGAAAATAGCTGTGCAACAACGCTCCCCATCTAACCTGACAGAGCTTGAGAGGATCTGCAGAGAATAATGGGAGAAACTCCCCAAATACAGGTGTGCATGCCTGACGACTTCTATCTTGGAAGCAACATCAGCACTGACGAGGGACTGACAAGGATGTCGAGCTACAGTACACCTCATCAATGCTCGACATGCCTTCAGGAAGCTCCGCCCCAATGTGGGTCTCATCACAGATCTCCATAAACACCAAGAACCACATCTGCAACACAAACGTAAAATCTGTTTTTCTCTATGGCTGTAAAACATGGAAAACCACACAATCCCTTATCAATAAAGTAGTCTTTATCGAAAACTCCCCGCAATACATTGTGAGGATATGGTGGCCAAACAAAATATACAACCACAACCTGTAGAAGAAAATAAATTCAACAAGAGGCCATCAGCAATGTAATCAGGAGAAGGAAATGGACTGGACATACACATCAAACATAAGACTACAACCCATACAGAAAAAGGAAGCAGGGAAGGCCAAAAACCAACTGGAGATGCTCCACTCTTCAAGAACGGAGTAAAGTAGGGATCTCCTGGCTCGAGGCAAAAAGCCCTTGCTCAGAAAAGAGTGAGGTTGAGGGTCATGGTGGACGCCCTATGCTCCCAACGGTGCCAAGAGGTTTATGTCAAGTCAGTCAGTCGATCCAATACGTCAGCTTGCATGGAGCCAACCCGACATTGCACTCAGTCCCAAAGACCTGAATGGCTCGTGCAACGGGTGTGGGATCACGTGGTGCACACACACACACACACACACACACACACACACACACACACACACACACACACACACACACACACACACACACACACACACACACACACACACGTTCATGTGAATTATTGAACTAATACAGAAACTCTCCCCAAAAGTGATTCACAGTACTTCTCATGCTCCGCCAGAACCAGTGTGTCATGGCTAGATGGCTGGGTGGGTGCGGGCGGGCGAGCGAGCGAGAGCAAGACAACCTGAAGAAAGTGGAAGAGCGAGGGTGGAGAGGAGAGTAGAGAGTGATGGGGAAAGAGAGTAGCAATGAGAGATTGAGAGTTTAGGGAGGGTGATGCAGAGAGAGAGATGTGGAGAAGGAGAGAGTAGCGAGAGAGAGATTATTGGTGAAAGAGGGGGAAAGAAAGAGAGAATGGAATCACACCATATTGTGGTCACCACTGCTGGCAGCTCAATCCATTATGTATGAGAACTCCCTATTGGTAGTGATGGGCCACTCTAGTATGGATTGCGTGACCTCTTTAAAGGCACAGTGAAACACTATCCGTTCCCTCCCCCCACACACAAAGCTACAAACAAAGTACAACTACAGGGTTGGGTTAAATGTGGAAGACACAATTGAATGCGTTCGGTTGTGGAACTGACTAGCTATCCCCGTTCACTTTCCCTAAAAGCAATATAATATACTTAATATATAGTACATGTACTGCTTAATATATTAGCCCAGGGCCAGGTTTCTACTTATCTTATGACAAAGCAAGGAAAGAATACTGTGTTGTTAAATGCGGAAGTCTGGCACCCTAGTGGCTGAATTAATGACACCATCGAGATAGAACGTCGATGATGTCATATTTTGATCTAGAGCTCAAAGACCCAGGTTATGAATGATATCCGTTTTTGAGGTATCCTCTGTCATTTGCGTAGAAAGATTCCTGCTAATTGTGTGCTCCCCAAAATGCCATAGTGTCAACGTCTGATGGCCACATATACCCCTAAAATGACTGTGTAAAATGATTAGTGCTGAGCAGACAGCAGCAGGAAGAGAGAGAGGGGGGGTTCAAAGGAGGGGAGGGGGTGGGAGACAGAAAAACAGCTGGAGGCAGATTAAGCACAATAATAGAGAGGGGGTAGCGAGAGAGAGAGAGCTGTAGCAGTAGTACTATTAATATTAATAATTGTAGTAGTAGTAGTAGTAGTAGTAGTAATGGTGTTGTTCCTAACAGTAGTAGTATGACGCTGGTAGTGTTCAAGTGCTCAGCAATAATAGCAGTAGTTGCTGTGCTAAGCTGTGGCACTTGTCTCGAAAACCTAGCATCATTCTACCACACTGTCGGTCTAATGTGATATCACAGCAATTACACAATCACTGTTAGTGATCTTGCGAGAGGTCTGGAGGGGATATCGATCTATCTTCCTCGTCCTCTCGTCCTCTGTCTGATCCTCCCATACTCATCAGCCACCCTGAAGAGTACCATAAGGAGCCCTTGTTCTCGCATCTCAAGGAGCTTATGCAACAGCACAGTGTGTGTGTGTGTGTGTGTGTGTTCTCCCCTGCCTTCCCTGGAGGATATGTCGGTGCTCTGTGGACGAACAATAATGATATTCAGAGGATGCATGACATCTCCCTTAATCCTAACCCTTAACCTTTAACCTTACCCTAACCTTAACCCTAACTCTAATTATAACCCTAACCCCTAAGCATAAAATAGCTTTTTCCTTGTGGGGACCGGCGAAATGTCCTCCTGATCCCCACAAGTAGAGTAAAACCAAACACAAACACCTGATCCTCAGTCAGACTCCTGCCATTGACTGCAAAAATAAATGCATTTTCCAAGTCCCTCGCTACTCTCTTCTCCCTCACTCCTATCACCTTCTGTCACAGTTCCTCACACTCAGTCCACTCCTCCCCTTCTCATCGTTGCCTCTTTTCATTTTTCTCCCTAGCTCTCTGTTCTCAGAGTCATCCTTAATGTTGCTTTCACGCTCCATTCACAGCCTCCTTTCTCCATGTACACCCCGGTCCATCTGCTGTTGCTAGCCCTAATTCTGACTTGTGCTCTGATATCTGTTTCACTGATTTTTGCTCTCGTAAAAGCTTGGGTTTTCTGCACGTTAACACCAGAAGCTTATTACCTAAAATTGATCAATTGAAAGTGTGGGTTCAGAACTCCAATCCAGATATTTGGTCATTACTGAGACGTGGTTAAGGGAGTGTTTTGAACACTGATGTTAACCTTTCTGGTTAGAACCTTTTTCGAAAAGACTGATCTTCCAAAGGTGGTGTTCAGTTGTCTCCACCAAGTCTGTCTCCAAATAATTTGATTTGCTGGTTTTAAACATTCAACTTTCAAATAGCTCTTTGTTGACTGTTGCTCTGTGTTATCGTCCACCATCATTACCGGCCTATACCCAACCTGCCCTAAGTTTTCTCCTGGCCCCTTACACTAAGTCTAAATGTGTCCTGCTAGGTGACCTAAACTGGGACATGTTTAAACCACCTGATCAAGTCCTAAAGCAATGGGACTCCATAATTTTTTTGAGGGGATGACTCTAAACACCCCAAAAAGGCTACTCTCCTTGATGTTATCCTCACAAACAATCCTGATAGGTATCAGTCTGGTGTTTTCTGTAATGACCTTAGTGATCATTGTTTTACAGCCTGTGTTCATAATGTCTGCTCAGTGAAAACGATCTGCCCTGGTGTGTCATAGACGCTTGCTAAAAAACTTGAATGTGCAAGCCTTCCGTCATGACCTGGCATCTATAAATTGGCAGAGATCCCCTCTGTCGAAGATGCTTGGACCTTCTTTGTCTATATTTTCAGTGGTATTGTTTACAAACATTCCCCCATATAGAAAAAACAGCCCCTGGTTCGACCGTGATCTGGCAGAATTACTCCATTTGGCATAACGCTCAACACACGCATACTCAAGCTGACTGGCTCTTGTTCAGGCAAATGAGAAATAAGTGCACTCAGGCTATCCGGAAGGCTAAAGTTAGTTACTTTAAGGAGCAGTTCTCTCTGTGGGTCTAACCCCAAAAAGTTCTGGAAAACGGCTAAAGAGATGGAAAATAAACCCTCCTCCTCACAGCTGCCCATGTCCCTTCATGTTGATGATGTGGTTGTTACTGACAAGAAGCACATGGCTGAGCTCTTTAATCACCACTTACTTAAGTCAGGATTCCTATTTGACTCAGCGATGCCTCATTGCCCATCTGACATTTCCTCGTCTCCCACCCCTTCTGATGCGAATAGCCCCGATGCTCCGCCCTCTTTTCCCCCTGCCCCTCTACAAAGTTTCTCCCTGCAGGCGGTCACTGAGTCTGAGGTGCTAAAGGAGCTCCTTAAACTTGACCCCAAAAAAACATCTGGGTCAGAGGGTTTAGATCCTGTCTTCTTAAAGGTCGCAGCCCCTATCGTCGCAGAGCCTCTCTGACCTTTTTAACATCTCTCCTTTCTGGTGAGATTCCAGTTACTTGGAAAGCAGCCACGGTGCATCCTTTATTTAAAGGGGGAGATCAAACTAATCCTAACTGTTATAGGCCTATTTCTGTTTTGCCCTGGTTATCGAACGTGTTGGAAAAACTTGCCAATAATCAACTCTCAGGTTCCGCTCAGGTTATGGATGTGTATCTCCAACCTTAAAGGTCCTACATTATGTCACCATTGCCCTTGATTCTAAGCAATGTTGTGCTACTATTTTTATTGACTTGGCCAAAGCTTTTGATACGGTAGACCATTCCATTCTTGTGGGCCGGCTAAGGAACATTGGTGTCTCTGAGGGGTCTTTGGCCTGGTTTGATAACTACCTCTCTCAAAGAGTGCAGTGTATAAAGTCAGAACATCTGCTGTCTCAGCCACTGCCTGTCTCCAATGGAGTACCCCAAGGCTTGATCCTAGGCCCCACACTCTTCTCACTTTACATCTACAACATAGCTCAGGCAGCAGGAAGCTCTCTCATCCATTTATGTGCAGATTATACAGTCTTTTACTCAGCTGGCCCCTCAACAGATTTTGTGTTAAAAGCTCTGCAACAAATCTTTCTCAGTGTCCAGCAAGCTTTCTCTGCCCTTAACACCTCCAAAACAAAGGTAATGTAGTTTGGTAAGAAGAATACCCCTCTCACCACCGGTGTGATTACTACCACTGAGGGTTTAGGAGATTGAGGTAGTCACCTCATACAAGTACTTGGGAGTATGGCTACACGGTACACTGTCCTTCTCTCAGCACTTATCAAAGCTGCACACTAAGGTTAAATCTAGACTTGGTTTCCTCTTTCACCCCAGCTGCCGAACTAACCCTGATTCAAATGACCATCCTACCCATGCTAGATTACAGAGACGTAATCTCGAGTGGCTAGATGTTCTTTACCATTCAGCCATCAGATTTGCCACCAATGCTCCTTATAGGACACTTCACTGCACACTGCACTCTATACTCTTTACTCTGTAAACTGGTCATCTCTGTATACCCGTCACAAGACCCACTGGTTGATGCTTAATTATAAAACCCTCTTAGGCCTATCTGAGATACCTACTGCAGCCCTCATCCTCCATGTACAACACCTGTTCAACAACACCACACTCAAACCAAACAGTTTCATCTCCATCTCTTCATTCAAAGACTCAGTCATGGACACTCTCACTGACAGTTGTGGCTGCTTTGCGTGATGTATTGTTGTCTCGACCTTCTTGCTTTTGTGCTGTTGTCTGTGCCCAGTAATGCTTGTACCATGTTTTGTGCTGCTACCATATTGTGTTGCTACCATGTTGTTGTCATGTGGTGTTGTTCCCATGCTGTGTTTATGTGTTGCTGCCATGCTGTGTTTATGTGTTGCTGCCATGCTGTGTTTATGTGTTGTTGTCGTCTTGGGTCTCTCTATATGTGGTGTCTCTCTTGTCGTGATGTGTGTGTTGTCCTATATTTTTTATTTTTAATGCCAGTCCCTGTCCCCGCAGGATGCCTTTTGGTAGGCCGTTATTGTAAATAAGAATTTGTTCTTAACTGACTTGCCTAGTTAAATAAAGGTTCAATAAAAAATAAAATCCCTTCTCCATTCACAGCCTCCTTTCCGTTCTGTTTTGTGTCTCTCGCTTCCTCCCTTTGTTTTATTCTGGGAGTGGGTAAAACAAACATACATACAAGCACACACTCACACACACCACTGTGGTGATCTCATCTGAGATTATGTCGATCTGGATTACAGTGCTCATATTAAAGCCCCCCAGAGCAACATACATTAATAATAACACACAGCTATGTCGTCATAGTCACATGTAGCAACACACTCACATACATTGTCTTTGACACAACATAGAAATTCCCATTAACAAGTCACACAAACGTTTGCACCACAGGAGGTTGGTGGCACCTTAATTGGGGAGGACGGGCTCGTGGTAATGTCTGGAGTGGAATTAGTGGAATGGTATCAAATACATGAAACACATGGTTTGATTCCATTCCATTTGCTCCATTCCAGCCATTATTATGAGCTGTCCTCCCCTCAGCAACCTCCACTGGTGTGCACATACTTTGCTTACTCAAAACATTTCCATTGGTGTGCTTACCGTACTATACTGTACTGTAATGTAACTATACTACTATTGTTTGACTCTAACTGTATACACTGAACAATGTAACATGTAAACTGTTGGTCCCATGTTTCTTCAGCTGAAATAAAAGATCCCAGAACTGTTCCATGAGCACAAAAAGCTTATTTCTCTTAAATGTTGTACACAAACGTGTTTGCATCCCTGTTAGTGAGGATTTCTCCTTCGCCAAGATAATCCATCCACATGACAGGTGTGGCATATTAAGAAGCTGATTAAACAGCATGATCATTACACAGGTGCACCTTGTTCTGGGGACAATAAAAGGCCACTCTAAAATGTATAGTTTTGTCACACAACACAATGCCACAGATGTCTCATGTTGAGGGAGCCTGCAATTGGCCTGTTGATTGCATGAATGTCCACCAGAGCTGTTGCCAGATAATTGAATGTTCATTTTCTCTACCATAAGCCGCCTCAAACATAGTTTTAAAGAATTTGGCAGTACGTCCAACTGGCCTCTCAACCATAGACCATGCGTAACCATGCCAGCTTAGGAACTCCACATCCGGCTTTTTCACCTGAGGGATCGTCTGAGACCAGCCACCTGGACAGCTGATGAAACTGTGGGTTTGCACAACCGAAGAATTTCTGCACAAACTGTCAGAAACCGTCTCAGGGAAGCTCATCTATCATGCTGGATGTCCTCACCAGGGTCTTGACCTGACTGCAGTTCGGCGTAGTAACTGACTTCAGTGGGCAATTGCTCACCTTCGATGGCCACTGGCAAGTTGGAGAGGTGTGCTCTTCATGGATGAATCCCGTTTTCAACTGTACGGTGAATGGACAGAGATACCGTGGAAAAATCCTGAGGTCCATTGTCGTGCCATTCATCTGCTGCCATCACCTCATATTTCAGCATGATAATGCACGGCCACATGTTGCAAGGATCTGTACACAATTCCTGGAAGCTGAAAATGTCCCAATTATTCCATGGCCTGCATAATCACCAGACATGTCACTCATTGAGTATGCTCTGGATTGACGTGTACGACAGCATGTAACTTCACACAGCCATTGAAGAGGAGTGGGACAACATTCCACAGGCCAAAATCAGCAGCCTGATCAACTCTATGCGAAGGAGATGTGTCGTGCTGCATTATGCAAATGGTGTTCACACCAGATACTGACTGGTTTTCTGATCCACGTCCCTACCTTCCTTTTAAAGGTATCTGTGACCAAGAGATGCATATCTTTATTCCTAGTCATGCGAAATCCATATATTAGGGCCTAATATCTTTATTTTAATTGACTAATTTCCTAATATGAACTGTAACTCAGTAAAACCTTAGAAATTATTGCATGTTGCCTTAAACATGTTGTGCAGTGTACATTCCTGTGGTATATACAGTACATCGTATGGCTGTCGACCATCCTGTATATGAACGGTAAGGATTGGGGCTAGGGTTAGGGTTGAACTAGGATGTAGACATGAAACTAGGGTTACGGTTGAACTAGGATGTAGACATGAAACTAGGGTTGGGGTTGAACTAGGATGTAGACATGAAACTAGGGTTAGGGTTGAACTAGGATGTAGACATGAAACTAGGGTTGGGGTTGAACTAGGATGTAGACATGAAACTAGGGTTAGGGTTGAACTAGGATGTAGACATAAAACTAGGGTTGGGGTTGAACTAGGATGTAGACATGAAACTAGGGTTAGGGTTGAACTAGGATGTAGACATAAAACTAGGGTTGGGGTTGAACTAGGATGTAGACATGAAACTAGGGTTAGGGTTGAACTAGGATGTAGACATGAAACTAGGGTTAGAGTTGAACTAGGATGTAGACATGAAACTAGGGTTAGGGTTGAACTAGGATGTAGATATGAAACGGGTTACGGTTGAACTAGGATGTAGATAGGAAACTACGGTTAGGGTTGAACTAGGATGTAGACAGGAAACGAGGGTTAGGGTTGAACTAGGATGTAGACATGAAACTAGGGTTAGGGTTGAACTAGGATGTAGACATGAAGCTAGGGTTGGGTTAGGGTTGTGGTTGGGGCTAGGCTAGGCTATCAACCGGGATGTTGATAGGAAACTAGGGTTAGGGTTAGGGTTGTGTTTGAGTCTAAGGTTAGGGTTGAACCGGGATTTAGACATGAAACTAGGGTTAGGGTTGAACCAGGATGTGGACATGATGCTAGGGTTAGGGTTGTGCTTGGAGCTAAAGTTAGGGTTGTTGTTGAGACTAGGGTTGAACCAGGATGTGGACATGATGCTAGGGTTAGGGTTGTGCTTGGAGCTAAAGTTAGGGTTGTTGTTGAGACTAGGGTTAGGGTTGAACCAGGATGTGGACATGACGCTAGGGTTAGGTTAGGGTTGTGGTTGAGTCTAGGGTTAGGGTTGAACCAGGATGTGGACATGAAGCTAGGGTTAAGTTAGGGTTGTGGTTGAGCCTAGGGTTAGGGTTGAACCAGGATGTGGACATGAAGCTAGGGTTAAGTTAGGGTTGTGGTTGAGCCTAGGGTTAGGGTTGAACCAGGATGTGGACATGAAGCTAGGGTTAGGTTAGGGTTGTGGTTGTTGTTAATAATAGGATTAAGCTTGAACCTGGATGTGGATATGAAAGATAGGGTTAGGTTAGGGTTGTGGTTGACTCTAGGGTTGTGGACTCTAGAATGTGGACATGAAGCTAGGGTTAGGGTTGATCCAGGATGTCGATATGAAGCTAGGGTTAGGGTTGTGGTTGAGTCCAGGATTAGGGTTGAACCAGAATGTGGACATGAAGCTGGGTTAGGTTAGGCTTGAGGCTAGTGTTATGGTTAAACCAGGATTTAGGGTTAGGGTTGTGGTTGAACTAGGATGTAGACATGAAACTAGGGTTAGTGTTGAACTAGGATGTAGACATGAAACTAGGGTTAGGGTTGAACTAGGATGTAGACATGAAACTAGGGTTAGGGTTGAACTAGGATGTAGACATGAAACTAGGGTTAGGGTTGAACTAGGATGTAGACATGAAACTAGGGTTAGGGTTGAACTAGGATGTAGACATGAAACTAGGGTTAGGGTTGAACTAGGATGTAGACATGAAACTAGGGTTAGGGTTGAACTAGGATGTAGACATGAAACTAGGGTTACGGTTGAACTAGGATGTAGATTGGAAACAAGGGTTAGGGTTGAACTAGGATGTAGATAGGAAACTAGGGTTAGGGTTGAACTAGGATGTAGACATGAAACTAGGGTCAAGGTTGAACTAGGATGTAGACATGAAACTAGGGCTAGGGTTGAACTAGGATGTAGACATGAAACTAGGGTTATTGTTGAACTAGGATGTAGACATGAAACTAGGGTTAGGGTTGAACCAGGATGTGGACATTAAGCTAGGGTTAAGTTAGGGTTGTGGTTGGGGCTAGGGTCAGGGTTGAACCGGGATGTTGATAGGAAACTAGGGTTAGGGTTGTGTTTGAGTCTAGGGTTAGGGTTGAACCGGGATTTAGACATGAAGCTAGGGTTAGAATTGTGCTTGGAGCTAAAGTTAGGGTTGTTGTTGAGACCAGGGTTAGGGTTGAACCAGGATGTGGACATGATGCTAGGGTTAGGGTTGTGCTTGGAGCTAAAGTTAGGGTTGTTGTTGAGACTAGGGTTAGGGTTGAACCAGGATGTGGACATGACGCTAGGGTTAGGTTAGGGTTGTGGTTGAGTCTAGGGTTAGGGTTGAACCAGGATGTGGACATGAAGCTAGGGTTAGGATTGTGCTTGGAGCTAAAGTTAGGGTTGTTGTTGAGACTAGGGTTAGGGTTGAACCAGGATGTGGACATGATGCTAGGGTTAGGGTTGTGCTTGGAGCTAAAGTTAGGGTTGTTGTTGAGACTAGGGTTAGGGCTGAACCAGGATGTGGACATGAAGCTAGGGTTGGGTTAGGGTTGTGGTTGAGTCTAGGGTTAGGGTTGAACCAGGATGTGGACATGAAGCTAGGGTTAATTTAGGGTTGTGGTTGAGTCTACGGTTAGGGTTGAACCAGGATGTGGACATGAAGCTAGGGTTAGGTTAGGGTTGTGGTTGTTGTTGAGACTAGGATTAAGCTTGAACCTGGATGTGGATATGAAAGCTAGGGTTAGGTTAGGGTTGTGGTTGACTCTAGATTTGTGGACTCTAGAATGTGGACATGAAGCTAGGGTTAGGGTTGTGGTTGAGTCTAGGGTTAGGGTTGAACCAGGATGTGGACATGAAGCTAGGGTTAGGTTAGGGTTGTGGTTGAGACCAGGATTAGGGTTGAACCAGGATGTCGATATGAAGCTAGGGTTAGGTTAGGGTTGTGGTTGAGACCAGGATTAGGGTTGAACTAGGATGTGGATATGAAGCTAGGATTAGGTTAGGGTTTTGGTTGAGACTAGGATTAGGATTTAACTCGGATCTGGACATGAAGCTCAGGTTGGGTTTAGGGTTGTGGTTGAGTCTACGATTAAGGTTGAACCAGGATGTGGACAGGAAGCTGGATTTGGGTTAGGCTTGAGGCTAGTGTTATGGTTAAACCAGGATGTGGATAGGGTTAGGTTAGGGTTGTGGTTGAACCAGGATGTGGACATGAAGCTAGTGTTAAATTAGGTTTGTTGAGACTAGGGTTAGGGTTGAACCAGGTTGTGGACATGAAGCTAGGGTTAAGTTAGGGTTGTTGAAGCTAGGGTTAGGTTGAACCAGGATGTGGACATAAAGCTAGGGTTAGGTTGTGGTTGTTGTTGAGACTTGAATTAGGGTTGAACATGAAGGTGGACATGAAGCTAGCGTTAGGTTAGGGTTGTGGTTGTTGAGACTAGGATTAGGGTTGAACATGAAGGTGGACATGAAGCTAGGGTTAGGTTAGGGTTGTGGTTGTTGAGACTAGGATTAGGGTTGAACATGAAGGTGGACATGAAGCTAGGGTTAGGTTAGGGTTGTGGTTGTTGAGACTAGGATTAGGGTTGAACATGAAGGTGGACATGAAGCTAGGGTTAGGTTAGGGTTGTGGTTGTTGAGACTAGGATTAGGGTTGAACATGAAGGTGGACATGAAGCTAGGGTTAGGTTAGGGTTGTGTTTGTTGAGACTTGGATTAGAGTTGAACATGAAGGTGGACATGAAGCTTCATGTAGATCCTTTAAGAGAGGGATCATGACTGAGCATGTTTGAGTTCTATTAATATTCTATTAACATCTTCCTATGGGGACTGATTAGGAAACATCATCTTGTGGATGGAGGATTAATTGCCTTTGTTCCATAAAGATCACACTTTAAAGAAAACAGTGCAGCGGAGGATAGGAGATAATTACTCCACCAATTCACTCTGTCTAATTCCCCCCCCCCCCCCCCACACCTTTCCCTTTCCTCCCTTTATCCCTCTTTTTCTACTGTCTCATTTTACCAATTTCTTTTCATTTAGCACTCTGATTAGGAGGCGAGGTTACCTGACAGACGGTGCCATATCGACCAGGTTAAGGTTTCTTGTTCAGTGTACATTCTTGTGGTATATACAGTGCATGGTATTGTTGTCACCAACCTGTATAAGAATGGTAAGGGTTGAGGGTTAGGTTTGAACCGGGATGTTGATAGGAAACTAGGGTTAGAGTTATGTTTGTGGTTGAGGCTTGGGTTACTGTTGAACCCGGATGTGGACATGAAGCTAGGGTTCGGGTTAAACCAGGATGTTGATAATAAACTAGGGTTAGGGTTGTTGTTGAGGGTTAGGGTTGAACTAGAATGTGGATAGGAAACTAGGGTTATGGTTGTGGTTGAGGCTAAGGTTAGGGTTGAACCTGGATGTGGATATGAAGCTAGGGTTGGGGTTAGGTTAGGGTTGAGGTTGAGACTAGGATTAGGGTTGAACCAGGATGTGGATATGAAGCTAGGGTTGGGGTTAGGTTAGGGTTGAGGTTGAGACCAAGATTAGGGTTGAACCAGGATGTCGATATGAAGCTAGGGTTAGGTTAGGGTTGTGGTTGAGACCAGGATTAGGGTTGAACCAGGATGTGGATATGAAGCTAGGGTTAGGTTAGGGTTTTGGTTGAGACTAGGATTAGGATTTAACCCGGATGTGGACATGAAGCTCAGGTTGGGTTTAGGGTTGTGGTTGAGACTTGGATTAGTGTTGAACCAGGATGTGGACATGAAGCTGGGTTTGGGTTAGGCTTGAGGCTAGTGTTATGGTTAAACCAGGATGTGGATATGAAGCTAGGGTAGGGGTTAGGTTAGGGTTGAGGTTGAGACTAGGATTAGGGTTGAACCAGGATGTGGGTATGAAGCTAGGGTTAGGTTAGGGTTGTGGTTGAGGCTAGGGTCAGGGTTAAACCAGGACGTGGACATGAAGCTAGGGTTAGGGTTGTGGTTGAGTCTAGGGTTAGGGTTGAACCAGAATGTGGACATGAAGCTCAGGTTAGGGTTAGGTTATGGTTGTGGTTGAGACTACGATTAGGGTTGAACCAGGATGTGGACATGAAGCTAGGATTAGGGTTGTGGATGAGACTAGGATTAGGATTGAATCAGGATGTGGACATGAAGCTAGGTTTAGATTTGGGTTGTGGTCGAGGCTAGGGTCAGGGTTGAACCAGGATGTGGACATGAAGCCAGGGTTAGGGTTGTGGTTGAGACTAGGATTAGGATTGAATCAGGATGTGGACATGAAGCTAGGGTTAGGTTAGGGTTGTGGTTGTTGTTGAGACTAGGATTATGCTTGAACCTGGATGTGGATATGAAGCTAGGGTTAGGTTAGTGTTGTGGTTGAGTCTACGGTTAGGGTTGAACCAGAATATGGACATGAAACTAGGGTTAGGGTTTTGGTTGAGTCTAGGGTTAGGGTTGGACCAGGATGTGGACATGAAGCTAGGGTTGGGGTTTGGGTTGTGGTTGAGACCAGGATTAGGGTTGAACCAGGATGTGGACATGAAGCTAGGGTTAGTTTAGGGTTGTGGTTGAGACCAAGATAAGGGTTGAACCAGGATGTGGACATGAAGCTTCATGTAGATCCTTTAAGATAGGGATCATGACTGAGCATGTTTGAGTCCTATTAATATCCCTATCTTCCTATGGGGACTGATTAGAAAACATCATCTTGTGGATGGAGGGTTAATTGCCTTTGTTCCATAAAGATCACACTTTAAAAATAAACAGTGCAGCGGAGGATAGGAGATAATTACTCCACCAATTCACTCTGTCTAATTCCCCCCCCCCCCACACACCTTTCCTGAACCTCCCTTTATCCCTCTTTTTCTACTGTCTCATTTTACCAATTTCTTTTCATTTAGCACTCTGATTAGGAGGCGAGGTTACCTGACAGACGGTGCTATATCGACCAGGTTAAGGTTTCTTGTTCAGTGTACATTCTTGTGGTATATACAGTGCATGGTATTGTTGTCACCAACCTGTATAAGAATGGTAAGGGTTGAGGGTTAGAGTTAGAGGGTTAGGGTTAGGTTTGTGGTTGAGGCTTGGGTTACTGTTGAACCCGGCTGTGGACATGAAGCTAGGGTTCGGGTTGAACCAGGATGTTGATAATAAACTAAGGTTAGGGTTGTTGTTGAGGGTTAGGGTTGAACTAGGATGTGGATAGGAAACTAGGGTTATGGTTGTGGTTGAGGCTAAGGTTAGGGTTGAACCTGGATGTGGATATGAAGCTAGGGTTGGGGTTAGGGTTGAGGTTGAGACTAGGATTAGGATTAGGGTTGAACCAGGATGTGGATATGAAGCTAGGGTTGGGGTTAGGTTAGGGTTGAGGTTGAGACTAGGATTAGGGTTGAACCAGGATGTGGATATGAAGCTAGGATTAGGGCTGAGGGTTAGGGTTAAACCAGGATGTGGAAATTTAGATAGGGTTGTGGTTGAGACTAGGAGTAGGATTGAACCAGGATGTGGACATGAAGCTAGGGTTAGGTTAGGGTTGTGGTTGATTTTAGGGTCAGGGTTGAACCCGGATGTGGATATGAACCTAGGGTTAGGTTAGGGTTGTGGTTGAGTCTAGGGTTAGGGTTGAACCAGAATGTGGACATGAAGCTAGGGTTGGTGTTAGGGTTGTGGTTGAGACCAGGATTAGGTTTCAACCAGGATGTGGATATGAAGCTAGGGTTAGGTTAGGTTAGGGTTGTGGTTGAGACCAAGATTAGAGTTGAACCAGGATGTGGATATGAAGCTAGGGTTAGGGCTGACGGTTAGGGTTAAACCAGGATGTGGAAATTTAGATAGGGTTGTGGTTGAGACTAGGATTAGGATTGAACCAGGATGTGGACATGAAGCTAGGGTTAGGTTAGGGTTGTGGTTGAGTTTAGGGTCAGGGTTGAACCCGGATGTGGATATGAACCTAGGGTTAGGTTAGGGTTGTGGTTGAGTCTAGGGTTAGGGTTGAACCAGAATGTGGACATGAAGCTAGGGTTGGTGTTAGGGTTGTGGTTGAGACCAGGATTAGGTTTCAACCAGGATGTGGATATGAAGCTAGGGTTAGGTTAGGTTAGGGTTGTGGTTGAGACCAAGATTAGAGTTGAACCAGGATGTGGATATGAAGCTAGGGTTAGGGCTGACGGTTAAGGTTGAACCAGGATGTGGAAATTAGGCTAGGGTCAAATTAGGGTTGTGGTTGAGACTAGGATTATGATTGAACCAGGATGTGGACATGAAGCTCAGGTTAGGGTTAGGTTATGGTTGTGGTTGAGACTACGATTAGGGTTGAACCAGGATGTGGACATGAAGCTAGGATTAGGGTTGTGGTTGAGACTAGGATTAGGATTGAATCAGGATGTGGACATGAAGCTAGGGTTATATTAGGGTTGTGGTCGAGGCTAGGGTTAGGGTTGAACCAGATTGTGGATATGAAACTAGGGTTAGGTTTGGGTTTTGGTTGAGACTAGGATTAGGGCTGAACCAGGATGTGGAATGAAGCTAGGGTTAAGTTAGGGTTGTTGAGGCTTGGGTTAGGGTTGAACCAGGATGTGGACATGAAGCTCAGGTTAGGGTTAGGGTTAGGTTATGGTTGTGGTTGAGACTACGATTAGGAAAGAAACCAGGATGTGGATAGGGATTCTGTATTAGATAGGGATCATGACTGAGCATGTTTTCCAACAGATGAGTTCTATTAATATTTCCCTATCTTCCTATGGGGACTGATTAAAAAAACATAATCTTGTGGATGGAGGGTTAATTGCCTTTGTTCCATAAAGATCACACTTTAAAAATAAACAGTGCAGCGGAGCATAGGAGATAATTACTCCACCAATTCACTTTCACTCTTTTGCTCACTCACTCTGTTTGTCTAATTCTCTCCCTCCCAGACCTCTTCTGAACCTCCCCGTATCCTTCTCTTTCTACTGTCTAGTTTCCCCCATTTACGTTTCATTTTGTCAGAAGCCTGATTAGGAGGCAAGGTTACCTGACAGCCGTTGCCACAGCGACCAGGTTAAGTTCTCTCTCTCTCTCTCCTCTCATACTTTCACTATAGGCCAAGTCAAAGAAAGAGATGAAGAGAGATGACGAGGAACAATCTAATATGACTCCAGCATGGTATTTCCCTAGTGGAAATTCCACACATGCTAAAAGTATGGTTTCTACCAGAAACATGGAAATGTCAATAAATGAAAGAGACCTTGTGTGTGTGTTGTGGAGGATGGCAGTTATAGCACTCCTCCATCGCTGTGTGTGTGTGTGCTATCTTTTAATACAGTACTTAAATGGGTTATTGCTCTGTGGTTCCCGTAGTGGCTTTGAGGGGTCAGGAGAATGCAAGGCCAATTAATCGGAGGTCGTTGAGCCTCTCACACTGTGTTACAATGAAAGACGTCTCATTCTAGGCTTACAGCCTGAGGATTTCACTCTGATCTTGAAAATTGGCAAACGACCAGCAGATCCTATCAAAATCAATCCAAAAGCTTAGCCGACAGTGTATGCCCATTATAAGACATTAGTTCATGTTAGTTCTCCACACGTGTCCTTCTTATATTTTCACCATAGAACCAATAACTGCCCAGTCTGATTTATACCTGTAACGACGTTCGTCTGTAGGAGGAGAAGCGGACCAAAAAGCAGCGTGGTGGTTATTCATGTTCTTTAATGGAAAACTGAACGATACATGAAATAACTCCAATCTACAAAACAACAAACGGAACGTGAAAACCTATACAGCCTATCCTGTGACAACAAACACAGTGACAGGAACAATCACCCACAAACACACAGTGAAACCCAGGCTACCTAAGTATGATTCTCAATCAGAGACAACTAATGACACCTGCCTCTGATTGAGAACCATACTAGGCCGAAAACATAGAAATGCCCCAAAACATAGAAAAACAAACATAGACTGCCCACCCAACTCACGCCCTGACCATACTAAATAAATACAAAACAACAGAAATAGAGGTCAGAACGTGACAGTACCCCCCCCCCCCAAAGGTGCGGACTCCGGCCGCAAAACCTTGACCTATAGAGGAGGGTCTGGGTGGGCGTCTGTCCGCGGTGGCGGCTCTGGCGCGGGACGCGGACCCCACTTCACCATTGTCTTAGTCCGCCTTATTGTCCGCCTCCCTGGCTTACTCACCGTGGCCACCCTTCTCAATGACCCCACTGGACAGAGGGGCTGCTCGGGACAGAGGGGCAGCTCGGGACAGAGGTGAAGCAGCTGCTCGGGACAGAGGGACAACTGCTCGGGACAGAGGGGCAGCTGCTCGGGACAGAGGGGCGATAGCAGCTCGGGACAGAGGGGCGATAGCAGCTCGGGACAGAGGGGCGATAGCTGCTCGGGACAGAGGGGCGATAGCTGCTCGGGACAGAGGGGCGATAGCTGCTCGGGACAGAGGGGCGATAGCTGCTCGGGACAGAGGGGCGGCAGCTGCTCGGGACAGAGGGGCAGCTGCTCGGGACAGAGGGACAGCTGCTCGGGACAGAGGGACAGCTGCTCGGGACAGAGGGACAGCTGCTCGGGACAGAGGGGCAGCAGCAGCTTGGGACAGAGGGGCGACAGCTGCTCTGGACAGAGGGGCAGCTGCTCGGGCGGCCCCTGGCTGACTGACGGCACTGGCGGCCCCTGGCTTACTGGCGGCCCCTGGCTGACTGGCGGCACTGGCGGCCCCTGGCTTACTGGCGGCCCCTGGCTTACTGGCGGCACTGGCGGCCCCTGGCTGACTGGCGGCACTGGCGGCCCCTGGCTGACTGGCGGCACTGGCGGCCCCTGGCTGACTGGCGGCACTGGCGGCCCCTGGCTGACTGGCGGCACTGGCGGCCCCTGGCTGACTGGCGGCACTGGCGGCCCCTGGCTGACGGGCGGCACTGGCGGCCCCTGGCAGACGGGCGGCACTGGCGGCGCTGGGCAGACGGGCGGCACTGGCGGCGCTGGGCAGACGGACGGCGCTGGCGCCGCTGGGCAGACGGGCGGCGTTGGCGGCGCTGGGCAGACGGGCGGCTCAGCTGGCGCTGGGCAGACGGGAAGCTCCGGCAACGCTGGAGAAGAGGAAGGCCCTGGTAGCGCCGGAGAGGCGGGAGACTCCGGCAGCGGCGCCGGACAGGCGGGAGGCTCCGGCAGAGGCGCCGGACAGGCGGGAGGCTCCGGCAGCGGCGCCGGACAGGCGGGAGGCTCCGGCATAGGCGCCGGACAGGCGGGAGGCTCCGGCAGCGGCGCCGGACAGGCGGGAGGCTCCGGCAGAGGCGCCGGACAGGCGGGAGGCTCCGGCAGAGGCGCCGGACAGGCGGGAGGCTCCGGCAGCGTTGGAGAGGAGGAAGCCCCTGTAAGGATGGGCCGGAGAGACTGCCTGGTACGGGGGGCTGCCACCGGAGGGCTGGTGCGTGGAGGTGGTGACGGATAGACCGGACCGTGAAGGCGTACTGGAGATTTTGAGAGCAGGGCTGGCACCAACCGCCCTGGCTGGATCTTCACCCTAGCCCGGCAGATGTGGGGAGCTGGGATGTAGCGCACCGGGCTAAGCACGCGTACTGGGGACACCGTGCGAACAACTGCATAACACGGTGCCTGACCAGCACCATGCCCGCCACAGTTAGCACTGCTAGGAGCACTGTAGTGCTGAGATGGCACAGGACGTGCAAGGCTAGGGAGATGCACAGGAGGCCTGGTGCGTGAGGCTGGCACAGTCTTCACCAGACCCCTCGCACGCACCTCAGGATGAGTATGGATAGCTGACCCCGGTGCCATTAAATCCCTGACACGCTCCGTCGGGCGAATGTCGTGCCTCATGCACCAAACCAGCAAATCCCTCATATCTCTCTCCTCCAATTTCCCCATTAACTCCTTCACAGTCTCTGCTTCGCTCACCTCCAACACCAGCTCTGGTTCTGAGCTCCTCCTTGGCTCCTCACGATAAACGGGGGGAGTTGGCTCAGGTCTGACTCCTGACTCTGCCACACTCCCCCTGTGCCCCCCCCCAATAAATTTTTGGGGGTGACTCTCGGGCTTCCATCCGCTCTGCCGTGCTAGTTCCTCATAATGCCGCCTCTCTGCTTTTGCTGCCTCCAGCTCGGCCTTGGGGCGGCAATATTCTCCTGGCTCTGCCCAGGGTCCTTTCCCGTCTAGAATCTCCTCCCAAGTCCATCTCTCCAAGTAGTGCAGCCTCTCCCACTGCTGCTTCTGCTGCTGCTGCTGTTGCTCCTCCTGCTGCTGCCTTTGCTGCTGCTGCTGTTGCTCCTGCTGCTTCTCCTGCTGCTGCTGTTGCTGCAGCCTCTGTTTACCACGCCGCTTGGTCCTTGGTGGGTGGGTGATTCTGTAACGACGTTCGTCTGTAGGAGGAGAAGCGGACCAAAAAGCAGCGTGGTGGTTATTCATGTTCTTTAATGGAAAACTGAACGATACATGAAATAACTCCAATCTACAAAACAACAAACGGAACGTGAAAACCTATACAGCCTATCCTGTGACAACAAACACAGTGACAGGAACAATCACCCACAAACACACAGTGAAACCCAGGCTACCTAAGTATGATTCTCAATCAGAGACAACTAATGACACCTGCCTCTGATTGAGAACCATACTAGGCCGAAAACATAGAAATGCCCCAAAACATAGAAAAACAAACAGACTGCCCACCCAACTCACGCCCTGACCATACTAAATAAATACAAAACAACAGAAATAGAGGTCAGAACGTGACAGTACCCCCCCCCCCCAAAGGTGCGGACTCCGGCCGCAAAACCTTGACCTATAGAGGAGGGTCTGGGTGGGCGTCTGTCCGCGGTGGCGGCTCTGGCGCGGGACGCGGACCCCACTTCACCATTGTCTTAGTCCGCCTTATTGTCCGCCTCCCTGGCTTACTCACCGTGGCCACCCTTCTCAATGACCCCACTGGACAGAGGGGCTGCTCGGGACAGAGGGGCAGCTCGGGACAGAGGTGAAGCAGCTGCTCGGGACAGAGGGACAACTGCTCGGGACAGAGGGGCAGCTGCTCGGGACAGAGGGGCGATAGCAGCTCGGGACAGAGGGGCGATAGCAGCTCGGGACAGAGGGGCGATAGCTGCTCGGGACAGAGGGGCGATAGCTGCTCGGGACAGAGGGGCGATAGCTGCTCGGGACAGAGGGGCGATAGCTGCTCGGGACAGAGGGGCGGCAGCTGCTCGGGACAGAGGGGCAGCTGCTCGGGACAGAGGGACAGCTGCTCGGGACAGAGGGACAGCTGCTCGGGACAGAGGGACAGCTGCTCGGGACAGAGGGGCAGCAGCAGCTTGGGACAGAGGGGCGACAGCTGCTCTGGACAGAGGGGCAGCTGCTCGGGCGGCCCCTGGCTGACTGACGGCACTGGCGGCCCCTGGCTTACTGGCGGCCCCTGGCTGACTGGCGGCACTGGCGGCCCCTGGCTTACTGGCGGCCCCTGGCTTACTGGCGGCACTGGCGGCCCCTGGCTGACTGGCGGCACTGGCGGCCCCTGGCTGACTGGCGGCACTGGCGGCCCCTGGCTGACTGGCGGCACTGGCGGCCCCTGGCTGACTGGCGGCACTGGCGGCCCCTGGCTGACTGGCGGCACTGGCGGCCCCTGGCTGACGGGCGGCACTGGCGGCCCCTGGCAGACGGGCGGCACTGGCGGCGCTGGGCAGACGGGCGGCACTGGCGGCGCTGGGCAGACGGACGGCGCTGGCGCCGCTGGGCAGACGGGCGGCGTTGGCGGCGCTGGGCAGACGGGCGGCTCAGCTGGCGCTGGGCAGACGGGAAGCTCCGGCAACGCTGGAGAAGAGGAAGGCCCTGGTAGCGCCGGAGAGGCGGGAGACTCCGGCAGCGGCGCCGGACAGGCGGGAGGCTCCGGCAGAGGCGCCGGACAGGCGGGAGGCTCCGGCAGCGGCGCCGGACAGGCGGGAGGCTCCGGCATAGGCGCCGGACAGGCGGGAGGCTCCGGCAGCGGCGCCGGACAGGCGGGAGGCTCCGGCAGAGGCGCCGGACAGGCGGGAGGCTCCGGCAGAGGCGCCGGACAGGCGGGAGGCTCCGGCAGCGTTGGAGAGGAGGAAGCCCCTGTAAGGATGGGCCGGAGAGACTGCCTGGTACGGGGGGCTGCCACCGGAGGGCTGGTGCGTGGAGGTGGTGACGGATAGACCGGACCGTGAAGGCGTACTGGAGATTTTGAGAGCAGGGCTGGCACCAACCGCCCTGGCTGGATCTTCACCCTAGCCCGGCAGATGTGGGGAGCTGGGATGTAGCGCACCGGGCTAAGCACGCGTACTGGGGACACCGTGCGAACAACTGCATAACACGGTGCCTGACCAGCACCATGCCCGCCACAGTTAGCACTGCTAGGAGCACTGTAGTGCTGAGATGGCACAGGACGTGCAAGGCTAGGGAGATGCACAGGAGGCCTGGTGCGTGAGGCTGGCACAGTCTTCACCAGACCCCTCGCACGCACCTCAGGATGAGTATGGATAGCTGACCCCGGTGCCATTAAATCCCTGACACGCTCCGTCGGGCGAATGTCGTGCCTCATGCACCAAACCAGCAAATCCCTCATATCTCTCTCCTCCAATTTCCCCATTAACTCCTTCACAGTCTCTGCTTCGCTCACCTCCAACACCAGCTCTGGTTCTGAGCTCCTCCTTGGCTCCTCACGATAAACGGGGGGAGTTGGCTCAGGTCTGACTCCTGACTCTGCCACACTCCCCCTGTGCCCCCCCCCAATAAATTTTTGGGGGTGACTCTCGGGCTTCCATCCGCTCTGCCGTGCTAGTTCCTCATAATGCCGCCTCTCTGCTTTTGCTGCCTCCAGCTCGGCCTTGGGGCGGCAATATTCTCCTGGCTCTGCCCAGGGTCCTTTCCCGTCTAGAATCTCCTCCCAAGTCCATCTCTCCAAGTAGTGCAGCCTCTCCCACTGCTGCTTCTGCTGCTGCTGCTGTTGCTCCTCCTGCTGCTGCCTTTGCTGCTGCTGCTGTTGCTCCTGCTGCTTCTCCTGCTGCTGCTGTTGCTGCAGCCTCTGTTTACCACGCCGCTTGGTCCTTGGTGGGTGGGTGATTCTGTAACGACGTTCGTCTGTAGGAGGAGAAGCGGACCAAAAAGCAGCGTGGTGGTTATTCATGTTCTTTAATGGAAAACTGAACGATACATGAAATAACTCCAATCTACAAAACAACAAACGGAACGTGAAAACCTATACAGCCTATCCTGTGACAACAAACACAGTGACAGGAACAATCACCCACAAACACACAGTGAAACCCAGGCTACCTAAGTATGATTCTCAATCAGAGACAACTAATGACACCTGCCTCTGATTGAGAACCATACTAGGCCGAAAACATAGAAATGCCCCAAAACATAGAAAAACAAACATAGACTGCCCACCCAACTCACGCCCTGACCATACTAAATAAATACAAAACAACAGAAATAGAGGTCAGAACGTGACAATACCTTCCTCTCTGTTATAAAGTAGAGCGAATTTGTATTTGATTTTGAATAGCCAGGTAATAGGGAATTGTTTACATGTTCATAATTAATTGAGTGACATTTACCTTCAGTTACACAGAATATCTCACCACCATGCGTTTCCATCTCCTCTCTCCCTTATTCCTTTCTCGAGCGTGCAGACGGGCTGTCAACAGTTTAGTGAAAATACCATTTTTTTTGCGAAAAACATGTTACCACAAACAGATTTCACCTGCAGGAACAAGGTTTGAGAGTCCATGGCATACAGAGTTCAAGTGGAATATCACCTGCTGGGCAGCAAGAGCATGGTCCTCAAAGAGTGGTTGATGCATGCAGGGAAATAAGAGTCATTATATTTGTTTCTGAGCACATGCTCTGCTGTAAAACTGAAGTAGCCGAGCGGACCGGCGGGAAAGCGCACGGGCTCCATCTCTATTTGAGAGCATATACTGTAGATGGCATGTATTTTCCCTCCTGTCCATGTGATAATGGGCCATTCTAAATCTAAACAAATTGGACATGTTAGTAAAGACAAGATTAAATTGAGAAGAGATTGATGGTTGAAAATGTGATCGCTTTTTTACTAATACGTTTTTACTAATACTGTGTGACTGTATTCTAAAGCGGTATCCGTAGTCGTTAGATGCCGTGATCGCAATATAGTGGCTACATCCAGGAAAGCCAAGGTTCCAAAAGCTAGGCTTAAAATAGTGTATCAGAGATCACGCAAAAATATTTTGCCGTGGCCTCTTATGTGGATGATAAAACCATTTGTTGGTCTGATGTGATTAATAAGGAGCATCTAGACACGGCACTTGAGGAATTTAAGAAATTGCTTCTTCCAATTGATAAACAAGCACCTGTTAAAAAACTGACTGTTAGAACTCCCAAGGCTCCATGGATTGATGAGGAATTGAACAACTGTATGGTTTGAAAGAGACGGGGCAAAAGGAGTGGCTAGTAAGTCTGGCTGCACATCTGATTTACTGCAAATTAAGAAATGATGTGACTGAACTCAAATGATGGGCAGAAACACACATGCAACTCTCTTTCATCGAATCAGATGGTTTATCTATCACAAAACCATTTGATGTTGCCAATTATTTGAATGATTATGTCAGTTTAGTGTGAACCCCTTTAACTCCACCCAACACAGGATTCAATGTTCTCCAGCACACAACCCCAGCACAGAAGACCAGAACAGGTAAGTATGCTCAAGGTTAATTTGAATTGAAATTCATGGTTTAACATGGATCAGGCTCCGTTTCCCCACAGCAGACTGTGTCGACACAGAAGAGCCTCCCCTCAGGTAGGTTACCTTCCCCCTTACTACCTCAGGTAAGTATCGGGCATGCGGAAGTGGCACGTCGCATTATTCTGATATGGCACTGCAACAATATATTTATACTAAGGGAAGGCACTGCAAACATTATGGTGAAAGGCACTACAATCTAACCCTGGTGCTGAACAGAGTATGGGGCCCGTCGTTGGCCCTGCACTACTATGCCAACCCCTCTAAAGAACTCTCCTGCTATAGGACAAAATAGGGAGGGGGAAAGACAGACAAGACAACATACAAAATAAAATGAACATCTCTGTATGGCGATATCCAGATCCGCACAGCTGCCTGTCCTGGAACGCACCGGTCTGAGAATTTGCTTGGCGAAGTCATCTCTGGCCCTGCCTCCACTTTTAGTGGTGTGGCAAAATGGCCCAGAGAGAGAAAGAGTAGTGTTAGGGGAACCCAGGAAGAATGGCGTCCCTTATTTGGCAGAGCTAAAGCTCCTAGATGTGCGTTGTACCAATGCCTATCTCGGTCCTCTGCTCTCAGAGCACCACTCAGCTCCAGAGCCCCAGTTCGTTTGGAAACTGTCATGGTCAAAACATATTGCTTCAATGGTTGTAAATAAAAAATGGCGAGGTCTATCAGTGATAAAAAGATGATCTGCTTTTTTGACACCACACTCCACAAAGAAAGCGGCACGTTTTGCTCTCGTAATTAGAGGGCTAATATTAACAATGTGCGTGCCAAACTCACACGGCTTAGAGTTGAAGAAAGACTGCATTGCTTCTCGTTTTTATAATTTTAGTTTCTAATTCTCAGAGTGAAAAAGACAACGGACATTATAGAAGCTTAACCAAGTTTATTCTTCCCAGAAGATCAATACAGCTGCATTCGACAAATACATTTCCACACAAGCACTGATATTTAACCCTTCCTCCTAGGCTGAGTCTCCTCCTACACATCTGTACAAACATTGTTCTTTACTGCTAGGCAGGACACTAAGTGAAACGGGCCATAAACTTTTATTTCTCCCTTAACGTGACCTGACCTGATCTCGACCCCCCCCCCCCCCATCACTAATCCATGGCTCTCTCCCCTTATCAATGCCTGCCACATGTGATCACTTCCCCACACTCAATATTTCAATAGGATGCCTGATATAATGTAAACGTTATACATTACCCTCTCTCCCTCAGTGACATGGATAAGTAGATTTCATATTCTCAGTACCCAACAATAAGAAACATTCACGTGTTGGAAATTCCAAATTGCTGTGTGTCATCATACACACAGCACTGGCAGACACACACTTACCCCAACACACATGCCAACAGGGGACTTTTCACAGTCCCCAAGTCCAGAACAAATTCAAGTAAATGTACAGTATTAGACAGAGCCATGAATGCATGGAACTCCCCATCCATCTCATTTAACGCAATTGAACAGCAAACCTTGTTTCAAAGAACAAATGAGGCAACACCTTACGGCACAACGCCTCTCCCCCATGTGACCTAGTTTTTGTGTGTATGTACTGACATGTATGTGTAACTGATAGATGCACACACACACACACACACGTTAATGTTTTTAAATGCATGTAAATTGTAAAGTATTTTGTCTGTAATGTATCTTTCATTATGTATCAGACCCCAGTAAGACTAGCTATCGCCATGGGTGTCAGTTATTGCAGATCCTAATAAAATAAAATAAAAATCATACACACACACACACACACAAAAATAATCATAAAACACAAATTCCTTTTTTCTTTCCAGTGTCAAGGCACTCCAGGTACTCACCCAGTTGGATACAAAAATAATCTTGTAAAGCTAGAGCCTTACGCTTTCAAGTGTGTTACAATGGTATCAGATTAATGAGTGTGTTCTCTCTGGACTGTTCTCATTGCATTTACATGCATGCCACCACAGCTGACTTTGGTGTGGAGAGATGAGAGACGCATAGAGACCACAGCTGACTTTGGTGTGGAGAGATAAGAGACGCATAGAGACCACAGCTGACTTTGGTGTGGAGAGAGAGATAAGAGACGCAAAGAGACCACAGCTGACTTTGGTGTGGAGAGAGAGATAAGAGACGCATAGAGACCACAGCTGACTTTGGTGTGGAGAGATGAGAGACGCATAGAGACCACAGCTGACTTTGGTGTGGAGAGATAAGAGATGCATAGAGACCACAGCTAACTTTGGTGTGGAGAGAGAGATAAGAGACGCATAGAGACCACAGCTGACTTTGGTGTGGAGAGAGAGATAAGAGACGCATAGAGACCACAGCTGACTTTGGTGTGGAGAGAGAGATAAGAGACGCATAGAGACCACAGCTGACTTTGGTGTGGATAGATAAGAGATGCATGGAGACCACAGCTGACTTTGGTGTGGAGAGAGAGATAAGAGACGCATAGAGACCACAGCTGACTTTGGTGTGGAGAGATGAGAGACGCATAGAGACCACAGCTGACTTTGGTGTGGAGAGATAAGAGACGCATAGAGACCACAGCTAACTTTGGTGTGGAGAGAGAGATAAGAGACGCATAGAGACCACAGCTGACTTTGGTGTGGAGAGATAAGAGATGCATGGAGACCACAGCTGACTTTGGTGTGGAGAGAGAGATAAGAGACGCATAGAGACCACAGCTAACTTTGGTGTGGAGAGAGAGATAAGAGACGCATAGAGACCACAGCTGACTTTGGTGTGGAGAGATAAGAGATGCATGGAGACCACAGCTGACTTTGGTGTGGAGAGAGAGATAAGAGAGGCATGGAGACCACAGCTGACTTTGGTGTGGAGAGAGAAGAGATGCATGGAGACCACAGCTAACGTTGGTGTGGAGAGATTAGAGATACATGGAGACCACAGCTGACTTTGGTGTGGAGAGACAAAAGAGGCATAGAGACCACAGCTGACTTTGGTGTGGAGAGAGAGATAAGAGATGCATAGAGACCACAGCTAACTTTGGTGTGGAGAGAGAGATAAGAGACGCATAGAGACCACAGCTGACTTTGGTGTGGAGAGATAAGAGATGCATGGAGACCACAGCTGACTTTGGTGTGGAGAGACAAGAGAGGCATAGAGACCACAGCTGACTTTGGTGTGGAGAGAGAGATAAGAGATGCATGGAGACCACAGCTGACTTTGGTGTGGAGAGATAAGAGATGCGTGGAGACCACAGCTAACGTTGGTGTGGAGAGATAAGAGATGCATGGAGACCACAGCTGACTTTGGTGTGGAGAGACAAGAGAGGCATAGAGACCACAGCTAACTTTGGTGTGGAGAGAGAGATAAGAGACGCATAGAGACCACAGCTGACTTTGGTGTGGAGAGATAAGAGATGCATGGAGACCACAGCTGACTTTGGTGTGGAGAGACAAGAGAGGCATAGAGACCACAGCTGACTTTGGTGTGGTGAGAGAGATAAGAGATGCATGGAGACCACAGCTGACTTTGGTGTGGAGAGATAAGAGATGCGTGGAGACCACAGCTAACGTTGGTGTGGAGAGATAAGAGATGCATGGAGACCACAGCTGACAGTGGGGGCTTAGACGGAGGTAATTGAGAGGAACACTACAGTGTAGTAACAGATTGATCATTGGGGAGGGACAGTGCCAGTCTATTAATTTGCTTTCGAAATAGGGATGACATTCTTGAGCATAGCCTTTGTATTTATAGCTGCAGGAGAGACTCCATAATGTCATTGACGTGTTGTGAAGACCATCTCTCAAGAGATAGGAATTTCACGTGTGAGGTAGGCTAACTGTCAAGCAAACTGCTAAGTATGAAAGTATAAACGTTTTCATAGTTGTTAGACAGTTGATCTGTCAAGCATTCTGTCACTTCAATTATTGGCAAATGTTTGACCATCCTGACGCAAAATTGGACTGGTGATCAGTCAATAGTTTTTTTGTAATGCGACCTATTGTGGCGGAGAATGGTCTGTGGTTGGATTATAGTTGCGAGTGCGACTGATTACATAGCGCACTTGCAATAGGTCTGTCCTGCTTTGCGTCTCTATGGGAGTGCCAGTGCATCTCACACACCCACTGGCATTTCTTTCACACACGGAGTGGTGTGGAGAGTGGAGAGGGACGGCAACTGGGCATAGCAGCGGAGGGAGACAGAATCCGAATACCGCTAACCAAGACGCTCGGCTCTTCAATTTGACCTGGTATCATTTTCACGTCATACAGAGCAACGCTTATTGCTAGGATGCTTGTAATTGTATATTACACATAAAACGGCCCCTTTAATTCGTTTTTGTTTGTGTGTGTATGGGAGGGAGGGGAGGCGAATACAACTTGGCATAGGTATTCAATGAAACCTTGCCTTCTCACGTATTCCTATGCCGTTCCTCTTTTAAATGAGATATGATCATTTATTATTAGAGCAAAAGCCAATTGTGTCAGGAAGAAGAGCGTTTGTTCCTCAAATTTGTCGAGTTACAGTTTCCTCTTCTGTTTTTATACTACAGCCTACTATCAACTATTCTGCTTTGAATCCAGCCTAAAACAGTTTCATCTGCTGATACCCGACTGACTGAGCCGAGATGGGGGTAAGAGCTATTTCCATTCTAATTGGTGTGCGTAATAATGAGTTTATGAATGGGTAGCTGTAACCTATGGGGAATGTGTAGCGCACCTTAAAGATAATAAATATCATATTAGAATGGCATAGTCCACTATAGTATTTCGATTGCTTGTGATACCATGACAAATTGGTGTGACTTTACTTGGATGACTGTTAAACGTTTGCAGTGTAGCTAGCTATTTGTGTCTATGTTGATTCAATGCAATTGCACGAATTACAGTCCCAATACCTTTAATTACTGTCTATTCTTTCGTTACATTATATTTTATTGCCATGTCTGTGTTAAATAGCAACATTACTGACATTGTTATAATCTCCTATCTGCCCTGTTTTCCGAATTGCACCCGAACCGATCCGCGACACACTTCAACTCTTCTCCTCTCCAGACGCCAGTCGGTGCGTCATAATGGAGTTGCCGGGAGAGGGGAATCTGTTGTTTCATTCCCGCTCCAAAATGGACATTAATAACGCTAAACATCTGTAGGCTATCGATGGATCGACCTCGTGCCAAATTGAAAACAAGCTCTTCTCTAAACCCAAATCCCAAATTAGCCGGATGTTTTTTTTTGGCCATTCACTATTTGGATACTATATTCAATTGAATTTGAATGGCACATATAGATCTTGCCAATAAGAATTACAATATTTAGGCTAGGACACCGAAGAAAGGCAATGGTGATGCAGTAAGGATAGCGGACAACTTTATCAATCCTCGACATCTCATTAAATCTAAATAGGTCTAATTCCATTACATTATGAGTCTGGTTGTCATCATTTTGTTTCACGTTTTGACCCCTTGCTTTTATTGCACACTGATGGCCTCCGTGATTGTAATTTGGAATTGATGGAGAGGCGACGGGGACAGATTCAGAGGGTGGGTGTGGGATACTAAATGTCGATAGATTATATTTGAATTGACGACCACTTGTTTTATACCCATCCTACAGAGTAATATTTTAACTCGCGGAAGCTGTGAAAGTAGTTGCTTATGGATATAACGAAAGGGAATTAGTGGAGAGGTTCGGTTAGGGTACCAAACGGCGCAGACAGCTGCGTCAAAATGGATGCCCAATTCCCCATTTCGATGTGGGTTAGGGAGGTTGTCGTAGCCTAATAATCAAACATGCCAGTGCATGATTCTAACAGAAAACCTTGCTAATTTCCAGTGGCGATTTTGGCATATAAATCTTGGTGGGGCAAAACAAAATTATGTGGGATGCATGCCAGCAAAGCCACAACACAACACTAAACAATACATTCATTGCACTATACCACTGCTATACCTGGCAATCAGCGGAGCCTTGTCTGGCAACGAACCAGTTCATTCAGACTCATTTACTGCCTTTTAAAAATCCATAACTGATATGGCTGACTTGCTTAAACAAATGTGGTTTCTACTGACAATTGAGATGTACACGCTATGTCATAAGGGGAAGACAAGCAGATGAGAGGCAGTCATTTTGAAATGTACAGTGACAGAATTCAGAACATGGGCCGTTCTTACAGTGTTCTCCCTGTACACCAAGTCAGAACCGTAGGATAAATAAAGGGGGCATTTAAGCAGACAATGAAAGCTCTTACAATATTCAATGATTACATTTCTCAAAAACTGGTTATAGGCTTCATGTGCACCACTAAGTCAGAACAGTAGGCGAAATTAAAAGGTGAAAATAGAGCAAATTATTGGGTGAAGCTACTAACAACTTACTACACAACATGTATTACTTTCTTAGCTACAGTATACATACAGTTGAAGTCGGAAGTTTACATACACTTAGGTTGGAGTCATTAAAACCCGTTTTTTAACCACTCCACAAATTTCTTGTTAATTAACAAACTATAGTTTTGGCAAGTTGGTTAGGACATCTACTTTGTGCATGACACAAGTCATTTTTCCAACAATTGTTTACAGACAGATTATTTCACTTGTAATTCACAATTCCAATGGGTCAGAAGTTTACATGTATGTATGTAAACTTCCAACTTCAACTGTATCTCCCTGGCATGTTACATAATTTATGCAGCAGCATACAATACATTTTTGGACTCACCTTGTGATGAAGCCACATGGTCCTTCGTGGGAAAATTTTATCATCAAACTTTGTCATCAAAGTCTGACATTTCTCTGGATTTAAGATGCTTTCAAGACAACTGGGAACTCGATAGAAAAAAAAGTTGAATCATGATGACGTCAGTGATCTTCAGGTAATAGCTCTAGAAAGAGGGTTCCCAATTTACAATTCTGAGTTGGATGAAAGTTCAAAACGTATTTTCCCAGTCGTAGATTGTTTTTCCAGAGTTCCCAGTTGTTTTGAACTCACTAAAGTCATATTTTGCAGTTCCAAGTTAACAGGGGTTTTGAGCGCGGCATAAATCATGCTTCATTTACAGCATGGCCAATGTTGATGTTTATAATTTTAAACTAGGAAAAGAGACCCTTAATCTAAGACTTGGGACCACACTCCACTGATTCCTTCCAAACCACTCATTGTTGAAGTTGCAATTTCCAACTTGTTGTGTAATGTTTATGTCCAATGGCTGATGAGCACCGATACGTTTTATCTGTAATTTATCTTCCTTATCTCTCTTCATATGACGAGGATTAAAAAGGATTTGCCAGTAGATTGTCAACTTGATTCATGATGATGACTGCTAGCTAAGATTTTGAAAGTATGATGCCAGTCCAAAGCTTCTGTAGATATAACGTGATTTGACGTAATTTCATCTGTGGTCAATGAAATTGAGCCTTTTTGGATGGGCATTTCTAATGTAACTCTATGGCAGCACCCAAGGGGCTTGAATTTTCGAGCTCTACCCTTAGACTTGGCGGTGACGTAGTGTCCCCTTGAGTGACAGAACACTGAGGCAATAATGGCGCCACGCTCCGTATTTTCTGCTGCCTTGCCCCACCACCACGCTAGGAGTGTGGCGCACTGAGCTAGGCTGAAACACCTGCATTTTGGAGCTGCCTTACTCAAGAAAACATAAAAGAAACCATGTTTGTATGCGGCTTTATTAACTCAATGATATATATATATATATATATATTTTTTTTTTAAACATTATTTGCAAACAGATATGTGATATGTGTTAATGCCAAAATAACATGAAATACAGGCAAGCCCCCAAAAATTCCCTGCCCCAATGACGGGTCGCCACTGCTCATTTAATTTCTGTCTGACACAGACTGCCAAAATCCTATTGATTAGTTATGGCAAAAATACAAAATGTTCCAATCCATCGTGGTATATCCTGCCTTAAACCGATGATTTCATGGTTTGCGATGAAATATGTTCCGTGCTATCCAAGATCCTTTGGATGTCCCTACCCCATTGAAATTTGAAATGGTTAGGGTTAAGATTGTGGTAAGGGTTAAAGTTAGGGTTAGGGTTTACGCTAGGCATATCCAAAGGATCCTGAATAGCATTGGCCAATGAAATACACAGGCCTTACTCCTTTAGTTGGACCTAATTTGGGGCGACAGTTGATCTCACGGGATGAGTATTAAGGCTATCATCAGTCTACTTGAAATGGTGTCACGCTGTCATGGTCGTAATTCCCGTCGGATAGCCCGGAGAGGGGGACCGCGTGCAACTCAATCATTTTCACACTTCAAACAGGGAGTCTGGCCAGAGTGAGCGGACTAAGGCTAGGATTCGTTGACATACCGCCATGGGGGAATAAAAACGGGGTGGTCAGGTTTATAAATTGTTATAGTTGACACCAAGGCCATTCAAATCAATCAATCGAGGCTGCCCAGGGACAAAATATGGGACTAGGTCAACCATTGAATTAGGCCTTGTGGTGGAGTGGTTCCTGCCGGAGACACTGATTTGAGACGATACCCCATAGAATGAGGGAGGGTACTGACGGAGATGGAGAATGTGGGAGGGAGAGAAGATAGCAGGGAAGTCTCTGTGGTGAGCAGTGGTGGGGAAAGTATCCAATTGTCATACTTGTGTCAAAGTAAAGATTCCTTAAAATAAAATGACTTGAGTTAAAGTAGGCCAGGAAAATACTGATTGAGTAAAAGTCCAAAAAGTATTTGGTTTTAAATATACTTAAGTACCAAAATTAAATGTAATTGCTAAAATATACTTAAGTATCAAAAGTAAATGTAAAAAGCATTATCACGTTTCAGGTAAGACCCGAATGCAGACTGTGTCGAAGTAACAATGTTTATTACAGCAACAGGGGCAGGCAAATGACAGGTCAAGGCAGACAGGGGTCGATAATCCAGAGTAGTGGGGCAAAGGTACAGGACAGCAGGATCAGGGCGGGCAGAAAAGGGAAAAACAGGGGAAAACGGACAATCAAGAGACAGGAACAGAGGGAAAGACGCTGGTAGACTTGACGAAACAAAATGAACTGGCAACAGACAAACAGAGAACACAGGTATAAATACATAGGGGAAAATGGGCGACACCTGGAGGGGGTGGAGACAAGCACGAAGACAGGTGAAACCGATCAGCCGTGACAAGCATTTAAAATTCCTTATATTAAGCAAACCAGACAGTACCATTTTTTATGTATGTATAGCCAGGGGCACACTCCAACCCTCATCATTTACAAATGAAGCATGTGTGTTTAGTGAGTCCGCCAGAATGACCAGGGATGTTCTTTTGATAGCTGTATGAAATTGGACCATTTTCGTGTCCTGCCAAGCATTCAAAATGTAACGAGTACTTTTGGGTGTCATGGAAAATGTATGGAATATTGCAGTGCTAGCTGTGCCACTAGAGATTCTGGGTTCATGTCCAGGCTCTGTCACAGCCGGCCGTGACCAGGAGACTCATGGGACGGCGCACAGTTGGCCTAGCATCGTCCGGGTTAGGGGAGGGTTTGGCCGGCAGGGATGTCATTGTCCCATCGCGCACTAGCGGCTCCTGAGGCGGGCCGGGTGCAGTGCACGCTGACACGGTCGCCAGGTGTACGGTGTTTCGTCCGACACATTGGTGCGGCTGGCTTCCGGGTTAAGTGGGCATTGTGTCAAGAAGAAGTGCTGCTTGGTTGGGTTGTGTTTCGGGTGACGGACGGCTCTCAACTTTCGCCTATCCCAAGTCCGTGCGGGAGTTGCAGCGATGAGACAAGACTGTAACTACCAATTGGATACCATGAAACTGGGGTGAAAAAGGTGTAAAAAATATATATATAATAATAAAAAAGATTGATGAGGGAAAAAACTATTGTATCCATTTTAGAATTAGGCTGTAATGTAGAAGGGTCTTGGTCAGCCATTGTTATGATTGATGGCTGAGAAGAAGAGTGACGGCTAGATTATGTCTTCTGTTTTATTTCCTCCATGGCTGCCATTAATGTCCTTGGCTGTGGATGAATAACCAATCCCAGGGCTTCATTGGGAGACTGCTGTGGATGATGGAATGTGTTTGTGTTTAAGTGCATGTACTGTATGTATGTATGTATGTACTGCATGTATGTGTGAGACAGAAGATGTACATTGAGGGGGAGCAGTTCTGCTATATGTATACAGTAATCTGCCGTGACTACTGCATATAGCCTGCCCTTTACAGAGCATTCAGAAAGTATTCAGACCCCTTGACTCTGCCAAATTTTCTTATGTTACAGCCTTATTCTAAAACAGGTTAAATCACTTTTTCCCCTCATCAATCTACACACAATACCCCCTAATGACAAAGCAAAAACTGTTTTTAAGATTTGTTTTTCAAATTGATAAAACATTTAAAACTCATATCACATGTACATAAGTATTCAGACTCTTTATTCAGTACTTTGTTGAAGCACCTTTGGCAGCGATTACAGCCTCGGGTCTTCTTGGGTATGACACTACAAGCTTGGCACACCTGTATTTGGGGAGTTTCTCCCATTCTTCTCTGCAGATCCTCTCAAGCTCTGTCAGGTTCGAAGGGGAGCTTCTCTGCACGGCTATTTTCAGGACTCTCCAGAGATGTTCGATAGGATTCAAGTCCAGGCTCTGGCTGGGCCACTCAAGGAAATTCAGAGACTTGTCCCGAAGCCACTCCTGCGTTGTCTTGGCTGTGTGCTTAGGGTCGTTGTCCTGATGGAAGGTGAACCTCCGCCCCAGTCTGAGGCCCTGCGTGCTCTGGAACAGGTTTTTATCAAGAATCTCTCTGTACTTTGCCTCCGTTCATCTTTCCCTCGATCCTGACGGGTCTTCCAGTCTCTGAAACTGAAAAAAATCCCCACAGCATGATGCTGCCACCACCTTGCTTCACCATAGGGATGGTGCCAGGTTTCCTCCAGATATAACGCTGGGCATTTAGGCCAATAAGTTCAATCTTGGTTTCATCACACCAGAGAATCTAGGTTCTCTTGGTCTGAGAGTCCTTTAGGTGCCTTTTGGCAAACTCCAAGCAGGCTGTTATGTGCATTTTACTGAGGAGTGGCTTTCGTCTGGCCACTACCATAAGGTCTGATTGGTGGAGTGCTGCAGAGATGGTTATCCTTCTGGAAGGTTCTCCCATCTCCACAGAAGAACTCTGGAGCTCTTTCAGAGTGACCATCTGGTTCTTGGTCACGTCCCAGACCAAGGCCCTTCTACCCTGATTGCTCAGTTTGGCAAGGCGGCCAGCTTTAGGAAGAGTCTTGGTGGTTCCAAACTTCTTCCATTTAAGAATAATGGAGGCCACTGTGTTCTTGGGGACCTTCAATGCTGCAGAAATGTTTTTGTACCCTTCCCCAGATCTGTGCATCCACATAATCCTATCTCTGAGCTCTATGGACAATTCCTTCGACCTCATGGCTTGGTTTTTGCTCTGACATGGACTGTCAACTGTGGGACCTTATATAGACAGGTGTGTGACTTTCCAAATCATGTCCAATCAATTGTATTTACCACAGGTGGACTCCAATGATGAATGGAAACAGGATGTTCCTGAGCTCACATTCGAGTCTCATGGCAAAGGGTTTGAATAGTTATGTAAATAAGGTATTTCTGTTTTTACATTTTTGATACATTTGCAAATGTCATAATGTATTGTGTGTAGATTGGTGATTGATTGATTTTAGAATAAGGCTGTAAGGCAACAAAATGTGGAAAAAGTCAAGGGGTCTGAATACTTTCTGAATGCGCTGTATGTAATGTGTAACGTTTCTTGACAGCATCTGCTAAGTTATAGGACCTGTATTGGTTTGTCTCCTCTCTATCAATGTCTGATTTATTGAACTAGTCTGGAATCTGAATAACCTGAGGACAGCCGATAAGCCACATGGTCTCCACTTTGATGAGTACAGCAAGTGTCGTAGTGTGTCCATGATATAGCTCTCATTTGCATTCTCCTCCCCGCCCCTCCTCTGTTGTGATTGGTTGAGCAACACCCATGCCCCAATTGTCAATCCAATAAATCAGTTTCAGTTGTACAACCATTATGCATCAGGTGAATCTATGTTGGTTAAACGTTAGTATGTACTAGAGTCCAACATTTAAGTTTTATGAACATCAAAGTAACACTTTCTGTGTAACCACACTTTCTGTGTAAAAATCTCAATACAGAATTGTAAGTCATTCTACAGTTAGATTCAGTTAGATTCTGAGATTCTAGATCCCCCCCCCCCCCCCCCCCCCCCCCCCCACACACACAAAAAAAGTGATGAGATTGCATTCAAAGTTGCTTTCAAATGCAGCGTTGTGTCAAGGCGTTGGTGACGGGGGGGAACTCCTTGTATGTATGAGTCACCAGTGCCAGTAAAGAGGGTGATTATGGGCCGTTGAATAATGCAGTCCTGACATCTCATCTGCGTTGATGGGACCTCTTGTTTCCTGCATGTCTGGTTTCCAACAGCTCTGTGTGTGTGTGTGTGTGTGTGTGTGTGTGTGTGTGTGTGTGTGTGTGTGTGTGTGTGTGTGTGTGATCCATACTGCTCTAATGTACGTCAGGGATCAGGGACATCCAATAAACCATGTCCTAGTAGTGAAAGGCCGTCATTGATTTCCAAGTTTGGCGAACATGACATCACTTCCTGTCAGAGGTGTGAAGACGGGCTTTTACTGTTTTTCCATCAGGGTAAATAGAACAGCTCGGTGATGCATGAGTTAAAAGGTGGTCAGTTAGATTAATATTTCTTAACAGTCCAGGGATTGGCTGTTGCCAGGAAACCTGGCTCATTTGTGGCCGGGTCTGTCAAGCTCATTCAGTCAATAGTAGCCATTTTGGTCAAACAGTGTGTGTGACCAGTGGGCTTTAGAGATATGATGTGTCTTTAGGGATCAGTAGAAGTGAATGAGTGAAGGGAAATGCCATTCAACCCATACGCAGCCCCGTCTTAAAGCACAGTCAAACAGCGAGGGCGCTCAAACGTCAAACGTCATACGCTTAACGCAATCACATGCCGAACATGATCAATTAAACGATGTACTTACATCAATGTATGTCATTTGACGGAAGCCCCTACCCCCCCCACACTGGATGAACCGATCACAGGAGAAAAGAGAGAAGACAGATGGGTGGGCTTCTGGGGAGGGGGCAATGTAGGGATGGATGGATGATGGAGGGGGTGGGGGGGGCGGGTCTCCGGTCAGTGTGCGTCAGTGATTTCTAGGTCGATCCACTGATCGGCGTGTAGTGATGATCTGGTTCTCTGTGGAAGAGAGGTCTGTGGTCTACAGGATGTAGTCTGTGGCAAAGCACTCTGAAATATTCTAGAGCAGGTCTGCACTGGTACGGAAACTGTACTTCCTCTTTCTTGGGTATCAACACTTGGTTAAACACAGCTTCTGCAACCCCGTGGCCCATTTTCTAGCCTGTGGCATACATTCTGAAATTCAATTTGGCTAAAGGTAAAGTTAACTATATTTCCATGGTTCTTGGATATTACCATTTGTTGTGTAGGAAATTAAAGATTCAACAGCTTTAATCTGCAAACCTGTCGGCTACAAGTACCATAGGCTACTGCTGGTGCATTGGGATAAGGCATTATGCTCAGCCCAAAATCATAGTGTCTGAGACAAGGAGTTCTGATCTAGAATCAGGTCCCGCCTTTCAATGTAATCTCATTCATCATGATCTAAAACTGATCCTATATCAGCACTCATACACTGAGAATTTCTTCTTAGAAATTCCTCAGGTCGAGCGTGTACAAAAGTGCAGGCAGTGGTTAGTGCTGAGCAGGGGTCCTTCTAATGAACACGTCGGGCTAGTGTGTGCCTGAGTGGAAAGACTCTTGGGCATCAGCCTTGACTGTGAATGGATGTGTAGGCTACACGTGTGTGTGTGTAGTGGGCTGGGAGCAGAGAGGGAATAGCCAATAGAATTGAGCGAGGAAGCATTCAATATCATGAGTGGATGGTTGTATAATCAATTGTCTGTATTGGTGCGTATGTTATGAACGCACAGAATGACTGGGTAAAAATGGATGTGTGTGAATGGGTTAGTAAAATGACTCAGTGACTGGGCTTGTAGTGCTGGATATAGGTTCCAGTCTGAAACCTGTGTTCAAATCCCACCGCTGCCACAAACGGTATGTGGCTTTGAGATGAATCCCAACATGAGAAAGGTTCACACAGCTCAAAGTTTCCCTTGAATCATGCACTCCTTTCAGAACCATTCAGCTCTTCGTGAGCAAGGGAATGAGTGAATACGTGCAAGTGATAGAAGATAGGGGAGAGAGAAAATAGAGTCGAAGGTGAACGCGATTAAGAGAGAGAGTGGTAGAACACCGATAGAATGATAGAAGACGAGAGAGAGAGAGAGAGAGGGGGAATAAAAGAGAGTAAGGATTACTATATTGTTCAGTGGGTTTGTCCTATACTCTAGTAAACAGTGGTAATCCCACCTCCTGCTCCAGATTTTCACACTATCCCTCCTTTATGACAGATGGCTTACAATCACATCACTCACGCACGCAAACACACACGGGGACACGCTCACACATAGAGCTTCACACCGACCCAACATCATACTGAATCACATACACACACACTAAATACTTCATATACGAATAAGTAAAGGTACACATACACACACACTGTATACTTTATATACGAATAAGTAAAGGTAGACATACACACACACACTGTATACTTTATATACAAAGAAGTAAAGGTACACATACACACACTAAATACTTCATATACAAATAAGTAAAGGTAGACATACACACACACTGTATACTTCAAATACAAATAAGTAAAGGTACACATACACACACTCTTACACCTACCATTACAATAACAGCCATACTTCACAACAACACCTCACACGCAATATGGCCTAGTATCTCGGTAGCTATATCATCTTAATGATTATCAGTCATGGCAAGTGGATTCTAATAGAAACAAGAGCGCAGAATAACAGGATGTTGGTGGTTTAACAGCAAACCATGAGATATGCTACTTTACCAAAATAGAAAACAAACACAAACCGTTGCCATAGCAAACAAAAGTCTGGATTAAACCTACAGATAAGACCCCTCCCAAATGTCCCTTCTCACCCCCTCCCCTCTGCCTTTTCAAAACTAATTTGAGAGCAACGGGATTTAAGTGGATTATCAGCATAGTCAGTTAGTGGTAGGCTAGGCAACTGAGGGGTTTAGTGGATGACATTTTGGCTCTACTGTGGAGGACTCCTGGGGTACTTCCTGGTTTGTGTGTGTTAGATTCTGGGAAACAGAAGCAGATGTAGTAGGAAGATGAACCACCAAAGGCTCCTGTGATGCATATCTTGTAAAATGTCAAGCTGCGGGATTTAGCTCTGATACAATGATTTGGAGTCGTCTCATAGGACAGGTTATATATCCATATCTGCAAGCTTTTGAATCTCTCCCCTGAGTGGCAATGTCTAGTCTTTGATCAAGCGATGCAGACTGTAATTCAGCCATGAAACGTGGTTACCTTGTGGACTGCGCAAGATGGATACAATGTGAATGTATCAGGGACGAAACCCAAAGCCCCGCTCATAGTGTGTTTTACTGTCTTACTGCGATTGAATAGAGACCCTAAAGTTGAGACGATACATTGCCACTTGTATGTATTAGGACCATATGGCACTGATAGGCACATACAGTGCATTTGGAAAGCCATGATGTGGTCCAACTCCCCAACCGGCTCGGGGGGCGAAGGTCGAGTCATGCGTCCTCCGAAAACATGACCCGCCAAACCGCGCTTCCTATAACACCCACCCGCTTAACCTGGAAGCCAGTTGCACCGATGTGTCGGAGGAAACACCGTTCAACTGACGACCGAGGTCAGCCTGCTAGGCGCCCGGCCCGCCACAAGGAGTCGCTAGAGTGAGATGAGTCAAGTAAAGACCCCGGCCAAACCCTCCCCTAACCCGGACAATGCTGGGCCAATTGTGCGCCGCCCTGTGAGACTCCCAATCATCATTTAAAAACTATTTTATACATTTGCAAACATTTTTAAAAAACAACTCATTTTGCTTTGTCAGTCTGGGGTATTGTGTGTAGATTGATGAGGGAAAAAAACAATTGAATCAATTTTAGAATAAGGCTGTAATGTAACAAAATGTGGGAAAAGTCAAGGGGTCTGAATACTTTCCAAATACACTGTACAAAGACATAATGTATGTGTGTTTCTTTGAAGAGTGTAACTGCTTGTTTAAATCATTTTGTATGGTATTATTCCATGTTCTATCTGTCTTGGTGGTCATTGTACACTGTGACATTTTCAAACCCATCCATAACAACAACTTTTGGTCATGTAGTGTACAAGAGGCATGTAAACACATACACGCACATATAAGGCACATAGTTTAGTAGGTCTATCATTGACCAAATCTCCTCTCAGGACGTTCTCAGGACTTGCTGTGGTCCGTAGTCTCCCTGATCACCATGGCCCCCTGGAGCCACAGGGCCACTGTCATGCGCTTTCCATAGAAACGACCATGTGAGGTCCCGCTCACTGCTGCCACTGTGGCACTGTACTCTCACAAGGCTCGCATTGTCCACGGATGAGAGAAAGAGGAAGGGATGTGAAGAGAGTTTGGGAGAGAGAGAGAGAGAGAGAGATGAAAGGAGAGAAAGACACAGTAAAATAGAGGGTGGGTGTGGAGGGAGTAATTGAGGGAGGGAATGGTAGAGGAAGAAAGCATGTTTGGGTGCCTTTTCATTAGGTAGGAAATCATTAACTCATCACTTACAGTTAAATAGGGAGCTTGAGGCAGTCTTAAGGGAAACGAAGCAGGTGCATACGCATTTACAAAGTTCCCACTTCAAACTTCAATATTTAAAAGAAAAAGCCTTCAATCAGGTTAACAAAAAAAAAGATTTACCGCGAAAGACAACGGGTGGGGTCTACCTGGCACAAATGCAGCCTTTCCCGTTGAGATACCAAGACCGATCTGACAAGAAAATCCCAGAAATTGGTGTTTACCGGGAATACACTTGGTCACTCCTTGGCCCATACCTTGTCTCAATGACAGGAATTCATTTTAATGTTGGGAAACATAAACATTTGGATAGTTTCACTACCTATAGGAGACGCCTAGTAAAGTCGCCGAGTTTTAAACCATAACCCATTGGTCCTGATTAGACAAAACCTTCCATTCTGGACCATGTTATACACACATCCTCCTGGCTGTTATACTTTGATCCTTTTCATGTGAAATATACAAAGCTAGAGTGGAAAATATTTAGGGAGCTTTGCCCAATCGTATAATTACGGCAGCCTTGCACTTCAATCTCTGTTTGCTTGTTTGATTGTGGCCTACACTCAAGTAGCTAACAGTGATATTGTGGGTTATCTGAGTGCATGAATTCCTATGTAATTGTGGCTTTGGCTTGTGGTGCACGTAGGATACCAGCTGGCACCAGGAAGCCCACTTCACTGCCATACTCAAAGTTACTACGGCAGCATTGAGGCATTCACAGCCTAACATGGTGCTTTTAGGATTAGCTGACCCACACTGTGTATTAGCCCAGCCTTTTTCTATGTAAAATATGGACGAGTCAGGGATCTGTGTTCTGAGGACTCTCTTTGTTTGTCTTGCAGTACGGACGGTCAGACAGCTACCGTGTGGCCACCACGACGGAGAAGGATGAGAAGGAGTCCCCCAAGAAGGCGGACTCCAAGGCAGACAAGAAGACCAAGGACATGGAGGAATTGAAGAAGGAAGTTCCCTTGGTATGTGGTGCATCATTCCTACTTCCTGTTTCCTGTCAGTGCACCGTGGGCCTAGAGCAGTGTGTCCTGCGACCGGCACTGGTCCCTGGGATGTTGCTAACTGGTCCCTCAGATGGCTTGCTGAACCCTATTTAGATTCATCTAGGGTGCTAGTTTTAGCCGAAGGAGAAAGGACCATAACTTGCCGGACACTGGTATAATAACAGTTTGAGAAACACTATCCTAAAGAGCACCCACTGGGCACAGACGTCAATTCAACGTCTATTCCTCGTTGGTTCAACGTCATTTAATTGAAACTACGTTGATTCAACCAGTGTGTTCCCAGTGGGCAGTCTTTATGTATTCTGTTTGGGACAGCAACAAAGTTGTTAATAAATGACTTCTCAGATGTTTGGACAATGGATTTTGACAGCCTGTATTCCTGAAAATCTATTTTATTGTTGGCAGTAAATTCATCTCATGGGTGTCAAGCAAAGGAAATAGTTTTTTGTTGTTGTTGGTACGAATAGTAGTCTCTGGCGAGAGGCACTTCCAATATAAACTAATCCTGTTTGAAGAAGATTTACTCTGTTATGAGGTGTAACAGTATAGGTTCCATCCCTCTCCTCGCCCCAACCTGTCCCCAGCGTTATTCACAATATATATTTGCAAGAATGTAGTTAAAACTAGAGATTTATTCAATGTTTTCAACTTTTCTCTTTTAGACGGAACACAAGATGTCCATCGAGGAGGTATGCCAGAAGTACTCTACCGACATAGTCCAGGTAAGTTCATCACCTCAAGACTTTTCCCAAAAAACCTGTGTTGGGGCTTTTAAAACGAAACATGTTAGAACATTAATGGTAATATCAGTTGTCACACAAAAATATCAGCCAATCCCTTTCCCTCCTCTCTCACCCCCTCTTCAGGGTCTGACCAATGCCAAGGCCGCTGAGTACCTGGCTCGAGACGGCCCCAACGCCCTCACGCCTCCCCCCACCACCCCCGAGTGGGTCAAGTTCTGTCGCCAGCTGTTCGGTGGCTTCTCCATCCTGCTGTGGACCGGCGCCATCCTCTGTTTCCTGGCCTACGCCATCCAGGCCGCCACCGAGGACGAGCCCGCAGGAGACAATGTGAGTGACAGACCCCCCCCACAAAAGGGCCACCATTATCACTTGGCAGGGGACAAATGGATGCAAGGTTATAGATGGCCTTTTGGGTTCAGCTTAATGTAGTGTTTCCAAAACGTAGCATTAGGATTCAACTTGGGAGGTTGTGGCTGATTCTTACTTGGCACTAAAATATTTTGGAAACTCTATGACTTGGTGAACAAGGAAGTGTCTAGTGTCTAGTGTTGAGATGAGTCAGAGTCCCATGTGTTCCTTAGATCCAGCTATATGGTTCAACCAACCCTAAATGAATGTGAAGTATAGGCACCATCTAAAATGATAAATGGTTAAACAATATTTCTCTCTCTCCTTGCTCTCTGTCTCCAGTTGTACCCGGGTAATACTAAATGAGGCATTTGAATTTCCACGAATTTCATTGAATTTATCAATGACTTATTTCCTATCCTATGTATGTTCCATTAATTCAAAGTCAAATTCAAATTATTCTGCATCCTGTGTCCTATTTCAATCAAAATTCAAGAACTGAATTGGAATTGATCAGCCATTCTCAATTCAATTCTGAATGGACCCCAACCCTGCATGGCATGTGGCATTTTAGATCCAGCCATATAGTTCAACCAAACCTAAACAAATTAAAAAGCTCGCCACCATATTAACATGATCAAACAATGAAGTTATATTTTACCCCAGCAAACAGTGAACGTTCCTGCAACGTTAGGTAACGTTCCTGCAACATTAGGCAACGTTCCAACGGAGTCCCAGTTTGGTTTTCAGATCACTTTAGCATGACAACATCCCACGAATGCTTTTAAAATGTCCTGGGAAAATGTTATCTGATAAACATTAGTAGAAGGACATAATTAATAGTTGTAAAGAACGTTTGTATCAAATGTTCCAATACTGTTTTTATTTTTTAACATTGTTTGCTGCGTTCTCTCTCCCCAGTTGTACCTGGGTATCGTTCTCTCGGCTGTCGTCATCATCACCGGCTGTTTCTCCTACTTCCAGGAGGCAAAGAGCTCCAAAATCATGGAGTCCTTCAAGAACATGGTGCCCCAGGTAAACAAACCTCTTCTTAGACCTTTACCACCCTATCCTATTGTCTCCCTACGTTCCCAACCGGTTAGAGCAGGGTTCCTCAACTGGCGGCCAGCAAGCTGAATTTGGCCAGCAGTTGATTTTATTTGCCCCCCCCCCCCCAAGTTTTCTGACCCCAAAAATATATATTTGTTTAACAAAATCGTGACATAAAAGACTGTAAAACAAATCAACTCCAAGTGATTTTAATTCTGGAAATGTGTTCCAAAGTATTCCCACACATAGTGTAGAGATATGTGTGATCCTATACAAATGTAAGCAAGGTTTGAGATGATCATGTATTAGTCAAATGTTACAACTGTTTGGGCACCTTGCGTTCAATTTGCAGTGTACAAATGATTTATAATCATGTTCCCGGCCCCCAGACCATCCCCTCGAGAGAAAAAAACGGCCCTGAATCTAGTTGATGATCCCTGACCGTAGGACTCGGTGTCTGTAATACTAATTCCAATCCTATTAGTCTCAATCATATGTGTTTTACAAATTAATAATCCAAACTTGTTTTTCTAGATGACAATGGGTGGGGTAGTTGTGGCAGTGACTCAAAATAACCTTTGACCCTAATCCATATGTTCCCCCTCAAAACACACTTAGTCGACATGGTTTTGGCCACTGTAACCAGTGGTTAGTCTATTCTATTCTAGTCTTTGTAAGTGAACATGATGCATATAGTCATTCAGTGGTGAGTTAATAGCTACTCAGACATCGGCTCAAATGTTCAGTCTCTGATAGGTCAGTGATAGCGTGTAGTTGGTTTTACTGTTACCCCAGTGTTACACCTGTATGCATAGTCACTTAATGGTTGGTTTATGGTTTCTACTTCACCATTGGGGTTTCCTCTGTCCACAGCAAGCGCTGGTGATCCGCGAGGGCGAGAAGATGCAGATCAACGCTGAGGAGGTGGTGGCTGGAGACCTGGTGGAGGTGAAGGGAGGAGATAGGATCCCCGCCGACCTCAGGATCGTCTCTGCTCACGGCTGCAAGGTAAACCTACACACACACACACACACACACACACACACACACACACACACACACACACACACACACACACCAAAAAAAGTGATTTCCATAAAAAAAATCCTATTTAAAAAACCTAACCCTAATTCTAACCCCTAAGCTTAAAATAACCTTTGGAGAATGTTCCTTGTTTACTTATCCTTGTGGAGACTTTTGAGGATTTCCTGTACCCACGAGGATATTAATACAAACTGATCAATACAAATGGATCACACACACACACACACACACACACATAGACTACACATTTTACATACAAGCTTTTTAAAATTGTAATCAAGTTCCCTGGATTTTGTCCTTCTCCTATAGGTGGATAACTCCTCCCTGACTGGTGAATCAGAACCCCAGAGCAGGTCACCTGACTGTACCCATGACAACCCCCTGGAGACCCGCAATGTCGCTTTCTTCTCCACCAACTGTGTTGAAGGTACGGTCGCCTTGGCAACTGCATTGTCCCCATCCCCCTCTTCCTCTTGGCCCATTTCCTTCTTCTCATCGCCATCATCATCATCATTGTTGTCGTCTTAACCATCATTGCCCCATCACTCTACATGTCGTCTTTCCATTCCTGTGTTTTCTTTCTGTTTCCTCTTTCTTCTTCTCTTTATCCACCTCTGAGCGGGTTTTAAGGTGGAAAATGCTGGCTGCCATAGCAACAAGGCACCCACCATTTTAACAAGCACCCAACCCAGCGCCCACGCACACTCTGTCTCGCTCTCCTTCTTTCTTTCACCTCTCCCTTCTTCTTTGAATTCCCCGGCTGCCCCCTTTCCCTTCCCATCTGCCCACAGCGCTTCGTCTTTGAGAACACTCCATCTGGTGTCAATATTAGCTTAGAGTCCACTTATGGCTCAGTGGTCTAATGGAAGTGTCAATAGAGGAGGAATGGCGAAGATTCAGCCAGTTCAGCTTTGACCTGCGGTAAGCGACAACTGCATAGCGTATATTTGTTTTTGTTTTAAGGCGACGTCGGAGGCGTAACTGCGTTGGAGCAACGTAATCCACACCTCGTTTCGGCTCGTATAAATACTTCTTTGTTTTGTTGACTGATTTTTCTCAATTTGAGTGTCATTATTTTTTTATAGAGCCTACACTTTCTCTTTGGAAACTTCTAAAAGCGAGTGGGATGGCTGTGGCTTCGTGACGATGACCGCGAGAGCAGCCGCTCACCGATTTGACAGCTCCAACGCAGTTACACCTCCAACATTGCCTAAACAAAAAAAACGATGATATGGAATGCAATTGTCGGTTACGGCAGGTTAACGCTGATCTGATTGACTCTAGGCCTTAGTTGTCTGATGAAGCTAAGGCCAGGCACTGGTTACCTGTAGGCCCCAAATATACTAAAGAACTAGGATTTATTTCATAGAATGGTATATGTCGTCCCCATGTGGTCAGAACAGTGTATGGCACCTGCATTGGTGGCGATAAGAAATACTTCCGTGGCATTTCAGTAAAGAACACTTCAGCAGTTCAGTATTATAATTTTTTTGAATGATTACTTTCGGGACATTTACTATAAGGGAGTGATACAAAAAAATTATTATTAAAAACATTTGATCTGCACTTTGAGTTTTTCCTCAAAGTGCTTTTCGCTGAATGGGGGTAACTCAACATTTTACACATGGCACCACAAGTGGTATTCCAAATCTTTGACAATACACCAATATAACATGCAAGTAAAGTCATCTAACGTCCGTCTCTTCTCCCCACCGTCACCAGGCACGGCGCGTGGCATCGTGGTGTGCACCGGCGACCGTACCGTCATGGGCCGTATCGCCACCCTCACCTCCGGCCTGGAGTCGGGCAAGACCCCCATCGCCAAGGAGATCGAGCACTTCATCCACCTGATCACAGGCGTGGCCGTGTTCCTGGGCATCACCTTCTTCATCCTGGCTGTCTGCCTGGGCTACACCTGGCTGGAGGCCGTCATCTTCCTCATCGGCATCATCGTGGCCAACGTGCCCGAGGGCCTGCTGGCTACTGTCACTGTGAGGGGATATTTTGGTGGATTTTAGTGTCGTGTTGCGTGGTGTGGTGGACGGGGTTGCGAGGGGAAGTTGGGGGGGCTAGTGAAGAGTGGACTGTGTGTTTGTCTGTGTTCTTCTTTTTCCTCTGTGTCGGTGTCTTGTGCTGTACCTCTGTGTCTGTCTGTCTGTCTCTTACTATGTGTGTTATATCTCTGCGCTAATATTTCCATGTGTTCCAGTATCGCTGCGTGGTTATCCGTCTGTCTGTAATAATAGAGGCGCTTGTGTCTTCTTTGATGGTTGTGGTGGTGTATCTCTCTTCTCTCTCTTCTCTCTCTCTCTTTTCTCTCTCTCTCTCTCTCTTCTCTCTCTCTCTTCTCTCTCTCTTCTCTCTCTCTTCTCTCTTGTCTCTTCTCGCTCTTCTCTCTCTCTCTCCTCTCTTCTCTCTCTCTCTCTTTTCTCTCTCTTCTCTCTCTCTTCTCTCTCTTCTCTCTCTCTTCTCTCTCTTCTCTCTCTCTCTTCTCTCTTCTCTCTCTCTCTTCTCTCTCTCTTCTCTCTTCTCTTCTCTCTCTCTTCTCTCTTGTCTCTTCTCTCTCTCGCTCTTCTCTCTCTCTCTCCTCTCTTCTCTCTCTCTTTTCTCTCTCTTCTCTCTCTCTTCTCTCTTCTCTCTCTCTCTTCTCTCTCTTCTCTCTCTCTCTTCTCTCTTCTCTCTCTCTCTCTTCTCTCTCTCTTCTCTCTTCTCATCTCTCTCTCTTCTCTCTTGTCTCTTCTCTCTCTCGCTCTTCTCTCTCTCTCTCCTCTCTTCTCTCTCTCTCTCTTTTCTCTCTCTTCTCTCTCTCTTCTCTCTCTTCTCTCTCTCTCTTCTCTCTCTCTCTTCTCTCTCTCTTTTCTCCCTCTCTCTTCTCTCTCTCTCTTCTCTCTTCTCTCTCTCTCTTCTCTCTTCTCTCTCTCTCTTCTCTCTTCTCTCTCTTCTCTCTCTCTCTCTCCTCTCTCTTCTCTCTCTCTCCTCTCTCTTCTCTCTCTCTCTTCTCTCTTCTCTCTCTCTTCTCTCTCTCTTCTCTCTCCACAGCCCTTTGATTTCTGTGTACCTGTATCTCTCTCTCTTCTTCTCTCTTCTTCCCTCTTTGTGTCTGTGTCTCTTTTTCAGGCTCTCTCTACACCTGCGTCATTCAGTGTCAGTGACTCCCCCCGGTCAGTTGTCTTCTATGACAACTGTTAAGAGAGACTGATAAATGCTAGGCTCGTGTTCATGTAAATGCTGGGCTGTTGCCACTCTCGCTGCTTGGCTAGTAGCCTGTATGGCCCATGATACGTTTTGCCATTTTGAAAGTCGCATGAAACACTCTGCGCCTGCCTTTCACTGCTTTTTACTCTGTGCTTGGCTTTCCTTCTCTTTCTTTCTATCCTTCTGCATTTCCCTTCTGGGCTGTGAAATATACTGTAGTATTTGTTTTGGCTCTAGTGCATTTTACTGTAATGGGGAGCGGGGGGTGTGGAATGACGGGGGTTTGTACAAGTCCAGGTCTCAAGGGTAAGTGTGTAGTTATCTTGTATTGGTTGGTCATGGGTTTTTTCTCTGCAGATGCAAGTAAGTCGTTGATTGGTTTGAGGGTCTAGGGCGACTGCACCTGGAGTTGTGCACCCCATGTTTTCACTTTCATGATTCCATACTAATCTATTTGTTACTTTCTTCCAACCCTGTCTTCTTTTCGCAATCTCTGTTGCTTTCTCTCTCTCTCTTTTCTCTTTCCTTTCTCTGTCTCTCTTTTCTCTCTCATTTCTCTCTCTTTTCTCACTCATTTCTCTCTCTCTCTTTTCTCTCTCATTTCTCTCTCTCTTTTCTCTCTCCTTTCTCTCTCTCTTTTCTCTCATTTCTCTCTCTCTCTTTTCTCCTTTCTCTGTCTCTCTTTTCTCTCTCATTTCTCTCTCTCTCTTTTCTCTCTCCTTTCTCTGTCTCTCTTCTTCTTCTTCTTCTTCTTCTGCTCTCTCTCAGGTGTGTCTGACCCTGACCGCTAAGCGTATGGCTCGTAAGAACTGCCTGGTGAAGAACCTTGAGGCTGTGGAGACCCTGGGCTCCACCTCCACCATCTGCTCTGATAAGACTGGCACCCTGACCCAGAACAGGATGACCGTGGCCCACATGTGGTTCGACAACCAGATCCACGAGGCCGACACCACTGAGGACCAGTCTGGTAGGAGAGATGGGTTTAAGTTCACTGAACTCGTTGTTTATGTTCTTTACTATATAACATCAAAGTCAATACATCTTATTGTGATCACAGTTATTCATATGGTGGCACCAGTTTAGGTGATTTAGATAGTCTTGTAGTCGCTGGAATGAGATACAATTTTGCAAACCAGCAAAATGTGGTTTGCAGGCCTGATGTGGCAGAAGTTTCAGACCACTGTGTTAGGGAATAACTAGGCCATCAAAGATTGGCCTGATTTTGTTTGTAACATCTTGTATCGAAGGATTTGCATGTTCTTTGATGGTAGTACGTGTATTCATGCAGGCCTTGATGAAGGCTTCAGGGCTGCCTGTGAGCACAGGAATGCAACAACCATGTGTCTGCCACTAACAACTCTTCCTCCCTCTCTTCTCCCCAGGCGCCTCTTTCGACAAGAGCTCGGAGACGTGGTTGGCGCTGGCGCGCGTGGCGGCCCTGTGTAACCGGGCGCAGTTCAAAGCGGCTCAGGACCAGCTGCCCATCCTGAAGAGGGACGTGGCGGGCGACGCCTCCGAGTCCGCGCTGCTGAAATGTATCGAGCTGTCCTGCGGCAGCGTCAGGCAGATGAGGGAGAAGAACAAGAAGGTGGCCGAGATCCCTTTCAACTCCACCAACAAGTACCAGGTGAGGGACCAATATGGAGATATGTATCAAATTGTCTCAGAGTAGGAGTGCTGATCTAGGATCAGGTTACACCTATCCGTGTGATCTCATTCGCTGTGTTATAAAAGGCAAAAGCGACCCTGAATCAGCTGGATACACACGGCTCTAGGTCTAGATGTGGGTCCGACCCTGATCGTACCTGGGTCCGGGTTAGGGTGGAAGCTCGGGTCAGGGAAAACAAGGTTTTTTTAAATCCTTATATTAACAGTGTGTGTAAGGACTTTGTATAAGAGGCTGAACAACAAGTGTGTGATTGTGCTCCACCCCTTGCCCCTCCCCCCCAGCTCTCTGTGCATGAGACGGAGGACGAGAACGACAACCGCTACCTGCTGGTGATGAAGGGAGCGCCAGAGAGGATCCTGGACCGCTGCTCCTCCATCTTGATCCAGGGCAAGGAGCAGCCCATGGACGAGGAGATGAAGGAGGCCTTCCAGAACGCCTACATGGAGCTGGGAGGACTGGGGGAAAGAGTACTCGGTGAGACAGGAGGGATAGAGGACAGAGGAGGGATGAGGCAGGGAGTCCTGGGTCAACAAGAGGGTGGGAGAGAGGTATAGGAAGTCCCAGGGCGCTTGCACGGAGCCGGGAGGACTAGGAGGGAGAGTACTCGGGTAAGAGAGGGGGAGGGAGGGATGAGAAGAGGGAAGAGGGTAAGAAATGGGAACCTAAAGAGGCCTTTCAGAATGCATACACGAATATTGACAATAATACCAATTCTAATACTGTCCCTCCCCAGGCTTCTGCCACCTGCTAATGCCCGAGGACCAGTACCCCAAGGGCTTTGCCTTCGACTGTGACGACGTCAACTTCACCACAGAGAGCCTGTGCTTCGTGGGCCTCATGTCCATGATTGACCCTCCCCGTGCCGCCGTGCCCGACGCCGTGGGAAAATGTCGCTCCGCTGGCATCAAAGTCATCATGGTGACCGGCGATCATCCAATCACAGCCAAGGCTATCGCCAAGGGCGTGGGCATCATCTCCGAGGGCAACGAGACCGTGGAGGACATCGCCTCTCGCCTCAATATCCCTGTCAGCCAGGTCAATCCCAGGTAAGGAGTGTGTGTGTGTGTGTGTGTGTGTGTGTGTGTGTATGAGCATACTTTATCTATCTTGCTTTCACACATATATACAGTGAGTGGACACCACATTAGGAACACCTGCTCTTTCCATGACATAGACTAACAGGTGAATCCAGGTGAAAGCTCTGCTCTCTTATTGATGTCACTTGTTAAATCCACTTCAATCAGTGTAGATGAAGGGGAGGAGACAGGTTAAAGAAGGATTTTTAAGCCCTGTGACAATTGAGACCTGGATTGTGCATGTGTGCCGTTCACGGGCAAGACAGAAGATTTCAGTGACTGTTAACGGGGTATGGTAGTCGGTGCCAGGCACTCCGGTTTGTGTCAAGAACTGCAACGCTGCTGGGTTTTTCACACTCAACACTTTCCCGTGTGTATCAAGAATGGCCCACCACCCAAAGGACTTCCAGACAACTTGACACAACTGTGGGAAGCGTTGGAGTCAACATGGGCCAGCATCCCTGTGGAACGCTTTCAACACCTTGTCCAGATAAATTGAGGCTGTTCGGAGGGCAAAAGGGGGTGCCACTCAATATTAGGAAGGTGTTCCTAATGTTTTGTACGCTCAGTGTACTTTACCAAGCACTCAGTCAGTCAGATAGTCAGCCAGTCGCACCCAATTACTGGCATAAGCGTATGAACTACAAACCTTCTGCAGTTCTGTGTGTGTCTGTCTCAGTGATACCAACCGTACTCTCACTCAAATCAAATCAAATGTATTTGTCACATACACATGGTTAGCAGATGTTAATGCGAGTGTAGCGGAATGCTTGTGCTTCTAGTTCTGACAATGTAGTAATAACCAACGAGTAATCTAACCTAACAATTCCACAACTACCTTATACACACAAGTGTAAAGGGATAAAGAATATGTACATAAAGATATATGAATGAGTGATGGTACAGAACGGCATAGGCAAGATGCAGTAGATGGCATCGAGTACAGTATATACGTATGAGATGAGTAATGTAGGGTATGTAAACAAGGTGGCATAGTTTAAAGTGGGTAGTTATACATGTATTACATAAAGATGCAGTAGATGATATAGAGTACAGTATATACATATACATATGAGATGAGTAATGTAGGGTATGTAAACATTATATGAAGTAGCATTGTTTAAAGTGGCTAGTGATATATTTTACATCAATTTCCATCAATTCCCATTATTAAAGTGGCTGGAGTTGAGTCAGTGTGTTGGCAGCATCCACTCAATGTTAGTGGTGGCTGTTTAACAGTCTGATGGCCATGAGATAGAAGCTGTTTTTCAGTCTCTCGGTCCCTGATTTGATGCACCTGTACTGACCTCGCCTTCTGGATGATAGCGGGGTGAACAGGCAGTGGCTCGGGTGGTTGTTGTCCTTGATGATCTTTATGGCCTTCCTGTGACATCGGGTGGTGTAGGTGTCCTGGAGTGCAGGTAGTTTGCCCCCGGTGATGCGTTGTGCAGACCTCACTACCCTCTGGAGAGCCTTACAGTTGTGGGGGGAGCAGTTGCCGTACCAGACGGTGATACAGCCCGACAGGATGCTCTCGATTGTGCATCTGTAGAAGTTTGTGAGTGCTTTTGATGACAAGCCAAATTTCTTCAGCCTCCTGAGGTTGAAGAGGCGCTGCTGCGCCTTCTCCACGATGCTGTCTGTGTGGGTGGACCAATTCAGTTTGTCTGTGATGTGTACGCCGAGGAACTTAAAACTTACTACCCTCTCCACTACTGTCCCATCGATGTGGATAGGGGGGTGTTCCCTCTGCTGTTTCCTGAAGTCCACAATCATCTCCTTAGTTTTGTTGACGTTGAGTGTGAGGTTATTTTCCTGACACCACACTCCGAGGGCCCTCACCTCCTCCCTGTAGGCCGTCTCGTCGTTGTTGGTAATCAAGCCTACCACTGTAGTGTCGTCCACAAACTTGATGATTGAGTTGGAGGCGTGCATGGCCACGCAGTCGTGGGTGAACAGGGAGTACAGGAGAGGGCTCAGAACGCACCCTTGTGGGGCCCCAGTGTTGAGGATCAGCGGGGTGGAGATGTTGTTACCTACCCTCACCACCTGGGGCCGGCCCGTCAGGAAGTCCAGTACCCAGTTGCACAGGGCGGGGTCGAGACCCAGGGTCTCGAGCTTGATGACGAGTTTGGAGGGTACTATGGTGTTAAATGCTGAGCTTTAGTCGATGAACAGCATTCTCACATAGGTATTCCTCTTGTCCAGATGGGTTAGGGCAGTGTTCAGTGTGGTTGAGATTGCATCGTCTGTGGACCTATTTGGGCGGTAAGCAAATTGGAGTGGGTCTAGGGTGTCAGGTAGGGTGGAGGTGATATGGTCCTTGACTAGTCTCTCAAAGCACTTCATGATGACGGAAGTGAGTGCTATGGGGCGGTAGTCGTTTTGCGACTCTACTTTGTCTCTATACTGACGCTTAGCTTGTTTGATTGCCTTGCGGAGGGAATAGCTACACTGTTTGTATTCGGTCATGTTTCCGGTCACCTTGCCCTGGTTAAAAGCAGTGGTTCGCGCTTTCATTTTCACGCGAATGCTGCCATCAATCCACGGTTTCTGGTTTTGGAATGTTTTAATCGTTGCTATGGGAACGACATCTTCAATGTACTTTCTAATGAACTCGCTCACCGAATCAGCGTATTCGTCAATGTTGTTGTTGGACGCAGTGTCTTCCTGTGTGTGTGTGTGTGCGTTCCAGGGATGCCAAGGCGTGTGTGATCCACGGGACCGACCTGAAGGATTTGTCTCAGGACCAGATGGATGACATCCTGAGGAACCACACTGAGATTGTGTTCGCCAGGACCTCCCCCCAGCAGAAACTCATCATCGTGGAGGGCTGCCAGAGACAGGTGAGGGGCGCACGCACACACACACGCACGCGCACACACGCACACACACAACCAGACACGTCTGGCTTCCTTGACATGAAAGGACTTTGAAGTGTAGAAATCTGAAGAAACAGATTCTCCACGACAGATTCTCATACAGTAGTAGATAGAATTTGAAGGCTTTTTCTAGGAGGCTTTTAACAATTTTCACTAACCTGTCTTTCAGGGTGCCATCGTGGCTGTGACTGGTGATGGTGTGAACGACTCTCCCGCCCTGAAGAAGGCTGACATCGGCGTCGCCATGGGGATCTCCGGCTCAGACGTGTCCAAACAAGCCGCTGACATGATCCTGCTGGACGACAACTTTGCCTCCATTGTCACCGGAGTGGAAGAGGGTGAGGGACAGAGGGAGAGGGGGAGGGAGGGAGGGAGGGAAGGAGTGAGGAAAGGAGGGAGGGAAAATGAGGGAAAGAAGCAGGGAGGAGAAAGGTAGGAGGGAAAGACGTATACAGATGCAGGATCTTAATTTGATCACACTGTTGCAGGATAACTTTTCTGCAGCGCAAGAAATGAAAAATTGAAATTTATTCTAGATTTTTTTTTTTAAGGCTTCTGAAGTTTGTAATTTCCATGTTGAAATGCCAGACTTGATTTTCCCTTACGAGAAATGTACCAACCCCTACAAAGATGCCCATTAATTATAATCCACACAATAATTCACATTTCCTGTTGCTGCAGGATTATTTTCCTGCTGTAGCAAACTGGCTCAAATTAAAATCCCACATCTGTATGCAGGATGAAACTGAAGGAGAGAACGGGGGTGGTGTGAACCACAGGTAGGAGGAAGAGAGTAAGAAAGGTCAGCGAGAGTAGAGAAGGAGACCAGACAAGAGAGGTAATGGAATATTTAGAGACAAAAGGAAAGCTGCTGTTTGGAAAGGTAACCTTATCTGCAAGATGAGCCTTGTTGTATGAAAATAAGACGTCTAATGATGTCGTCCTGGGCTAGCCTATACAAGCTTTTCCTCTTGTGACCCTCCAGGACGTCTGATCTTTGACAACCTGAAGAAGTCCATTGCCTACACCCTGACCAGTAACATCCCTGAGATCACCCCCTTCCTCTTCTTCATCCTGGTCAACATCCCACTGCCCCTAGGGACCATCACCATCCTCTGCATCGACCTGGGAACTGACATGGTGACACACACACACACACCCACCCACACATGCATGGCACATACATACAAACACACTCAGGCAAATTGTAGTTTGTTCAATTTATACCATTTCAAATCAAATCAACTTGCATTCATCACATGCCCCTGAATACAACAGGTGAAGTAGTGAAATGCTTACTTACCAACAATGCAGTTTTAAGAAAGTACCCCCCAAAAAGTAAGAGATCAGAATAACAAATAATTAGTTAAAGAGCCGCGGTAAACAACAATAGCGGGGCTTTATACAGGGTATTACGGTACAGAGTCAATGTGGAGGCTATATACAGGGTATTACGGTACAGAGTCAATGTGGAGGTTATATACAGGGTATTACGGTACAGAGTCAATGTGGAGGTTATATACAGGGTATTACGGTACAGAGTCAATGTGGAGGCTATATACAGGGTATTACGGTACAGAGTCAATGTGGAGGCTATATACAGGGTATTACGGTACAGAGTCAATGTGGAGGTTATATACAGGGGGTACCGGTACAGAGTCAATGTGGAGGCTATATACAGGGGGTACCAGTGCAGAGTCAATGTGGAGGCTATATACAGGAGGTACCAGAACAGAGTCAATGTGGAGGCTATATACAGGGTATTACGGTACAGAAGTCAATGTGGAGGCTATATACAGGGTATTACGGTACAGAGTCAATGTGGAGGTTATATACAGGGTATTACGGTACAGAGTCAATGTGGAGGCTATATACAGGGTATTACGGTACAGAGTCAATGTGGAGGCTATATACAGGGTATTACGGTACAGAGTCAATGTGGAGGTTATATACAGGGGGTACCGGTACAGAGTCAATGTGGAGGCTATATACAGGGGGTACCAGTGCAGAGTCAATGTGGAGGCTATATACAGGAGGTACCAGAACAGAGTCAATGTGGAGGCTATATACAGGGTATTACGGTACAGAGTCAATGTGGAGGTTATATACAGGGTATTACGGTACAGAGTCAATGTGGAGGCTATATACAGGGTATTACGGTACAGAGTCAATGTGGAGGCTATATACAGGGTATTACGGTACAGAGTCAATGTGGAGGTTATATACAGGGGGTACCGGTACAGAGTCAATGTGGAGGCTATATACAGGGGGTACCAGTGCAGAGTCAATGTGGAGGCTATATACAGGAGGTACCAGAACAGAGTCAATGTGGAGGCTATATACAGGGTATTACGGTACAGAAGTCAATGTGGAGGCTATATACAGGGTATTACGGTACAGAGTCAATGTGGAGGTTATATACAGGGTATTACGGTACAGAGTCAATGTGGAGGCTATATACAGGGTATTACGGTACAGAGTCAATGTGGAGGCTATATACAGGGTATTACGGTACAGAGTCAATGTGGAGGTTATATACAGGGGGTACCGGTACAGAGTCAATGTGGAGGCTATATACAGGGGGTACCAGTGCAGAGTCAATGTGGAGGCTATATACAGGGGGTACCAGTACAGAGTCAATGTGGAGGCTATATACAGGGTGTACCAGTACAGAGTCAATGTGGAGGCTATATACAGGGTGTACCAGTACAGAGTCAATGTGGAGGCTATATACAGGGGGTACCGGTACAGAGTCAATGTGGAGGCTATATACAGGGGGTACCAGTACTGAGTCAATGTGGAGGCTATATACAGGGGGTACCGGTACAGAGTCAATGTGTGGAGACACCGGTGTCGAGGTAATTGAGGTAATATGTAGAGTTATTAAAGTGACTATGCATAGATAGTAACAGAGAGTAGCAGCAGCGTAGAAGGGGGGGGGGGGGGGGGGGGGGGGGGGGGGGGGGGGGGGGGGGGGGGGGGGGGGGGGGGGGGGGGGGGGGGGGGGGGGGGGGGGGGGGGGGGGGCAATGCAAATAGTCTGGGTAGCCATTTGATTAGATGTTCAGGAGTCTTATGGCTGTGGGGTTAAAGCTGTTTAGAAGCCTCTTGGACCTAGACTTGGTGCTCCGGTACCGCTTGCCATTCGGTAGCAGAGAGGACAGACTATGACTGGGGTGGCTGGAGTCTTTGACCATTTTTAGGGTCCTTCCTCTGACACTGCCTGGTATAGAGGTCGTGGATGGCAGGAAGCTTGGCCCCGGTGATGTACTGGGCCGTACGCACTACCCTCTGTTGTGCCTTGCGGTTATTTAGGTTGTCTGGTAGTCTCGTGTCACTGGGCAGCTCTTGGCTGTGCTTCCCTTTGTGATCTGTAATAGTTTGCGAGCCCTGCCACATCCGATGTGCTTTGGAGCCGGTGTAGTACGATTCGATGTTCGTCCCGCTTTGCCTGTTTGATGGTTCGTCTGAGGGCATAGCGGGATTTCCGGGTTAGAGTCCTGCTCCTTGAAAGCGGCAGCTCTACCCTTTAGCTCAGTGCGAATGTTGCCTGTAATCCATGGCTTCTGGTTGGGGTATGTACGTAATTTGAGGTCAGTTGTCTCATCCAAGTGTGTGCTTTGGTCTGTTGTCCTTTGCACCACAAAGAGAGTCAGTCTATTGTAATGTGTATTGACATCCACCGTCTTCTCCTAACCCTACTGTATGCCTACAGGTGCCAGCGATCTCCCTGGCCTACGAGGCAGCAGAGAGTGACATTATGAAGAGACAGCCCAGAAACCCAGCCAGGGACAAACTGGTGAACGAGAGGCTGATCAGTATCGCCTACGGACAGATTGGTGGGTTTTTAAAAGTCTATCCCTGTGTTCAGGTCGTTAGTCTGCGGTGGGATTGACTCCCGGCCTAATTCTAATTCTAGTTCTATAGGCAGAGTAAATAAAGCGAAGACATCTTCCTCTCTCTGTCTCTGTAGGGATGATCCAGGCTCTGGGAGGGTTCTTCTCCTACTTTGTGATCCTGGCAGAGAATGGTTTCCTTCCCTCTTTATTGGTGGGCATCAGGCTAAACTGGGACGACCGCTCCAACAACGACCTAGAGGACAGCTATGGACAGCAATGGGTACACGACCCTCCTTTCTCTCTCTTTTTTTTTTTATATATATATATTTTTAACTCTTTTTCTTTCTCTCGTCTTTACTCACTCTGACTTTTTTTTACCCCTCTGTCATCTTATTTTCTTTCATCCAGTCCTCATTAGTTTCATTAAATGAATTGCTCTCTGAGTCATCACCACAGCTTTCCGCTTAGTCATCACCACAACGTTCCACTTAGTCATCACAACTTTCCACTTAGTCATCACCACAACGTTCCACTTAGTTACCTCTACTCCACATAGTTCGCTCTTTAACCCTCCCTCCTTGTGATTTCCTCTCCCTCGCACGCCAGACCTATGAACAGAGGAAGATAGTGGAGTACACCTGTCACACAGCCTTCTTCGTCAGTATTGTGGTGGTACAGTGGGCTGATGTCATCATCTGCAAGACCAGGCGCAACTCTGTCTTCCAGCAGGGCATGAGGTCAGAACCCTTTATCTTTGCTCCTGTCCTCTAATGACACAGACGTTTGGCATGATTCAAAAGCAGACCTCTTCTTTTCTCTATTCAGATTTTGTAAGGTTATGGAAGCCCCTCTACTTTATGTCTCTCATAGCTAGGATACATGTTGAGATTCATTATTTGTTTGTTTACAGGAATAAGATCCTGATATTTGGGCTGTTTGAGGAGACAGCTCTGGCTGCTTTCCTGTCCTACACCCCAGGCATGGACGTGGCTCTCAGGATGTACCCCCTCAAGTGAGTACTCCAGCCTCTATTCTCATTCACACAGAGCAACAGCACCCTCTACTGAGGGACGTTTATATGACAGTTACTTGACAGTAAAGGACCACTGTGTGGACTGGAGACTATTTCAATCCATTCTATGGGGAAATGATTGCCTCTTTTAAGGAGAGTTATTCACTCAGCTGAATGGCCCTCTGGCTTTTTCTTCCTCTTTCTCTCCATCTGTCTTTTTCTCTCTTTCTCTGTCTCAGGCCCAGCTGGTGGTTTTGTGCGTTCCCGTACAGTTTCCTCATCTTTGTTTACGATGAGATCCGAAAACTCATCCTGCGCCGAAACCCCGGAGGTACGAGTCTCTCACAAACACACTTACTGTACTCACCATAGACTTGGGTATGACGTATTACAGTACCCATAATAACATTTACTATGATAGAACTGGGTATCTTTCACAGAGCATTGTGGGTACTGTTGTACATCATGCTACAAAAACAATGTAAAAACAAGAAAATGCTGCTGTCAGGTTTGCTTAATATAAGGAATTTTAAATGATTAACCCTTTTATACTTCACTTTTGATACTTAAGTATATTTTAGCAATTATATTTACTTTTGGTACTTATGTAGATTTAAAACCAAATACTTTTAGGGTAGTATTTTGAGAGACTTTTAGTCATTTTCTATTATGGTATATTTACTTTTATTCAAGTATGAAAATTGGATACTTTTTCCACCACTACCTCTGATACAAATGTTTGCTGTTTTGTTAATAATTTGTCTCTCTTTCTCTCTATTCCCTTCGTTTTCTCCTTCCTTTCTCTTTAGGCTGGGTGGAAAAGGAGACATACTATTAAATTATCAAACCATTCTTTACTTCTCACCCCCCTTACCTCCCCCTCGTTTTCCTGCTCCCTACCTCCACCCCTCGTCCCTCTAATCACATACAAACCATACAAGAAACCGCATCTGAAAACTCATCCATTCCTCATCCCGTATTTTCATCCAACATCGCCTTGAGGACAAGAGGACCAACCACCGAGAAGGAGAGGAACAGGACGATCACGCCAGATCCCTGCGCCCCTCTTCGTCTCTGCCTTTTTTTTCTGCCAAAAGACTACAGCATAGTCAACACTGCCAATACTCTTCGAATGTTTACTACACTGTTATGACACTGTTTCTAAATGTGCTAATACACTGTCATGTACAAAATACCGGTATCGCTCTCCTCTATCGACAACAAAATGGCAGCTGCATCTAGATTCCCCCGGCGAGCGGTGTGGCGTCTTTGTCACCTGTTCCACCCCGCCATCCTCTCAACACGCCCCTCAAGCCACTCCCACCACTCCCTGACCCAATAGGTATAACAGAAAGATCCCACCGCGGACACCAGTAAACGTGGAATAATCTCCCACGGCCTCTACAGGGGTAAAAAAATAAAATCCCCCTCCTTCCTGCTCGTGTTCCCCTCCCTCCTCCTCCTGTTCCCCTCCCTCCTCCTGTTTTTCTGCCAATGTTGTTGTTGTTTTCTAAACAATTGTTCGTAACACTACGGTGTGTTTTTTAATGTTAGGAGTGGGTCTGGGAACTGCTCGTCTGTCTGTCCCTGTGCGACTTCCCCCTGTCCTTGTAAACCCCCCCCCCCCCAACTAACCCCTGCTAAAAAAATGCAACAATCTTTCTGTATCCTAAGAAATAGAGATTTCTCTCCCATGTCATTATTTAAATAAGTGAGCAATGGAATAAGACACTGTACCTTACATGCGAAACAGCAGCAAGAAATGAAATAAAATATAAGGATCTCTCTTTTTTTTTCCCAGTTTGGCCTCAGTTTTGTGTGTGGGGTTTGGCAGAGAAAGACAATACTGTAAATACATCTTTCACACTATCAACACTCCTGATCCCACTTTTAAGCCAGACAGAATGTCTCGAGTTACATACCAGCGGGATTGAAGGGTTGTCTGCCATGAGGTGTGTTGGGAGCGCCGATAGTGAGATGATCATCACTTCTTACTACACTTATTTTCACACCGCACACAATTATTCTGCTCTACCTACTCACTCATCATGGTTGGGAAAATAATAATACTTGTTTAAAAAAAAATATGTATTCAAGGTAAAGTAACATAGTACATAGGTATTCATTCACCACCTCAGTGGAATACATACGGGCGATAATGATGACGCTGTCACGCCCTGAGCTTAGAGAGACGTTTTATTTCTCTATTTGGTTAGGTCAGGGTGTGATTTGGGGTGGGCATTCTATGTTATCTGTTTCTTTGTTTTTGGCCGAGTGTGGTTCCCAATCGGAGGCAGCTGTCTATCGTTGTCTCTGATTGGGAATCATACTTAGGCAGCCTTTTCCCCAGCTGTGTTTTGTGGGTAGTTATTTTCTGTTTAGTCTCTGTTACCTGACAGAACTGTTCGCTTTCGTTTTGTTACTTTGTTCGAGTTTCTTTGATCAATAAAATCATGAACACTTTCCACACTGCGCTTTGGTCCACTCATTCCGACGAGAGCCGTAACAGAACTACCCACCACAAAAGGACCAAGCAGCGTGGCCAGGAGGAGAAGGGATCCTGGGCACGGGAGAGAAGGGAGTTTAGGACATCGCGGACATGGGAGGAGATCATGGCAGGCGACAAAAGCCTGGCATGGAAACAGGCGGAGGCTGATGGAGAGGAGCGGAGAGATCAGGAGTTACGGCAGAGTGCTAGCTCTAAGCTCCAGACCTCCAGTGTGCTTTCACAGCCCAGTGCATCCTGTGCTGGTGCCCCGCACTTGCTGGATTGAAGTGGGTATCCAGCCAGGATGGGTTGTGCCTGCTCCACGAACCAGGCCTCCAGTGTGTCTCCCCAGACTGGTGAGTCCTGTGCCTGCTCCACGGACCAGGCCTCCAGTGTGCTCCCCAGCCCGGTGAGTCCTGTGCCTCCTCCACGGACCAGGCCTCCAGTGTGTCTCCCCAGCCTGGTGAGTCCTGTGCTTGCTCCACGCACCAGGCCAGCAGTGTGGGTGAGTCCGGAGCCTCCGGCGACGGTCCCTAGTCCGGGGCCTCTGGCGACGGTCCCTAGTCCGGGGCCTCTGGCGACGGTCCCTAGTCCGGGCCCTCCGGCGACGATCCGCAGTCCGGGGCCTCCGGCGATGGTTCCCAGTTTGGAGCCTCCGGCGACGATTAACGGTCCGGAGTCCCCGGTGACGATCCACGGTCCGGTTCCACAGAAGCGGAGGGATCAGCAGAGGGAGTGGGGCTACGTCCCAAACCGGAGCCGCCACCGGGGGTAGATGCCCACCCGGACCCTCCCCTATAGGTTCAGGTTTGCGGCCGGGAGTTCGCACCTTTGGGTGGGGGGGGGGGTACTGTCACGCCCTGACCTTAGAGAGCCATTTTATTTCCCTATTTGGTTAGGTCAGGGTGTGATTTGGGGTGGGCATTCTATGTTATCTGTTTCTTTGTTTTTGGCCGAGTGTGGTTCCCTATCGTTGTCTCTGATTGGGAATCATACTTAGGTAGCCTTTTCCCCACCTGTGTTTTGTGGGTAGTTGTTTTCTGTTTTGTATCTGTTACCTGACAGAACTATTTGCTTTCTGTTTTGTTACTTCGTTTGGGTGTTTTTTTTATCAATAAAATCATGAACACTTTCCACGCTGCGCTTTGGTCCACTCATTCCGACGAGAGCCGTAACAGACGCTCACATCCTCTCTGTACACCACCAGGATCTCACATTGCTGTACATCCATTGTTTTCTTTTTCCTCCCATTTAGATCCTGCTGCACTGTAGCTAGTAATATGGAAGCCATATAAGTCCTAAAAAAACTAACATACACTGGTAGTAAAAGTACCCAATTGTCATACTTGAGTAAAAACAAAGATACCTTACAGTTTTTTTTGTTGCGATTGCTCACACACTTGTTGCGGAATTTGGCTCATTGTGTCAAAACTCTACACACAAGCCAAATAAGACACAACCCTTGGAGATGAACATCTCACTTCTGTCAGAACGAAACTCTGCAATCAAAACCTAACAATCCTTTTTCTAAATAGCATTTTTGCAACAAAATGATACGCACATGAACCATTTGAATGACTCTAAGGGGCAACAACACACTGATGTACTTTATACAAAACACTGCTGTCTTTAGTACTTTGTATACCTTTTTGATGTTCTCATACAGGCTTCTGTGAAAGATTGTTCCAGTGCAGTACATCTACTCACATTTTAATGAATGCAAAAATAAAGGCTTCAGAAAAAAATATATGCACCTTATTTTTTTGCCATTGCAGGTTTTTACAACAAAAAAACAAAGAAAAGTAGAATTACAGTAATCGATACAATATGTTACTGTAAACTCATGGAAACAAAAATAATTACAGCCAAGCTCTATACACCAATTGGCAACACCCACTTATCTCAGATGAGATCAGGGCCACATTGGTTGACCATGTGCTCAACCATGGATTGAGTATGAGGGAGGCTGGGCAGAGAGTTCAGCCCAACCTGAGCCGCTACACGGTTGCATCTATCCTCCATTCAGAAATGACAACCGGTAGTTACCTACCATCTACACTATGTTCTTTATGTACAGTGGCAAGAAAAGCTATTGGAACCCTTTGGAAATACCTGGATTTCTGCATAAATTGGTCATAAAATTTGATCTGATCTTCATCGAGGTCACAATAGACAAACAGTCTGCCTAAACTAATAACACACAAACAATTATACATTTTCATGTCTTTATTGAACACGCCATGTAAACATTCACAGTGCAGGGTGGGAAAAGTTTGTGAACCCTTGGATTGAATAACTGGTTGACCCTCCTTTGGCAGCAAACCAAACGTTTTCTATGGTTGTGGATCAGACCTGCACAACGGTCAGGAGGAATTTCAGACCATTCCTCTTCACAAAACTGTTTCAGTTCAGCAATATTATTAGGATGTCTGGTGTGAACTGCTCTCTTGAGGTCATGCCACAGCATCTCAATCGGGTTGAGGTCAGGACTCTGACTGGGCCATTCCAGAAGGTGTATTTTCTTCTGTTGAAGCCATTCTGTTGTTGATTAACTTCTGTGTTTTGGGTCGTTGTCCTGTTGCATTACCCAACTTATATTACAGTTTTTTCCAACTGCTTACACACAAAATCTTTTCATGTCACACGATTTTTGAAACCTCTCACTCAAAGTGCAAAACTACACACCAAATGTGAAAAACCATAAGCTATTTCTCAGCCTTTGACTCAGATGTCAATTGCATAAAACACTTTTTTCAAAATACTACACACAATTCTCAACCTAAAACACAAAAATCTAACAGGAAGTGACTTGCTTTCCTTTTCCAAACACAACCAATCAAAATGCTACACTTATTCACCAGGTCACACACACACTCCTCACATGTGCAAACACTAATAGCTTAACTGATCACTAACCAATCACTGCTTTACTGTAGTATAGGCCTATAAATAGGTCAAAGGTCAGATTACCTGTTTTGTACAATGGATGCCAACAATGGACAGAGAGCAAGAGGAGTAGGAGGGAAAGGAAGAGGACGAGGGCAAAGAAGAGAAGGAAGGAGAGGCATCTCTAATGAGATTAGGGCAAAATTTGTTGATCATGTGATCAACCACGGTTTGACCATGAGAGAGGCTGGACTGAGAGTCCAGCCCAATTTGAGTCGATTTACAGTGGCGTCCATAATTCAAACCTTCAGAAATGAGAAGAGGTATGCAACTACAGTGCCTTGCGAAAGTATTCGGCCCCCTTGAACTTTGCAACCTTTTGCCACATTTCAGGCTTCAAACATAAAGATATAAAACTGTATTTTTTTGTGAAGAATCAGCAACAAGTGGGACACAATCATGAAGTGGAACGACATTTATTGGATATTTCAAACTTTTTTAACAAATCAAAAACTGAAAAATTGGGCGTGCAAAATTATTCAGCCCCCTTAAGTTAATACTTTGTAGCGCCACCTTTTGCTGTGATTACAGCTGTAAGTCGCTTGGGGTATGTCTCTATCAGTTTTGCACATCGAGAGACTGACATTTTTTCCCATTCCTCCTTGCAAAACAGCTCGAGCTCAGTGAGGTTGGATGGAGAGCATTTGTGAACAGCAGTTTTCAGTTCTTTCCACAGATTCTCGATTGGATTCAGGTCTGGACTTTGACTTGGCCATTCTAACACCTGGATATGTTTATTTTTGAACCATTCCATTGTAGATTTTGCTTTATGTTTTGGATCATTGTCTTGTTGGAAGACAAATCTCCGTTCCAGTCTCAGGTCTTTTGCAGACTCCATCATGGTTTTCTTCCAGAATGGTCCTGTATTTGGCTCCATCCATCTTCTCATCAATTTTAACCATCTTCCCTGTCCCTGCTGAAGAAAAGCAGGCCCAAACCATGATGCTGCCACCACCATGTTTGACAGTGGGGATGGTGTGTTCAGTGTGATGAGCTGTGTTGCTTTTACGCCAAACATAACGTTTTGCATTGTTGCCAAAAAGTTCAATTTTGGTTTCATCTGACCAGAGCACCTTCTTCCACATGTTTGGTGTGTCTCCCAGGTGGCTTGTGGCAAACTTTAAACAACACTTTTTATGGATATCTTTAAGAAATGGCTTTCTTCTTGCCACTCTTCCATAAAGGCCAGATTTGTGCAATATACGACTGATTGTTGTCCTATGGACAGAGTCTCCCACCTCAGCTGTAGATCTCTGCAGTTCATCCAGAGTGATCATGGGCCTCTTGGCTGCATCTCTGATCAGTCTTCTCCTTGTATGAGCTGAAAGTTTAGAGGGACGGCCAGGTCTTGGTAGATTTGCAGTGGTCTGATACTCCTTCCATTTCAATATTATCGCTTGCACAGTGCTCCTTGGGATGTTTAAAGCTTGGGAAATCTTTTTGTATCCAAATCCGGCTTTAAACTTCTTCACAACAGTATCTCGGACCTGCCTGGTGTGTTCCTTGTTCTTCATGATGCTCTCTGCGCTTTTGACGGACCTCTGAGACAATCACAGTGCAGGTGCATTTATACGGAGACTTGATTACACACAGGTGGATTGTATTTATCATCATTAGTCATTTAGGTCAACATTTGATCATTCAGAGATCCTCACTGAACTTCTGGAGAGAGTTTGCTGCACTGAAAGTAAAGGGGCTGAATAATTTTGCACGCCCAATTTTTCAGTTTTTGATTTGTTAAAAAAGTTTGAAATATCCAATAAATGTCGTTCCACTTCATGATTGTGTCCCACTTGTTGTTGATTCTTCACAAAAAAATACAGTTTTATATCTTTATGTTTGAAGCCTGAAATGTGGCAAAAGGTTGCAAAGTTCAAGGGGGCCGAATACTTTCGCAAGGCACTGTATCTAATGACTTTTTTAGCATTACAGTAATGTACTGTAAAATACGTATGACTGCATAGAATTGCATAAACATTTGTACAGAGTGGAAAGGCAAAGACATCATGGAGGACGAGTATGCTTGTTTACAGATGTACAAGAGACTGCAATTATAAATATGGTCTACATGGGGACATAGAGGTTGCCTCTGTCCAAGGTTGGATACGCCATGCTAGGAGATTCTTCCCTCGATGTTTGGCAAGAGAAAACCTATCTTGTGATGTGGACGAAGTATCGTGGCCAGACTCAGGCCGGAGAAGAGATGAAGCGTAGCTTAGCACTGTTGACTGCCCCCCCCCCCCCCCCCCCCCCCCCCACCAATTCCTGTACTGACCCCTTGGGACGCCACACACACAATTGTGTTCTTTACTGTATTCTAAAGAATATACTTTTGGTTTACATATGTTTATGGTTTTGTTGTATGCTACTGTATACAACAGTAATGTTTGGCCTAATAAATATTTTATGTTTCTACATTGCATTGGTGTCTACAGTGTACTTGTTACCCCGCTCAGCAGATTACTTTCACTGTAGAACATTGCATTGGTGTTTACAGTGTACTTGTTACCCCTCTCAGCAGATTTATTTCACTGTAGAACATTGTATTGAAATGTAGATATAAGCCTATGAAAGACCAAAGAGCTTTAGTTTTAGAACAACAGTGTTTACATGGTATATCCAGAAATGTACTATTATGAAAGCAGTGTTTGCCATTTGATGCAAATGCTTCATTCTGACATGTGTTTATGTCATTTTGAATGCAGTGTTACATTTTGAAGGAGATGTGAGGCATTTAGCATTTTGTGTGTGCAGTTTTGGGAATTGTGTGTAGAGTTTTGAAAAAAAGGAGACAGTTTTGAAAACTTGTGTAAGCAGTTGGAAAAAACTGTAATCTTCAATTGGCAGACAGATTGCCTGATGTTGGTGTGCTGTGCCTTTTTTCCCCACACATGCTGTTGTGTTTTCCTTCCAAACAACTCAACTGTAGTTTCATCTGTCCACAGGATATTTTGCCAGTAGCGCTGTGGAACATCCAGGTGCTCTTTCGCAGACTTCAGACGTGCAGCAATGTTTATTTTGGACAGCAGTGGCTTTTTCCGTGGTGTCCTCCCATGAACACCATTCTTGTTTAGAGTTGTACGTATAGTAGACCCGTCAACAGAGATGTTAGCATGTGTCAGAGTCTTTAACTGACACTCTAGGATTCTTCTTAACCTCATTGAACATTCTGTGCTGAGGTCTTGCAGTCATCTTTGCAGAACAGCCACTCCTAGGGAGAGTAGCAACAGTGCTGAACTTTCTCCATTCATAGACAATTTGTCTTACCGTGGACTGATGAACATCAAGGTTTTTAGAGATACTTGTGTAACCCTTTTCAGCTTTATGCAAGTCAACAATTCTTAATCTTAGGTCTGCTGAGATCTCTTTTGTTCGAGGCATGGCTCACATCAGGCAATGCTTCTTGTGAATAGCAAACTCAAATTTTGTGAGGTTTTTTATAGGGCAGAGCAGCTCTAACCAACATCTCATTAGCCTAGGGGTTCACATACTTCTTCCAACCTACACTGTGAACGTTTAAATTATTTATTCAATATAAGACAACAAAAATACAATAATTTGTGTGTTATTAGTTTAAGTACACTACGTTTGTCTATTGTTGTGACTTAGATGAAGATCAGATCACATTTGATGACCAATTTATGCAGAAATCCAGGTAATTCCAAAGGGTTCACATACTTTTTCTTGCCACTGTGTGTATATTGTAGAATACTGCAGTCCGACATATCAATAGGCCTGTGTTACTCCGTGATTGTTGGCCAATGTTACAGTAATATAATTTCATGTTGAAAGAAAATAGATTAGTTTAGTTTACTGTACCAATAATATCATATTTGTGGATCTTCTGCAGAACTGAGAGACGGCCAGGCCATGGTGGAAGACACCGGCTGTTCACACCAGAACAGGAGACCTCCTTTGTGAACATGGTGGTGGCAAACAATACCATTAGACTATGAGAAAAATCCAGAACCGCATAATTGCAGACAACATCATGTTCAATAACATTCACCAGGTGGGCTTGTCTACATTGGACCGTGTTTTTCGGCGAAACTCAGAGAGGGTTAAAGAACAGCGCCATGAATATGTGCAAGTAAGTACTCTACTGTGAATGTATTATCATATCAGCACTGTATATACACATTACAATACTGTAATCCAGTGTATTGTGCCTCACCATATTGACTGCTCTGGGTCTGTCACACATTGTCTGTTTCGGAGAGTCTTGGAGCTGGAAGCGGCTGCAATTCAGCACGTTTATATTTACATTGATGAGGCTGGCTTCTACCTAGCCAAAAGAAGGGGACGGGGACAGAACATTATTGGCCACCGTGCCATTGTGAATGTCCCTGGACGGCGTGGAGGGAATATCACCATGTGCAGCCGTTAGCCAGCAAGGCGTCCTCCATCACCATGCCAACCTTGGTCCCTACAACACCGCCCTTCTCATCACAATCCTGGACACACTACATGGTATCCTCATTCCAGGAGAGCAGAGGGGTGGACCAGAGCGAACCAGGTATGTTGTCATCTGGGACAACGTGAGTTTCCAACGGGCTGCTCTGGTCCGCAACTGGGTCATCAACCACCCGCAATGTATTGTTCTATACCTCCCACCATATTCCCCATTCCTAAACCCAATTGAATCGTTTTTTTCAGCATGGCGATGGAAGGTGTATGACCGCCATCCCCTCACACACATGCTTCTTCTTCAGGCAATGGAGGATGCATGAGGTGAAGTTGATGTGGGGGCTTTCGACGGCTTGATCCGTCACTCCAAAAGATTGTTTCCCCGCTGTTTAGCCAGGAAGAACATTGCTTGTGATGTAGATGAGGTGCTGTGACCAGACCACAATAGGCTGTAGGACGCAGCCTCGTGTCTTTCTTACATTTTGCATGTGTTTTTGTCTTTAGAGTTTTGAAAGAATGAGCCACTTTCATTTTTACATTTTGTACAGAAAATCCTTTATCTTACTGAACGTTTGTCCTTTTGGGTACGGCAAGTGTTTAATATAAAACACAAGTGTTCAAAAATACAGATGCTGAAGGTACAAAAGTAAAAATGAGTCCTATATCGACATAACCTGAAAGGCCGCTCAGCAAGGAAGAAGCCACTGCTCCAAAACCGCCATAAAAAAAACAGACTACGGTTTGCAACTGCACATGGGGACAAAGATCATACTTTTTGGAGAAATGTCCTCTGGTCTGATGAAATAAAAATAGAACCTGTTTGACCATAATGACCATCGTTGGAGGAAAAAGGGGGAAGCTTGCAAGCCGAGGAACACCAACCCAATCGTGACGCACGGGGTTGGCAGCATCATGTTGTGGGGGATGCTTTGCTGCAGGAGGGACTGGTGCACTTCACAAAATGGATGGCATCATGAGGAGGGAAAATATGTGGAAATATTGAAGCAACATCTCCAGACATCAGTCAGGAAGTTAAAGCTTGGTTGCAAATGGGTCTTCCAAATGGACCAAGCATACTTCCAAAGTTGTGGCAAAATGGCTTAAGGACAACAAAGTCAAGGTATTGGAGTGGCTATCACAGCCCTGACCTCAATCCTATAGAAAATATGTTGGCAGAACTGAAAAAGCATGGAGGCCTAAAAACCTGACTCAGTTACACCAGCTCTGTCAGGAGGAATGGGCCAACATTCACCCAACTTATTGTGGGAAGCTTGTGAAATGCTACCTGAAACGATTTAAAGGCAATGCTACCAAATACTAATACAGGGTATGTAAACCTCTGACCCACTGGGAATGTGATGAAAGAAATAAAAGCTGAAATAAATCATTCTCTCTACTACTATTCTGACATTTCCCATTCTTAAAATAAAGTGGTGATCCTAACTGACGTAAGATAGGGATTTTTTACTCGTATTAAATGTCAGGAATTGTGAAAAATTGATTTTAAATGTATTTGGCTAAGGTGTATGGAAACTTCCGACTTCAACTGTATATTTGCATAGGTATACATTACTGTAACAATCTTTTACAACAGTGTAACTACAGTGTAACACTGAAAAGGCAAAAGGCATAAACCTTCTGGTGCGATATTCATAGTGTTTTGAGTTGAGCACATCCGTGTGTTGTTGGTTGGTAGACAGATCTAATCATTTGACCCGAGTGTGTCATTTTGATGCAAAAAAAAACCCATTTTAGATAGAGAAAACAGTTTTGAATGCAGTGTTTGCTTTTGTTAGAGATTTACAGTTTTGCGTTTGTGTTTTGGGAAAATGGGCCAAAGATTCAGCAAACGTGTGTAAACAGTTGTGGAAAACTGTAATGTATATGTAATTGCTCAAATATACTTAAGTATCAAAAGTAAATGTAAGACTAGAAATCATTTAAAATGGCTTATATGAAGCAAACCAGACGGCACCCTCTTGTTTATTTATTTACGGATATCCAGGGGCACACTCAACACTCAGACATCATTTACAAACTAAGAATGTGTGTTCAGTGAGCCCACCAGATCAGAGGCAGTCGGGATGACCAGAGATGTTCTCTTTAAGTGCGTGAATGGACAATTTTATAATGTCCTGCTAAGCATTCAAAATGTATCGAGTACTTTTGGGTGTAACGGAAAATGTCTGGAATAAAAAGTACATTATTTTCTTAGGATTGTAGTGAAGTAAAAGTTGTCCAAAATATAAATAGTAACGTACAGATACCCCCAAAAAGGTTTTACTTAAGTACTTTACACCACTGCACAGTACATATAATAGATATTCATGAAGAAATGAGTCCTGAATATTTGTGAAGATTAAGTCAATAGATATAGCCTATAAATATATGAAATTCCTGAAAAAAAAAGACATTTCAAACGACACACTTTGCAATATACTATGGGACATGAATACTTAAGGAACCATAGATCAAGAGTTTGATTCTAGTATATTCAGTAGTACCTTCCACTCACAAGGGTCATAAAAACAGTCATACTTCATCCCTTTATTTGAAAGGGTATACGACGGTCCCTTGTTATTGTAGAGCCCACAAATTATTTGATCCAAACATGTATTAGTATTCTTGAATCTTAATGAATGACCTATTGTTATTGAGATGTATTACATGAATGTTCACTTGAACATTATATTTGACATCCGCCTTGAGGGGCAGTGTTAGGGGGATTCATTTCTAAAGGTTTCAACTGTATCGCATAGGTTTACAGAGATGGGTGTGGGGTGTGGGTGTGTGCTTGCTTTAGTAATGGGCTTCTGAACGTGTGTGTGTGTGTGTGTGTGTGTGTGTGTGTGTGTGTGTGTGTGTGTGTGTGTGTGAGAGAGAGCGAGTGGGAGAGGGAGAGTTTGTATTTCATGAATACAATTACAGGGCTGAGGAAGCCAATGATGGCTTGCCCATTGCGCGCACACACACACACACACACACACACACACTATCCTGGGGATATAGGTCAACCCGTTTGCACTGGAGCCAGCTTTCTAGACCTTCTCTCTCATGAGACTGACTGCCTCATCTCTCTCCATTGTCCATCAATTACTAGAAACCAGTTTTACCCAAATGGGCACATAAAACCCTTGATTGTTACAGCACATAAGTTACTGTAGCAGCTCCTGGGGCCAGGGGCCTTTGTGAGCCTTCGAAACGCAATACATATCTTTAATTATCGAGCTTACACTATCTCTCCCCGTCCCTCATAACAGTAAAACACAATTCACAAACGCAAACAGTAGCATCTGCTTCATAGAATAACAAAACATGCCTTGAAGCTAGCTACCCCTCAGCACAGCACAAATATGTCAGCTCATTATGATGCGCACACACACACACAAACACACACACAGGGGCTCTCTTTGGCAGCCGTCCCCCCTGTAATCTCCCCACAACGTGCCCCCCTCTCTCCCGCTTCACTGTTCTGTGTGATAGAATATCGATCGCTCGCCTCGGCGCGTCATTGAGGGGGGGAAAAGGGAGGGTATGGTCAGACATGCTCCAAGGTTGTTTCCTTGGCAACAGGAGGATGGGTCACAGTGTTGCCATGGCTCCTAGGTCGCCGGGGTCAGGTGGTGGGGGAGGGGTCAGTGGGTCGGCCAAATCTGTTTGGGTGTTAGTTAATGGGTAAGGGAGGTTGGGGTTGGGGAGAGCTCCTGCAATATTGCAGTGTTGGTAATGAATGTGTGGATACAGGGTGTGACACCGTCATGTACATATTACAGTGTAGGCACACACACACACACACACACACACACACACACACACACACACACACACACACACACACACACACACACAAACACAGGAAAATATAAACAGGATATGGATATGTCTGATTACATAGTTCAAAGTAGTCTGACGCATACAGATGTGGGATCTTAATTTGAGCCAGTTCGCTACAGCTGGAACATTTACCTGCAGCAACAGGAAGTTGCAATGGCCACACGTGATTTACAGTAAAAGCTTTGAGAGCAAGCATCGGAACAGTATACAAATATCCGTTTTTATTTTCACAATGTAGTATTACAATCTCATTTGCATGCACAAAGACTGAACCCCCCCCCCCCCCCTCCCGTCACTTTCGATGTTATGGTGCTGTTAATGAAGTATAAGGGACTCTCACTCTCACTTCTCGTCGCTGTGGATTTTGGCTGAAGAGCTCTCATCAGTGTATGAGGACCATTTTCAGACACAAATGTGAAAGTTCACCGTCTTCACTGTGACTTCTTCTATTTCTAAAAGGATGGTCCCGCTCCGTTCTATAGAGAGCACAGCACAGCGCAACCACTGCAAAATGGGATCCAAGTAAGGGTAACTGTTTGAGGATGTGAAAGAGACAAGAGACACAGATCAGATGTGGATACTCAAAGTGGTTTAATCCTGATATGTAATAAGGGTGTGTACAAATATTTTGTAGGTTTACAAAATCAGGATTGTGGTTTGTCTTATGAGTACGAAAGGACATTAAATGGCACAAGGTGGAACCCCTCATTTGGACAGTAGGTATAGCTGCACAATTATGTGCCCTCAATAATGACCCTGAGGATGGAAAAAAATGAATGTAAAAAAATAGCTATTTCTCTAAAGCTTTGATCATATACATACATAAGGTATAATTTGCTTAGACACAGCAGAGTTGAGGTTTTAGCATACCAACACGCGTGGAGATAAATTCTCTGAAAACGTATTCCATCCTAAAATGGTTAAAAAATAAATAATGTCAAATGCAACAGACAGAACCCTGGACAGCTACATTTTCTCGGATGACATCTAAGATTGAAGGGTGCTTTTTGTAGACTTTTAACGGAGGGGATAAATGAAAGCGCTCACTAATGTTGCCAGCCGTATGGGGTAAGTGAACCTACGAAATAGGACGATAAAGAAAGATAATTCATTCCATGCGTGAGGGAAAATGACAATCCATCTGTCGTCATACAATTAAACCCCGAACCATAGCAGTTCATAACTAGGACCTTATTCATTTAAAAAACAAGAACAGGTAACAAGTCGTGAAAAGTGTCCAGTTTCTCCAGCATCCTAAAGATCACGATGCCAAGCATCGACGCAGTTAGATTCGTCCAGTCAGATTGCAGAGAGGGTCTGCAGCCAGAAGAGGGCACTGACAGTCCTAATCCCAAACCTCCTCTTGCTTTGAGACTCCGAGTAAGAACCTTGAACATCACCTGTTCATTCTCAGTCCCCCCCCAAAAAGGCAGCGCTTTACATGATTCATTTTTCCAGGATAATAACAGAGGAGTCATTGATGGAACTACATCGTAACAAGTGAAAGTAGCGAGTTATATAGTAGGAAACGAACGGCTGTTCATTCCAAATGTAGGCTATAAGAGCTGCATAGTCGCTATTTAAATCATTGCACAAATATTGTTTTATTACCGAGAAATTATACAAGGTGTTCCTCTGATAGACTTACTATCAGACCCTACATTTTTATATACAAACCTGAATCGTATACGAAGTACATTCTAATCGCTTCTCCACAAATCAAGATAGAAACTAAATAAGATTAACCGTTCAAAACCAAGGTAATTTGAGCCTTGAAAGCAACAAAGCAAGTTTTATATTTTTTATAATAAACGTATTTAAGTTGTATAGCCTACCCAACAATAGTCATAATTCATTCATTGGTCGCGTTCCCCTGCTCAGACGTTGAATGCATCAACCAATGGATGCATGCCACATCATCGACTGTGTCATCAACTGACAGATTACTAAAGCATATGATAAGGTTAGCTGATATGTCAAATACCTATCTAGGCGTTGTAAGATCTGGCAGGCATCTGCCATGCCTGGGCAGAGGAACCCACCCATTGTTATCAATGCAGATATTGGGCATGTTCCTCTGACAAGGCGTTGCTTACGCATGCCAGATCTTACATCGCCTGGATAAGTATTTTACATATCATCTAGCCACATCATATGTTATAGCAATCAGGTGTCCGATGGCACAGTCAATGACATGGCACGCAACCATTGGCTGAGGCATACAAAGTCTGAGCAGGGGAACACGACCAATACCTGGCTGATTGCTCCAGATATGGTGATAGGATGTATATTTGAATGTCTCGAGCGCGCGGAGTGTCTCTTGAGCAACTTTTGCAAGGTGTCTGACTGCTGGACGTTGGTTCGTCGGGACAAAGTTTCTTCATTCAAAAAACGAGAAGAAAGGTAACATTGCCACAGATTTAACTTTCTTTGTGTTGTTAGACAATTGTTCATGACAGTTTGCCAAATGAATCACCAAACAATTTTACGTTTTCCCACCTCGGCAATCGCAGGCAATCTGTTCTACCAAAAGCTTAGTTTCCCCCTCAATTGACACCACAGACCAATTCAGATATATTTGACTTTTCTCTCAGTTGTGATGGTAGCCCAGCCCAAAATAATTTTCTGTCTCCATTTCAAATTGTGTTCCGTATTTCTGTCTGTAGGTATGCTCCTAATCAGGCTATCACAGGTGTAGTAGTCTACAGGTAATTGCACCACCATCTAACACTACATACTGTATATATACCACCATCTAACACTACATACTGTATATATACCACCATCTAACACTACATACTGTATATATACCACCATCTAACACTACATACTGTATATATACCACCATCTAACACTACATACTGTATATATACCACCATCTAACACTACATACTGTATATATACCACCATCTAACACTACATACTGTATATATACCACCATCTAACACTACATACTGTATATATACCACCATCTAACACTACATACTGTATATATACCACCATCAAACCATACATACTGTATATATACCACCATCAAACCATACATACTGTATATACCACCATCAAACCATACATACTGTATATATACCACCATCTAACCATACATACTGTATATATACCACCATCTAACCCTACACACTGTATATATGCTACCATCTAACCTTACACACTGTATATATACCACCATCTAACCCTACATATTGTATATATACCACCATCTAACCATACACACTGTATATATACCACCATCTAACACTACATACTGTATATATACCACCATCTAACCCTACATACTGTATATATACCACCATCTAACCATACATACTGTATATATACCACCATCTAACCATACATACTGTATATATACTACCATCTAACCCTACACACTGTATATATACCACCATCTAACCCTACACTATCCCCAACACACCCCACCACCCCTTCCCACTACTTTGGCCCTAAGAGATCCTAAACCAGGTCATTGGTCATCGGCCTGGGAGTCTGGAACCACTCCTCTAAACCCCCCTGTAGTTCATCCAAAAACTTTGCTGCTGCTGCTACCCATTCAATCCCCTGGGATTTCCTTTCCATCTGTGCAGTACAATTAATGACCTTGTTAATGAACGCCAAGAAGCCAACGTTACTAACGCACAAACTGTTCGGGTCACTCTGTACTGGTCTACTAATCACAGGGACCCTCTCAGGCTCCCTCACACTTAGCCCACCATCCTCTACTTTCCTAACTGTCTCAGCATATGACACTTTCTGTCACGCCCTGATCTGTTTCACCTATCTTTGTGATTGTCTCCACACCCTCCAGGTGTTGCTGATTTTCCCCAGTGTATTTATCCCTGTGTTTCCTGTCTCTCTATGCAAGTTTGTCTTGTATGTTTCCAAGTCAACCAGCGGTTTTCCCGTTCTCCTGCTATTTGCATTTTCCTTTTTCTAGTCCTCCCGGTTTGACTCGTGCCTTTCTGGATTTTGTACCCGCCTGCCTGACCATTCTGCCTGCCTGACCATTCTGCCTGCCTGACCATTCTGCCTGCCTTGACTACGAGGGTGTCTGCCACTCTGTACCTCCTAGACTCTGATCTGGTTTTGACCTTTTTGCTTGTCCACGACCATTCTCTTGCCTACCCCTTTGGATTAATAAACATTGTAAGACTCCAACCATCTGCTTCCTGTGTCTGCATCTGGGTCTCGCCTTGTGCCTTGAGAACTTTCTGCACTGTTCTTACTGTGGAAACTTCAATCTCTCTCACTCGCACAGGACATTTCTGATCCCCAGCATCTCCAGGTGTTGTGGAGGAGAGCTCACGACTCCTAACCGTGGCCCATCAGTCCGTTCGGGTTGAGCGACACTGTCTCTTACCACACCCACAACTGAAATAAAGCTACACACCTTTTCCCCCCATGCCCTCCTGCACACCTCAGAATCTCCCTCCTACATACTGCTGCAACATGACCATAAACTTGGCACCTGAAACACTGTAGTGGGTTAGGAACAAAAGCTCTCACAGGATAACGTATATTCCCTAACATGACCTTATCCAGCAAACACTCTGCATCAAAACTCAGGACAGACAGGTCTCCTCAGTCTCGCACTCGCCACTGGGTCTGCATCTTCAGTTGCTTCCTCAACTTCAGTTGCTCCAACTCAACACTACCCTAGTTATCACTCCTTTCAGTGGTGCTCTGCTCCGGAGAGCAATGCAGGACACAGCTCTCGTCCCGAGCGACGAAACGTGTAGCGCCTGAGGCTAGCCTTCACACAAGAATTTGGTTCTGGGGTTCGAGAAGATCACAGGTGTATCCTAGGGAAGGTTATCTACTGAGCTGAAACGTCTGTTTTTCATATAGTTTCTCTCGTGAACCTGGACATGGCAGAAATTAACAATCTATAAAATATGCATTTGGCTATAGTTTAACCTACCTAGGCTATTTCCTATCGCAGGCTTCATACTCCATTTTCAGTGGGCCTACCCCATCTTTTTGACGTTGAATTTCTGAAATGAAAAATAAACAATGTGTGAATGTCATATATTCAATTGGTACTGTCTCATATTCAATGCTGTAATAATTTGCTTATCTGGTTAAATGAATTCAAAGTAAATAAATAAAAAGTACTGTATTGACATTCACATTATATTCTAGTCTTGAACTTTCATTATCCAAGAACAATGCATGGTTATTGTTGAATGAAACCTTACTTTAAAGCTTAGGCCCACGTAATGGTTGGGTCATGAGCTGATGACCATCACCTGCTGCCCCGGCTTTAATCTCCCTCTGTCCACACACACACACACACACACACACACACGTGCCCCCTTTCCCCCTTTCTCTCTGCAGAGCCGGCAACTCAGTCGTCATGGAAACAGCCAAGATGCCGAGTAAGAGCGAGAGGGAGGACGAGGGCGAGATGGAGTACAAGAGCTGAAGTACATGTATATAATGTTTTTTTGAAGGCTACTTATGTATCTGGTGGTCCCTTTTAACCCACCGGATCTTAAACTGTGGCTGTTCAATGAAACTGCCTCAGTGGCTGTGCCCCCCTCACACACACACAGCAAAACTCAACTTTCCTACATCTGCTTTTCCCTCAAGGCTGCTTCTTTCTCTCTCAAACCCCTTCCACACTTTTGCACTGCTGTCTTATGTATTAGTTTCACCACTTTCCTCTCTCACCTGCTTTCTCTCTCTCTCTTTCTCTTTCTCTCTCTGAAAAAGCCAGATGGACAGAGGCCCTTTTATTCACAAGGGGCCTCATGCACGTGCCTCGGATAGAACACCTTAAAGCGTTTAATTCATGAGACAGCCCCCCCTCCTTCCTTCCTTACAAGAGAGGCCCCAAACATCCTCCCTCACTCTAACTCTCTTACACACTCTCTCCCTCTCCTTTGACAGTGCAAAAGGCTAGACCAATCACTGATTCGCCATGCTGTTAGCTGGGAGAGGAGGGTGGCCCGTGTGTGTGTAGGGGTTCTAGATGTATCCCTCCCACCAACATTGAATTGCAATCTGGCTATCTAAAAACTAAAAGTGAAGTTACTAGCTATATATACTCCCTCCCAAAGTGGAGCTCATATTTTACACCGTTGTACTGGAATAACTTCTTAATAACTTAGCTTTTTACTCTTTTTAACCTATTTGTAAGATTGTGCATTTTAACATTTTCATGAAGAGGTATTCCAAATACTGTTTGTTTTGTCTTTGTAGACCTATGTGGTGGTTGTATCAATCCATGTATTCACACAGCTCAGTTTCTGTGTGTACTTTACAAGGATTCAGGTTTTATATTATAAGATGAAGGTTAGCTACCACATAGCAAACTATGGTGAATGAAAAAGAACAGAATGCTCTCCTGTATTTGTTATGGATTCGATTTTATAGACTTTCAGGGGCGTCCAGTTGAATATAGAGACCTTCTCTGAAAATTGAAAGATCTATCAATAGGAGCATGTAGTTAGAAAACATATATCTTTTAGACCGTATGAAATAGGCTACACGTACAAGGTTCAGTTACTAGAACATTCCATTCCTATAACACAGAAAATGCTTGATAATGTCATCATTATCAACTGCTATCCATCAATATTGCAAAGAAGACCGACAATACGACAGAAGACCATGAGATATAAATGAGTTACCGCTATTTAGCTCAATGTGTATGCCTTTCTAACTATATATTTATCCTCATGCCACTCTGAGCTGACTTGTGACCTATGGCAACGCACAGAAGATGGTCAGTCAGACATAATGTTGGGGGTAAACTGCCGCTGTAGGCCACTCATTTGGACACTGCCCACGCCATAGGTTCTGACCTGCAGGTGATCCATGCCACCATGGAGAGAGCACATTCCTCCCTACATCAACAAGGTTTTGTAAAGCTTGACATTTCACGAGGAAGGCTACCTACATAATCGAAATGTATTCGATTGAAATAGATGCGGTTTTACTGGTAGAGAGAAGCTATTTAATGATGCCTCAAAGTCGCACTGACGGTCGAGGTGCCTTTGTCCGGGAAATTGGATTATTTACTGCCATTGAGACGTAATTGTTATCGAATGTGGCCAATATTTATTCGGGAGCACTCCAGATGACTTCGGTAAACATGAAAATAATAAGGCTCAACGAGCGGACCGGTGTGTTCGCGGATATCCAAGGCCGATACGCTGTCATGGGAAAATCAATGAACACACTGAGTTAATTATGAGAAATCAATTAAGAGGAGGGAATTGTCCCTTTAAAACAGCCGCAGCCATTTATACATTGACAAAGACAGAGGAGAGGAAGCGACTCACTTGGCTCGTCTGTCCGCATGCAGTTCAAAGCTCCTATATCCTTCTCACCCGCGCGTCTACTGTACGTTCTCTCGGCTAAGTGAAGCACAATGGGAGGAACATGGGAATCCTGTGTCTCTGTTGTATGACACTTGGCAGTTGATTGAAACCTAATTAAACTTGTTCATGGTATTATTTAATGTCAATTGTTTCGTGTTCATTTGTTGGCAATGTGAACGCCATTATATTCTCTCTATGTCTCTCACACACACACACACACGATCACATGCACAGTCATTACATTGTCGTAGGACTTGCATATTATCACGACAGCTGTGATGTCAGAGAGACTAACACATATCATCTGAAATGTGCAGTGACCATAAGCCACTACTGTGTGTTCTAACACAGGTAGAACACACAGTAGTGGCTTGTGGTCACTACACATTTCAGAATAATCTCATTTCAAGCAGAAGCTATAGGCGGATAATAAAATGGAAATCCTATCGGCCAAGGGTGTGCCCCACAAGGGCAATTGGATTTCACCCCTAATTAGAAACGGGGTAAATGTTTGCAGGGTTAACATAGCCAGAAACACATTAGCACTTTTCATTTTACTCGCAAAAAACAATGCAAAGATTGAAGTCACTAATTCACAAATTCTTCAGGCTGTTTTTGTTTCTATTATTATAATTATTGTTATTATTATTGTTATTAATACTACATGCCAAACATGTTTTATTTTAAAGGCCCATACATAAAGCATTATACCTTCAGGCTTTAATAAAGTAAAGAGTTACCATTATTAGTATTAACTTTTAACTCGTGTAAAAGCTACATGGTTGTAGATTAATTAACTGTGGACCTAATTTACATCCTTTGCTTCGATCTCAGTTTTATCCGGTTTCATCCATAGTCGGTGACGAGTTTGCGCCGCTATTCTATAGAAATTTGAAAAAGCTGACGTAAGTACACTTGGTTGGATATCAGTTATAGAAATACAAATAAACCCAATGTGAGCGTTTTTTTTAACCGACCCTATTGAAAGTTAGCCTGCTTCATGTATTTCGGCTGCTAAATTCATATTTGATAAACACATTTCAATGTTTCTGCATTTAAAATGTCTCAAGTAGATATGCCAAATTATGTTAATCTTCATATTCATATTGTAGGCTACCGAAGTGTGCATATGCTCACATGCAATTCATCTTAGTAGCCCTATGAATTCATTATTAAAGTTCTCTATAGCCAAGTATAAAGGCAATGCGGTTTTATTTAAACTATTATTCATTGTATGAAGTGGGCTCTATTTTATTATCTCCGATTCTTTTTTTTATTCCAGTAAATTGAAGATTCATTCTAAATAATATTGAATTAAAATGCAACGCAGTGTAGCTGTAGGCAACGGGCTATTTGTCATCGTGTATTCGTTCTGATCAATGAATAGACGATTTGAATAAACTTGTCATGCACTTGGAAATGCGCCTTCATTGGTCAAGAGTTTGGCTCATGCCTATGAACGAGAATGTCCTTCATGACTCAGTTAGACGGATATAGAAAGAGAATGAGCATGCTTCTCTTTTTACAAAGCAACACATGTAGTTAGTTGCTTCATGTTTTAACATTAATTTTGACACGGTTACATGTGGGAAAAGGTCAAACCTCATTGGATTTAGTTGGAAATGACTGTCAAAAAGCATTTTCGAATTTTGTTTACATTGCTAATTATTTGCATATGAATATTGCCTCTGAATTATGTGTATTAATATTCTGTGTAGGTATGGTCGTTACTTTTGTCTTCTTCTTCAGTGTTGTAACGGTCGGAATGAAATGACAGACTGTTTCATCATTCTGCTGGAAATATATGATTTTCCAATCCACAACTGTGTCAAATGCATATAAACCAATTAGTAATATATATAATAATAACAATCACCATATTAATAGTCATCATAATATACATATAATAATTAAAGAATAATATAATACTGTTATTTGAATGATCATATTGATGCGTTACGGACATTTCATTTATAGCTTTAACATGCATGAAAATAACGTGCGTGCCCTTTATACAAGCTGTGAACCAACATGTTCGTATCTTGAAGTAGCCTTGAAGTACTTCAAGTAGCCTTCCCACTGCAATAGAACTGCAGAAATAATGGGCCGACATGTACACAAGAAAACATCAAAACCAAACCGGTAAATCATTTCTGAAACTATTTTTCTCGATTGACAAGAATCTTTAAGCTTGCAGGAACCCACTAAATATCTAACTTGTCATGGTAGACGTGTTGTTATTCCCGAAAGAGGGTGTTTTTTATGAGTATTGCCTGCTTCATACATGTTGGGAGAGCGTCTGTCACCTACCGCAGCCAGACCCAGCCCATTAGAGGGACCCGGTGTCAAAGGGCAGGTGGTCACTCTCGCGATTGACGACAGACCGCAACTGCAACGTAGGCAGGCAGCCTCTATCGCGTCCCCATTGTGCTATAACGACGCTTTGTGCTATGTGGACACTATACATTTTTGTATGGATTTTGTATTGTAGATATATGGTAGTTGAGTCGTGGCCTGAGGGAACACATCATGTAATATTTGAAAATGTTTATAACTGCCTTAATGTTGCTGGACCCCAGGAAGATTAGCTGTTGCGGATCCTTAGTAAATACAAATGTAATTACTATCGGCACCACTAACGACTATAAATATTGACCTTGTTCAAGTTTATTTTACACGTAAATAAAATATTTGGGGAAAGCTATTGCTCTTCAGTAAAGGAATATCATACTGGAATAGTCAGCAAATGGGCAGCTTTTCCCAAAAGTATATGTTCGCCTACAAGGTAAATGTGTTTTGCTTTTATACATACACAAACTCTGCAGAATTTGAATCTTTGACATTTATTTTATACCATTTCATAATTTTATTTCTCATATACGCAAGGACTTATGTTTGATACGGGAGTTGTTATGTTTAATACGGGAGTTATCATGTTTAATAAGGGAGTTATCATGTTTAATAAGGGAGTGCTTTTGTTTAATAAGGGAGTTATTATGTTTAATACGGAGTCATTTTGTTTAAGGGAGTTATTACGTTTAATACGGGAGTTATTATGTTTAATACGGGAGTGATTTTGTTTAATAAGGGAGTTATTACGTTTAAAAATGAGTTATTATGCGTATAAACTCCCTAATAAACAGCTACATATAGCCTTAATTCTCGGCAGCATCCATATACTCAATGATTCTACAGTCGCTAGTGTTACTCGTTGAATCGTGGAAACACTATCAAGAGCAAAGTCAGATAAATGTTAATAACCCGATGGAAAGATTTTGACATGGGCATTGGTTGTCAGACCACGAGTGGACTGGACGTGAGATAGTAAGCCACATTGAGTAGTCAATGTCCCTATGTCATGACTATTAGTATTAGTAACCAGGGGGAAATAGTGAAGCACCAGATATGACTTCTGACCAAAGAAAATGGCTGCCGCTGATAATCCACAGTGAGGAAATAATTCCGAATGAGAAATGGAAAGTCAATATTGTGTTAAACATCGATTTTAACAAGTAGCCCCATCTATACAAAGTGGTGAATAAATAATGTAGTATCTTGTACACACACACTATCTCAAACCCATAGCCACCACTGTCTGCAGGGTTCATTGTCCAGGTGATCGGGATGCAAGCAGGCGATCAAGCAGAGAGGGGGGGGGGGGTCAAGGTTCAATTTCATCCCAGACGGCTGGCCTCATTCGACTGAGGCTGACCCCTGTGGTCAAGCTGCCGCTGGCAGGGGATGTGGAGTAGAGAGGGAGAGAGAGGGAGGAGGAAAGGGGTGAATATCTAACTTGCTCCCCCTGGACTGCTCCTGTAGCTCAGCCACTGGGGTGGTGGTCACCACTTCCTCTCCCTCCCTCATTCAGTCCTCTCCATACTACATCCCTCGATCCCTTTCTGTGTGGCGAATTAACACTTGACCTTGACTGGTGTACCCCGGCCTACTCCCTCAACCCCTGACCCTCCTCGCACCCCATACACCCTGTCTGAGAGAGCCTCAGCCCCTGACCCTTCTCACACTCCTTTTTTTAACATTTGAATCATTTAGCAGACGCTCTTATCAAGAATGACTTACAGTACATTTTTGTACCTTTTCACACTCCACACACTCTTCATCCCTCAGCCCCTGACCCTCCTCACTCCACACACTCCTCATCCCTCAGCCCCTGACCCTCCTCACTCCACACACTCCTCATCCCTCAGCCCCTGACCCTCCTCACTCCACATACTCCTCATCCCTCAGCCCCTGACCCTCCTCACTCCACATACTCCTCATCCCTCAGCCCCTGACCCTTCTCACTCCCCACACTCCTCAGCCCATGACCTTCCTCACTCCACACACTCCTCATCCCTCAGCCCCTGACCCTCCTCACGCCACACACTCCTCATCCCTCAGCCCCTGACCCTCCTCACTCCACACACTCCTCATCCCTCAGCCCCTGACCCTCCTCACTCCACACACTTCTCATCCCTCAGACCCTGACCCTTCTCACTCCACACACTCCTCAGCCCCTGACCCTCCTCACTCCACACACTCCTCACCCCTCAGCCCCTGACCCTCCTCACTCCACACACTCCTCAGTCCCTGACCCTCCTCACTCCACATACTCCTCATCCCTCAGCCCCTGACCCTCCTCACTCCACATACTCCTCATCCCTCAGCCCATGACCCTTCTCACTCCACATACTCCTCATCCCTCAGCCCCTGACCCTCCTCCCTCCACATACTCCTCATCCCTCAGCCCCTGACCCTCCTCACTCCACATACTCCTCAGCCCCTGACCCTCCTCACTCCACACACTCCTCATCTCTCAGCCCCTGACCCTCCTCACTCCACACACTCCTCATCCCTCAGCCCCTGACCCTCCTCACTCCACACACTCCTCATCCCTCAGCCCCTGACCCTCCTCACTCCACATACTCCTCAGCCCCTGACCCTCCTCACTCCACACACTCCTCATCTCTCAGCCCCTGACCCTCCTCACTCCACACACTTCTCATCCCTCAGACCCTGACCCTCCTCACTCCACACACTCATCATCCCTCAGCCCCTGACCCTTCTCCCTCCACACACTCCTCATCCCTCAGCCCCTGACCCTTCTCACTCCACACACTCCTCAGCCCCCGACCCTCCTCACTCCACACACTCCTCATCCCTCCGCCCCTGACCCTCCTCACTCCACACACTCCTCATCCCTCAGCCCATGACCCTTCTCACTCCACATACTCCTCATCCCTCAGCCCCTGACCCTCCTCACTCCACATACTCCTCATCCCTCAGCCCCTGACCCTCCTCACTCCACACACTCCTCATCCCTCAGCCCCTGACCCTTCTCACTCCACACACTCCTCAGCCCCTGACCCTCCTCACTCCACATACTCCTCATCCCTCAGCCCCTGACCCTCCTCACACACCCCACATCCCGCAGCCCCTGACCCACCTCACACCCCACATCCCTCAGTCCCTGACCCTCCTCACAACCCACACCCCTCATTCCTCAGCCCCTGACTCTCCTCACACCCCTCAGGCCCTGACCCTCCTCACACACCACACCCCTCATCCCTGACCCTCCTCACACCCCACACCCCCTCATCCCCTACTGCTTTAACACATTAATTCCATCTTTATGACACATGTTCACTCTGCAGTAAAACACACTCACATACACACACAGACACTTTTCAGACTGTTTTGATTCTGTGGCGATAATTGAATAGTGTAAAAACTCACAATTTTGCTAAACTCACAATTCTATTGGTTGCTCACTGTTGTTATATTATCCTTTCAAAATACTTTAAAAAATTTAAAAAATGTAAATTCACAATTACTCCCTTTACTGAAAAACTGTTAAGATTGAGCTGTTGAACACGTGCCCTGAGTCGAACACGTGCCCTCTAGACCCCCTTTGACACACCCACATCTCTGTAGTATACTAGTGGGGAGTCCCCTCCCAGTCACACCACTGGATGTAGAGGTTTTCCATTGTCGACACAGAAGGCCCAGACTCGTTTGTCTGTCAAAAGAGTTGACAAAGCCAGGATATTTTTGGGGGGCTGATTCCCTTGGCACGGGGACTGCAGTGCAGTGAGAGACCACCGTCAAATGGATGGCGCCAGCGAGCGCCTGCCTCTCTCTCTTAACGTCCCCACCAATCTCACCAGCCCAGGGGTTCAAATAGAAAGGTAAAGGGGGGGCGGTTTTGGAGGGGCGAGCCAATGATGAAAGGAGGGTGGAAATACGCCTCACGAAGCACTTGTCTCGATATCCCCCCCCCTCCCTCCCAAAACACCCCTCTCTCTTTTTCTACCTCAATTCTGACTAGAATCCCTTCCTACTCCCCTGCAAATGTTCCTTAATCCCAAATGTGTAGGACCCCCAGTCTCCCTTCTTTGTGCCTGTAATTCCGTAACCTCCCTTGATTCCTCTCTGGGCTGGACTCTGGCTCTCTCTCTTATCACTGCCCAACACTCTCAGCAAGTCCTGTCCATGCCTCTCCCCATTCCTCACAGCACCTCGTCATCTCTGCTTTTTTTTAAAATCTCTCTTTCTCTGACAAATGTCAGTTTCCTTCCATTTCTCTCTCACGCTGTTGTCGTTCTCTCTCGACGTTTTTGCGGTTGCTAGAACACGTTTGTACGCGCTGGTTCATGGTCGCACACACACACACACACACACACACACACACACACACTTTATCCCTCCCCTGTGCTTTCCTATTGTCGAACAGAATTCCCATAGCTTTTGTCAAGCGATGCTCGAACACGCTAAGTCATGTTATTTTAAAGCCCCTTGTCAATGGATTTACTTGGAAAGTATCTCGCCCTATCAAAGGAGAAAAGAAAATAACCGAATAAGCACCATAAATCTAAACATTTGTATTGTATACCGTTCCCTATACCCGGTTGGTGTACTGCCTCTCACCAACACTCTTAAAATACCTGCTTGCGTTCTAATTAATTATCCTCGTCCAAAAACAAATGAAGATGCTACGGTGCCTCAGCAGGGCCATTAAGTCCTGTGAGTGGATGTCTCTTAATCCGACGTACAGACATAATGTTCTGAGACTACCAGTCTGAGGTAGAAGCAATTGCACCCCATTTTCTCTCTGAACAGGGTGTTCGATGCTGAGTGCATTTATTTCTCCAGTGGAATGCTGACAGTGGAGATGCACTGGACGCTGGCCCTCTTCCGTTTTTTATAGCCGAAAATGATGTGCCCCTATGTTTGTCTATTATACATGCATTAATAGACATGAATAACAAGCAATATACATTTTACAAGTTGTATTCAAATAATACAGGTATAATACGCTATGGTGCGGTTATTATAGTGCGCTGTAAGACTTAATAATCCCATATAATGTTTTATTCATCTCCTAATGATCTTGACTAAATAACAACTATTTTGAATCTGTTGAAAATGTCATTTGACAACCATATTATAAACAATATAAAAGGTTTAACTAAGTGAATTTTATTGAACTGGCTTTTTTTATTGAAATGTTCTGGCCATTGGCGGTTAGTTGTCAATATCAGGATTCCATATAACACGTAAAACATTTTTTTTAACTAAGTGAATACATTCTAAACAGGCTGAACTCAATTTATGTCATTCGTATTACTCTTTAAAAAAAAATCTGAAATAGACTGTTTAGTCTGCACAAGGTGCAGTGTTTCCATGAAATTATGTATATAGTTGTTATTGAACCTTTTGCTCATGTGTTTGTGTTTGTATTTAGGCCTTTATTCGGTCTTTCTCTGTCTGTGTCTGTCTCTCTCTGTGTCTGTGTCTCTGTCTGTGTCTCTGTCTGTGTCTCTGTCTGTGTCTCTGTCTGTGTCTCTGTCTCTGGCTGTGTCTCTGTCTGTGTCTCTGTCTGTGTCTCTGTCTCTGGCTGTGTCTCTGTCTCTGTGTCTGTGTCTCTGTCTGTGTCTCTGTCTCTCTCTGTGTCTCTCTCTGTGTCTCTCTCTGTGTCTCTCTCTGTGTCTCTCTCTGTGTCTCTGTCTGTGTCTGTCTCTGTCTGTGTCTGTCTCTCTCTGTGTCTGTGTCTCTCTCTGTGTCTATGTCTGTGTCTCTGTCTGTGTCTCTGTCTGTGTCTCTGTCTCTGGCTGTGTCTCTGTGTCTCTGTCTCTGTGTCTGTGTCTCTGTCTGTGTCTCTGTCTCTCTCTGTGTCTCTCTCTGTGTCTCTCTCTGTGTCTCTCTCTGTGTCTCTCTCTGTGTCTCTGTCTGTGTCTCTCTCTGTGTCTCTGCCTGTGTCTCTCTCTGTGTCTCTCTCTGTGTCTCTCTCTGTGTCTCTGTCTGTGTCTCTGTCTGTGTCTCTGTCTGTGTCTATGTCTGTGTCTCTGTCTCTGGCTGTGTCTCTGTGTCTCTGTCTCTGTGTCTGTGTCTCTGTCTGTGTCTCTGTCTCTCTCTGTGTCTCTCTCTGTGTCTCTCTCTGTGTCTCTCTCTGTGTCTCTGCCTGTGTCTCTCTCTGTATCTCTCTCTGTGTCTCTCTCTGTGTCTCTGTCTGTGTCTCTCTCTGTGTCTCTCTCTGTGTCTCTGCCTGTGTCTCTGGCTCTGTCTTCTTTTCTCGCTTACTCTTTTCCTCTTTCTCTCTGTGTGTGGATCTGATTAAAATACCTATGGGTTCAGCTAGGTATCAGGGTATGGATGTGATTATGCAAGTGTGTGTGTGTGTGTATGGGGGCGAGTGTCATATCGATAGGTTAATAGCCCCAGTGTCAGATTCAATAACTCCCTGATTAGTTGTCAGTTCACTAATCCACCAACAAGTGAGGAGTTATTGGTCTCACCATTGATTTTTGCACCACAAGTAATGCCAGGGAAAGCTGGGGTTCGGCGAGGGGGTGTAACTATTGATTGACCCCAAATAAACCCTGCACGCCCCCCTCTCACCCACCCCGCGGCACCTCTCTCTACTTTCCTGATTGGATACTAGTAGATACTATGGCGGAAAGCCGGAACCCTATTGGTTGGTCATAGCGTTTGGGGTGTAATAACTGATGATGTATTAGTTGGACGTGTTGATTGACAGGTGGACTCACATGGTCACACATGGATGAGTGACCCTTTATTTGGCCATCTGATGGACCGTTGAGCCAACTGGCCATGCTGACCAAGCAACACTCAGCAGGCAGACGCCACTTTAATCACACAGTGACCGTTAATTAAAGGAGTGAACGACCACCATTTTGTTTTTGTTTTCTCTGAAGATCCCCTTGAGCAGCGGTACGCCATTTTTTTTTGTTTTCATTTGAGAGCCCAACGACTGCTACATGTTGTGAAACAACTTGAGTAAATTTAATCTCTCAGTCCTTAAAAGACGTCTCTTTTATGGACAATGTCCTCGTTTCTCTCATATGGATACTTCTGTTCTTCTCACCACCTATCTATTCTGTTCTTCTCACTACCTCTCTATTCTGTTCTTCTCTCCACCTCTCTTCTGTTCTTCTCACCATCTCTCCATTCTGTTCTTCTCACCACCTCTCTATTCTGTTCTTCTCACCATTCTCCATTCTGTTCTTCTCACCACCTCTCTATTCTGTTCTTCTCACTACCTCTCTATTCTGTTCTTCTCACTACCTCTCTATTCTGTTCTTCTCATTACCTCTCAATTCTGTTCTTCTCTCCACCTCTCTTCTGTTCTTCTCACCATCTCTCTTCTGTTCTTCTCTTCTCTCCATCTCTCTATTCTGTTCTTCTCTCCATCTCTCTATACTGTTCTTCTCACCATCTCGCTTCTGTTCTTCTCTTCTCTCCATCTCTCTATTCTGTTCTTCTCTCCATCTCTCTATTCTGTTCTTCTCACCACCTCTCTATACTGTTCTTCTCACCACCTCTCTTCTGTTCTTCTCACCACCTCTCTATTCTGTTCTTCTCACCACCTCTCTTCTGTTCTTCTCACCACCTCTCTATTCTGTTCTTCTCACCACCTCTCTATACTGTTCTTCTCACCACCTCTCTATTCTATTCTTCTCACCATTTCTCCAATCTGTTCTTCTCACCATTTCTCCAATCTGTTCTTCTCACCACCTCTCTATTCTGTTCTTCTCTCCATCTCTCTATTCTGTTCTTCTCACCACCTCTCTATTCTGTTCTTCTCTCCACCTCTCTATTCTGTTCTTCTCTCCACCTCTCTATTCTGTTCTTCTCTCCACCTCTCTATTCTGTTCTTCTCTCCATCTCTCTATTCTGTTCTTCTCACCACCTCTCTATACTGTTCTTCTCACCACCTCTCTATTCTGTTCTTCTCACCATCTCTCTATTCTGTTCTTCTCACCATCTCTCCATTCTGTTCTTCTCACCACCTCTCTATACTGTTCTTCTCACCACCTCTCTATTCTGTTCTTCTCACCACCTCTCTATTCTGTTCTTCTCACCACCTCTCTTCTGTTCTTCTCACCACTTCTCTATTCTGTTCTTCTCACCACCTCTCTATACTGTTCTTCTCACCACCTCTCTATTCTGTTCTTCTCACCATTTCTCCAATCTGTTCTTTTCACCATTTCTCCAATCTGTTCTTCTCACCACCTCTCTATTCTGTTCTTCTCTCCATCTCTCTATTCTGTTCTTCTCACCACCTCTCTATTCTGTTCTTTTCTCCACCTCTCTATTCTGTTCTTCTCTCCACCTCTCTATTCTGTTCTTCTCTCCACCTCTCTATTCTGTTCTTCTCTCCACCTCTCTATTCTGTTCTTCTCACCATCTCTCTATTCTGTTCTTCTCACCATCTCTCCATTCTGTTCTTCCCACCACCTCTCCATTCCGTTCTTCCCACCACCTCTCTATTCTGTTCTTCCCAACACCTCTCTATTCTGTTCTTCTCTCGATCTCTATTCTGTTCTTCTCACCACCTCTCTATTCTGTTCTTCTCACCACCTCTCTATTCTGTTCTTCTCACCACCTCTCTATTCTGTTCTTCTCACCACCTCTCTATTCTGTTCTTCTCTCCATCTCTCTATTCTGTTCTTTTCACCACCTCTCTATTCTGTTCTTCTCACCATCTCTCCATTCTGTTCTTCCCACCACCTCTCCATTCCGTTCTTCCCACCACCTCTCTATTCTGTTCTTCCCACCACCTCTCTATTCTGTTCTTCTCTCGATCTCTATTCTGTTCTTCTCACCACCTCTCTATTCTGTTCTTCTCACCACCTCTCTATTCTGTTCTTCTCACCACCTCTCTATTCTGTTCTTCTCACCACCTCTCTATTCTGTTCTTCTCTCCATCTCTCTATTCTGTTCTTCTCACCACCTCTCTATTCTGTTCTTCTCATCACCTCTCTATTCTGTTCTTCTCACCACCTCTCTATTCTGTTCTTCTCACCACCTCTCTATTCTGTTCTTCTCACCACCTCTCTATTCTGTTCTTCTCACCACCTCTCTATTCTGTTCTTCTCACCACCTCTCTATTCTGTTCTTCTCACCACCTCTCTATTATGTTCTTCTCACCATCTCTCTATTCTGTTCTTCTCTCCACCTCTCTATTCTGTTCTTCTCTCCACCTCTATTCTGTTCTTCTCTCCATCTCTCTATTCTGTTCTTCTCTCCATCTCTCTATTCTGTTCTTCTCTCTATTCTGTTCTTCTCTCCATTTCTCTATTATGTGCTTCTCTCCATCTCTCTATTCCCCCTCCTTCATTCCTCACTCAACATGTCCTTCCTCTCTCCTTTCACTCTAACAGATTCCCAACAGTACTCTCATCTTATCTCTCTCCCCCCTCGCTCTGTGTAAGCAAGAGAGAGGTTGTTAAACATTTTTCTTCTCTCTTAATTGTTTTGACTTGTGCCACTGGCATCCCGATTAGGGCTCATTGATTTCCCAGTGCTAAGTGCATTGATTCCTACATTTCTTATTGATCCTGGTTCTAAATCTACCCACACACACAGTCTCAGTGCACATGGCCACAGCACAGAGTGAATGAGAGTGAATGAGAGAGAGAGTGACAGAGAGAGAGAGAGAGAGAGTGAAACAGAGGGAGTGCAAGTGATAGAGGAGAGAGGTTAGAGAGAGTAGGTGACCCGATTACATACAGTAGAATGAAAATAACTTGTCTGTGTTTAAAGGAGATTCATGTTAAGAGTTTCAGATTTCAGAGGAAAATACCACACACACACACTTTCGCCCATAGCTACGGTCTCAGACCAGATTGAGCAATAGTGTCTCTAATGCCCTTATGCCCTATTTGGACCCCCGGCTCACAGGACTCGGCACAGGCTCCGGCAGCATAAAGGCTCCACCAGGTGTGGCCACAAAAAGTCCCTTTTGCATGTCTTCAATCCATTACACCCCAACACAGGGATGAAAAAGGATGCGGAATATGTGTGAAATGTAGACTGGGGTGGAGGGAAGCGTGAGAGAAAACAGGCTCAATAAGAATAAGAATGTGTGTGTGACTGTGAAATACGGATGTGCTCAGAATATGTATGAAATTACTTGGACAGTTAAGTTGGACAGTTTAAATTAAGGACAAGAACAGCAGGCTATGTGTGAAAGGAAGGCCGAGCCAAAGCCCACATTTGACACACATCCTTACTATGACTTTGCCATGTATTCCATTGCATCAGCTGAGCTTGCAACCTGTCAGTATGGGTGCTGGTGTGCTCATGGCGTTGCTGCGGCGATGGTCATGCTACTTGTCCCGTATTGACTGCTAACATTTTACGGCCATGTTTATTTTGTCTTCCCGCCGGTGTAGGTATAATAACGGACGCGTAGGGTGACTATTGGCAGGGGCCGGATGGGCTATTGACAACGTGTCAGCATTGATCATTTAGTCAAAGCTGCAAGGACAGCGAGACGGAGAGAGCGAGAGAGAGGGAGCGAGAGAGAGAGACAGCGAGGGAGCGAGATCCTGGTAGATAAAATGTCAAAAAGGACAGATAAGAAGGAAATGACGAGAGCTTGAGATGTATAATTGAATTGTTTTACTTAGAAACTGTGCGTGTGTGTGTGAGTCAGGGACAATAGAGCTCTGTTTCTCTGTGTTAGGGGCTTGTTAGAGTAGCGAACGATGTGGTGATATAATTGTAAGCTGGTATTGATTGGGGGCGCCTTGTTATTGATGAGAGAGAATTTAATTCGGCCAACTCGTTTGTCAACATGACATTGCCATTTAATAATGAACTCTCTCTCTCACACACAGGCATGAGGGGTGTGTGGGCCAAATCACTGGGGAAGCCAAGCCCCACAAAAAAAGCCATATTGCAACCTATATGCTGTGATAATTGTGTTGTTTTCTCTATAACCTGTTAGTTCATATGTCACGTGACCGTGATATATAGGCCTAAAGGCCGAGACAATAAGAAGACACAGTGGCAGAATAAATTCAACCACACCTTTGTTTCGTCACAAAACCGGAGAGCAACATCTGTCCAGTGAAGTCCACAAAGCATGTTGCCTGTAACAAACATGACCTACAGCACGGTCAAGTAAGTTAACGTTTCCCACATTTTCGGACTAATAAACAACTATTGATTTAGAACCACGGAGACTTACCACAAGTCGCAAAGTCAACAGGAGCTGCTTCCACTATTCCAGCACCATTTCAACTTCAACATCGTCAAATCACCTCATGCTTAATCTAATACAATTTTGTCCAATCAATGTAGGCTAAATATGATGCTAAATATGATGTGTGGGTGTGTGTGTGAGCAAGTAGAAAAAACATGTTGACTCACCCTACTTGTAGAGAAACGTCAACGCCATCCTCATCGATTTCATGTTGACGAAATGGTCTATCTCTGTCATAAAGTACACACTTTTATTTTTTGTTGTCTTAACAATGTAGGAATTAATGGTTGGAACAGAATCCACGTTATAATCAGTGGCCAGTACAGAGAATGAAGTAAAACCACAAGTCCAAATCCTTGTCTCCATCCATGGCTTATTTAGGAAAGGGACTATTTTAGCTAGCTAGCCACCGGAGGACAACAACACAACGAGATGCAACAATTCAAGTTGTTTCTGTCAATTATCTATTTCTCTTGATGCAATGTGATAGGAGTGAAGCCAAATCCAAACTGGCTTCCCTTGACACTGTTTTTTTGGTGCGCCAGGACCATTCACAGTTGAACTCACTCAGTCTCGCTCAGCTCAATACTGATGGGCTATTATGCCAAATGCTCGATGGCTTCCCTTGCGTTCAATGCTACGGGCGGGCTACAACGTCAACATATTTATGACCAGACAGCATCTGATAGATGGCCTACACATACAGAGGGGCTCTGTTTCGCTCGCTCGGATGCTTTCTCCGGTGAAATACATTTAGCCTCTTGCAAATTGATGGAAAACTATGAAAACACAGAGAGATGAAAGATATATTATTGGAGTGTTTTTCTTTCTTTCTTGGGGAAACTTGGCTTCCCCTGGCTTCACTTGCGTACGCACACACGCGTGCGCGCGCACACACACACACACACACACACACACACACACACACACACACACACATCGTCATTACATTCTCACAAGACTAACAAATATACAATTAACGTATATAAAATAGCTGCAAAAAGAGTAGCAAGTTTTTCTATGTGCCAAAATATTCATTCACAGATTTTTATATATTTTTTCATTTTAGTCATTTAGCAGACGCTCTTATCCAGAGCGACTTACAGGAGCAATTAGGGGGGAGTGCCTTGCTCAAAGGCACATTGACAGAGCCTTGGAATTCGAACCAGCAACCTTTCAGTTACTGGTCCAACGCTCTAACTGCTAGGCTACCTGCCGCCTATAATAAACATATATATTTTTTAATAATTTAAACCAGAATACTTATCATTGCATATTGGGATTCAGTGTCATATATCATATTGATATGATTTCAAATAAATAGATTATGGAGAAGAAGAGTCACATGGTGGTGATGAAGATGATGATTATGATGATAGGCTACACATGCCTATATGTTCACTCACCTTATACAATAGCATGCATTGTCTGCATTTCCCAAGTTCTTTCTTCCATGATGTGAAAATTATCTGGCACAAAAGCAGACGGTTTCCCCTGTGAGCAACCAGCGTTTACTGAGCCTGGGCCAGCTAGCCGACTCCGGGAGTGTGAAAGAGAAGGCTGAAGGCAGGCAACATACTGTGGTCTACTACTCTGCTGTAGCCTGTGTGTGTGTGTGTGTCTAGTTCAACCTGCTTTAGTTTGTATGATATTGATAGACCGTCAGTAGACAGGATTGTGTGTTACGTTTCATATGGTATGTATTGTATTATGTATTAATCCATCATCCATTTCGTATGACATGTTACAAATGACAATTTGTATGATATGTTACGAATGGCAATATGTACAATACAGTGCCTTCAGAAATTATTCATACCCCTTGACTTATTCCACATTTTGTTGTGTTACATTCTAAATGGATTAAATGGACTTTTGTCTACCCCATAATGACAAAGTGAAAACATGTTTTTAGAAATGTTTACAAATTGCTTGAAATACAGAAATATATAATTATGTTCACCCCTGAGTCAATACTTGCTAGAATCACCTTTGGCAGCGATTACAGCTTTGAACAACTGGATTGTACAATATTTGCACATTCTTCTTCTTAAAATTCTTCATGATCTCTCAAGTTGGTTGTGGATCATTGCTAGACAGCCATTTTCAAGTCTTGTTATAGATTTTCAAGCCGATTTAAGTCAAAATTGTAACTATGCCACTCAGGAACATTCAATGTTGTCTTGGTAAGCAACTCTTTTTGGCCTTTGTTTTAGATTATTGTCTTGCTGAAAGGTGAATTGTCTCCCAGTGTCCGTTGGAAAGTAGACTAAACCAGGTTTCCCTCTAGGATTTTTTTTGTGTGCTTAACTCTATCACGTTTCTTTTTATCTACAAAAAAAACTCCCTAGCATAACCAAAACATGATGCTGCCACCACCATGCTTAAAAATGATACGGTTGGTACTCAGTGATGTGTTGTTTTGGATTTGCCCTAAACATAACGCTTTGTATTCTGGACATAAAGTTCATTTCTTTGCCAATTTTGTTTGCAGTTTTACGTTAGTACCTTCTTCAAAACGTGCCTCCTGTTTGCAATAAGAAAAAACAAAGCTGTACTGGCTTCTTTCTTTTCAATATGTCATTTAGGTTAGCGTTGTGGAGTAACTACAATGTTGTTGATCTATCCTCAGTTTTATCCCGTCACATCCATTCAACTCTGTAACTGTTTTGAAGTTGCTATTGGCCTCATGGTGAAATCCCGAGCGGTTTCCTTCCTCTCCGGCAACTGAGTTAGGAAGGACGCCTGTATCTTTGTAGTGACTGGGTGTATTGATACACTATCCAAAGTATAATTAACAACTTCATCATGTTCAAAGGGATATTCAATGTATGCTTTTTTTTTACCAGTAGGTGATCTTCTTTGCGAGGCATTGGAAAATGTACCTGGTCTTCGTGGTCGAATCTGTGTTTGAATTTCACTGCTCGACTGAGGGACCTTACAGATATTTTTATGTGTTGGGGTACAGAGATGAGCTAGTCAAAAATTCAAAAATCATGTTAAACACTATTATTGCATACAGAAAGATTCCATGCAACTTATTATGTGACTTGTTAAGCACATTTCTACCCCTGGACTTATTTAGACTTACTAAAAAAAGGGGTTGAATATTTATTGATTCAAGATGTTTGAGCATTTCATTTTTATATTAAAAAATAAAAATAAAAACATAATTCCACGTTGACATCATGGGGTGTTGTGTATGCCAGTGATACATCTCAATGTCATCCATTTTAAATTCAGGCTGTGAATGTGGAAAAAGTCAAGGGGTGTGAATATTTTCCGAAGGTACTGTACGTTACGAATTGCATTTTGTACAATATGTTTACGAATATGTCAAATGTACAATATGTTACAAATTTGCTAAATTTATGATATGTTACAAATTCCAATTTCTTGTGGCTAATGCTAGTTAGGTGGCTAATGCTAATGTTCGTGTTAAGGTTTGGAGTTAGGTTTAAGGTTTGGGTTAGGGGAAGGGTTAGGCCACGGTTTCCCAAACTCGGTTCTCGGGACCCAACGAGGTGCACGTTTTGTTTTTTGCCCTAGCACTACATAGCTGATTCAAATCATCAAAGCTTGATGATTAGTTGATTATTTGAATCAGCTGTGTAGTACTAGGGCAAAAAACTAAACATTCCCCACTTGGGGTCCCGAGGACTGAGTTTGGGGAAACACTGCTTAGGGGAAGGGTTAGCTAACATGCTAGGTAGTTGCCAATTAGCTAAAATGCTAAAGTTGTCCAAGGAGATTCAAAAACGCAACCTTTGGATTTGCTAGACTTCGTGTTATATGCCCACCAATCCACCCTTCTTTAGTTTTTTTCCTAAAGTAACCTATCTTATGTAACCATTCCAAACATGACATATCATACTAATTTGAGTGTTTCGGTTTCAAGTTAACTATGTTATGTCTAGTCTGAGACCAGTCTGTTCAGGCCTGTGTGTGGGGGATGTTCTCTGTTATCAAATCAAATCAAATGTATTTGTCACATGTGCAGAATACAACAGGTTTAGACCTTACAGTGAAATGCTTACTTACAAGCCCTTCATCAACAATGTCGTTTTAAGAACACACCTAAAAAATAGAAAAAGTAAGAGTTAAGAATAACAAATCATTAAAGAGCAGCAATAAATAACAATAGCGGGGCTATATACAGGGGGTACCAGTACAGAGTCAATGTGCGGAGGCACCAGTGTCGAGGTAATAGAGGTAATACGTAGAGTTATTAAAGTGACTATGCATAGATAACAGTAGCGTAGAAGGGGAGGCAATGAAAATAGTCTGGGTAGCCATTTGATTAGATGTTCAGGAGTCTTATGACTTGGGGGTAAAAGCTGTCCAAGAAGCCTCTTGGACCTAGACTTGGCGCTCCGGTACCGCTTGCCATTCGGTAGCAGAGAGGACAGACTATGACTGGGGTGGCTGGAGTCTTTGACAATTTTTAGGGACTTCCTCTGACACTGCCTGGTATAGAGGTCCTGGATGGCAGGAAGCTTGGTCCCGGTAATGTACTGGGCCGTACGCACTACCCTCTGTAGTGCCTTGCGGTCGGAGCCCGAGCAGTTGCCATAACAGGCAGTGATGCAACCAGCTGAAAAACATTTTGAGAATCTGAGGACCCATGCCAAATCTTTTCAGTCTCCTGAGGGGGAATAGGTTTTGTCGTGCCCTCTTCACGACTGTCTTGGGGTGCTTGGACCATGTTAGTTTTTAGTGATGTGGACACCAAGGAACTTGAAGCTCTCATCCTGCTCCACTACAGCCCCTTCGATGAGAATGGGGGCGTGCTCGGTCCTCCTTTTCCCGTAGTCCACAGTCATCTCCTTTGTCTTGATCATGTTGAGTGAGAGGTTGTTGTCCTTGCACCACATGGTCAGCTCTCCGACCTCTTCCCTATAGGCTGTCTTTGGTCATGCAGTCATGAGTGAACAGGGAGTTCACATGTTTGGGACTGTTCACGCACCCCTGGGGGCCCCCGTGTTGAGGATCGTGTGGCAGATGTGTCAGGATGTCCAGGATCCAGTTGCAGAGGGAGGTGTTTAGTCCCAGGGTCCTTAGCTTAGTGATGCGCTTTGAGGGCACTATGGTGTTGAACGCTCAGCTGTAGTCAATGAATAGCATTCTCACATAGGTGTTCCTTTAGTCCATAGAGATTGCATAATCTGTGGATCTTTTGGGGCTGTATGCAAATTGGAGTGGGTCTTGGGTTTCTGGGATAATGGTGTTGATGTGAACCATGACCAGCCTTTCAAAGCATTTCATGGCTACAGACGGGAGTGCTACGGGTTGGTGGTCATTTAGGCAGGTTACCTTAGTGTTCTTGTGCACAGGGACTATGGTGGTCTGCTTGAAACATGTTGGTATTACAGACTCAAACAGGGAGAGGTTGAAAATGTCAGTGAAGACACTTGCCAGTTGGTCAGTGCATGCTCAGAGTACACGTCCTGGTAATCCGTCTGGCCCTGCGGCCTTGTGGCTATGGAGTGCGTGATCACACAGTCGTCCGGAACAGCTGATGCTCTCATGCATGTTTCAGTGTTACTTGGCTCGAAGTGATCATAGAAGTTATTTAGCTCGTCTGGTTGGCTTGTTCAACTGGGCAGCTCCTGGCTGTGCTTCCCTTTGTAATCTGTAATAGTTTGCAAGCCCTGCCACATCCGACGAGCGTCGGAGCCGGTGTAGTATGATTCTATCTTCGTCCAGTTTCTTAGTCCTGTATTATGTGCGCCAATGTTTGCCTTGGTAATGTTTGTGTAGCCTATGTTTGGCCATTGTTTCATTGGTGATTATGGCCAGGAGACTAAGATGGTGGCAAACCACATGCATGTTAAACAATGGTTATAACATTTCAGAAAATTAAAGGAATCCCTTGATGGGTCTACCAAAATGTTCCTCTCCTCTCCTTCAAATCCACACTCCTTCCTTACGCAGACGCACAAAACATACTATATTCTACCAGAAATAATTGCTTTTGTCTGGAAGGAGTTTGGTTGGGGGACCGGGGTTCTCAGCGCGTGCCCTCTCTGCAAGGGGGGTTCGTGAAGGACAACTAGTCGCTTCTTTTTTTCTCCCTCTCCCTTGTTCGTTGGACATGCGGATGTCATCTGTCAAATGGAGAGGGGCGTAAACGGGGGAGAGGGGGAGAACGGGGACAATAAACCTCACCGCACCATTGTGGTGTCTATGCGGAGATGAAATCAAAAGCACGTCCAGAACAGATCCCCGTCTCCATTCTTAGGCTTGATAACGATATATATAAAACTAGGAAATAGTAATTACGCTTTATCCACAACCGAGGTGATATACATTTTATGACTTTTTCACCCTCCAGTTTGGTTATTAGCATTGGCAATTCCTCAGGCTTTTTATGATATAGGCCCATAATTGATCGATAACTCATTAACAACAGCTCCCACCACAGAAGCACTGCGAGGGAGAGGGAGGGAGAGGGAGAGAGAGCGGGGGAAAGAGAGATCAGGCTCAGCGCTTTCGATTTTCCCGTATTGACTGCGATGTTTAGCGTATAGATTTTTCTATTTAAAAAAATCTATGTCGGCAATAATCTTGAGTGTAAGTGCGCGGCACAGATTGTGGTTTTATAAATGACAGCATACAATGTATCGGCGGAGGGATGGGAGGGGGTGTGGCTGTGGGAATGGATGCCTATCCTCGGATGTACACGCTGGGCTACAGCTGTAGAAGTTCACCATTAAACTGACCAAAACACATGCAGTCCCCCCGCCCCCCCCCCCCCCCCACCCCTAATTTAGCATCTCTATATCTCTAGTTCAATTACTCATACCATAACACGGTGTTGCTATGCTGGCAATGCTGACCGTAACCTTGCATTGCGTAGATATAGCATACGTACATGTCTGAGAAGTGCGAGAGAGAAAAAAAAATCACCTGCTGAAAAATATATCAAACACCAACTCAGTATACGTGTCTATTGTGTAACCTAATCGATTAGGTGACCACCACGATTATCGCCGTCCGTATGATGAAGTGTAATCAAGAGATCAATACAGAGAATAAGAAGTCGTATATGGGGTTACTAAGAAAAGGGAGAGAGCAGGGGTAGAAGGGAGCGGGGGGAGGAGAAGAGAGAGGGGGAGAGAAAGAGGGGTGGGGGAGTGTAGGCTGTACGGCGGGTGCTCTCTCGCCTCAATGTAGCGAGCAGCGGTGTCAGAGCGCTTTCAGACTGGAGAGAGTCGGACCGAACGAACTGGGGTTCCCAAATAACGGGAACATAGAGACAGACACACAGACGGATGGCGGGACAGAGCCAAAGAAAATATACCGCATAACGGGTACCGTGTTTGTTTTTCGTTCAGCTTTCGTTTAGTAAAAAAAAAGAAGAAGAAGGTTTATGTATTTATGTTTTATTTATCGATTGATTGCGTTTTAATTACCGACCTGTGAAATAGAGAGGGGGAGGAGCAAAAGCCAGATGGGGGTCCCTGTGTAGCCTTACTTATTATTTAATTATTTAAATGTATCAAATAATTTAATTGTAGGCTATATTTTATCATAATGCTGCTTTGTGTGCATGTATTCGTGAGCTGACCGATAGCAAGACTGCTAATAACCAAATATAAAGAACCCCAAATAACAACTTCACACTGAACAGTTGTTAAGCCTTTCTATTCCGACAATACACCTGCTATAACAGTAAGTTAAAAAAATAGTTTTTTAATGAAAGTAAAACTGGAGAGATATTTATTTAGAAGCTTAAACCAAAGCAAAGCCGATCGAGGAAAAGGAGGCCGCACACCTGTCTTGATAAGCAAAACATATGGAAATACCTTCAAGAATATAAGAAAATAAAATTCGATACAGTTGATATCTAGGATGTTTTGTAGCTACATACAGACCGAACTTTTACCAATGAGAAAATACCAGCGTTAGAGAGTCACACTACGTATTCTGTCAATGACTATCAACAGAAGCCTATTTTACATATAGCTGGCCTGGTGTCCCGACTGTCCGTCTGTGTGTTATTCTCAAGTGATGACCGTTGTCAGATCTATGAAGGGACCATACATCCACATCGATATGACAGAGGCACAAAACCAAAAATGTGAATGTAGCATAGGCTAGATACCAACTCAACCAAATATTCGTACCGCTAAACATATTTTGAAACGTCTACCTGGAAAGCATACGAAGAAAAGCAAAGAAGAACAGAAGACAAGCGCAATTCGAAGAAAACTGCAAATAAAAACCAAGACGACAGCGGATCATGTTTGTTCCCTTGCCGGTGCCGTTCGTCTTTCAGAGAACTGCTTCCGACTTCAGCGCCTGGCGTCTCAAGTCACCGCTGGCTCTACGCTCCAGCTCCGGTAAGACCTTTGCTTATTCCGCTATAGCTGTTTCATTGGCCATGCTCCTCTACATTCCACATGCATGAAAAAAACTGAGTCAGGAAATACCTGTCCACTGAACTAGCAAGTCCTTTAGATCACCTCTTGAATAATCAACAAGGATGAGAACATTTGGCTTGAATTGTTTATTCTCTCCGATTCGAATCACCCGCACTCCCCCCACCCAAAAGACGTTCGAATGTTTGTATAAAAATCCAAAGTGCAAAAAAACATATTATTCCCCAAAAAATTTCAAGGAAATGTGGTTCATTATTTACATCCTTTAAACAGTTGCCTATGTGAGGTGTCCCACGCTGTTCCAAGACCCTTTTCTCTCCCCACTTCCATCCCCATCTGTCTTCTCCGCTCCGTCTGCCTCTGTCTATGCACCCGTCTCTCCCGTTTTCGTCTCTTGGACGGTTAAGGGATTATTCATGTTAATTTATCGATCTGGCGGAGATCGATCCCAGGCCCGCGGAAAAAAAGAGGGACAGATGGTGAGAAATCTTGCGACAAGGCTGGGAGTGGAAAAGATTGAACGAATTACAGGCCATTCTACTTCAATTCTCATATTCTGCGTGAAGTTGATAGTCCTAGTCAACATATGTTATCAATTAATACAATTAGGATTTTTTTTGTTGTTGACTGTTTTGTTGTTGCAACAACATGTGGAGTATAATAACTATCTTGTCTTGAAGCATCTTTGACACTTTTTGGTGGTGGTGGTTCTATCTAACGACGAGAGCGAGGGAAGGGGGGCGGGAAGGTGATGCTGTCCCCGTCTCCATCCAAGTGGAAATTTCAAATGACAGATGGGACCGATTATATGCACTTCTCCCGGGTTGTGATGATCATGCAGGCTATCTCCTTAACTACATGTCACCAGGAGAAAAACGGTTGACATTTTTAATGAGTGCTGGTGGTGGAGGATGGCTTGACAGGTGCCCTGTATGTCCATTGCTTTTGCTGTGACCGAGAGGGGTGGGAAGAGGGGGACAGCCATCATAGGTCATTATTAAATTAAAGGAAAAGGTATAGGTTAGGAGGGAATAATAATGGACACATTTTGGAAGATGTTTAAAATTGAATAAAACAAATGGTGACATTAGTGATGCAGTTGAGGGGAGTTTGCATCTTTTTATTTTGTGAAAAGGGGTTATCCACTGATGATGCGAGATAATAATTGTATCCGCTTATGGGTTTACCCACGTATTTACCCCTAATGTTCAAGGTTGACCCACACATCCCTGGGTAACACGTTTCATAGCTTATTCCAGTATAGAGGTGTGAGTAGCATATAAAGTGAACATACTCCCATATGCATACTTGAATAGAAGGGTATAAGTCAATACTCATCTAAAACATGAGGGCTAGAAAAGTGAATATACCCCCTCTTTTTCTTCTGTCTTCTTTCATTCCTCCAAGTCCCATGAGGAAATGGGTAAAAACATAACACAAAGATGGTCGGTCAGCTAGTAAAGAGCATCTCTCTCTCTCGCTCTCTCTCTCTCTCTCTCTCTCTCTCTCTCTCTCTCTCTCTCGCTCTCTCTCTCACACACTCTCTCTCTCTCTTTCTCGCTCTCGCTCTCTCTCTCACACACTCTCTCGCTCTCTCTCGCTCTCTCTCGCTCTCTCTCGCTCTCTCTCGCTCTCTCTCTTACACACTCTCACACACTCTCTCGCTCTCTCTCGCTCTCTCTCAATCTCTCTCTCGCTCTCTCTCAATCTCTCTCTCGCTCTCTCTTGCTCTCTCTCAATCTCTCTCTCGCTCTCTCTGGCTCTCGGTCGAGTTGCCTGGCCTTCTGATCTAAAGATCAGATGATGGAGAGAGAGGGGGCTGCTGGGGGTTCAATCCCAGCATGCTTAGGGAGAGAGAGAGAGATGCCAAAGTGGGGGTGTTAAGGAGTGAAATAACTGGAGAAAGAGGGAGAGAGATTGGGCTACCAAGTGTATCTAAGCTAAGAACTCATGGGTTGCGTTGAATGCTGTATTTATGGCAAACCCACTAACCCCATAAAAGGGTTTTTCCGGACACCATTTCGACGGCAGTTTGTATTATCGTGGTGTTTTTGTTCGGATTTGCATGTCCAGTCAGAAAACACCGCATTAGGCAAAATGAGATTGGCTCAGATTTGGAGTTCAGATTTGGTTTGAAATGCATTTGGAATTGGTTTAAGGGTCAGTTTGCAAGTTTAGAAGAAGCTGAAGTATAGTATCAGAGGTATATGTGTAGAAGTAATAACATAGTAATACCCTATTAATAGTAATAGCATATGTTATTATATCCATAGAAAGATGAGGGAAATGTTACCGAAGTCTAATTGCAATAGATGGTTTTGGCAGAAATAAGTCAGGTACTTGACCTGCCATTACCCCGTTAGTGCCTTAGGCTTTGACGTTGGTCGAAGCCAGAACAAAGAAAACAAAATGCTTTTTTATTTAGCTTTAAAAGTTCCAGAGTTCTTTTTGCCCATGAAAAGCCATCAAATTCAGAGTGAGTCTGTCTGTCTGGTGAGAAACTGTGAATGTTTTGCAGCAGTGGTGATTCTTGCAGTCATCGAGTAAACTCCATGTTTTGACTGTCCAGGCAAATTTTCATCGAAATGACGTGGAAACAACGTTGGTTAAACCAGTGTGCGCCCAGTGGGTAGAGTTTATTTGAAGAGTTCACAGTTGCAGAGGCATAATATCTAACAGGATACATTTCTGCTCCAGCTATCCGACCACTCCACCACACACTGTTACCTCCATGCTGCTATAGAACTGCCTCCAGCCCACACCCCAACTCCTCACCTCTCTCTGTCCAGGAGGAGGCTGTGCACCTGGGCTTGGCGAGGGGAGAGAGGGGGGTGGATGGGTGAAGGCTTGGAGGCCTGCATTAACTGGTTAGTATTTGTGTGTGTGTGACAGCTCGGGTCTGCGAGAGAGGACGGACAGGTTGTGTACTTGATAACCTCACATTGAGGGAAATTATAGAGTTGTTTTATCTGAACCAGTAAGAATTCACAGTTTTTTTTAACCTTGCTCTGCTATTGATCAGGCTTCATTGACTACTCACTGTGTGTGTGTGTGTGTGTGTGTGTGTGTGTGTGTGTGTGTGTGTGTGTATAGATCGGATTTAAGCGGAACTTCAGCGAGTCCCAGTGCTAACATGATTGCGAATGACAATATGTCCACCAGGGTTTGTTAGGGACATAATGGGGAATCAATAAACACAACAGAGATGTCAATACAACATGCTTTATTGCATTAAGCCACCTCTCCCATCTCTGCCCCTAACACCGACCCACTCTATTTGTCTCTAGCTGCCTCTCTCTTAAACACACAGTCACACACACACTTGATTTTTTTACATTTTTTTTTAGGTCTGACGATAATGAACTCACTGCAGACCACTGATGTAGACTAGCTGTAGAGATGAGAAATATAAACGGACCTCTAGATCAGTGTTTCCCGACCCTGGTCCTCGAGTATCTCCATCATTACACATCTTCGTTGTAGCCCTGGACAAACACCCTATTGAGGGCTTGATGGTTAGTTAACAAGTTGAATCAGGTGTGCTTGTCCAGGGTTACAATACAAATGTGTGCTGTTGGGGATACTGGAGGACCAGGGTTGGGGAACACTGCTCTAGATATGGGAGGTAGATTTCGGCTCCCTAGCTTGGCTCCTACTGCCCATGTTACCATGGATACATTCATAGGCCATTAGATACATATAGTAATAAAGGTGAACACTGTCTCTCTTCTCTCTCTCCCTCCTCCACTCAGCTTCCCTTCAGAGCCTTGATGGTCACAAAGACCATTAGGAGCCAAATTGGCCTTATTCAGGACACAATGCTATATTTGACTAGCCTGAGTGAATTTGTGTACCGGTGTGTGCACGTCCTTGTACATCTTTGTGTGTGTCTATGTGTGTCTCCATGCAAGTGTCTTTGTGCATCTTTGCGTGCGTGTGTGGAATCTTTTGAGAGTGTGTGAGTGCCAGTGTCCATCGCACATTACCCAAAGGATCGGCAAGCACAGCAGGGCCTCCTTTTTCAATGCATAAACCTCTCAGTGTTCAATGGTCAGTGTCTGTACGCCCGTGGAATGGAACTCATTCTCAACCCTTAATCGAATGCACTTGGTCACAGGCCCCCTTTTCTCAAACAAACAAATAGCGTACAGCGTACAAGCAGGCACGTTGTAGTAAGTCATGTTTGTGCCCACATCTCATTCTACACTCCCCTCTCCCTCCCACAATACATTGCCTTGGCCCTGCAATAGTACTGGAGATGAATAGACTAGCGAGCTAGCCCGCCGACTACGCCATAGTAAAAAACCTGCAGGCTTTTCTGCTGATTAGCGGCTGATCTGGGGTCAGGGTTAGCCACCTCTTAATTAAACAGAATAATTTGGTTTCACACTGTACAGCAACATAACACTGGGAGAGAGGAGGGCGGTGCTTCGGCCCTTTGTGACACACGCCAGGCTGTTATCCCATCCCCTCTTGTGTGCTTCTCAATGAGGCCTGGAATGAAAAGAGGGAAAAGTGCCCTGAAGGAAAAAAGGGCCTGCTCTTTTGATTCCCGGGGGCTTATCATAACGAGGAAGAATGTGGGACTTTTTTCTGTTTTAGGAAGCGAATAGCGCCGGGGCTAAAGCACCTTGCTGATGAATTCAACTTTAGTTAGGGTGAGATTAAAAGGAAAAGAGAAGGATGCACAGTGTGTGTGTGTGTGTGTGTGTGTGTGTGTGTGTGTAGTGTAGCTCCACTCCTCTGCACACATGTTGGCAACAACAAACCGTATAGTTGGATTGAATAGACCCCAGAAACGTATCCTTTGTGTGGCCGGTTCATGTGTTTGTGTGGCCGGTTCATGTGTTTGTGTGGCCGGTTCATGTGTTTGTGTGGCCGGTTCATGTGCTTGTGTGGCCGGTTCATGTGCTTGTGTGGCCGGTTCATGTTTTTGTGTGGCCGGTTCATGTGCTTGTGTGGCCGGTTCATGTGCTTGTGTGGCCGGTTCATGTGCTTGTGTGGCCGGTTCATGTGCTTGTGTGGCCGGTTCATGTGCTTGTGTGGCCGGTTCATGTGCTTGTGTGGCCGGTTCATGTGCTTGTGTGGCCGGTTCATGTGCTTGTGTGGCCGGTTCATGTGCTTGTGTGGCCGGTTCATGTGCTTGTGTGGCCGGTTCATGTGCTTGTGTGGCCGGTTCATGTGCTTGTGTGGCCGGTTCATGTGTTTGTGTGGCCGGTTCATGTGTTTGTGTGGCCGGTTCATGTGTTTGTGTGCCTTGGCGGACAGACTGTTGCGCCGGTTGATACTTTTAGGTGATTAAAAGGGACTTGGTCCTGTTTGATTGAATGCCACCCCCCTCCCCCATTCCCCTCCACTGGTTAGGGCCGTTTTGGGAGAGATTTAGGCCCCCCCCCAATTTAATTTAGCGGATGGGAGTTATGATAATGAACGGATGGAAGAGGGGGGGGGGGGGGGGGGGGGTTGGAGGGATGGATGGATGGAGGGGGGGAAGGAGGGAGGGGAGGGTTCCCTTATTTACCTCAGGGACACTCTGTCCTTCCTTCCTCCCTCCTGCCGTTGCGAGTGCAAGGGGTGACTGCCAGGGGTTTGAGTGAAAAATGTAATATCATGCACCCACAAATGTATGCGTGCAGCAGACAGAAGTAACGTGACAACAATGGAGCGGAGGCTCTGCGTCCAGCTTTTAATAAATCGGAGTGGTCGGGCGCTTCAAACTCTTCTGCTGTGGGCTTTCACATCCCCCACCCCCCCATCCAACCCCACCCCAGCCCCTCCCATTCTCAAATGCAGATGCACTTTAGATACACGGCACACTCACATGTTTCCACTCACACATGCAGTATGTATGTCTGTACATACACAGGAATGTATTAACACTTGGTTGGACCAGAGTACCTGGAGGCTGTAGACAAGAGTACAGATACACAGATGCTACAGACACACCAAACTCATGCTCGTGTATGAACAATCAGATACCAATAGGCCATTGAGGAGTTTTAGTGTCTACTGAGTGTGCTCACAAAGGGTAGTCGGCCTTTAATACGGACACACATTTGCTTATCGGAAGGAAAAAGTCCTTTCCTCTGTTCCGTGCCCGCCGCCTTATCACAGTCCCCCTCTGTTCTTTTTCATCCTCTCGTTTTGCTCCAGGAGAGGAGTGCTCCGTCCTGAAATGAAATGAATCTGTTGTAGTACACCGCCACCTCCTCTCCCCCTAGCTCCCTCTCTCTCTCTCCCCCCTCTTTCCCCCTACCCCCAGCTCAATGTCATTCTCTCTTTACAGTATGGGGAGGGTTGAAGTCGTCACTTTAACCTCTCCATATTGGATATGAATCTTTTAGCCAGCCTCACTCTCGCAGTAATACTCCGAGAGCCCTAATCCACACACACATTTACACTTGCATGTTCTCACACACACACACACACACACGCACGCACGCACGCACACACACACACACACACACACACACACACACACACACACACACACACACACACACACACACACACACACACACACACACACACACACACACACACACACACACACACACACACACACACACACACACACACAAACCATCCTCTGGCCTTTTCTCCGGGGGGCTTCAATCAAACACATGGTTATAAATCTGTGTGCCTCACCAATGCAGCAGCAGCAACACTTTTTAAAGGCTACATCATTTTGAAGGCCCCTAGTGTGACAATAGGTATTTAGAGGCCTCTTTCCAGCCTTTCTTCTCCTCACAGCATATTGTTGTAGCCTATTTGGGCTGTGGCCTTGGTTGAAGCTACCCTTTATTAGGAGGAGTGTATTGAATGAGGAGGAGCCTGCATTGCAGAAAGAAGATAGAGAGCTACTTCTCCCTTCTCCCTAATTGCACCCCTCAGGGATTTGGGAGTGAAAGCATGCATGCATAGTGCTGAAGTAGGATAGGTAAAGCTGAAACCCCCATCACTACTCCACCGTATGAATATGGTAAATCTCCCGTCCGCTCGTGGCATAATTCTCTATAGAAAATGGGTCCTAGTATACCGGTATTCCTAAGGGGGATTTCCTAAGAAGATTCTGTTATTTAGGCTAGCTCTCCCTTCTCCTTTTTCTGGGGGGGGGGGGGGGGGTTAAAAGGCTAGCTAGCTGCTGCCCAATCCAACTATCACAGTGTCGCACACAGACCAGAACTGCTGTTGTAGACCCAATGTTCACTCACTAGCCCTATCGCTATCTTCTTCAGTCCGCGCATGGCTTTTTGCAGTCGTCGTTCCCCATCCCTACGCCTCTGTGTAGCTAGCTAGCCGGAGCAAGGTACATTTAGTCGCTGCCCTAAGGTAGTACAGACCGTGGTCAGGCACTGATGATTTTAAACAGATCATTTGCATTCTTAACATTTCCACTGGAATTAGCTTAGAGTTATTGCCTACTCCCCGTTGACCTTTAATAGATGGGCGAATCTGTGCTAGACTAAACGGGTCAATTCGAAGATGTCTCAATATAATGCATAATGAGTCTGACTATCTGTTTACGAATTCATATTTTATTGTGCCAAACATGCTAAATATTGAATGGAGAAATAACGTGTGTTGTCCGTACAGACGTCCCCTAAATAGGCTTCAATCCCCATGTCCCCCTGCTAGATATGCACAAATATTAGCGTTTGAATTTAGCCATGCTAAAATATGAATGCTAGTATCCTCAGATGCTACGTGCCTCAATCACGTGAGCTGAGGCGTGAGTATGCTTTTAGATGAAATGGGCTAAGTGTGTGTGTTTACCAGCCCCCCTCTTGGAGCAAAGTCTGTGGCCCTAACCCCTCTGCCCTCTTTTGTTTCGCTGTGAGGGGTGCAGGGGGGGTCCGGTGGGCTGACCTCTGACCTTTTTCCCCTCCTCACTGCCCCTCCCTCTGTTCTCCCTCCTTCTGCTAATTCATATGCAGCCGTCCCATCAACCCCCATTCTATTCTCCTCTTTCATCTGTCCACGCCTGGCCTATCTGTTGTGTCACGTCTCAAGTTCAAGGCCCGGAGCTTCGCAGTAGTTGGGCTATGCTGGCCATGACATTGAGTGAATTAGCTGTCTACTCTTTACATTAAAGACACCGATGAAGATATTTAGACATTGGGGTTAGAAGTGATTTTTTTATAAAGGGGGCTTGAAATGAAGAAATGGTGTTACATTTTTGTTATGGACTCAAAGTGCAATATAAGTGGAACGGATGTTGGAAAGGCTTTCTGAGCAGATAGAGAATGAGCAGATGGGATCCAGATTAGTTGGATATCCACTGAGACTAGTTTGTTTTGTGATACAATTCTTAGTCAGATCGTTAGTTTGATATTTTCTTTGTTACATTTGCTAGTGTTTCACGTACAGGCTTTCCAGTCCCGTGTGGCTCAGTTGGTAGAGCATGGCGCTTGCAACACCAAGGGTTGTGGATTTGATTCCCACGCGGGACCAGTATGAAGAAATAAAAAAGTTGGAAAATATATGCTCTCACTCTGCATAAAGAGCATTTGCTAAATGACAAAAATATAAACTCATGTGCACACACACACTGTTTGTGCAAATGCACACACTCCATTGCCAATGCTAGTACTTCTATGGTTCTCATTGACATTGAACATAACATGAGGACCAAATGTAAAATCACTATGAGAAAATGTCTCTATTGTGGACCCACACTGGAAGAAAAAGCCAAATGATCGCAATGAATGAAAATGGCCATTGGGTAAAACCCACATTCTGCGTTCTTTGTGGAAATTGCAGCTACACATCTCCCAAGGATGCCCGTCTGAATGCATTGTGGGAAGCAATTTGTGGCACCTCCGAGTGTTAGCAAATGACTGTGCTCATGGTATTCCTGGTCATAATGGAGCGCCGAGTAGCATAATTGAATGATTATTAAGGTGAACTCCAGGTGGTGCTCCTTTTTCACATTTTTTACTCTTTTTTTTTTTTAATGGTTCGTTGTAAACTATTTAAAGGGGGTGAGCGAGAGCAGTAGAGAAAGAAGGCGTAAGCAGGGATCAAACCCCCGCCGGCTGGGGGGCATATACAGTCCAGGGTCGGCAGCACTAATACCGTACGAGCCCCCGGCACTATACGACTGTATTTCAGGCACAAAGACCCTGTATTTCCCCGTAGTTTACCCTGTATTTCATCACATAGGAGAATATGATACTCTTTAGGTAACCTGTCAAATCTTTCTTTATGTCATGGCTTGGTAACAGCTGAGCCCCGCCCAGAGGAACTACTACGTAGGGGACCGGGAACTCTTGGCAGTCAAGAAGGCTCTGAAGGCGTAGAGGCACTGGCTGGAGGGGTCCAAGCACCCTTCCTGGTGTGGACGGACCACCGCAACCTGGAGTACATCAGGGCAGCGAAGAGGCTAAACCCGAGACAGGCCAGTTGGGCACTATTCTTCGCCAGGTTCCAATTCACGATTTCCTATAGGCCAGTCTCGAAGAATGTGAAGAAGGACGCCCTGTCTCGCCTCTATGACGCAGAGGAGAGGCAGGGAGAGAAGAACCCCATCATCCCTCCGTTCCGCATCATCACGCCAGTGGTATGGGATGTGGACGCCGACATACGGCAGGCCCTGCGTACAGAACCCGCACCTGTACAGTGCCCGGAGAACTGCGCCTACGTGCCCACAGGTGTGCTGGACCGCCTCCTTTCCTGTGTCGGGCCATCCTGGGATAGGCTGTACCATCGCCTGCCTGACAGAGAAGTACTGGTGGCCCACCTGGCTAGGGACGTCCAGGTTTACGTCTCTTCCTGCTCCATCAGTGCTCAGTCACGCAGACACCTCCTTTATGGAAAGCTCCTTCCCCTGCCGGTTCCACAACGACCCTGGTCTAACCTCTCGTGGACATTGTCACTAACATTTCCACCTCCCAGGGGAACACCACCTTTCTCGTCATTGTGGACCAATTTTCCAAAGCTTGTCGCCTCCGTCCTCTGCCTGGGCTTCCGTCGGCCATGCAAACCGTGCAGGCTCTTTTCACGCATGTCTTCTGGCACTATGGGATCCCAAAGAATATTGTGTCAGATCGTGGCCCTCAGTTCACCTCAGGGTATGGAAGGCGTTCATGGAACGCCTGGGGGTCACAGTCTCACCTCCAGGTATTGGGTGTGGAATTGACGAGAGACAGGGTGCTGAAATGACTAGAGAGGACAGGGTGCTGAAATGACTAGAGAGGACAGGGTGCTGAAATGACTAGAGAGACATGGTGCTGAAATTACTAGTCACATGGTGCTGAAATGACTAGAGAGAGGGTGCTGAAATGACAAGAGAGACATTGTGCTGAAATTACTAGTCACATGGTGCTGGAATTACTAAAGAGACAGGGTGCTGAAATGACCAGAGAGACAGGGTGCTGAAATGACCAGAGAGACAGGGTGCTGAAATGACCAGAGAGACAGGGTGCTGAAATGACCAGAGAGACATGGTGCTGAAATGACCAGAGAGACATGGTGCTGAAATGACCAGAGAGACATGGTGCTGAAATGACCAGAGAGACAGGGTGCTGAAATGACCAGAGAGACAGGGTGCTGAAATGACCAGAGAGACATGGTGCTGAAATGACCAGAGAGACAGGGTGCTGAAATGACCAGAGAGACATGGTGCTGAAATGACCAGAGAGACAGGGTGCTGGAATTACTAAAGAGACGGTGCTGAAATTACTAGAGAGACAGGGTGCTGAAATTACTAGAGAAACAGGGTGCTGAAATGACCAGAGAGATAGGGTGCTGAAATGACCAGAGAGACAGGGTGCTGGAATGACTAGAGAGACATGGTGCTGAAATGACCAGAGAGACAGGGTGCTGGAATTACTAAAGAGACAGGGTGCTGAAATGACCAGAGAGACAGGGTACTGAAATGACTAGAGAGACATGGTGCTGAAATGACCAGAGAGACAGGGTGCTGGAATTACTAAAGAGACAGGGTGCTGAAATGACTAGAGAGACAGGGTACAGGAAAAGAGCGAGTGTAAACCTCGTTGAACGACGCAGGACGATACCCGTAAAACACAATATATAAAGCCCACCGCATAACAGCTGCACCAACGCATAGGGACTCACACCACCAACAGACATGGGAACAATAACCGGCAAAGACAGCGAGAACAGAGGGCACATATATAACATACTAATCAGGGGAAATGGGAACCAGGTGTGTGTAATCAGACAAGACAGTCCGGGGTTGATGATAATGGATCCCGTTCAGTGAAGCCTAGAAAGCCAACGACGTAGACCTCCGGAACTGGTGAACAGAATGAGCAGCAGTACCGGGGGGGAGGGGGGGGGGGGGGTCCGTGTCAAATGATGTGCAGTTTTCCTTTACACTTCCATCTTATCACTCTATATTTATTGAATATGATGAATTATGTTTTTCACATGCATGTACATAATTATTAGCATCATTTGTAAATGAGTTTTAATTGATATACCGTACGTTATCAAATGATTGGGTAGACAATTGTTGTGCCAGTAAATCTGGAAGACAGACGTAATACATGAACAAGCTATTATTGGCTCTGAATACTTATGTAGATAAGGTATTTCTGTTTTGTTATTTTATGAATTCGTAAAAATGGCCAAAAACCTGTTTTTAATGGGGTATTGTGTGTAAATTGTTGAGGGAAAAAAATCTATTTAATACATTTTAGAATAAGGCTGTAAGGTAACAAAATTTGGAAAAAGTCAAGGGGTCTGAATACTTCCCGAATGCGCTGTACAAGCTGTTGTATATGTTTATATTTGGATACACCGCCTCACACCTTACAAGAAAACGTTCCTTTACTAATGAACCCAATTGTTTTTTAACAGTTTTGTTTCTCATTGAATTTTGGGGCAGCACCCAATAAACTCAATCAAACGACAGGAGTTTTATTTCACACATCATATCTCTCATTTCTCTTGCACACTCTCTCGCTCATGTAATGAGCACTACTGTACTTAAGAGGGGCTGTAGGTAGGATAGCAGGCTAGGAAATGAGAAATGACCCCCTCCAACACTCCTCTCCTTGATCCTTCCCCCAGGAAAGAATGAGAGAAAGAGAAGAGAGAGGTAGGAGGGATGGGTCGGATGAAGGGGGACAGACAGAAGGCATTAAAATTCATGGGCTTTTTATTTTCTGTGCTGAAAATCAATACTGTCTACTATGGATGAGGTGAACAGTGGACAAAAGTGGTTGCGGGGCCAGGGAGGGAGGGAGGAGTGGAGGAGAGGAGGGGGGGGGGGGGGGGGGGGGGGGGGGGTCGTCAATATTACCAGTGACACAGCCACTGCAGGCCAAGGTAAAAATAGGGCTGGACAGTGATGGGGGAGGGGAACCAAGGGTTCATTAAGTCTGACCAACGGTGTTGGCTGCACAACAGGCCCTATTGTCTGAGCATCAGGACACACCAAACAGCACCCCCACACACACCAGAAAAGTCCAGCCCTGACAGAGGACCATATAGGATTGTACATGTGCATACATATACCTGTCAGTCGGAATGCTTTGAAACAACACTCCTTGCCGTTCTATAGTGGTGGTAGTGGTGAGCTAGAGGGAAGATCTCCGCTGCACACACACACACACACACACACACACACACATATATATATATATATATATATATGTATATAGAATGAGGACCGGTGGTTACTATGGCGATAGGTGTGCGCTAGGGCCGGTGGTTTTGAGGCGTAAACCGTCATAAATAATGGATCCACATTGAAATGCAACAGGTTGCACCTCTGGCATGTTGGGTAAAATTGGCTTTTTGAAAATGTATTTTTCATAAGGATCGTCTCTGCACACGTGGGCTTTCCCATTTACATACGTTTGCATTTGAAATTTCCTCAACAGGTCAACGAGAATAGATAAGGGTTTATTAAATTCAGTCACTCACCAATTGGGTGCCAAAGCAATATCAAAGTGACAACTAGTAACTAGAATGTCTTGTGCGTAATATTTTCCAAACGGAATTGATTTTGCCGCAGTTAGAACGTTTTATGCCAAGTGAAAAGCTGGAAAATAAATTGTTACATCTTTACGTAATTATATTGAATCTCACATCATTCTGACTCTTTATCCCATTAATAGATATCAAATACATTTTAGAATGAGGCTGCAATGATGAACTTACAGTAACATTATTTATCAATTTTGATCAATATTGATCATTATTTATATATATTTTTTGCCAATACGGTGGTGTATTCTTCATACTCAGGTGTGTCCTCAGGAGAAACATGCCAACGTCAGCTGAAGAAATGAGCTGGATATTCAGTCAGAATATGGATGAGGCAGCTAACTCAATATGACTGAGAGAGAGTTGGTGTGTGGAGACTTTTTGAACATCATAGTATAAGAATATTTGAGTGAAGGTTGGACATATGAGTTTTTAGGGCACTTGGGAGTTGGAGTGAGTGAAATGTCATATAGGATGTATGCGGTGTGAATGCATGTGCCTGCATGCTTACATGTGGTGCATAACTGTGTGGGCACTATATTAGGAGAACAGTATCCACGGCTAGATAATGCCAATAGCATTGGTTATTTCTCTATGTACCAGAGTATGGTCCACTTAGCTCCCCGAGAAGGCAAAGTGCACAGAGTCAGAGTCTCGGACTCCGTCTGCGTATTGATAGGTAGGCTAATAAGTAGGCGTCCAGTCTAGGCAGGTGCAAGATGGATGTCGTGGATGGGAGGAACCATTTGAAGTGGCAATGTGTCTGGTTGGCAGTGGGCCAGGGCATCAATAAAGCCAACTAGAGTTTGAGAGCCAGTGAGAGCCATTGAAGGTCCATTTGTCTCAGGCGCAACAGCACTCCCCTGGACCCCGCAGTGACACAACCCCAAATTAGAACCACGGTGGTGGTATAGCACAGCCTCATTAACACTATACTGCAGGGGATGGTGCTCTGTGTGTGTGTGTGTGTGTGTGTGTGTGTGTGTGTGTGTGCGTACGTCTGTGTGTGTGTGCAACTAATGAATTGCATAGATAGAAGTGTCTCATTATGTGAAATAACATAGTAGTTATTGTTTGTGTTAACATGTAGTAGTTATTGTGCGTGTTAAAATATAGTAGTTATTGTGCGTGTTAAAATATAGTACTTATTGTTTGTGGTAACATATAGCAGTAATTGTGCGTGTTAACGTATAGTAGTTATTGTGTATGTTAATATATAATAGTTATTGTGCTTGTCAGCATATAGTAGTTATTGTTTGTGTTAACAAAGAGTAGTTATTGTGCGTTTTAACAAATAGTAGTTCTTGTTTGTGTCAACATATAGTAGACATAGTGTGTTAACACAAACTATATCTACTATATGTTAACATATAGTAGATATAGTTTGTGTTAACATATAGTAGTTATTGTTCTGGGTAACATATACTATTTATTGTTTTTGTTAACATATAATAGTTATTGTTTGTGTTAACATGTAGTAGTTATTGTGTATGTTAACATATAGTAGATATTGTGCATGTAAACACATGGTAGTTATTTTGTGTGTTAACATATAGTAGTTATTGTGTGTGTTAACATATAGTAGATATAGTTTGTGTTAACATATAGTAGTTATTGTTTGTGTTAACATATAGTAGTTATTGTTTGTGTTAACATATAGTAGTTATTGTTTGTGTTAACATGTAGTAGTTATTGTGCGTGTAAACACATAGTATTTATTTTGTGTGTTAACATATAGTAGTTATTATGTGTGTTAACATATAGTAGTTATGTTGCATGTTAACATATAGTAGTTATTATGTGTGTTAACATATAGTAGTTATTATGTGTGTTAACATATAGTAGTTATTATGTGTGTTAACATATAGTAGTTATGTTGCATGTTAACATATAGTAGTTATTATGTGTGTTAACATATAGTAGTTATTATGTGTGTTAACATATAGTAGTTATTATGTGTGTTAACATATAGTAGTTATGTTGCATGTTAACATATAGTAGTTATTATGTGTGTTAACACATAGTAGATATAGTTTGTTAACATATAGTAGTTATTGTTCGGGTTAACATATACTATTTATTGTTTGTGTTAATATATAGTAGTTATTGTATATTTTAACATATAGTAGTTATTGTGCTTGTTAACATATAATAATTATTGTTTGTGTTAACATGTACTAGTTTTTGTGCATTTTAACATGTAGTAGTAATTGTGAGTGTAAACACATTGTAGTTATGTTGCGTGGTAACATGTGGAAGTTATTGTTTGCGTTAACATATTGTAGATATTGTGCGTGTTAACATGTAGTTATTTTTTGTGTTAACATATAGTAGTTATTGTGTGTGTTAACATATAGTAGTTATTGTGTGTGTTAACATATAGTAGTTATTGTGTGTGTTAACATATAGTAGTTATTGTGTGTGTTAACATATAATAGTTATGTTGCATGTTAACATATAGTAGTTATTGTGTGTGTTAACATATAGTAGTTATTGTGTGTGTTAACATATAATAGTTATGTTGCGTATTAACATATAGTAGTTATTGTGTGTGTTAACATATAATAGTTATGTTGCATGTTAACATATAGTAGTTATTTTTTGTGTTAACATATAGTAGTTATTGTGTGTGTTAACATATAGTAGTTATTGTGTGTGTTAACATATAATAGTTATGTTGCATGTTAACATATAGTAGTTATTGTTTGTGGTAACATATAGTAGTTATTGTGTGTGTTAACATATAATAGTTATGTTGCATGTTAACATATAGTAGTTATTGTTTGTGGTAACATATAGTAGTTATTGTTTGTGTTAACATATAGTAGTTATTGTGCGTGTTAACATGTTGTTGTTTGGGTTAACACATAGTAGTAATTGTTTGTGTTAACATACAGTAGGTATTGTTTGTGTTAACATATAGTAGAAATTGTTTGTGTTAACATAAAGTAGTTGTGCGTGTTGACATGTAGTAGTTATTGTTCATGTTAACATAAAGTAGTTATTGTGAGTTTTACCATATAGTAGCCATTGTTTGTATTAACTTATAGTACTTATTTTTTGTGTTAACATACAGTAGGTATTGTTTGTGTTAACATCCAGTAGAAATTGTTTGTGTTAACATAAAGTAGTTGTGCGTGTTGACATGTAGTAGTTATTGTTCATGTTAACATAAAGTAGTTATTGTGAGTTTTACCATATAGTAGCCATTGTTTGTATTAACTTATAGTACTTATTTTTTGTGTTAACATATAGTAGTTATTGTTTGTGTTAACATATAGTAGTTATTGTTTGTGTTAACATATAGTAGTTATTGTTTGTGTTAACATATGGTAGTTATTGTTTGTGTTAACATATAGTAGTTATTGTTTGTGTTAACATATAGTAGTTATTGTTTGTGTTAACATATAGTAGTTATTGTTTGTGTTAACATATAGTAGTTATTGTTTGTGTTAACATATAGTAGTTATTGTTTGTTCTAACATATGGTATTTATTGTGAGTGTTAACATACAGGAGTTATGTTGCGTTTTAACATATAGTAGTTATTGTGCAAGTTAAGATATAGTAGGTATGTTCCGTTTTAATATATTGTAGTTATTGTTAACATATAGTACGTGATCAGCCCATGGCACTCTGGCAGGCCTCTGTTTGAATCAGCTCTCATTCGCCCCCACCTCACAGTAGAAGCCTCAAACAAGGTTTTAAAGACTGTTGACTTCAAGTGGAAACCTTCGGAAGTGCTATATGACCCCATAGACTCTGTATATTCGATAGGCAATGAGTTGAAAAACTACAAATCTCAGATTTCCCACTTCCTGGTTGGATTTTTCTCAGGTTTTTGCCTGCCATATGAGTTCTTTTATACTCACATACATCATTCACACAGTTTTAGAAACTTCACTATCCAATACTACTAATAATATGCATATATTAGCTTCTGGGCCTGAGGAGTAGGAAGTTTACTCTGGGCACGCTTTTTCACATTCACATCCGAATGTGAAAATGCTGCCCCCTATCCCAAACAGGTTTTAATGTGCGTTTTAACATATGGTAGTTATTGTTTGTGTTAACTTATAATAGTCATTGTGAGTGTTACCATGTAGTAGTTATTGTGCGTGTTAACATATAGTAATTATTGTGCGTGTTAACATGTAGTAGTTATTGTTTGTGTTAACATATAGTAGTTATTGTGTGTGTTAACATATAGTAGTTATGTTGCGTTTCATATATAGTAGTTATTGTTTGTGTTAACATATAGTAGTTATTGTTTGTGTTAACATGTAGTAGTTATTGTGCGTGTTAACATGTAGTATTATTGTGAGTGTTTCCATATAGTAGTTATTGTTTGTGTTAACATATAGTAGTTATTGTTTGTGTTAACATGTAGTAGTTATTGTGAGTGTTTCCATATAGTAGTTATTGTGAGTGTTTCCATATAATAGTTATTGTTTGTGTTAACATATAGTAGTTATTGTTTGTGTTAACATGTAGTAGTTATTGTGAGTGTTTCCATATAGTAGTTATTGTTTGTGTTAACATATAGTAGTTATTGTTTGTGTTAACATGTAGTAGTTATTGTGAGTGTTAACATATAGTAGTTATTGTGAGTGTTTCCATATAATAGTTATTGTTTGTGTTAACATATAGTAGTTATTGTTTGTGTTAACATGTAGTAGTTATTGTGAGTGTTTCCATATAGTAGTTATTGTGCGTGTTAACATATAGTAGTTATTGTTTGTGTTAACATGTAGTAGTTATTGTGAGTGTTTCCATTTGGTAGTTATTGTTTGTGTTAACATATAGTAGTTATTGTTTGTGTTAACATGTAGTAGTTATTGTTTGTGTTAACATGTAGTAGTTATTGTTTGTGTTAACGTATAGTAGTTATTGTTTGTGTTAACATGTAGTAGTTATTGTGAGTGTTTCCATATAGTAGTTATTGTGCGTGTTAACATATAGTAGTTATTGTTTGTGTTAACTTATAGTAGTTGTTGTGCGTGTTAACATAAAGTAGTTATTGTGCATGTGTCACGCCCTGACCTTAGAGAGCTTTTTATGTCTCTATTTTGGTTTGGTCAGGGTGTGATTTGGGTGGGCATTCTATGTTCTATTTTCTATGTTTTTGTATTTCCTTGTTTTGGCCAGGTATGGTCTCAATCAGGGACAGCTGTCATTTGTTGTCTCTGATTGGGAATCATACTTTGGTAGCTTTTTTCCCCTTTGTTATTTGTCGGAAGTTGACTTTTGTTAGTGGCACTATAGCCCTGTAAGCTTCACGTTTGTTTCTTCGTATGTTGTTTTGTAGGCGACATTTTAAATAAAAAGGAAAATGTACACTCAACACGCTGCAATATGGTACACTTCCTTCGACGGCCGTGACAGCATGGAAACATATAGTAGTTATTGTACATGGTAACATAGTAGTAATTGTGAGTGTTACCATATAGTAGTCATTTTTTGTGTTAACATATAGTAGTTATTGTTTGTGGTAACATATCGTTGTTATTGTGCGTGTTAACATATAGTAGTTATTTTTTTTGTTAACATATAGGAGTTATGTTGTGTGTTAATATATAGTAGTTATTGTTTATAATATAGTAGTCATTGTTTGTGTTACCATATAGTAGTCATTTTTTGCGTTAACATATAGTAGTTATTTTTTTTGTTAACATATAGGAGTTATGTTGTGTGTTAATATATAGTAGTTATTGTTTATAATATAGTAGTCATTGTTTGTGTTACCATATAGTAGTCATTTTTTGCGTTAACATATAGTAGTTATTGTTTTTGTTAACATATAGGAGTTATGTTGTGTGTTAATATATAGTAGTTATTGTTTATAATATAGTAGTTATTGTTTGTGTTAACATATAGTAGTTTTTTTGCGTGTTAACATATAGTAGTTATTGTTTGTGTTAACATGTAGTAGTTATGTTGCGTGTTAACATATAGTAGTTATTGTTTGTGTTAACATGTAGTAGTTATGTTGCATGTTAACATATAGTAGTTATGTTGCATGTTAACATATAGTAGTTATGTTGCATGTTAACATATAGTAGTTATTGTTTGTGTTAACATATAGTAGTTATTGTTTGTGTTAACATATAGTAGTTATGTTGCATGTTAACATATAGTAGTTATTGTTTGTGTTAACATATAGTAGTTATTGTTTGTGTTAACATATAGTAGTTATGTTGCATGTTAATATATAGTAGTTATTGTTTGTGTTAACATACAGGAGCAATTGTTTGTGTAATCATGTAGTAGTTATTGTGCATGTTAACATGTAGTAGTTATTGTGCGTGTTAACATATTGGAGTTATTGTTTCTATTAACATGCAGTAGTTATTGTTTGTGTTTACATGAAGTAGTTATTGTTTCTATTAACATGCAGTAGTTATTGTTTGTGTTTACATGAAGTAGTTATTGTTTCTATTAACATGCAGTAGTTATTGTTTGTGTTTACATGAAGTAGTTATTGTTTCTATTAACATGCAGTAGTTATTGTTTGTGTTTACATGAAGTAGTTATTGTTTGTGTTTACATGAAGTAGTTATTGTTTCTATTAACATGCAGTAGTTATTGTTTGTGTTTACATGAAGTAGTTATTGTGCGTGTTACCATATCGTAGTTATTGTGTGTGTTAACATATAGTAGTTATTGTGCATGTTAACATATAGTAGTTATTGTGCATGTTAACATATAGTAGTTATTGTGCATGTTTACAAATAGTAGTTATTGTTTGTGGTAACATATAGTAGTTATTGTGAGTGTTAACATATAGACATTATCTATTGTGTTAACATACAGTAGTTATTGTGCGTGTTAACGTATAGTAGCTTTTGTGCCTGTTAACATATGGTAGCTATTGTGCATGTTTACAAATAGTAGTTATTGTGCATGTTAACATATAGTAGTTATTGTGCATGTTTACAAATAGTAGTTATTTTGCACGTGAACATATTTTAGTTCTTGTTTGTGTTAACGTACATTAGGGACTGTTTGTGTTAAGATATAGTAGTTTTTGTGCAAGTTAACATATAGTAGTTATTGTGCTTGTTAACATATAGTACTTATTGTGTTTGTTAACATATAGTACTTATTGTGTTTGTTAACATATAGTAGTTATTTTGCATGTTAACATACAATAGGTATGGTTTGTGTTAAGATATAGTCGTTTTTGTGCATGTTAATAAATCCTCTTGAAACTAGGGGGCACTATTTATATTTTTGGAAAAATAACATTCCCAAAGTAAATCGCCTTTTTCTCAGGACCAGATGCTAGAATATGCATATAATTGACAGCTTAGGATAGAAAACACTATAAAGTTTCCAAAACTGTCAAAATATTGTCTGTGAGTATAACAGAACTGATATTGCAGGCGAAACCCTGAGGAAAAACCAATCAGGAAGTGCCTCTTGTTTTGAAACCGTTGTGTTCCTATGCAACCCTATTGGCCATTGAAAAGGATATCAACCAGATTCCTTTTTTCTACGTATTCCCTAAGGTGTCTACAGCATTTTGACGTAGTTTCACACCTTTATGTTGAAGAATGAGCGTAAACGACTACATTGCGTAAGTGGCCAGCTGAGGGCTCTCAGAGTGATTCTTGCGTAAAAGACAGAGGTAGTCATTTTTCCTCTCGCTCCTACTGAAAAGCCAATTGTCCCGGTTGATATATTATCGAATAGACATTTGAAAAACACCTTGAGGATTGATTATAAAAAACGTTTGCCATGTTTCTGTCGATATTATGGATATCATTTAGATTATTTTTTTTGCCGTTGTTGTGACTGCTATTTCCGGTGGATTTCTTAACATAACGTGACCAACAAATGGAGGTATTTTGGATATAAAAATAATGTTTCTTCGACTTGTAATATAACTTTTTGAAGTTTTTGTCCGACGTAACGCTGACCAGAATGAGCGTTTGGATATGTATACCAAACACGCTATCAAAAGAAGGTATTTGGACATAAATAACAGACATTTTCGAACAAAACAAACATTTATTGTGGACCTGAGATTCCTGGAGTGCTTTCTGATGTAGATTATCGAAGGTAAGGGAATATTTATCATGTCATTTCTTGTTTATGTTGACGCCATCAATGCGGCTATTGTGACTTTTACTTCTGAGCGCTGTCTCAGATTATTGCATGGTTTTCTTTTTCCGTAAAGTTTTTTTAAAAATCTGACACCGGCTGCATTAAGGAGAGGTATGTCTATAATTGTAAATGTGTATAACTTGTATTATCATCTACATTTATGATGAGTATTTCTGTTGAATGATGTGGCTATGCAAAATCACTGGATGTTTTTGGAACTAGTGAATGTGACGCGCCAATGTAAACTCATATTTTGATAAATATGAACTTTATCAAACAAAACATACATGTATTGTGTAACATGAAGTCCTATGAGTGTCATCTGATGAAGATGATCAAAGGTTAGTGATTAATTTGATCACTATTTGTGGTTTTTGTGACTCTGGCTGGAAAATCTTTGGCTGGAAAAATGGCTGTGTTTTTCTGTGGCTACCTAACATAATCGTTTGTGGTGCTTTTGTTGTAAGGCATACTTGAAATCGGACACTGTGGTGGGATTAACAACAAGATTAGCTTTAAAATGGTATGAGATACATGTATGTTTAAGGAATTTTAATTATGAGATTTTTGATGTTTTGAAAATGGCGCCCTGCACTTTCACTGGCTGTTGTCATATCGCTGCCGTTAACGGGATTGCAGCCATAAGAAGTTTTAACATATAGTAGTCATTGTTTGTTTTAACATGTAGTAGTTATTGTTTGTGGTAACATATAGTAGTTATTGTTTGTGGTAACATACAGTAGTTATTGTGCATGTTAACATATGGTAGTTATTGTGCGTTTTACCATATAGTAGTTACTATGCGTTTTAACATATAGTAGTTATTGTTTGTTAACTTATAGTAGTTATTGTTTGTGTTAACACACAGTAGTTATTGTTTGTGTTAACATATAGTAGTTATTGTTTGTGTTAACACACAGTAGTTATTGTTTGTGTTAACATATAGTAGTTATTGTTTGTGTTAACACACAGTAGTTATTGTTTGTGTTAACATATAGTAGTTATTATGCGTGTTAATATACATTTGTTTCTGTGCGTGTTTACATATAGTAGTTTTTGTGAGTGTTAACATATAGTACTTATTGTGTGTGTTAACATATAGTAGTTATGTTACATGTTAACATATAGTAGTTATTATGCGTGTTAACGTATAGTAGTTTTTGTGAGTGTTAACATATAATAGTTATTGTTTATGTTAACATTTAGTAGTTATGTTACATGTTAACATATAGTATGTATTGTTTGTGTTAACATATAGTAGTTATTATGCGTGTTAATGTATAATAGTTATTGTTTGTGTTAACATATAATATTTATTGTTTGTTTTAACATACTAGTTATTGTTTGTGTTAACATATAGTAGTTATTGTGCGTTTTAATATGTAGTAGTTATTGTTTGTGGTAATATATAGTAGTTATTGTGCGTTTTAATATGTAGTAGTTATTGTTTGTGTTAACATATAGTTGTTATTATCAAATCAAATCAAATGTATTTTGTATAGCCCTTCGTACATCAGCTGATATCTCAAAGTGCTGTACAGAAACCCAGCCTAAAACCCCAAACAGCAAGCACGATGGCTAGGAAAAACTCCCTAGAAAGGCCAAAACCTAGGAAGAAACCTAGAGAGGAACCAGGCTATGTGGGGTGGCCAGTCCTCTTCTGGCTGTGCCGGGTGGAGATTATAACAGAGCATGGCCAAGATGTTCAAATGTTCATAAATGACCAGCATGGTCCAATAATAATAAGGCAGAACAGTTGAAACTGGAGCAGCAGCACGGCCAGGTGGACTGGGGACAGCAAGGAGTCATCATGTAGTCCTGAGGCATGGTCCTAGGACTCAGGTCCTCCGAGAGAGAGAAAGAGAGAAAGAGAGAATCAGAGAGAGCACACTTAAATTCACACAGGACACCGAATAGGACAGGGGAAGTACTCCAGATATAACAAACTGACCCTAGCCCCCGGACACATAAACTACTGCAGCATAAATACTGGAGGCTGAGACAGGAGGGGTCAGGAGACACTGTGGCCCCATCCGAGGACACCCCCGGACAAGGCCAAACAGGAAGGATATAACCCCACCCACTTTGCCAAAGCACAGCCCCCACACCACTAGAGGGATATCTTCAACCACCAACTTACCATCCTGAGACAAGGCCGAGTATAGCCCACAAAGATCTCTGCCACGGCACAACCCAAGGGGGGGTGCCAACCCAGACAGGAAGATCACATCAGTGACTCAACCCACTCAAGTGACGCACCCCTCCCAGGGACGGTATGAAAGAGCCCCAGTAAGCCAGTGACTCAGCCCCTGTAATAGGGTTAGAGGCAGAGAATCCCAGTGGATTGGTTCGTTGGTTGGTTCGTTGCTTCAGAGCCTTTCCGTTCACCCTCCCACTCCTGGGCCAGACTACACTCAATCATATGACCCACTGAAGAGATGAGTCTTCAGTGAAGACTTAAAGGTTGAGACCGAGTTTGCGTCTCTTACATGGGTAGGCAGACCATTCCATAAAAATGGAGCTCTATAGGAGAAAGCCCTGCCTCCAGTTGTTTGCTTAGAAATTCTAGGGGCAATTAGGAGGCCTGCGTCTTGTGACCGTAGCGTACGTGTAGGTATGTACGGCAGGACCAAATCAGAGAGATAGGAGCAAGCCTATCTAATGCGTTGTAGGTTAGCAGTAAAACCTTAATCAGCCCTTGCCTTGACAGGAATCCAGTGTAGGGAGGCTAGCACTGGAGTAATATGATCCAATTGTTTGGTTCTAGTCAGGATTCTAGCAGCCGTATTTAGCACTAACTGAAGTTTATTTAGTGCTTTATCCGGGTAGCCAGAAAGTAGAGCATTGCAGTAGTCTAACCTAGAAGTGACAAAAGCATGGATACATTTTTCTGCATCATTTTTGGACAGAAAGTTTCTGATTTTTGCAATGTTACGTAGATGGTTAAAAGCTATGCTTGAAATGGTCTTGATATGTTCTTCAAAAGAGAGATCAGGGTCCAGAGTAACGCCGAGGTCCTTCACAGTTTTATTTGAGACGACTGTACAACCATTAAGATTAATTGTCAGATTCAACAGAAGATCTCTTTGTTTCTTGGGACCTAGAACAAGCATCTCTGTTTTCTCCGAGTTTAAAAGTAGAAAGTTTGCAGCCATCCACTTCCTCGTCTGAAACACATGCTTCTAGCGAGGGCAATTTTGGGGCTTCACCATGTTTCATTGAAATGTACAGCTGTGTGTCATCCGCATAGCAGTGAAAGTTAACATTATGTTTTCGGGTGACATCCCCAAGAGGTAAAATATATTGTGAAAACAATAGTGGTCCTAAAACGGAACCTTGAGGAACACCGAAATTTACAGTTGATTTGTCAGAGGACAAACCATTCACAGAGACAAACTGATATCTTTCCGACAGATAAGATCTAAACCAGGCCAGAACTTGTCCGTGTAGACCAATTTGGGTTTCCAATCTCTCCAAAAGAATGTGGTGATCGATGGTATCAAAAGCAGCACTAAGGTCTAGGAGCACGAGGACAGATGCAGAGCCTCGGTCTGATGCCATTAAAAGGTCATTTACCACCTTCACAAGTGCAGTCTCAGTGCTATGATGTGGTCTAAAACCAGACTGAAGCATTTTGTATACATTGTTTGTCTTCAGGAAGGCAGTGAGTTGCTGCGCAACAGCCTTTTCAAAAATTTTTGAGAGGAATGGAAGATTCGATATAGGCCGATAGTTTTTTATATTTTCTAGGTCAAGGTTTGGCTTTTTCAAGAGAGGCTTTATTACTGCCACTTTTAGTGAGTTTGGTACACATCCGGTGGATAGAGAGCCGTTTATTATGTTCAACATAGGAGGGCCAAGCACAGGAAGCAGCTCTTTCAGTAGTTTAGTTGGAATAGGGTCCAGTATGCAGCTTGAAGGTTTAGAGGCCATGATTATTTTCATCATTGTGTCAAGTGATATAGTACTAAAACACTTGAGCGTCTCCCTTGATCCTAGGTCCTGGCAGAGTTGTGCAGACTCAGGACAACTGAGCTTTGAAGGAATACGCAGATTTAAAGAGGAGTCCGTAATTTGCTTTCTAATAATCATGATCTTTTCCTCAAAGAAGTTCATGAATTTATCACTGCTGAAGTGAAAGCCATCCTCTCTTGGGGAATGCTGCTTTTTAGTTAGCTTTGCGACAGTATCAAAAAGGAATTTCGGATTGTTCTTATTTTCCTCAAATAAGTTAGAAAAATAGGATGATCGAGCAGCAGTAAGGGCTCTTCGGTACTGCACGGTACTGTCTTTCCAAGCTAGTCGGAAGACTTCCAGTTTGGTGTGGCGCCATTTCCGTTCCAATTTTCTGGAAGCTTGCTTCAGAGCTCGGGTATTTTCTGTGTACCAGGGAGCTAGTTTCTTATGAGAACTGTTTTTAGGGGTGCAACTGCATCTAGGGTATTGCGCAAGGTTAAATTGAGTTCCTCAGTTAGGTGGTTAACTGATTTTTGTCCTCTGGCGTCCTTGGGTAGACAGAGGGAATCTGGAAGGACATCAAGGAATCTTTGTGTTGTCTGTGAATTTATAGGACGACTTTTGATGTTCCTTGGTTGGGGTCTGAGCAGATTATTTGTTGCAATTGCAAACGTAATAAAATTGTGGTCCGATAGTCCAGGATTATGAGGAAAAACATTAAGATCCACAACATTTATTCCATGGGACAAAACTAGGTCCAGAGTATGACTGTGGCAGTGAGTGGGTCCAGAGACATGTTGGACAAAACCCACTGAGTCGATTGGAATCTTTTGGTGTGGGTCTGTGGACTTTTCCATGTGAATATAGAAGTCACCAAAGATTAGAATATTATCTGCTATGACTACAAGGTCCGATAGGAATTCAGGGAACTCAATGAGGTACGCTGTAAATGGCCCAGGAGGCCTGTAAACAGTAGCTATAAAAAGTGATTGAGTAGGCTGCATAGATTTCATGACTAGAAGCTCAAAAGACGAAAACATCATTTTTTTTTTTTGTAAATTGAAATTTGCTATCGTAAATGTTAGCAACACCTCCGCCTTTGCGGGATGCACGGGGGATATGGTCACTAGTGTAGCCAGGAGGTGAGGCCTCATTTAACACAGTAAATTCATCAGGCTTAAGCCATGTTTCAGAAAACAGTTTTCAACCAGCGATTGAGTTGTGAGACTGCTGTAGAGCTCATCACTCCCCCTAACTGGGAGGGGGCCAGAGACAATTACTTGATGCCGACACATCTTTCTAGCTGATTTACACGATGAAGCTATGTTGTATGTTATGCATGTTAACTTATAGTAGTTATTGTTTGTGTTAACATATAGTAGTTATGGTGCGTGTTAATATACATTTGTTTCTGTGCGTGTTTACATTAGTAGTTTTTGTGAGTGTTAACATATAGTAGCAATTGTTTGTGTTAACATATAGTAGCAATTGTTTGTGTTAACATGTAGTAGTTATTGTGATTGTTAGCACATAGTAGTTATTGTGCATGTTAACATGTAGTAGCTATTGTGCGTGGTAACATATAGTAGTTATTGTGCGTGTTAACATATAGTACTTATTGTGTGTGTTAACATTTAGTAGTTATGTTACATGTTAACATATAGTAGTTTTTGTTTCTGTTAACAAATAGTAGTTATTATGCATGTTAACGTATAGTAGTTATTGTGCGTGTTAACATACAATAGTTATTGTTTGTGTGAACATATAATATTTATTGTTTGTTTTAACATATACTAGTTATTGTTTGTGTTAACATATAGCAGTTATTGTGCATGTTAACATCTAGTAGTAATTGTGCATGTTAACATATAGGAGTTATGTTGCGTGTTAACATATAGTAGTTATTGTGAGTGTTAACATATAGTAGCAATTGTTTGTGTTAACATATAGTAGCAATTGTTTGTGTTAACATGTAGTAGTTATTGTGATTGTTAGCACATAGTAGTTATTGTGCATGTTAACATGTAGTAGCTATTGTGCGTGGTAACATAAATGTTGTTATTGTGCGTGTTAACATATAGTAGTTTTTGTTTATGTTAACATATAGTAGTTATTGTTTGTGTTGACATATAGTAGTTATTGTTTGTGTTAACATATAGTAGTTATTGTTTGTGTTGACATATAGTAGTTATTGTTTGTGTTAACATATAGTAGTTATTCTTTGTGTTAACATATAGTAGTTATTGTTTGTGTTGACATATAGTAGTTATTGTTTGTGTTAACATATAGTAGTTATTCTTTGTGTTAACATATAGTAGTAATTTGTTGTGTTTACATATAGTAGTTATTGTGCTAGTTAACATACAGTAGTTAATACAGGTGGAGAACAGGAGTGCTTCTTAAAGAAAAACTAACTGTCTGTGAGAGCCGGAATTCTTACTGGTTGGTAGGTGAACAAATACTTATGTCATGCAATAAAATGCTAATTAATTACTTAAAAATTAAACAATGTGATTTTCTGGATTTTTGTTTTAGATTCCGTCTCTCACAGTTGAAGTGTATATAGTAAAATGCACATTAACTGCACCTGTTTGAACTCGTCACCTGTATGAAAGACACCTGTCCACACACCCAATCACACAGACTCCAACCTCTCCACAATGACCAAGACCAGAACGATAAAATTGGATAAAATTGTAGACCTGCACAAGGCTGGGATGGGCTACAGGACAATAGGCAAGCAGCTTGGTGAGAAGGCAACAACTGTTGATGCAATTATTAGAAAATGGAAGAATTTCCAGATGACGGTCAATCACCCTCGGTCTGGCGCTCCATGCAAGATCTCACCTCGTGGGGCATCAATGATCATGAGGAAGGTGAGGGATCAGCCCAGAACTACACGGCAGGACCTGGTCAATGACCTGAAGAGAGCTGGGACCACAGTCTCAAAAAAAAACATTAGTAACACACTACGCCGTCATGGATTAAAATCCTGCAGCGCACGCAAGGTCCCCCTGCTCAAGCCAGCGCATGTCCAGGCCCGTCGGAAGTTTGCCAATGACCATCTGGATGATCCAGAGGAGGAATGGGAGGTCATGTGGTCTGATGAGACAAAAATAGAGCTTTTTGGTCTAAACTCCACTCTCCGTGTTTGGAGGAAGAAGAAGGATGAGTACCACCCCAAGAACACCATCCCAACCGTGAAGCATGGAGGTGGAAACATCATTCTTTGGGGATGCTTTTCTGCAAAGGGGACAGGACGACTGCACCGTATTGAGGGGAGGCTGGATGGGGCCATGTATCGCAAGATCTTGGCCAACAACCTCCTTCCCTCAGTAAGAGCATTGAAGATGGGTCATGGCTGGGTCTTCCAGCATGACAACGACCCGAAACACACAGCCAGGGCAACTAAGGAATGGCTCCGTAAGAAGCATCTCAAGGTCCTGGAGTGGCCTAGCCAGTCTCCAGACCTGAACCCAATAGAAAATCTTTGGAGGGAGCTGAAAGTCCATATTGCCCAGCGACAGCCCTGAAACCTGAAGGATCTGGAGAAGGTCTGTATGGAGCAGTGGGCCAAAATCCCTGCTGCAGTGTGTGCAAACCTGGTCAAGAACTACAGGAAACGTATGATCTCTGTAATTGCAAACAAAGGTTTCTGTACCAAATATTAAGTTCTGCTTTTCTGATGTATCAAATACTTATGTCATGCAATAAAATGCTAATTAATTACTTAAAAATCATACAATGTGATTTTCTGGATTTTTGTTTTAGATTCCATCTCTCACAGTTGAAGTGTACATATGATAAAAAGTACAGACTTACATGCTTTGTAAGTAGGAAAACCTGCAAAATTAACATATAGTAGTTATTGTTTGTGTTAACATATAGTAGTTATTGTGTATGTTAACATATAGAAGTTATGGTGAGTGGTAACGTATAGTAGTTATTGTGAGTGTTAAAATATAGTAGTCATTATGCGTGTTAACGTTTAGTTGTTATTGAGCGTGTTAACATATACTAGTTATGTTGCATTTTAAAATATTGTAGTTATTGTTTGTTAATATATTGTAGATATTGTTTGTGTTAACATATAGTAGTTATATTGCGTGTTAACATATAGTAGTTATTGTGTTTGTTAACATATAGTAGTTATTGTGTTTGTTAACATATTGTAGTTATTGTGAGTGTTAACATATTGTAGTTATTGTGAGTGTTAACATATTGTAGTTATTGTGAGTGTTAACATATTGTAGTTATTGTGAGTGTTAACATATAGGAGTTATGATGCACGTAAACATATAGTAGTTATTGTTAGTTTAACATATAGTAGTTATTGTGAGTGTTAACATATAGTAGTTATTGTGAGTGTTAACATATAGGAGTTATGATGCACGTAAACATATAGTAGTTATGGTGCGTGTTAACATATAGTAGTTATTGTTTGTGTTTACATTTAGTAGTTATTGTTTGTTTTTACATATAGTAGTTATTGTTTGTGTTAACATATAGTCGTTATTGTTTGTGTTAACATATAGTAGTTATTGTGTGTGTAACATATAGTAGTTATTGTTTGTGTTAACATAAAATAGTTATTGTGCGTGTTAGCATATTGTAGTTGTTTGTGTTAACATATAATAGTTATAGATTGTGTTAACATGTAGTAGTTATTGTGCATGTTAACATATAGTAGTTATTGTTCCTGGTAACATAGTAGTTATTGTTCCTGGTAACATATAGTAGTAATTGTTTGTCTTAACATATAGTAGTTATTGTTTGTGGTAACATATAGTAGTTATTGGTTGTGTTAACATATAGTAGTTATTGTGTGTTTTAAAATATAGTAGTTTTTGTGAGCGTTACCTTACAGTAGTCATGTTGAGTGGTAACAGATAGTTGTCATTGTGCGTGTCAACATATAGTAGTTAATGTTTGTGGTAACATATAGTAGTTATTGTGCGTGTTAACATATGCTAGTTATTGAGAGTGTTAACATATAATAGTTATTGCTTGTGGTAACATATAATAGTTATTGTTTGTGTTTTCCATCATGATGGAGCACCTTGCCATAAGGCAAAATTGATAACGAAGTGGCTCGGGGAACCAAACATCGATATTTTACTCTATATTTTGGGTCCATGGCCAGGAAACTCCCCAGACCTTAATCCCATTGAGAACTTGGGGTCAATACTCAAGAGGCGGGTGGACAAACAAAAACCAACAAATTCTGACAAACTCCAAGCATTGATTATTGAAGAATGGGCTCACGTTAGTCAAGGTTGTGGCCCAGAAGTTAATTGACAGCATTCCAGGGCAGATTGCAGAGGTCTTGAAAAAGAAGGGTGAACTCTTCAAATGTTGACTCTTTGCATCAACTTAATGTAATTGTCAATAAAAGCCTTGGAAACTTATGAAATGCTTGTAATTATACTTCAGTATTTCATAGTAACATCTGACACAAATATCTAAAGACACTGAACCACCAAACTTTGTGGAAATTAATATTTGTGTCATTGTTTGTGTTAACATATTGATGTTATTGTGAGTGTTAACATATAGTAGTTATTGTTTGTGTTATCATATATTAGTTATTGTTTGTGTTAACATACAGTGGTTATTGTTCGTGTTAACATATAGTAGTTATGTTGCGAGTTAACATATAGTAGTTATTGTTTGCATTAACATATAGTAGTTATTGTTTGCATTAACATATTGTTGTTATTGTTTGTGGTAACATATAGTAGTTATTGTTTGTGTTAACATATAGTAGTTATTGTTTGTGTTAACATGTAGTGTAGTTATTGTTTGTGGTAACATATAATAGTTACTGTTTGTTTTAACATATGGTAGTTACTGTTTGTTTTAACATATGGTAGTTATTGTGCGTGTTAAAATATAGTAGTTACGTTGCTTGTTAATATATAGTAGTTACTGTTTACATTAACATACTAGTTATAGTTTGTGGTAACATATAATAGTTACTGTTTGTTTTAACATATGGTAGTTATTGTGCGTGTTAAAATATAGTAGTTACGTTGCTTGTTAATATATAGTCGTTACTGTTTACATTAACATACTAGTTATTGTTTGTGGTAACATATAGTAGTTATTGTTTGTGTTAACATATAGTAGCTATTGTTAACATTAACATACTAGTTATTGTTTGTGGTAACATATACTAGTTATTGTTTGCATTAACAGATACTAGTTATTGTGAGTGTTTCCATATAGTAGTTATTGTTTGTGTTAACATATAGTAGTTATTTTATTATTAACATATAGTAGTTATTGTTTGCATTAACATATAGTAGTTATTGTTTGTGGTAACATATAGTAGTTATTGTTTGTGGTAACATATAGTAGTTATTGTTTGTGGTAACATATAGTAGTTATTGTTTGTGGTAACATATAGTAGTTATTGTTTGTGGTAACATATAGTAGTTATTGTTTGTGGTAACATATACTAGTTATTGTTTGTGTTAACATATAGTAGCTATTGTTTGCATTAACATATAGTAGTTATTGTTTGTGGTAACATATAGTAGTTATTGTGAGTGTTTCCATATAGTAGTTATTGTTTGTGTTAACATATAGTAGTTATTTTATTATTAACATATAGTAGTTATTGTTTGTGTTAACATATAGTAGCTATTGTTTGCATTAACATATACTAGTTATTGTTTGTGGTAACATATAGTAGTTATTGTTTGTGGTAACATATAGTAGTTATTGGTTGCATTAACATATACTAGTTATTGTTTGTGGTAACATATAGTAGTTATTGTTTGTTAACATATAGTAGCTATTGTTTGCATTAACATATAGTAGTTATTGTGAGTGTTAACATATACTAGTTATTGTTTGTGGTAACATATAGTAGTTATTGTTTGCGTTAACATATAGTAGTTATTGTTTGCATTAACATACTAGTTATTGTTTGTGGTAACATATAGTAGTTATTGTTTGTGTTAACATATAGTAGTTACTGTTTGTTTTAACATATAGTAGTTACTGTTTGTTTTAACATATGGTAGTTATTGTGCGTGTTAAAATATAGTTGTTATTGTGCTTGTAAATATATAGTAGTTACGTTGCTTGTTAGCATATGGTAGTTATTGTTTGTGGTAACATATAGTAGTTATTGTTTGCATTAACATATAGTAGTTATTGTTCGCATTAGGATATAGTAGTTGTTTGCATTAACATATACTAGTTATTGTTTTTGTTAACATATAGTAGCTTTTGTTCGCATTAACATATAGTAGTTATTGTGCGTGTTAACATATAGTAGTTACGTTGCTTGGTAATATATTGTAGTTATTGTGCGTGTTAACATATAGGAGTTACGTTGCTTGGTAATATATTGTAGTTATTGTGCGTGTTAACATATAGTAGTTATTGTTTTGTGGTAACATATAGTAGTTATTGTTTTGTGGTAACATATAGTAGTTATTGTTTTGTGGTAACATATAGTAGTTGTTTGCATTAACATAGATTAGTTATTGTTTCTGTTAACATATGGTAGTTATTGTGCGTGTTAAAATATAGTAGTTAGGTTGCGTGTGAACATATAGTAGTTATTGTTTTGTTAACATATAATAGTTTTTTTGCATGGTAACATATAGTAGTTATGTTGCGTGTTAACATATAGTAGTTATTGTTTGTGTTAACATATAGTAGTTATGTTGCGTGTTAACATATAGTAGTTATTGTTTGTGTTAACATATAGTAGTTATGTTGCTTATTAACATATAGTAGTTATTGTTTGTGTTAACATATAGTAGTTATGTTGCGTGTTAACTTATAGTAGTTATGTTGCGAGTTAACATATAGTAGTTATGTTGCGAGTTAACATATAGTAGTTATGTTGCGTGTTAACATATTGTTTATGGGTACACACAAACACATCACACACCCCATACACTTATGAGGTGTCTATGTCTTTTAGTTTCATCCTCGATAACACCTCCAAAAGCAAACCCTCCCACTCTCTCTCACACATACACACACACTCACAACTTGCTCTTAGGCCCGTCTGTTCCCTTAGCGACCGTTTCCAAGGTGCTCATTCCCCAGGGCCAGGGGAGGGGACTTGTGATGTTAGGCATGCCTAACGATACACCTGTAGCTGCTACTGCTTTCTTCCTCCTTCCCTTCATCCCTCCCTACCCGTATCCCTCCGCTTTGGTGCTCAGCCTCCTTTCCCACTTACAGCAGTCCATCTCATATAACCATAGAACATCAACTCAGCTCAAAGGAACTACTTTCTGTGGGCTAAATATTTTGTGTGCAGAGGATTAATTTTGGTCACATACTCCGTTGTCAATGTGTTTATTTATATGTATTTTATTGTGATAGTTTTGCCTTTTGGTTCGTTTCTAGGGTCCTCAGTAGGCAGTGACTGCATACTGGTAAGAAGATCCTACTTCTGAGCAGGTGGGACACCATTATTTTAGCTTAATCTTTTCTAAGGTAAAACCGGATATGTTGTCAGAGCATTATTGGTACTGTAGTACATCACGCTACATGTGTAACTACCCATGTCTTAAGGGATCAGCTTGACCCCTCACCCTGGGTCGTTGCCATGTTCTTTTTCTCTTACTACCCGAGAAAAATACCTCAATGTGTTAAGTTCACTGCTCTCTGATTCGCTGTGCTGGGATGGGTCTCGTAGTCTGAGATATTTAGCATCAACAAAGTCGAGGAGTGGAAGTAGGCCAGTTTGATGAACTCTGACATTCTGCTTCCCCCAGGCCCTCCCCTCTTTCGCTCCCATTTCTAATTGTTCTGCCTCTGCCGCCACAACTGTTGCACTTCAAATTGTTTTCAAACTCTCAACCTCCCGTTTCCAACTCCCCTGCCCTGTCTCTCTCCCCCTCATTCCCTCTCTCTCTCTCCCTCCCTCTCTCTATCTCTATTGATCGAGTCATAGTTTTCCGTCTTCAGTGTGCTGGCTGGCTGGCTTTAATCAATACAGATAATTGTCTGCTTTCTCCCGATGCCAAACAGTCTGTGTTTTTTCTCAATGAATCCAGGTCTTTCCCCTTCGCACCCCACCCCACTCCCCTCGCCCGGGAATCCCTCCTTTAATGACAGGAGATAACCTGCTTTCCTTACCGATTTTTCTCCCCCTCCCTCCTTCACCCCTGCTCCCTCGTTCATCGATCGGCGTGAGATATCACCCCTCGTGCCCCGTCTACGAATGTAAACACGGCGAACACGTGGCGTTTGTGAGTACAAACATACACTTGTATACACACACACACACACACTTCATATCAGCTAGGCCCAGGCCCCATCATACCTCACTCTTGCACGTACATCAAGCCTGGTACATGTTAATAGGCTACGTGACTGTTTAGGCAGTTAAGTGACTTTACTAAGTGCCAATGGACTCTGCTGGGATTAACATGTGTTTTGAGACTTCTGTTGGGCTTCACTCAACATTGTGCACTCCAATCAACTTTTGCCTGTCAGGTACACACATATTCACTGAAAGTGTTCTAGTTTTATTCACCTATTTTTTTTTTTTTACCTTGAATAATCAACATTGTCCAGAAACGGTCCTATTTATATTCGAGTTTGATGGTCAAAGTTCACTTTTATGATCATAAATAAAGTTGCACAAAATGATAGACTTGACGTGCTCTTTGCTAACTTGACAAACACAAAACCGATACTGTGATTGGGAAACACTCCACTAAGTCCAACTAAATGCACTTAATTCATTGACAGCATGGGCTCGATCATGCAATATAATTATTACCTAGGTAGCCTCATACGGGCAAGGCCACTCTTTAATGACATGGTCTATACGCAAAGCCCCTCAAATCATCTCAAAAGAACTAGACTTCACACTGAGCTGCAATGTGATCTGGCAGACCACATACAACACTCTGGAATGGAGAGCGTGAATAGCATGCAACGGGCATATGAATAGAAGGTGAAAGGTTATGAACATTCCAGACATACATTAAGGCATTGTATGCAAGGCCAACGTATACAGAACATAGAGGAACTAGAGCAAACAACATACGAACGTGCAAAGTGAAAATGTTACAAATGTATGCGCAAGGCCAACCATTTCAGCATATTTAGCAAGAGTAGGTCTATAGAAATGTCATATGAAACTACAACAAAAGCATGAATAGAAACTACCTCAAGGACCATTACAGAGTTCAATGTATTTTTACATGTATTTTTTACAGTACATGTATTTTACAGTACATATATTTTTTACAGTATATGTATTTTTTACAGTGCATGTATTTTTACAGGTTGTACCTCCTGTAAACAATACAAATGCAGTATATGCGTTAAGATTTTTCCCATAGTCCTTCGCCCCTTGAATTAAAGCACATCCTGTTATCTGTCCCCTAGCTGTTATGATCTGTGCTTCTTCTCACTCCGTTCAACAACTTGAGTGAAACAGAGAGACACAGTGAAGAGACATTGCGGCCATTTTGTTTCTCTTGTTTTGCCGCTTGCAATGTGAACGAGCCCTGATCCAATTTATACTGGTCAGTGGTGTGAAATGGCGGTCAGCCGGGGATAAGAAGGGCTCTCCAGCCACTCGGGCCTCGTTGCAGCTGTGTTTAACTGCCCATAGATGAACATGACACTGTGCTGGTCCAGTATGTAGCCTACCAGCATGCCTAGAGCCGCGGCACATGAACAGGACACACACACAGATCTCTCCAAACCTCTATACTCCTGTATTGTATGTGGCCCCTGTTGTTTTGTAACAAGTTCAATCCACCGTCCTATATATGGAATCATTTTTCCTTTTTCCCATCGAGGTTATCATTGTTATAGTCTCCCCTGCAGTTTCAACTAATTCAAAAAACGAACACACACACACACACACACACACACACACAATTACACACACAATTGCTGCTGCATTACACAGACTACCAGTATATAAGGAAACATTTTTGACCAGTACAATCAGTAATTGTATGATTGTATGATTGCTCCAATGGGCAGTTGCTATGTTCTTACACAGTTATGTTCCACTTTGACAATTTCTATTCCTCACAAAATGGATTTCCAGGGATATGAGCTGAAGGGATGACAATACAAACATGGATTTGCTTGAAAAACCACGGGAACACTTGATTTACCTTATCTTACAGTACCTTACTTACCCTGCAGGTATAATGGTTTACATCTGGTAAGTGTTGAAGCCTTGATAATAATGCTTATAAAATATATGTTTTTTTTGTTTCAAGCTATAAGTAGTAATTGTTTAGAACATCTGATTGATAGATAGCTAGATTGTTCCTACATCATCTCCTATTGTGCTAGTCATTACAGATGTGGGATTTTAATTTGAGCCAGTTCTCTACCGCAGGAATATAATCCTGCAGCAACAGGAAATGTTAATTATTATGTGGATTATAATTAAGGGACATTTTTGTAGGGGTTGATCCATTTTTTTTGTTGTAAGGGAAAATCAAGTCTGAAATTTCAGTGTGGAATTTTTCAAACTTCAGAAGGCTTTTCAAACCTCAAATACACTACATGTTTTATATGTCCTGCATTGCAGGAAAGTTCTCCTGCAACAAGGGGGATCAAATTAAGCTCCTACATCCTGCTTTTTTTAGGTTACTCTGTAAAAACCTGAATCTGCAGAAATCATTTAATCAATTTGTATTATGTTTGATCATTCAAACAGATTTTATTTGTCTGAGACACTTGCATTTGACCTCGTGTGATTATGAATGTAGTCAAAACTTAAGAAGTATACAAGCCTGCTCTCTAAACAATTGGCCAGTTTGAGCATTTTACCAAACGGAACAGAGCAGGACAAAGAACAGCAATGTATTTTCCATAGGACTTTCGGCCAACTCCAATCCTTGCCAACACACACGCACGCTCATTCAAACCTGTTTTTTTTTTTGTCCTTGGCGACAATTGCCGTGCTTGACGACCATACAGTGCGGGCATGGCAACACAACGTTCACCATCTGAGAGAGGAGAAGGACCGTTGTGTGTGCCATTTGGTGAGTGAAATAAGTGGTGGTGAGATGGTCAGAGGGTCCGCTGATGGAGGGAAGGTAAAAATAGAGAGAGAAGAGACACTTTTGACTGGGGGGGGGGGGCGGGGGGGCCCTCGGAATCAGCCATCCCGCCAACCCAAAATGGAGTTTGTTAACTGAACGACGAGACAGTGTTATAAGACAAGGCAGTCTTCTGTCTGTAGCCTGCGTAACTCGGGCTGGAGTCTGCCTCGGGGGAATTGTGGGTGCGGATCACAGGCCCAAGGGCGACACACTGCGATGTTGCAAGAAAACCGATCGTCCAATCGCACTCGCCGTGGAATTTGTTGTACGCCCGTTTGATTCCCCTGTTATCCCCCAAATTCTGAATCGGCCCCTCTTATCCCTAGTCCTACAGTGAGCGGTCACGCTTCAAACTCAGGGATTTCTGGGCCGAATCCAGCAGCTTTCATAATAAATAAATGCATCTGTTTCATACTTGTAAAAAAATATATTCATTCAGTGTTGGAACAGACTTTTCTACATAAAAAAAAAAAATATATATATATATTGTGCTTTTGCTGAGGGTCATTTTTACTGGCAATTGCTAGAATAACAAAAATATGAGGGGAGGGAATGACAAAGGAGGAAGGAATATGGAAGACCAGTGGGGGTGAATATATGGACACTTATGCTCATGTTTTCATTCACATTTATATTCTCTGGCCTCTGGGATTTATGTGTGTGACTCGGGCATTGTGTTTGGAGTGCGGTTAGGTAAATAAAAAGCTAGGCGGTCTGCCTCTTAACCTCTGAAAACAGGGAGATGCAAATTTGAATCCCCCAGCGAGCCGAGCCAGAGAGCGAGGAGATAGGGGTGAGGGAAAGAAAGGGGGGAGCGGGGAAGAGGAGGAGGGTGCAGAGTGGAGGCAGTGGACGTTGTGAAAGTGCCTCCGAAGCCCGCGGGTCGCTGCAACCCCTGTGAGGGGCCCCGATCGATACAAACTCAGAGCAATAAAGCTTTCTCCCTGTCATCTCCGCAGAATACAAAGCAGAATGGGGAAGGAAGGGAGAAGGGGGGGGGTGAAAAGCTGTTCCGCTAGCCAGACCAATTTCCTAACCCCCACCCCCCCACCCCCCCTCCATCCCCAACCCCAAACCACCACCTTCTTTCTTTCGCTCTCTCTTTCAGACCCTTCTTTTCCCCTCAGTTTTTCCACAGCTCTTCATGCCCACTTACATCACGTGTTATATAATTAATGGTGTTTGAATAAATAGACTCAATAATTCATCACTGTGATTTTAAAGAGATTGATAGAGCAGAAGACTGAACTGAACAAGTGTGGGTCCAAAGGAAAGGTGAAACGCTGAAAAAAATGGAAGGTTGAAGGGAAAGAGGGAGGGGGGGGGGTGAGAGGTTTGAAGGGAGGTGATGGCCTGAGAGAGAGAGAGAGAGAGAGCGAGAGAGAATTTAACAGGACAGAGAGAAAGACTGGAAGAGGTCAAATAATAAAGAGGTCAAATAACCTTTCTCTTTAATTCAGAGCCAATTTATGTCTAGGACAATCGATACCCCTATAAACCGAGCAATCTAACGCAGACCATAACCCATACCGTAGATCACATTGTTTTGTTGGTTAGGAGGCGCTGTCATGTCGAATGACTGTCTGTCTGCGCTTTCATCACACTTTTGATGCTGATGGATATTCACAGCAGTTTAGCCCTGTTTATGTCCATAGAAATAGAATCTATTCTATTCATTTAAGTCATTCTATTTCTACGTTTATCGCCCCTTGTTGTTCAAGACAAGAGTGTCGCTCGACATTATTATATCTGAAGCCTTTACACTTTCATTTTGGCCACATCCACATCTCTTTTTCTCCCTCTCTCTCTCTCTCTGGACTGTATGACCGTCGGCCTGTCTGTCTTGTCATTTCATTCTCTTGAGTCCTATCTGTTCCCTCTCTATTCTGAAGAGGCACTGTGTCTTTGTTACCCTCATTGTCACCCCCTCTTCCTTCTGTCAGTCCTCCTTTTATTGGAAAAGCCCAATACACTACTGCCACTACTGTCCTTTCCCTCCATCTTTGTGAATTGATCCCTTTATCCCAAGTCTCCTACACTCTCTCTCTCCTCCTCTTTCTCTCTTTCTCCATCTCTCCCCCCCCCCCCTCTCCCTCTAATACTCTGGTCATCCCTCTTTCCATTCTCTCTGCCACTGTCCCAACACCAGCTTTCCTCCCTCCCTCTCTCCACCTCTTCCTCCATCTTTTTGCGTCCAGGCGTCCACCCCAACGGAGGAAAGGATGAAGGGAGGAAAGTAACACGCAGAGGCTATTTCCCCTTCTCCTCCCCCCTCTCCTTCCATTTCTTTGTTTATCTTCATCCCTCCGTCCCGCTCCCTGGGGAGGTCAGTAATAATGTTGGAGACGGAGTGAGGGAGGGAGGTGCGATTATTGTCTTGTTGGGAGTCAGAGGGATCGATCGGGGCTAGAAATATGTGGTGCGAGAAAGAGGTACTGTATCGGATATAATAAACACTCCAGAGAGATGCATTCGCACACACACACACACACACACACACACGACACATACATCTGCACAAATAATTGCCTACCTGCACACACTCACTCTTGAGAGCCACTGAAAGACTCTGAAAGAAACTCAACATTGCTGTAAGAGACAAGCAAAAGAAAGACACAGTCCTTAAGGATTTTTTTCAAAGTCATCCAAATATGTGAAGACACCTTGCAATGGTTTCAGAATGTCTAAACAACCTTTGCGTCATTCAGAGTTGTGTTTTCTTCCTATTCAAGCTTATCAATGAGTTGGGCTAATGGATTGAAAAACATACTTATACTTAATGATTAACACGCACCGAAACACACACTTACACACTTCTACACACACACACAGGCACATACACACACAGGCCATACACAGTGATCTTTCACTGCTGTTGCCTGGCAACGTGCCTATGTGTCCTGTTGGAGCACAGAGCTGTCCAGTGATGTCACGACCAACGCTGCTGACCAGTGATGTCACGACCAACGCTGCTGACCAGTGATGTCACCAGCAACGCTGCTGACCAGTGATGTCATGACCAACGCTGCTGACCAGTGATGTCACGACCAACGCTGCTGACCAGTGATGTCACCAGCAACGCTGCTGACCAGTGATGTCACCAGCAACGCTGCTGACCAGTGATGTCATGACCAATGCTGCTGACCAGTGATGTCATGAGCAACGCTGCTGACCAGTGATGTCATGACCAACGCTGCTGACCAGTGCTGCTGCACCATGTAGCTCTGTGAACCGGGGACAAATAGGAAAGGAGATAAGGTACGCGGTATAGAGAAAGATAGACGGATAGAGAGATAATGAAAGAGAGAGCGGAGTAGAGGAGAGCAGTGATAGGTGCAGAATGAGAGGGGGAAAAGTGATAGATGAGCAGCTTTCAATGTTGCTTTACAATCCAAGCTTCTCCGATGAATCTTATTAAGTCTACAAAGAAGTGGCCTAACGCTGCATCAATCCTTGTCAAGTAGTATATCCTCAGAAATGCACTGTTTTTTCATATATATTTTTCCAGAGATTAATCTATTTACAGAAATGTGTAACTTTTTTATTTTCTTTTATATAAAACATCCAGAACAGTCTACATCTGAAGTTGTGAAAAGCAGTGGTAGAAATTGCTGAATGTGTGCGCGTGTGGTCATCGACTCCTAACAACTCCGCTTACGATCAACTCCCCGTGAAAGACCGTGCGGTCGGTCGCATGCAAAAGGTCACGTCTTCTTCTCCATCTCCTCAGTGGGCCTGCTCAGATGCAATTCAGCAAGCCTTTACACTGATTTACCTATCTCTCTGACTGTTGGGATTCTTAGAACACAGATCCTATATGTTGGTCCTCAGGACAATGATAGCGCATACATGGGGAATAGCAGTCAGCAGTAACATTGGATCCTGTGGGGGCAGAGCACAAGTGAGCCCCATAGACCACAGGGTCCCCAGATGACTCCTCTGTGTGTGTGTGTGTGTGTGTGTGTGTGTGTGTGTGTGTGTGTGTGTGTGTGTGTGCGTGCATGCGCGAGAGAGAACGAGAGATGGCGGGGTTGGGGCCAGGTCAGAATGAGGCAGGAGGTGCGGGGTGAATAGGTTGTTTGCTGTTGGTCGGGGCCATGTGGCTGACCTCTTGACATCCACACGCCTGCCTGGACCCTCCGCTCTCCCCAAAAAGGCCCCCCCTGAACCCCCTCACACTGCCCCCTCCACACACAACAAACACGTCGTCTGTCACGGTCCCCAGACAGGCGTGAACGAGGGGGAGCAAGACCCCTTCAGCCATCCTCCCTCCTAACCACTCCCACTCTCCTCCTAATTCCCTGTCAGTGACCCTGAGCATCCCTCCCAACCCCCTTCTCGGCCCCAGTCAGCGTCCCGCGCCGCCCAAAGACAGATACATCATCTGCCGAGAGGCCCCCAACTCCCATTAGCACTGATAGACTGGGGGCCCTCGCAGCCTGCTGGCCGAGGTATATAGGGATGGGCTGGGGGGGTTGGGATGGGCTAGGGGGAAATTGGACCCCTGGTCAGAGGGGTGATGATGGGGGAAGTGGGGGGTAACAGTATGACTGTTAAAAACACTTTTTACATGACTATTTTCATGTATTGTGTGGATGAGGTGATTGTGTGATTGTGTGAGTGTGTGTGTGTGTGTGTGTGTGTGTGTGTGTGTGTGTGTTAAAGCAGTTTTATAACTTTCATCTTCCAGTATTTCCATCTCATCTTTTTAAATACATATTGTGGAGATGCAATGGACTTGAACCATATACTTGACAGCATACACTTTGAGCAGTGTTTTGGTGGTTTTGTGATTTTCAAAGAGTTACAGACTGTCCGAGCTCTTACCAGGCCAGAAGCAGGCAATACTGTCTATGTAATAAAACATAATCTAAGGTAGTTGAATTGTGAGCGTTTATGTGCTGCTGTTATGAGAAAATACAGTGTGATATGATGTGTCCTACAGCAGTCAGTGACCTCCCTCAGAATCAGCAGGTTAGTGCTGCCACCATGTGGTGGTATTTAGCTACTGCAATTTCCTCTACCTGTTAATCTGATCCAACTGATTCTCAAACGAAACGGAATTTCTGGTCGAAATTTTTATTACACACAATATGTAATGATAAGAAAGTACTGTATCTGCCTACATAGGCGACTGTGAAGAAGTGAGAGTAAGAAATTGGAAAAGAAGAGCCGCATGGGCTGAGTGAATGTGAGCGGAAGGATATTTCTCCTCGTATGACCAGTAGTTTCCATCAGCCACCCAAGCACTTTCCAACTGCGACACTTTCAGTCGTTCACTCGTTCTTTCCTTTTCGTCTTTGGGCTTGCTGTTTTCTCTTCTTCTGCCCAGCCTGTCATGTTCTTTCTCCCACTCTGTACGTTCTGAAACCACCTCTCCTTTCTTCCTCCTCCACCTTCTCAGACATTGAACTTGATACTGACCCTAATACCCATTTTTTTCAATTACTTTGCTGCAATTTGTATGTGGTACTTTTTCACAACTCTAAGCACAAAAATCTAAACAGATCATCAAAATGTCTCATGTTTCAAAACTCGAAGTACATTTTCAATTGACTGAGTACAAGAAACAAATTCACAAAGTAACTTGTTCACTGCACCAAATCACTCTTTGAATGTGTATACATATTCAATAAAGGTATCTGCTTTTCAAAATGCAAAATTCACTTTACTTTGGATTTTCTTGTAATTTGTTTACAATACAATTAACTATCATACTGCTCAAAACTCATAACTACTGAAGCAAAAGTATGTTGTGCTAGTTAACGTACACCACAGGTCAAAAGTTTTAGAACACCTACTCATTCAAGGGTTTTTCTTTATTTTTTTACTATTTTCAACATTTTAGAATAATAGTGAAGACATCAAGACAATGAAATAACACATAGCACAAGTGTTAAACAAATCAAAATATATTTGAGATTCTTCAAATAGCCACACTTTGCCTTGATGACAGCTGTGCACACTCTCGGCATTATCTCAACCAGCTTCATCTGCAATGTTTTTCCAACAGTCTTGAAGGAGTTCCCACATATGCTTAGCACTTGTTGGCTGCTTTTCCTTCACTCTGCGGTCTGACTCATCCCAAACCATCTCAATTTGGTTGAGGTGGGGATTGTGGAGGCCAGGTCATCTGACGCAGCATTCCATCACTCTCCTTCTTGGTAAAATAGCCCTTACATAGCCTGGAGGTATGTTGGGTCATTGTTCTGTTGAAAAACAAATGATTGTCCCACTAAGCCCAAACCAGATGGGATGGTGCATCTCTGCTGAATGATGTGGTAACCATGTTGGTTAAGTGTGCCTTGAATTCAGACAGTGTCACCAGCAAAGCACCCTCACCCCATAACACCTCTTCCTCCATGCTTTCCGGCGGGAAATACACATGCGGAGATCATCCGATCACCCACACCGAGTCTCACAAAGACACGGTGGTTGGAACCAAAAATCTCCAATTTGGACTCCAGACCAAAGGACAGATTTCCACCGGTCTAACGTCCATTGCACGTGTTTCTTGGCCCAAGCAAGTCTCTTCTTCTTATTGGTGTCCTTTAGCAGTGGTTTCTTTGCCACAATTCGACCATGAAGGCCTGATTCACAGTCTCCTCTGAACAATTGATGTTGAGATGTGTCTGTTACTTGAACTCCGTGAAGCATTTATTTGGGCTGCAATTTCTGAGGCTGGTAACTTTAATGAACTTATCCTCTGCAGCAGAGGTGACTCTGGGTCTTCCATTCCTGTGGCGGTCCTCATGAGAGCCAGTTTCATCATAGTGCTTGATGGTTTTTGCGACTGCACTTGAAGAAACTATCAAAGTTCTTGAACTTTTCCGTACTGACTGACCTTCATGTCTTAAAGTAATGATGGACTGTCGTTTCTCCATGGTTATTTGAGCTGTTCTTGCCATAATATGGACTTGGTATTTGACCAAATAGGGCTATCTTCTGTATACCCCCCTAACTTGTCACAACACAACTGATTGGCTCAAATGCACTAAGGAAAGAAATTCCACAAATTAACTTTTACGAAGGCACACCTGCATTCCATGTGACTACCTCATGAAGCTGGTTGAGAGAATGCGAAGAGTGTGAAATGCTGTCATCAAGGCAAAGGGTGGCTATTTGAAGAATCTCAAATATAAAATACATTTTGATTTGTTTAACACTTTTTTGGTTACTACATGATTCCATATGTGTTATTTCGTAGTTTTGATGTCTTCACTATTATTCTACAATGTAGAAAATAGTACAAATAAAGAAAAACCCTTGAATGAGTAGGTGTTCTAAAACTTTTGACAGGTAGTGTATATAGTTTGGTCATTTTGTTATTTTATTTAACTTTTATTTAACCAGGCAAGTCAGTTAATAACAAATTCTTATTTACAATGACCGCCTACCCCGGGCCAAACCCTAACCTGGATGATGCTGGGCCAATTGTGTGCCGCCCTGTGGGACTCCCAATCACGGCCGGTTGTGATACAGCCTGGAATCGAACCAGGGTCTGTAGTGACACCTCTAGCACTGAGATGCAGTGCCTTAGACCGCTGCGCCACTCAGTAGCCACAAACATGTGTCAGAAGTGGGATAGGAACCCACGCCTTCATTCGGAGTCCAGAACTGCTGATAACTGCTGAACACTGTATCAATTTGACATCAATTTATGTTGGAAGGTAAAACCAAATCATATATACAGTGCATTTGGAAAGTATTCAGACCCCTTGACTTTTTCCACATTTTGTTACCTTACAGCCTTATTCTAAAATTGATTAAATACATGTTTTCCCTCATCAATCTACACACAATACCCAATAACGACAACGCAAAAACAGGTTTTTTGAAATATTTGCAAATGTATTCAAAATAAAAAACAGAAATACATTATTTACACAAGTATGATGACCCTTTACTATAAGACTCTAAATTGAGCTCAGGTGTATCCTGTTTCTATTGATCATCATTGAGATGTTTCTACAACTTGACGGAGTCCCACCTGGGGTAAATTCAATTGATTGGACATGACTTGGAAAGGCACCCACCTGTCTAAGGTCCCACAGTTGACAGTAAATGTCAGAGCAAAAACCAAGCCATGAGGTCGAAGGAATTGCCCGTAGAGCTCCGAGACAGGATTGTGTCGAGGCACACATCTGGGGAAGGGTGTCAAAAAATGTCTGCAGCATTGAGGGTCCCCAAGAACACAGTGGCATCTATCATTCTTAAATGGAAGAAGTTTGGAACCACCAAACTCTTCCTAGAGCTGGCCACCCAGCCAAACTGAGCAATCGGGGGAGAAGGGCCTTGGTCAGGGAGATGACAAAGAACCCGATGGTCACTCTGACAGAGCTGCAGAGTTCCTTTATGGAGATAGAATAACCTTCCAGAAGGACAACCATCTCTGCAGCACTCCACCAATCAGGCGTTTATGGTAGAGTGGCCAGACGGAAGCCACTCCTCAGTAAAAGGCACATGATAGCCCGCTTGGAGTTTGCACCTAAAGTCTCTCAGACCATGAGAAACAAGAACTCTTTGGCCTGGATGCCAAGCGTCACGTCTGGAGGAAGCCTGTCACCATCCCTACGGTGAAGCATGGTGGTGGCAGCATCATGCTGTGGGGATGTTTTTCAGTGGCAGGGACTGGAAGACTAGTCAGGATTGAGGGAAAGATGAACGGAGCAAAGTACAGAGAGATCCTTGATGAAAACCTGCACCAGAGCGCTCAGGACCTCAGACTGGGGGCGAAGGTTCACCTTCCAAAAGGACAATGATCCTAAGCACATAGCCAAAGACAACGCAGGAGTGGCTTCAGGACAAGTCTCTGAATGTCTTTGAGTGGCCCAGCCACTCGAACCCGATCAAACATCTCTGGAGAGAGCTGAAATTAGCAACGCTCCCCAACGTGACAACACTTGAGAGGATCTGCAGAGAAGAATGGGAGAAACTCCCCAAATACAGGTGTGCCAAGCTTGTAGCGTCATACCCAAGAAGACTCAAGGCTGTAATCGCAGCCAAAGGTGCTTCAACAAAGTACTGAGTAACTAATGTAAATACTAAAGTAAATGTGATATTTCTGTTTTGTATTTTTAATAAATCTGCAAAAAATGAAATTATAAATGTTTTGTCCAACATACGGAGCAAAGTACAGAGAGATCCTTGATGAAAACCTGCACCAGAGCGCTCAGGACCTCAGACTGGGGGCGAAGGTTCACCTTCCAAAAAGACAATGATCCTAAGCACATAGCCAAAGACAACGCAGGAGTGGCTTCAGGACAAGTCTCTGAATGGATAAGGAAACTGTAAGACTGGCATATTTCTCAACATGTTCACAACCTGCCAATGGATACAAATGATAAAAAATGGTGCATGTCAAGTTATAGTCAAATACTGTATGTAAATTATATTAACCATCTACTATTCTTTACATTCAGCACTTCAAAAAGGAGAGTTGTATATTGTATTTTTTGCTATTGGATGAAATGCTATTTAAAATGACTAAATGGTGAGCCTATGAGCAATTTGTATTTCACGGAAAAAAACTTGTATTATGCATGAATGACTCAGGCTGAAAGATGTCTTAAACCCAAATGAATGCAGGATCAATGGTTCTGAACATATGATAGGGGTATTACAAGTGCTATCAGTTCAGTGTTTTGTAATTAGGGTTTTAAAAATGTACCACTTACAATCAGAAAAATATGCCGAAGAGATTGAAAAAAAAAACGGTCATAAAATTGCCCCCCCCCCACACACACACACACATACTCCACTCCTCCCACTCTTATTTATACCAATATCCCCCTCTTTCTAGTGTTTTTTTCCTTCGCTCATGCACTACATATGTTTACAGGATGTGGCGGGAGGAGGATGGGGGTGTAGAGGGGGACGGTGAAAGAGTCGTAGTGGGAGGAGGAAGGATTAAGAGTGAGGTGATAAGGTGGTGTTCATCATCACCATCTCTTTAAACTCACATATTAGCATGTAGAACAGAGCCTGAACCATAAGAGGCCTAATATTAACATTTATGATTTTTTATTGCTCTAATTGTACTGTTCAGGCTCAGCAATAGCTATTTTCATATATACTACATTTTAGGCCTTGCGTGAAAGAGTGAATGTGGAAAGAAAGACAATAAAAAGAGAGGAAAGGCAAAAAAGAGAAAAAAAGCAGTAAGGTCAGTACTGAAGAAAGACTTTCTTCCCTTAAGATGGTGGCTATGGTGAACAATAATGTCTGATTCGCAGGTAAGTACTCCACTCTTCGTCTTGTACCAATTACTGGTTAATGGTCTCTCATGGGGTGGAGGCTTTGGGGGTTAATTAGCGTTGCCGTCAGTAACAAGCACTGCTAATTAGTGAACATCAAAACGAGCTTTGCCGGTCATAATGGAATGTCAGGTCATCTCTCCCGAGAAGTACCAACGTGTGTGTGTGTGTGTGCGTTTGCGCGCGTAAAGTATAGGCTCACGTACAGGCTACCATGGTAACATTTTACCGCTACTTCTAGTGTATAACCATTGTTAGGCAGTGTGTATTTGCATGTCTTTGTGTTACTCTATAACACCGCCTCTCTTTCTGGGGATGGAGGTGATGCAATGTGAAGACTAGTGATGGAAAGTCAAGTGTGTAAAGTAGTAGGCTATTCCATAAAAATGAATCACAGGACAGAGGCAGGGACTGACATTAAGGTCAGAAAGACACAAGCTAGGACTATGTTTTGGTTGTCCGAAGATTATCATCACTTTTCTGAAAATGTGAATGAGCTGTTAACACGCAGTCATATACAGTAGGCCTAATGCCTGCCTTTCCCCTACACATAGGGGAGGAATAACAAAGATAACCAGGCTTCTGACTTTTATTGATTTTGGTTGTTGTCAGTACAAAAAATTCAGAGCAGGCTCAATTTGCCCACCTGCCATAATTGCCCCAAAAATTGCCTGCTTTTCACGTTAACAATGGGGAGGGGGGGGGGGGGGGATTAGAATTCTTTGCAGTTTGGTTGTTTTCACTCAGAGCAGCAGGCTCAACTTTCGCGGCATATAATTAAAGGATAATTAGAGCCATTCGAATTGTAACACATTTAAACCAGTGACTCACCATGGTGTCAGTGTTGAAGGTGGAAGAATTTAGGCATCCAAAAATAGCTAACTGAAATGGTAAGCCTATGGATGCTGGGTGTAAGATGCTCAGAGTTTCGCTCATAAGCATTGAGGCTTATTACGGTAGACAACCTATTTGACCTTGTCTTCAAGTAGGCTTTGTTGGTCACTAATGTAATAAAACAGTGTATTCACTTTATTATTTTGCAAACTATTTAGGCACATTGATTGGTAAAATACATGGCTCGAAAATAATCATTGCTCTTGAGGAAATCTACACGCGCAAATATGCAACCAGAACTTGATAGTAGGAAGGACACCGCCAAAACCAAATCTTCCGATATATATTTGTATTTTCTCATGAATGTCGATAACCCAGGTAACTCTTGAATTATGTCAATGTTTGAAAATGTGAAGTTTGTAGGTTTTAATAACAGCTAGGGTAAATGTTTATCTATTCAAATGTTGCTAATTAGTGTACATCAAAACGAGCTCTGTCCGTGATAGTTGTAATGAAATGTCAGGTCATCTCTCCTGAAGAAGACCAACGTCTCTCTGTGTGTGTGTGTGTGTGCGTAAAGTATAGGCTCATGTACAAGTTACCAGGGTAACATTTTACCGCTACTTCTAGTGTATAACTATTGTTAGGCGGTGTGTATTTGGCAGTGTGTATTTGCATGTCTTTGTGTTACTCTATAACACCGCCTCTCTTTCTGGGGATGGAGGCAATGCAATATGAAGACTAGTGATGGAAAGTCAAGTGTGTAAAGTAGTAGGCTATTCCATAAAAATGAATCACAGGACAGAGGCAGGGACTGACATTAAGGTCAGAAAGACACAAGCTAGGACTATGTTTTGGTTGTCCGAAGATTATCATCACTTTCCTGAAAATGTGAATGAGCTGTTAACACGCAGTCATATTCAGTAGGCCTAAAGCCTGCCTACACATAGGGGAGGAATAACAAAGATAACTAGGCTACTGGATTTTATTGATTTTGGTTGTTGTCAGTAAAAAAATCTCAGAGCAGGCTCAATTTGCCCACCTGCCATAAATTGCGTGTCTTTCACGTTATCAATGGAGAGGAACCAGACGTCAGTTTTAGGATAGGCTATTGGAAAATGTGAAATTCTTTGCAGTTTGGTTGTTTTCCCTCAGAGCAGCAGGCTCAACATTTGCTGCATATAATTATAGGCCTATTAGTCTATAGTTAGAGCCATTTATAATTGTAACAAAGCTAAACCAGTGACTCACCGTGATGTCAGTATTGAGGGTGGAAGAATTTAGGCATCCAAGAATAGCTCATAGAAACCGTAGACCTATAGAGGCTGAAAGGGTGGGTGGAAGATCCTCAAAAGTTTCGCTTATGTGCATAGAGACTTATTACTGTAGACAGTCTATTTGATCTCGTCTTCAAGTAGATTTTGTTGGTCACTAATGTAATAAAACCGTGCGTTCACTTGATCCTTTCGCAAACGATTTAGGCAAATTGATTGGCCAAAATAAATGGCGCGAAAATAATCATTGCTCTTGAGGAAATCTGCAGGTATGCACAATTAGTCACGCGCAAATATGCAACCATAGCTTGATAGTAGGAAGGACACCGCCAAAACCAAAGCTTTCGATAGATATTTGTATTTTCTCACGAATGTCGATAACCCAGGTAACTGATATCATTGTTTGAAAATGTGACGTTTTTAGGCTTTCGTAACAGCTAGGCTAAACGTGTATACATTCAAATGTGAATATTTAGATTAGAGGTAAACACAACGAATGGAAAATGTCGGAGTTGTTTTTGATGACACGACGTTCATTTCAGGTTCACAAGGCCTAAAAATGTATTATTATTTGAAATGTAATTTTTGCAGGTAATACACTGCAATTAAAACAACTGTAGACTGTTATACGATTTTGTAAGACATGCATGTAAATAGCTTAGCCTATTAGCTTGTTAAATGGCATGCGCTCCATCATACATCGTTATTTGTGTCTTAATTAACCGTTTTTTATTACTATTCAAGACGGATTATGAAAAATAGTTTTGATTTAAAAAAGGCTATATTTGGAGCTTAATACATTTCTGTCAAAAACGTGTGTGCAGAAATGAATTCATTTGCATTTGAACTTCTAATCTATTGTAGAAAAATTACCTGTTGTAAATCATTTGTCTAGGCCTATGCAATTAAATTCTCGAGGTTTTTGACACAGGTTCCCAAAAATATAGACTTACCCTATATAAAATGAGTTAGTCTCCAATTATGTGAAATATGTATTATAATTTGTATTGTGTATGTATTTGGAAATCTTGAATACCACTTTCACATTTATGTTTTACGTTAATTATTTTATTAACGATTCTGTAAAAACATATGACAGCGTTATTCATGCTGCAATTTCCCCTCCAGAAAATCACATTCCTTTACCAACGCTGACTTTATTACAAATAGATTAGTTGGATTTATGGTGGGGAGATTTGAAAAGACATGATCTGTGCCGCCAGGTTTCATAACCATTTCACTTGCGTTCATTAAGCCAGCCTGATGGAAATATAGTGTGTGGCCTCTCTCTCAATCCTTGTGTGCATAGCATGCGTTACGGCATAACATTGAACATGTCCCTGTGACACTCATAAGCGGGGAAGCCACTGTGCGAGCCAAGGAGGATTGGAGATGGAGGGCAGGGGAAGAAAGGGTGAGGGAGCTTTTCTCCCTGTGAATCTCTCATCCTCATCCCTCCATATACGCTGGGCGGGCTGGGGATGTTTGTCAGTTGGAAACATGTTATATTTAACCTGCTTCCTTCTCTCCCCTGCAGATATCAGGATGTCAAAACCAGCAGAGGATGAGAAGCCTGGGGCAGACTTTCCAGGGGAGAGCACAGGTAACCATTTTGAGACTGCATTATGTGTTGCTTTGATATCAGTTATCGTCATGTGCCATCATTAGGCCTGTTTCATGTTTGAATGAAAGGATGATGTGTGTGTCCACATCTGTTTATGTTGTCGTATTGATTGGGGAGAGTGGGCAAATCTGGTGTGTTGTTTTTGGATGTATTTACATTTTAGTCATTTAGCAGGCGCTCTTATCCAGAGCGACTTACAGCAGCAATTAAGGTTTAAGTGCCTTGCTCAAGGGCACATTGACAGATGTTTCACGCAGTTAGGGATTCAAACCAGCGACCTTTCAGATACTGGCCCAACGCGCTTAACTGCTAGGCTACCTGCCGCTCTATGACACAACACATCCACAATAAGAGACCTGAAATCTTCTTCTTTGGTCACGTTTCTCACATTTTCCGAACAGAAAGTGAGAATGTTTTTGTCAGACTTGTTTGTATGACTTATGCACGTGACACTATACCACCATATAAGTCACTGCTCAGAGTCATGTTGTCACACACCTATGTGTTTTAACTAGACAGCTTGGGCTGTGTTAGTAATTGAAATTTGAAGTAACCTGTTTAAGGTTTTGCTGCAGCCCGAGGTATTTACAGTCGATCATGACGGGGTTATTAGAATTCCATCTTATACTTTTCTCCTCTCTCTTTCTCACCCTCTTTTTATTTTATTTTATCTTACAGACTCTGAGAGGAACAGTCCTGATGCCAATGATCAGGTATGTCATTTCAATTGAATTAATTGTAAAATTACATTTGTTGTTGATTTATTGTTATTCGTGTTTTTATTTATTGCTGTCGTTTGCTCTAAGGTTGTAATAAGATTATCTGTGCATATAGTAGAACCTCAAAGATCCAAAAAGTTAAGGACTAACCAGTCAACCCAACGGGCAATATTAAACCGGGACATAAATGCAAAAAAACTCATCTTAGGCTACAGACAAACATAAATGTTGCTTAGATTTGGTAAAAACATACCAGATATGTACAGTATCTGGCTAAATTATTTTTTTGAACATACGCAATCATAATTTTGTATAAAGGTTTGATGCTGTTTTAAGGTGAATTTCAAAGTGTTATAGACATTTCCGTGTTCAGAACCACCTCGATTCCCAAATTTGTCCTGAGGTCCTACTGCTGTACTTTTTTTGGATAGGTTTGAATTAATGTGAAAATGATTAGGAAACACATGGATTCAATTGATATTCTGTCAATCTGGAATGGCACCTGTGTTTATGGCTTCGCAGTTGAATAGATTTAAAGTTCTGTGTCTGAATGGATTCTATTGTTGCCATTCGTCTCATCACAGGTTCAGCCAATGAAAACGAGTCCCTTCAGTCTTTCTCCTACCTTGAGCAGCATCAAGGTGAGTGAATTAGTGCACTCACATGCGAGAGAGACGGTGTGTGTGTGTTTGCACAGCCCACTTTATAAAGACATGCTGCAGAAGAGGGGGGGAAATGAGCTTTTCCTTTCTCTTCAGAAAGACAGACTATGGACATTGATGTATAGAAATTGAGGGAGATCGAGGAAAAAAAGAGTGATGGGCAGATGGATGGATAGGACAGGTCAGAAATCCTCAGCTAACTTGGAATATTCTAAAATTATTTAGACAAAAGAGCTCAACATTTTATGCATGGTAATATATTTTGTACTGTGTGTTGTGCCATTAGGGCTAAAATGCTGATCAAATGTATAAATACTGAACAAAAATATAAACACAACAATAGGAGAACCTTCCTGAACAACAACCATCTCTGTAGCACTCCACCAATCAGGCCTTTTGTTTTAACCTTTATTTAACTAGGCAAGTCAGTTAAAACCTTTTGTGACAGTATTTTCATTTTTGGAAAAATAACGTTCCCGTAGTAAACAGGATATTTTGTCAGGACAAGATGCTAGAATATGCATATAATTAACAGCTTAGGATAGAAAACACTCTAAAGTTTCCAAAACTGTAAAAAATATTGTCTGTGAGTATAACAGAACTGATATTGCAGGCGAAAGCCTGAGAAAAATCCAATCCGGAAGTGCCTCATGTTTTGAAAGCGTTGCGTTCCAATTCATCCCTATTGAGCAGTGAATGGGCTATCAACCAGATTACTTTTTCTCCGTATTTCCCAAGGTGTCTACAGCATTGTGACGTAGTTTTACGCATTTATGTCGGGTAAAATACAGAGGTAGCCATTATTCCAATCGGTCCTACTGAAAAAACAATTGTCCCGGTGGATATATTATCGAATAGATATTTGAAAAACACCTTGAGGATTGATTATAAACAACGTTTGCCATGTTTCTGTCGATATTATGGAGCTAATTTGGAATATTTTTCGGCGTTTTCGTGACTGCAATTTCCGGGTGATTTCTCAGCCAAACGTGAAGAACAAACGGAGCTATTTCGCCTACAAAAATAAATTTTTTGGAAAAAAGGAACATTGGCTATCTAACTGGGAGTCTCGGGAGTGAAAACATCCGAAGCTCATCAAAGGTAAACTATTTAATTTGATTGCTTTTCTGATTTCCGTGACCAAGTTACCTGCAGCTAGCTGGACAAAATGCTATGCTAGGCTATCGATAAACTTACACAAATGCTTGTCTAGCTTTGGCTGTAAAGCATATTTTGAAAATCTGAGATGACAGGGTGATTAAGAAAAGGCTAAGCTGTGTCTCAATATATTTCACTTGTGATTTTCATGAATGGGAATATTTTCTAGGAATATTTATGTCCGTTGCGTTATGCTAATTAGTATCAGTTTACGCTCTCTCATGCGGGATGGGGAGTCATTAGAGGTTAAGAAGAAATTCTTATTTATAATGACAGCCTACTGGGGAAATTTGGTTTAACTGCCTTGTTCAGGGGCAGAACAACAGATTTTTACCTTGTCAGCTTGGGGATTCGATCCAGCACCTTTTGGTTACTGGCCCAATGCTCTAACCACTAGGATACCTGCCGCCCCTCAGTAAAAGGCACATTTCAGCCCGCTTGGAGTTTACCAAAAGGCACCTAAAGACTCTCAGACCGTGATAAACAAGATTCTCTGGTCTGATGAAACCAAGATTGAACTCTTTGGCCGAATTCCAAGCGTCACGTCTAGAGGAAACCTGGCACCATCCCTACGGTGAAGCATGGTGGTGACGGCATCATGCTGTTGGGATGTTTTTCAGTGGCAGGGACTGGGAGACTAGTCAGGATTGAGGGGAAGATGAACTGAGCAAAGTACAGAGAGATCCTTGATGAAAACCTGCATCAGAACACTCAGGACCTCAGACTGGGGGCGAAGGTTCACCTTCCAACAGGACAATGTCCGTAAGCACACAGCCAAGACAACGCAGGAGTGGCTTCAGGACAAGTCTCTGAATATCCTTGAGTGGCCCAGCCAGAGCCCGTACTTGAACCCGATCGAACATCTCTGGAGAAACCTGAAAATAGATTTGCAGCAACGCTCCCAATCCAATGTGACAGCACTTGAGAGGATCTGCAGAGAAGAATGGGAGAAACTCCCCAAATAGAGGTGTGCCAAGCTTGTAGTGTCATACCCAAGAAGACTCAAGGCTGTAAACGCTGCCAAAGGTGCTTCAAGAAAGTACTGAGTAAAGGGTTTGAATACTAATGTAAATGTGATATTTCTGTTTTTTATTTTGAAGAAATCAGCCAAAAAATTTAATTGAACTGTTTTTGCTAAAAAAAAATATATTTTACAATAAGGCAACCTAACAAAATGTGGAAAAAGCCAAGGGGTCTTAATACTTTCCGAAGGCACTGTTTATGTGACCCACTGGCTTGATTCGGTCTTATGTAGCAAAATTTGAAATTATGTTTTTTACATTGGATAAAAGTAGAGACTCCAGAGCTAGACAATGGTATATCATACACTACAGTTGAGGAACAATGGGAAAGTAATTATCAGTGATGCGATATCCAACATTTTCCTTGCCAAAAATAACCGATATAAAAAATGTGCAGCCTTTTAAGAATTATAGTACAATTAAATAGCTAACACACCACATGAATGCAGCGGTCTAAAGGCACTGCATCTCAGTGCAAGAGGCGTCACTACAGTCCCTGGTTCTAATCCAGGCTGTATCACATCCGGCCGTGATTGGGAGTCCCATAGGGCGGCGCACAATTGGCCCAGCGTCGTCCGGGCCGTCATTGTAAATAGAATTTGTTCTTAACTGACTTGCCTAGTTACTGTAAATCAAGGTTACACACACACACACACACACACACACATCACACTGACCAAAAAGTTATTTTGTTGGCATTTACGATGTCCCCATTACCAGTCAAACATAATTAAAACCTATTTCTTTCACTTACTTGCTGTGCCGTTTTGTTGTTCATTTGTTCAGTCGTTTCATTCTCAACCAGGATTTCTGTAGAATGCCGTTTGGGTCTTTGCGTGTCAAAAAAGAAACATGTCAAATAACACTAGATAGCTAGGTATCCTCATCTAAAATAACCCAAATTTATAAGACCGTTCTTATTTGATGAATGGTTGTCGGACCCATCTACGTGAAGCTGGCCACAATAAGGATTAGCCACAATAGTGGACTTTGCGGGTAGCCTTCAAAATAAAAGTATGGCATAATTCTACTATTTGTATTCATTTGGATCACTGTCAATCACATATGCTTATTTTGAAGGCAAACCACAAACTCCACTATTGTGCCTAAATCTTATTGTGGCTAGCTTCACAACACTTAAACCGGTCCGGTCGAGCGTCACTAGACAGATGACGCTATCTGGCTGCTAATATCTTTAGCTTTGGGCAACAGGGTTAAGTAGCTGGCAAGCTATTTATTTTCATGAACTGAAGTTCATTTCAATAGGTGAACAACAAGTGGCAACCTAGCTAATACTTACTCACAAGGATTCTTAAATCATTGCTAAGAATAATGAAAATGACTGCAGTTGCTAAGAATAATGAAAATGACTGCAGTTTCTACTGGTCATTGTTTGCAGGCTGGTTGTATTTGTGCTAGCTAGGTACCAAGCTAAAGCTAGCTATCCCAGAAGTTGCTGTCGAACAAATTATGCTTTATTACCAACTCAGTATTGTAAAGACATTGTTTTGTACAGCTTTGACAGTGCTACTGTATCTTTTTTGACACGCAAATACCTGAACGGCGTTCCATAGTATGTATGTCGTGAAGCTAATAGCAGTGACACTATTACTTTGTAACTCCGGTAGGGCAACATCTGAAAAATAGCGCACTTGGTAGTGTGTACCGGTGCTCGACCAGTCGGCGAAGCCAACATTACCCACGACAGAGTACGGTTGATTGTCAAGGGCAACGAATTCCATTATCTTGGCTTTAATGGATTTCGTCTTTGAGTTGTCTCGCTGAAATGTTCTTACTCTTTCAAATGACTTGTTGGCTGCTCGATCCACACAGCAGACATTGTGTGGGCTAGGTTAGGAATGCTGTTGCATGTGTAGCGCAAAATTCTATTTGCCGTTATTACGTTATATAAGTTATATAGGTATGCGCTGTAACTTTGACATCGGTTTTTAACATTGGCGTTAAACTAAACTAGACATATTGATTCTGATATGCTTGCCGATATATCGTGCATCCCTAGTAATTATGCTTTGTAAGTTGATAAACTTGTAACACCACCTTTGAGACTCCGCCTGCATATTTGCAATCAAACGCCAGAATTTTCTCCATCTCGTTAGCTATCATACTCTGCTTCCACCGGACATTCCACTGATTTCAAAACTCGGTCCATTAGCAACACTTTTGCAGTTCTTTGTGATATCTTTAAAAAAAATCTGCGTTAGAAAGGATTACCTACACATACTAAGCAGCTCATGTTATAGACCGAAGCATGCTACATGGCAGACCAATCCGAACTCATCTCTTGACATGTTCAGCCCATCCATTGTCTCAGCCAATCATGGCTAGCGGGAAGATTCCTGACTTTCTCTGTGGCTAAACTAATTCGGCTCATCATTTAACAATTTTATTTGTATTTCCAGATGACATACACATTTGTTAAGGCAAATAAAAGTTCACATGTTCCAGAAGGCATTTCTTTTTTTAACAAACAAATTCATGTTTATGTTCAAATTCCTCTCCTGTGAAGTAATGAAGCGGGACCTACGCCTAGTTTCCTGAAACGAGTCACATATCCACTAAACAAAAATATAAATGCAACATCAGGGCCTAAAATTCACTGCCACTGTGTCATGTAGATGGAAAAAAACCTGCCAGGCCCTCAGATTTTTTACCAGCCTGAATATATTTTTGCTATAATTACATACAAAAAACTGATGACCATGCTTTGTAATGTTTCTAAAACAAGAAATGTATTATTAAGAAGTAATGTGGTATTTTGCTAAAAAAAAATAATGTTTGTGACCTGTGTCTTTTACCCCAAATATCAGATGATTAAAAAAATTCAACTGCCCATTTAAGGGAGGGAGGTTACCGTGGTAAGATTTGGGATGTGACTAGTAATAGAACGCTTCTCTTCGCTATCAGTTGAAGCAGAAGATTCAAACTAACATTTGAAAACAGCCAAGCTTGTGAACAAAACAATGTATTAAGCCAAGAAACCGGAGGACTTTGCTGACTTGAGTAAATTATACCAACTATTATGCTTGTGCAAGCTCCTTGTATCTATCAGCGCTTCACTCACAGTGCACAAAGCTGTTGCTGCGCAAGGTGGGATCTAGGATTTGTATTTCTTTGTGCGATTAGCAGATATGGAACAAAACAGCAGAAATACTTTGCACATATTCTAATACTTGACTTTTGACTATTTTGTGTAATGTAATGCGCCCACTCTAGAGCCCTGAAAATGTACCACCTGCCAACGTGGCTGGTGAAATAGCCATTCTTACCCGCTAATACCTAAATCTACCCGCATTTGGCGGGTGTTAATTTTAGTGAGCATTTTTCTTTGCCAAGATAATCCATCCACCTGACAGGTGTGCATTATCAAGAAGCTGGTTAAGCAGCCTCATTACAGAGGTGCACCTTGTGCTGGGGACAATAAAAGTCCACTCTAAAATGTGCAGTTTTGTCACACAACACAATGCCACAGATGTCTCAAGTGTTGAGTGAGAGTGGAATTGCTATGCTGATTGCAGGAATGGCCACCAGAGCTGTTGCCAGGAAATTTGATCTTCATTTCTCTTCCATAAGCCACCTCCAACCTTGTTTTAGAGAACTTGGCAATACATCCGTCCGGCCTCACAACCGCAGACCACGTGTATGGCGTCGTGTGGGCGAGTGGTTTGCTGATGTCAATGAACAGAGTGCCCCATTGTGGCGGTGGGGTTATGGTATGTGCAGGCATAAGCTACGGACACCGAGCAACATTGCATTTTATCGATGGCAATTTGAATGCACAGAGATACTGTGACGAGATCCTGAGCCCATTGTCGTGTCATTCATCCACCGCCATCACCTAATGTTTCAGCATGATAATGCACGGCCCCATGTCGCAAGGATCTGTACACTATTCCTGGAAGCTGAAAATGTCCCAGTTCTTCCACGGCCTGCATACTCACCAGACATGTCATCCATTGAGCATGTTTGGAATACTCTGGATTGACGTGTTCAAGTACCCACCAATATCCAGCAACTTCGCACAGCCATTGAAAAGGAGTGGGACAACATTTAATCAGGAGTGGGACAACAGTTCACAGGCCACAATCAATTGAGTGGCCCAGCCAGAGCCCGGACTGGAACCCGATTGAACATCTCTGGAGAGACCTGAAAATAGCTGTGCAGCAACACTACCTATCCAACCCGACAGAGCTTGAGAGGATCTGCAGAGAAGAATGGGAGAAACTCCCCAAATACAGGTGTACCAAGCTTGTAGCGTCATACCTGTCACGATCGTCGAAATGAGCGGACCAAGGCACAGCGTGAGTTGAGTTCCACATATTTAATACAAAGTTAAACCTCAAACAACGAACGTTAAAGCCGTGGTGCAACATGCACACACACAAAACAATATCCCACAAAACAGGTGGGAACAAAGGACAACTTAAGTATGATCCCCAATTAGAGACAACGATAATCAGCTGGGAACCATACACAAAAACAAACGTACAAATACAAATACTAGAAAACTCCCCTAATCACGCCCTGACCTAAAACACCATATAGAACCCAGAGGGCTCTCTATGGTCAGGGCGTGACATCGGTGCAGAGGAAGGCTCCTGCCATGGAGCGGGACTGGACACCGTGCCTGGACTGGGCATAGGCGCAGAGGAAGGCTTCAGCCTAGGAGCGGTACTGGACACCGTGCCTGAACTGATGACACACTCCTCAGGTCGAGGGTGTGGAGCCGGCACAGGGCGTACCGGGCTGGGAGGCGCACTGAAGGCCTAGTGCGTGGAGCCGGCACAGGTTTCACCGGACTGATGACGCACTTCAGGGCGAGTGCGGGGAGCCGGCACAGGACGTACCGGGCTGGGAAGGCGCATTGGAGGCCTGGTGCGTGTTGCCGGCACAGATGGCACCGGACTGATGACACGCTCTTCAGCATGCCTGCGCTGCAGCATACTCCTCGCCAACACCTCTCTCCGGGATCCCTCATTAAACTCCTCCACCGACTCCCAGACGGGCTCTGGCACTCTCCGCTGCTCAGCCGACTGCCCCTTGTGGTGCAACATGCACACACACAAAACAATATCCCACAAAACAGGTGGGAACAAAGGACAACTTAAGTATGATCCCCAATTAGAGACAACGGTAATCATTGGGAACCATACGCAAAAACAAACATAGAAATACAAATACTAGAAAACCCCCCTAATCACACCCTGACCTAAAACACCACAGAGAACTCTGAGGGCTCAGGGCGTGACAATACCCAAGACTCGAGGCTGTAATCGCTGCCAAAGGTGCTTCATCAAAGTACTGAGTAAAAGGTCTGAATACTTATGTAAATGTAAAATGTTTAGTTTTTTTTATTTTAATACATTTGCAACAATTTCTAAAAAGCTGTTTTTGCTTTGTCATTATGGGGTATTGTGTGTAGATTGATCAATTTTAGAATAAGGCTGTAACGTAACAAAATGTGGAAAAACTCTAAATATATGTTTTTGCTCCAATCAGGTTATTTCTGGACCGTATTTCTGTCTATTTAAGGGACCCATTTTGGCAACTAAAATGAGGCTTGTGTACCAGATCCCCAAAAACATTTTTATGATTATTCTTTTGAGCTTTAACCTTATTCAATGTTTTGATATTATTCACCCTGCAGAGTAAAAGTGAGGCAGTACCTGAGATGATCTCCACCCATGTGCCGCCTCCTTCCCAGCAGCAGACGCCTCACCCTCACACACAACTCATGTTGGCAGGGAGTCAGCTGGCAGGGGTAAGCACTGGCACAGATGTAATGTGTAGGCGGTTAGGGTGATGGACAGTAAGCATTTTCTGCTTCGCTCATGCTCTTGCTTGCATCTCACCAAGGTTGGAGTGAATTCCATTTTCATTCAATTCTGTCAATTAAGAAAGTAAACGGAAATTCAAATTCCAATCTTCCTCATTCCTGAATTGACTGAATTAAAATGGAATTCATCCCTTCTGCCTCTTACTGCCTGCTCAAACGCTGGGTGACACTATTCTTTTTCTCTATCTCTTCTGCTTTTTCACCTCCTCTCTTTGGGCAAACCCTACCCTCTCCTCCACCACCTCCTCTTCTTCCCGCCTCTTCCTCAGCTGGCTGCCCTCTTGCCTGCGCAGCAGCAGCTGTTGCTTCAGCAGGCCCAGGCTCAGCTCCTGGCCGCTGCGGTGCAGCAGTCCAACGCGGCTCATGCTGCTCATGCCGCTCACGCAGCCGCCCAAGCCAATCAGCAGCAGCAGCAACAACAGCTGACCAAACAGGAGCAAGCCCCACCCCAGCTCACCCTCTCTCAGCCTATCCAGCTCACCGCCCAGGTAGGAGCGGCCAGTCACGGATCAGATATGACCAGCTTTAAGCCAATCTAACTCACTAACCAACACTTCTCTGTCAGAAGTGTTTCTCTATATACTCTTAGGTGTTATTACTTTGAAGGTTGGGGCTGTGCACATTTGGGTTGTTTGCTAATTTCTTTGCATTGTATTGTGTGTATGTTGCTCTGTTCAGAAATCATACATGACTCGTTGACCCTTTTCTCTCTCTCGCTTCCTCCTGTAGGATATCCAGCAGCTGTTGCAGCTGCAGCAGTTAGTCCTGATGCCCGGCCACCACCTGCAGTCTCCTCAGTTCCTCCTGCCTCAGGCCCAGGGACAACAGGGGCAGCAGGGTAAGTGGGACCTACTAAGTAAGTGGGAACCACCATCATCAACACTGTCACTTCCTCTTGGCACAAAACATCATGTATAGCTTGGGTGTTCTGATCTAACTGCTTAGTTCTAAAACAAGTTAGAATAAAGTTGTAACAATACAGTTAAAAAACAATAAAGTAGTGTTCATTGAATTACAATACTTTAATAGTGTTAACGGCTTCTCCGTTGTGTTCCTTAGGTTTGCTCTCGACACCTAATTTAATTCCGCTACCTCAACATCAGCAAAGCCAGGGGAGTCTTCTAACTATTCCACCCAGGCTGGGACTGCAAGCACAGGTATAGTATTATTGAAAACCACCACACCACATATGTGTGTGTGTGTGTTGAGACTGGACTTTATAACATACTGTACTACATACTTGTAAGTAGGGTAGGGATCTGCCTCTACAAGCAGAAAACAAAGAGCTCTGTGGAATCAGTGCTGGTGCATTGATCCAAACGCTGATCTAATCAAACACCAAACCCGTAACCCAGAGTGTGTTTGAATTGATCCACAGTTTAAACATGGCTAATGTCAGTGTGCCAGCCACCCCTCGCCATTCCGCAGGAATGATATGGGTTTATGTCTCCCGTACTGTAGCGTCGCCATGGTGATGGCCTCTCATCTTTACAGAGGGACAAGAGCGGGGATGTCGGGGTGACCTCCGGGGCCTCGGCAGCCCCCATGACCTCAGTGACCTCTGGCCCTCACGGCGAGGAGCCCAGTGACCTGGAGGAGCTGGAGCAGTTCGCCCGCACCTTCAAACAGAGACGCATCAAACTGGGCTTCACACAGGTACGTTTGTATGCGTGCGTGGGTGTGTGCGTGTGTGTATTGTGATAAAAGGGCAAGAGAACCATGAGCAATTTGATCAAGCTAGACTACATATGGGTCAGAGTGTGTGTTGGTGTGTGTGTGCGTGGGTCAGAGTGTGTATGTGTGTTTGCAGTGAGGGGGGGCAGGAGGAGCTAGAGGCCAGAATGAAGATGACTGTTTAACACAAATTCTCTCTTCCCTCAGGGTGACGTAGGCATGGCGATGGGGAAACTGTATGGGAATGACTTCAGCCAGACCACCATCTCTCGCTTCGAGGCCCTAAACCTGAGCTTTAAGAACATGTGCAAGCTCAAGCCTCTGCTTGAGAAGTGGCTAAACGATGCGGAGACCATGGCGATAGACAGCATGCTTCCCAGCCCGAACTCTCTCTCCTCCCCCATGATGGGGTTTGAGGGCATGCCGGGGCGTCGCAGGAAGAAACGCACCAGCATCGAGACCAACGTCCGCGTGGCCTTAGAGCGCAATTTCATCTTGGTGAGAAAGAGATACGTCCCACAACAGACTCCTAAGGAACACACTCAAATGACATTCTACTCCCTACCCTGCACTCACAGTGGAGTACATAAAACAATGACTCTGTTCACAACAGTTTATTTCACTTTTGGATGAACATTTCATTTAACGTAAATAAATATTTACCCTTGCTTGGTATTTTCTAAATATTGCTGAAACTGTTGAATGTAACATTGACAACATGTCAGCTTTATGCGATATAAAATGTTTGTGGCCTCTGACAACATGATTGACCATGATTTTTGACTGTGTTCCCTCCAGAACCAGAAGCCTAACTCAGAGGAGATTCTCCTGATGGGCCAGCAGCTCAACATGGAGAAGGAGGTGATTCGGGTCTGGTTCTGCAACCGGCGCCAGAAAGAGAAGCGCATCAACCCTTGCAGTGCCACCCCTCCCCTGCCCAGCCAGCCCCCCTCCATGACGCACAAAACCCCCTGCTACAGCCCGCACATGGTATGACCCCGCACTCACCCCATCCCCACTCTCCCCACCATGCCTCTCATTGGCAGGCCTTTGGTCCTTTGCCTCCCTGTTCCTTAGTTTGGAAACAAACTGTATAAATACAAGTCAGGCATCATGAGAGGAATAGATCTTTGACTCTCTGGATCTATGGACTTGCCCCCCTCCCTCTGCATGACCCCATGTGTGACCCTGTGGCCTAACCCATCCTGCACTGCTCCACTCTCAGCACCGTGCAAATGACTACACTGTTGTATGAGGTGCCAAATGTTACAGACCAACCCACACGTCATCACAGTTACACCATGAGAGCATGTTTCTTCTCTCTCTCCTCCTCACGGCCTATCCACCGCTCCTTTTCTTTCTTTCTTTCTTTCTTTCTTTCTTTCTTTCTTTCTTTCTTTCTTTCTTTCTTTCTTTCTTTCTTTCTTTATTTCTTTCTTTCTTTCTTTCTTTCTTTCTTTCTTTCTTTCTTTCTGTTCCTCTCCCTCCAGGTGTCCAGTCAGGGGCTGCACCAGGCTGCCACCAGCCTCAGCACAACAGGTGAGGAAATAGATTTTTGGATACATTTGTGTTTTTGTGAAGCTAGGCCATAAGTGCCAGAGGTCTAAATTCCCTTTAGTGGATTAAGACATAGAGACGAGTGCAGATGCCCAGTACCATGGACATTGGGAAAACCTAGCAATGTAACCAAATGTACTGTATACCATTCATATTACCACTGATGGTTCGCGCTCTCTTTCTCAGTGACCAGTCCATTACCCTCGGTGACCTGCCCTCTGACCCACTGTGGCTCTGCATCCACCAGCTCCACCCCCTCCTCTAGGACTCCGCCTCCACACAGCACAGCCAGCCCCGCTCCTTCCACCCTCAGTACCCACAGCCTGAACGCTGGGTGAGTGTCTTGTTTGTCTCTCTCTCTCTCTCTCTCTCTCTCTCTCTATCTCTCTATCTACTACTCTACACTTACTCAATCTAACACTGAACAATCCCTCATACTCAACAAACACACTTTCATATTCGCTGGGTTAGTGTCCCCTAATTATATAATTATACTCTATCCTCTCTGTCCCTTGCACACTCAACGACTACTGCTCAATAGAACACTGACTCCTAACACTGAATCCTCAATATCTGCTAAACTGTGTCCGCAGCCAATAAAGTCAACTTTGAGACTGGATGAGGTGATATTTACTGACTTGCTGGGAATTCGTGGTATGGGGCTACATGGGGAATGTCATGTCACCCCACCTGTTTAGCAGCAAATCTGAAAGTTCTCACACATATGAAGAAACATGAATATTTGTCAACCCAGAGTCAGACCCAGGCCAATGCATGAATTGAAAACATGTTGTGTATCCTTAATAGAAAAACCTGAGGGTGTTTGATTAATGAGCTTTCACTTAACCCTCTTGGTCCTTTTCTCTATCTCTGCATGTGTGAATGTGTGTGTATGTGCACATGGGGGAATATGGATCCATACATATTCCAGGAACACAATGATGGGAGTAAGCACAGGGATGAACCAGGCTCTCGTCAGCAGCAATCACCTGGCCACAATGCAAGGTGTGTTTGTCTGACAAAATCGGTGTGTATCCAGATTATGGACTGTATTCTGACTTCTGATAAGCACGCGCAACACTGCCTGGCGTAAATCGTGACTTGGTGTCAATAGGATCCAATTTTGACTTAAGCGTGCAGATCTCAAGTCAGAAAAGAGGATGTCCCTCCATTTGCCATCATTTCAACATGCGAATTCAGATCAGTTGAAATTGCATGTCTTCACACCATCCCATTCCATCCATATCACCACCAAGTAGATCATGGGAGTGTCGTGTGTGTCTGTGTGTATGTGCCAGGCGTTTTACTGTAAGCTCTGACTGGCTAAGCTCTCCTTGCTCTACTCATACCACGTTCTCTCATCTGTTGCAATGTCTCACCTTCATCATCACCATCCTTCATCTCACCATGTCATCAGTTACAGTGTCACCCAAATCGATGCCGATGTATCTCTGGTAGGTGTATTCACTTATTCTTTCTCCTCTACCTTTCTCTTCCCCCACCAATCCTTCCACCTGCCTCTCTCACCCCGTCCCCTGTAACTCTATCATGGTTCAGCTCTGGCTGCCAGTGGTGGGCAGCTGCCCATTTCCAGTCTTGAGGCCAGAGGTCAGATGATCCTGGGCGGGGCGGGGGTTCGCCCCTCCCTATTCCTCAACCGCCACACCCTCCTGCCTATGGCGTCCCACCAAGCCGGCGTGGGTTTGGTCGGCGGTCCCAGGGGAGCCTCTCCACCCCCCGGCGCCAGTGGCATGGACGTCGACTCCTGCTCTGCCTCTCCCTGCTCCAGCCCCGCCTCCTTCGGCTCGTTCAGCGAAGCCTCACCGCCGCCGCTTGGCGGGGCCATGGCCGAGTGACGACGACACAACCCAAAGGATCCTATCAGAAGGAGGAGGAGGAGTTTTAGTGGAGCTTTACAGAAACACCTCACCTTTCAACCAAAGCCATCTCTCTCTCCCTCCATTTGTCGCCTCCTCTCACTCTCCCGGAGTCTTTCAAAGCCAAAAAAAAATACACAGATTGAAAGAGGAAGAAGAGAGCGAGGAAGAATGGAGAGGAGGAGAGAACAGGAGAACGGTGGAGATTTAAACCAAAAAATATATATATCTATACAGTTGGAGAGGTGGCATTGTGGAACACAGTGAATGCTAATGTTCATTTACTCCTTTCTCTGGAAAAGAACAAATGAGCTGAAAAACCTGATGAAAAAGAGGGCAGGGATGAGAACTGAACTAAGACTGAGAGAGAGATGGGTGGCAAGGACAGGAAAAGAAGGAAAGAAAAGACTTTCAACAAGCTTCAGCAGATGGATGGAAAGAGAACCACATTTTTAAAAAACCTACAGGGGAAAAACACACAAAGACAAAAATGACAAACATGCCAAAATCTCCAAAACCGAAATACCAAAAACTGAAACCAAAAAAACGGAGAGAAAAGCTTTACTTAAAAGACTTATGATTCTGATCTGTCCAGGATCAGCACATCAACCACACTTAACAAGGCCAAAAACATGTATCATTTCATCATAATATATTATTTTAAAGTTTTGTTTTCAACACTTTTACAACGCTTACTTTTAGTATTTTATATGATTTGAGCTTTGGGTTATGTCATAGCAAATGATTTGATATAGATATCTTAGTAGTGTCAGTCCTCCCACATATCTCTACCTACCTCTCTAGTGGCTCTACAGTTTTAACCTAGTTACAGTATTAAACTGTGTTGTGGATTTAGCAGTCAGACTAATAACAATTAGTAACTTTCCAACTTATTTTGTGGTTTATTTTCTTATTTCTGATTTTTCTAATGATCATCGTAATTATCATCATCATCATTAGGGTTATTATCTTCAATATTTGTTTAATATGATGAGATATTTTTATTTTTCTAGGCAGGTCAGTTAAGAACAACATCTTATTTACAATGACGGCCTACCCCGACCAAACCCGGATGACGCTTGACCAATTGTGCGCCGCCCTATGGGACTCCCAATCACGGCCGGTTGTGATACAGCCTGGATATTATTGCCTCCTTTGTTTCATAACTTATTTTATACAGTGGACTCAAATTATTGACACCCTTGATAAAGATGAGCAATAATTACTCTGTAAAATGAATTATTAAAATACTGGGCTATATTGTATGCAACAAAAAAATGGGAAGTTATGTTATACGAATAATTGCTCAGAGAAAGAGATTCTGTTTAACTAGCAATACAAAAAAATACAAATAAAGATAGGGGTCAAAATTATTGGCACCCCTGTTTTCAATACTCCAGCATCCTCCCCTTGTAAGGACGCTGAGCCTTTTTCTAAAATGTTTTATGATATTGGAGAACACGTTGGGAGGGATCTTTGACCATTTCTCCATACAGAATCTCTCCAGATCCTTGATATAATTTGTCTGCGCTTATGGCCTTCCATCTTCAATTCAAACCACAGGTTTTCAATGGGGTTCAAGTCTGGAGACTGAGATGGCCATAGCAAAATGTGGATGTGTGGTCAATTAACCATTTCTTTATGGATTTAGTGGTTGGGGTGGTTGGGGTTATTGTGTTGCTGGAATAGTCCCTTAACATCAATGATCCACCACCCTATTTTACCGTATGAGGAACGTTTTCACCACTGGTGTGCGTGGCCAAAGAGATCCATTTTCATGTTATCTGAACATAGAGCTCTTTGGCCAAGCACACCAGTGGTGGGTTTGGTGTTGAAAAACCGAAGCATATGCGTAAAAGTACCTCATACCAATGGTAAAATATGGTGGTGGATCTTTGATGTTATGGGGCTATTTTGCTTCCACTGGTCCTGGGGCCCTTGTTAAGGTCAACGGCATCATGAACTTTACCCAGTACCAGGGCATTTTTACCGAAAACCCGGTTGCCTCTGCCAGGAGGCTGACACTTGGCAGCAAGTGGAACTTCCAGCAAGACAATAACCCCAAGCACTAATCAAAATCCACATAGAAATGGTTAATTGACCACAAAATCAACATTTTGCAATGGCCATCTCAGTCTCCGGACTTGAATCCCATTGAAAAATTGTTGTTTGAAGGCTCAGTGTAGTTATCCTCGCAACGTGAGGGTGCTAGAGTATTTTAAACAATAATTCTGACCACTATCTTTTTTAGATTTTCTTGTATTACATGTTAAAAAATATATATTTCTCTGAGCAATTGTATTAGTGTAAAATATAATTTCTCCTTGTTTAAAGAAAACAACAAAATAGCTCAGTATTTTTATAATTTATTTTATACCATTTTTTTTATCACCTTTATCAAGGGTGCCAATAAGGATGGACCTGACTGTATATGAACACCAAAATGTACTCTACTGCCTGTTGCTTCAAGCACACACACACACACACACACACACACACACACACACACACACACACACACACACTACACTACACTACACTACACTACACTAGAATGTATTGAGATGTTGAACTAAAATAATCCTTTATGCCTTTCATTATATTTGTTTGCCTGTTTTTTTTAAATACACTACCATTCAAAAGTTTGGGGTCACTTAGAAATGTCCTTGTTTTTGAAAGAAAAGCTATTTTTGTCTATTAAAATAACACCAAATTGATCAGAAATACAGTGTAGACATTGTTAATGTTGTAAATGACTATTGTAGGAAACGGCTGATTTTTAATGGAATATCTACATAGGCGTACAGAGGCCCATTATCAGCAACCATCACTCCAGTGTTCCAATGGCACCTTGTGTTAGCTAATCCAAGTTTATCATTTTAAAAGGCTGATTGATCATTAGAAAACCCTTTTGCAATTATGTTAGCACTGCTGAAAACTTGTTTTGATATAAGAAGCAATAAAACGGGCCTTCTTTAGACTAGTTCAGTATCTGGAGTATCGGCATTTGTGGGTTCGATTACAGGCTCAAAATGGCCAGAAACAAAGCACTTTCTTCTGAAACTCATCAGTCTATTCTTGTTCTGAGAAATGAAGGCTATTCCATGCAAGAAATTGCCAAGAAACTGAAGATTTAGTACAACGCTGTATACTACTGTGTACTACTACTTCTGATCAATTTGATGTTCATTTAAATGGATAAAAAAACAAATACATTTCTAAGTGACCCCAAACTTTTGAACGGTAGTGTATATCATTTCCATATAATTCCACCAACTTCATATCATTCACTTCCAGTCAGTCACTCTTGGATACCAAAGCATTGTTTCTCCCGACTGGAAGAGCCGGGAAACAAGTGTTCAGACAGAAACCTCAGCAGTGTCAAAAACCAAATACCCAATAACAGGACGACTCCACACCAAAAAAAAGTGACAGCATCCCTCCCAGTCCCCAACCCCCTGCCCTCCATCCCTTCTGTCCCTCTCCTTTGCCTCGAAAGATGGGGTGAAAGGGCCAAAAAAGAAGAGAAGAAAACAAGAAGACTACCCAGAGAAGTCAAAGGCAAAAAAAGGATCTGTTGAAAACTGCAGGGGAAAACCGAGGAGAAAGCTGGAACGGAGGACCCAAACCAAAAAAAAAACTAACCAAAACCTCCGTATGAGCAACTAAACTGAACAGATAAGAAACCAAAAACCAAATACAACACGTTGTAGACGAAGAGGAGGAGGAAGAGAGAGGGAGGGGTCAAGCCCTGTCTGTCACAGTCTGAGACAGAGGCTTTCCCTCTCATTCTCTCCTCCCTCCTCCATTTGTGACCTCCTTTGTTCAGCCTTTTCCTGGACGGAATAGCTAATGACCTCGCGGAACTGAATTTTAAAATATATATTTTTTGTTTTTGCTTTTCATGGTCTGTCTATCGATTGCTGTATGACTTTGTCTCATTGCTTTCTACTTGACGGGGTGATTTATTGCCTATTTTCATATCTTGTCTGGGTTCTTTTTTGTTGTAGTGCTTTTTTCATTAGGTTGTTGGAAAGAATACTGTGAAAATGTAGCTTCCAAACTTTTCTTTGATCAAGAATGTCGTGAAAAAGCCAAAACTGAATACCAAAAGCGAAACTTTTTGACACAGACATACCAAATACCAACCAAACCAATGCACAATTGTCAGAGAGGAACAGTTGGATAACTGTGTTTGTGCTAGGTTTTCTGGATAGATATATAGAAAGACTGGTAGAGCAAGAAAGGTACTGTGCGAGCGTGTGCATTCAGGCATGCTTCCATACATGATTGCCCGTATACCTGTGTGTGAGATATGGATGGTGTGTATGTGACAGGAGAGGAAAAGTGAGATCGAATGAGTGTGGGGAAAGATTTATTCTCTTGCATATTAACCAACCCATAAAGATTCAGTACACACTGTTCTGTCTAGTGTACCACAGAATAGTGTTTGATAAAGGCATGGAACTTCACGAGTGAAATGAAGCATACTTGGGCACATATAGGCAGATATTAAAGGCAACCAATGATAATATTGTGGGGAGGGGCGGGCGGAAATCAACTGAAAACCAGTTGACAGACACTTTTAGAGGGGATGTATCTGTTAGTGCTTCAATAGATTTTGTAGGAAAAAATATATATGTTCTACTGCTTATTTATTGCTAATGTATAAAAGGCTGTGAAGTGATCCTTGATACAAATGTTGATGATAACAATGACTTGATTTTAGACCAAAAGCTTTAAACTATCTCTCTGGGGATCTTTGTTTGAAGATGTGTATTTATTCATGTTCAGGGGAGGATACATTTCTTTGCAAATGATTTGTACGTTATGAACTCCCACCTGTTTATTTATTGATTCATTTGTTTATGTAATTTATTTGTTCTATTTCTGGATTGGGACCTTTGAGGTTCTATTTTGGGGAGAGGTGATCTTGAGATTAAGACAAGAAGACAAAATGCTTTAAAACACAAAGAAAAAGGCAGAGCTTTAAAACAAAAACTGAAACCAAATGTAAAGACTGTGGGTGTCATCTCATTGCCCATGTCAACTGATTAAAACCCTAACCTAACGGAGAGGAAGAGAGGGAGAGCCTATCAAACTGATCCATGAAATGGGTACATTTTAGAGTTATAGTGGACCCTGAATTTTCTCCTTTCTCTTTTCTGCTTACACCTGTGAGCGTCAATAGGAGTTCAGACACGTCTAGATGCCTCTAGATGTTCACACTTTCTCCAGCTCGCCCTTTCTCTCTCTCTCTCTCGCTGTCTGGTCCCGTCTTTCATTTCAAGGCGAGGGCGACGTCATATATATACCTCATATTCTTTGATGAAAAACCAAATAGACAGAAGCTTTAATAAGACATGTGACCCTGGTCGTCTTGGCTCAGGAGAGGGATACAAGAAGTGGCCTGGCTATTGAGTTTGATGAACAAGCCTTTAGAACACTTTATTTTTAAACGGTTAAAGAAAAGACGTTTGTAAGCAGTTTCCTCTGTTTTATAGGTCACTCCTCAGAAGTAGATGCACCACTCCTCTCTCCTTCAGTGGGTCTTTGATTTCTGTTGACAATGTTGTGAGGGTACTGGAGGTGTTTATGGCAATGTTTCTTCTGAGAAGGTGTGTGTGTGGGATATTAACATGATGCTAATACTGTACAGTATGTGTGCCTGTGTAGGGCTCTCCTGTGGTGGACCGAGAATGATACCAAAGTCAAACCACCACAGTGAGACCACACACACAAAACACGCGCACACACACAGTTAATCCATGTGTATATAAACATTCAGGAGTCTTCATAAAGACTGTAAATGCTACATAATGGTGTATATTACCCATCATTGACATCAAAAGACATACCACTGTCTTCAAGAGCACTTAATGCTATGAAGCAATGCGCCTTGAATTGTGACCATTTTATACTGTAGTTATAAGTGGCTATGAATGTTTGTTTTATGTGCTTATTAAGAATATCCTCAATTTATAGGTCTCCATGAACTAAGATATTTCTTTGGCCTTGAGAACACAAATATGTCTGAACGTCACATCAAATCAAAGTGCATATAGTAAAAGAGAGAACAAACAGTGAATTTGGCACATATTCTTTGTTTATTTTTTAAACATATTTTTTTCTACAGTACAGCTTAAATCCAAAGGTAATTTCATTAGTACGGCAAAGAAAGATTTTACTAATGAAAACCTCAATAGTGAAAACCAAAGAACTCCACCAACCTTTTTTATTTTACACATAAAAAATTCCCATTTTTCTTTTTGATGGTAAAAACTCAAAGTTCTCTTTAATACAATGTTTGGTGATGATGATGATAACTATGATGCTGATGATGATAACTAAAACACTGCTCTCTAACTTTGTATCTGTTACGACCCATTTCATTTCTGTTTGTGAGTAACCTGCTTTTACCTCAAGTCTCTCTCTGAGTTAGTAACCTGTTTTTTTTATTTTGTTCCCAACTGTTAGCCTGTCCCTTATTCATCGCTATGGGTGTGCCTGTTGTTTGGGGGGGAGGGGGACAAATGAAACAGTAAGTGTTAGGAATAAAGTGCGAATTTAGACCAATCTGTCCATGTCTTTTATTTATTTGCCCTCTTGGTGTTCAAAACCAGTTATTGAATGTCTTGCATATGACTAAAGAGATATTTTTGCAGTGCCGCCAGTATGTAGATTTAAAGTAGGATTTTGAACTCAATTTGAAGCTGAGTTAAATCAGTTAACAGTTAACATTGTTTTATTGAAAAAAAGGGATCCAAATGGGTATTTCTGCATCAGGAGAAGAATAAAGTATATTGTCTTCTCCCTGAAACCCTATTACCGGTTTTGGTCAAGAAAGCCTTAAGTCGGTGAATTGATGAATAACTGTCTATATGCAAAATAGAGTCCTTGATAAGAGTAGATACACAAAGAAAAGTAGGTTAGAGGTCCAATGTCTCTAGTCTAGATACACTACATGACCAACAGTATGTGGACACCTGCCTCTCCGAACATCTCATTACAAAATCATGGGCATTAATATGGCGTTTGTCCCCTCTTTGCTGCGATAATACCCTCCATTCTTCTGGGAAAGCTGTTGGAACATTGTTGCGGGCACTTGCTTCCATTCAGCCACACGAGCATTAGTGAGGTCCGGCAATTACGCCTGGCTCACTATTCATCCCAAAGGTGTTCGATGGGGGCTCCGTGCAGCCCAGTCAAGTTCTTCCGCACCAATCTCAACAAACCATTTCTGTATGGACCTTTCTTTGTGAACGGGGGCATTGTCATGCTGAAACAGGAAAGGGCCTTCCCCAAACTGTTGCCACAAAGTTGGAAGCACAGTATCGTCTAGAATGTCATACAGTATGCTGTAGCGTTAAGATTTCCCTTCACTGGAACTAAGGGGCCTAGCACCGAACCATGGAAAACAGCCTCAGACCATTATTCCTCCTCCACCAAACTGTACAGTTAGCACTATGCTTTGGGGCAGGAAGTGTTCTCTTGGTTATCCACCAAACCCAGATTCGTCCATCAGATTGCCAAATGGTGATGTGTGATTCGTCACGCCAGAGAAAGTGTTTCCACTGCTCCAGATTCCAATGATGGCAAGCTTTACACCACTCCAGCCGATGCTTAGCATTGCGCATGTTGATCATAGGCTTGTGTGTAGCTGCTCGGCCATGAAGCTCCCAATGAAGCTCCCGACAAACAGTTATTGTGCTGACGTTGCTTCCAGAGGCAGTGTGGAACTCTGTAGTGAGTTGCGCGCTTCAGCACTCGGCAGTCCTGTTCTGTGAGCTTGTGTGGCCTACCACTTCGCGGCTGAGCCGGTGTTGCTCCTAGACGTTTCCACTTCACAATACCAGTACTTATAATTGACTGGGGCAGCTCTAGCAGGGCAGAAATGTGAATAACTGACTTGTTGGAAAGGTGGCATCCTATGACGGTGCCACGTTGAAAGTCACTGAGCTCTTCAGTAAGGCCATTCTACTGCCAATGTTTGTCTATTGAGATTGCATGGCCGTGTGCTCGTTTTTCTACACCTGTCAGCAACAGGTGTGGCTGAAATAGCTGAATCCACTAATTTGAAGGGGTGTCCACATACTTTGTGTATATATATATATATTATATAAATAATCAGTGCCATTTAAGATGAGGGAGGACAATATTTTTTCATGAACATGGCCTTATTTCTATTACATTGGATGACTGTCATTCATATTGCATTCACTCAGTTCAATGTAACATGGATAGGTTTAGGCTACTACAGGATACTCACATTTTCCCTATACTCATCGTGAGGTTGCTACAAACTAGCCTATGAATGAAAGTTTGCAACATAGGTGCACACAGGTCGAGAGACAAATTTGAGGTGACAGACAGTGACACATGGACTGATGGTGACATTCAATACCACCGTGCACACACTTGCCTGCATCTAGCTGATCTATGGTGTAATCGTTGGTCCAACAGTTGCAAACAAGAACTTCTATTGGACAAATTCAGGTATGTTTATTCTCGTTTTGTCCCGTTTAGGAAACATTTTTCAACAGAATCAGCGGAATAAATACATCCCTGATCACGCGTAAACACAGTTCACTTTCATAGTAGTCAAGTTGTATTCCTTCTCGCATCTATGCGCTCTCACCTCTTCCCATTGCTTGTGTACTTTAATGCACTTCACATCAACTGTATGTCACCAAGCAAAAAAAACTTTCCAAGCCTAACCGCTACACACAGTCTACTTCGCTGTCACCATCTAAAGTAACGTCATAGTCAGCATAGCTAATAGAATTAATGCTTTAGTAAACCCGCTACAAACATGCAGTAATGTTACAGTAAACAGTCAGTATAGTCATAGCCAGCTAGCTAACATAGCATCCCTCTGTAGGCTGAACCAGCTAGCTGCATTTTCTAGCTAAGTAAGTGCAACTGAAAGTGAGAAGAAAAAAAATGACACTCTATTTCTCAAAACTCTTCAACTGTTGTCTTTCTTTCTCTTTGAGTCAACTACTCACCACATTGTATGCACTGCAGTGCTAGCTAGCTGTAGCTTATGCTTTCAGTACTAGATTAGTTATCTGATCCTTTGATTGGGTGGACAACATGTTAGTTCGTGCTGCAAGAGCTCTGATAGGTTGGAGGACATCCTTTGGAAGTTGTCATTTATTACTGTGTAAGTCTATGGAAGGGGGTGAGAACCATGAGCCTCCTAGGTTTTGTATTGAAGTTAATGTACCCAGAGGAGGATGGAAGCTAGCTGTCCTCCGACTACACCATGGTGCTACCCTACAGAGTGCTGTTGAGGATCCTGTAGATCTTCATTGCAAAACAGTGTGTTTAAATACATTTTTTGGTGACGTGATTATATTTAGTATAGTTTTATCTAAAAAGGATAACTTTTTAAATGTTTTAAAACATTTATTTTTATGAAATTCACTGAAAAGGATGGTCCTCCCCTTCCTCCTCTGAGTAGCCTCCACGTATGTATATATACTTTTAACCTCTTTCCACTGTTCAGTCATGCACGCTATTCTTACTTTATTTTGAAATAGGTGTAAGTTATTCAGGTATAATTTTATAATATCATCATGATTAACCCAAATTCAGCTATAGTATGCTATACCTACACTGTGGTTTAGAGTTTGGTCAGACTTTGTGCAGTCTTTCTAGTAAATTAGTGGGTGGCATAGTGTTTTTCAGTTTTAATCGAGGATATCGTGGATCGTCTGGGATTGATATACAATACTCATCCTACATGATGGATACATTAATTAATTGAGATTAGACTGTTGCTGCTTCCCAGAATCATGGAAGAAGCCTTACGGCTCACACATGACATGAATTGGAAAATATCATCCTTCTTTTCAGTATATGACAATAACAGGGGTAGATCCCACAGAGGGCGATTACCAAGTAACCAAAACCAAACAGACTTGCGTCATCTTAATCGAGTGACAAAACTCACTTTAAATCATCCTTTCACAAGACTGCGTAGTGTCTGTCTGAGAGTTAATGCGGGTAACAATCTCCCGATGCTTTTGGTCTGGTGTGGTGAATGGTAACAAACTCCTGATGCTTTTGGTCTGGTGTGGTGGATCTGGGTGGCCTAGTAGTGTAGGAGGGAGGGAGGGAGGGAGAACCGACGAGGGATCTTTCCAGTCAGTCCCAGTCCTTCTTCCTCTCTTCTGGGAAGTCTTGTTTATCCTACATGTGTTAGCCGAGGAATCCATCAAGGGCTAGTAACGAATGGAGAGCCTGCCGGGCTGTTGTAGAGGGCGTCTGTGTGTGTTGGGCATGCACACACGTTCCACTGCCTAGTGAGGTGAGAGAGTGTCGTCCCCCCCCCCCCCCCCCCCCCGTAATACACAGTTGAGACTATTGGCTATTTCTCTACTAATGTTTATTGCCAGTGTGTCTCAAATTCACCAACAGACACCACATAGACTGGTGTGGGCTTAGTGAAATGCCACATTCATGCCCACACTGGCCCATTTAAATGTATAATGGAGCGTGGCATGGCCCAACACATTCTGCGTTGTTATTGGCAATTGCTCTGACGTCTGATACATCGGCCTACTAATAAGAGCCACCACTAGATGGACACCTACACAAGAATGAGAAAACATGCTTTGAGAAGGCCTGGCTGAGCTATGTGTAGGAACAGTCAATCATGGCACCCATGTACTGCTGCCGATTTAACATATACAAAAGTGTTTTTCATGTATGATTTTGAAGGGGACCTAATCTTTTATTCAGACCAATATAGAACGGAGTATAAAACTTTTCCTTGAAAATCAGAGCAGGGCATTCTGAATGACAAATAAAACAAATGTACTGGAAGTTGAGTACTTTGCATTCCTGACTTGAGAATAACTGGTAGCGTCAACCTGTACAGACGCGTCATGCGGGTTTAAGCTCATTTGAATACATATTTGAATTAGAGGTAAACACAAGTATTTGTGCAGGAAACACTGTGTACTGAGGAGGAACAATTCACTTCTTTAAATGTTATGCCTAAACGTGCAAATGTGTACGGTTTGGTTCGATTCTGACGTGAATAAGAAAGGGCCAGTTTGACTTCTTCCTGTTTGAAAGATATCCTGCAGCTGCATGATAAATGCCATATACCGGTAAGTGTATTCCGGTGGGAACTAACAAAGGATTTCCACTGTGTTAATGGATGAATCACACATTTATGTGTAGGAAGTTTCATTGTGATAATGAATGAATCACATGCAGAGGACCTATATTGACCTGTAGTCTACTTAATTTCTGCCTGTCACAAATAACTATCACAACAAATACCACTGTAATCATTTACACAGTTGAGTCAGCTAGTTACAGAGAAGACTTCCTCTCTTAACATGACCTGACCCAGAATAAAATCAAATAAGACTGCTACACTTCCGGGAAAAGCTCAGGGCCCTAGTATAAACTACGGCTATAACTATCCTCCTGATTCTTTCCTGATCAGGATGATCACATTTGGGACCCGAGGATGAGCTGCTCTATGTCTTTTGACGACTGCCACCCTCTCCATGTGTCATCTCTTGTAGACACGCGTAGTCCCGGATGACGCAACTGTCTGTCTGCTCAGTGTGCGACCACACATGGTTGAAGTTGGCGCTCGCCCCTGGACCGCCGGCTGGCTGGTTCTCCGCTCAGTAGTCCTGGCACTCTGTGCCAACCGCCATGCTTATTTTCCTTATGTGCCCAAAGGGAGCCATCGCATGTAGACTCCACCCTAGCCGAAAAACGACGAAACCTCCCAGAGCTGCAATTTAAGGTTGAGGCAGAAGTTTCTGTTCCCCAGTCCAGGTTTTTTTTATCCTATGTAAATAGTGGGTGTGTTGAAATTCAGTCTGATTTCAGACCTAGTTTACAGAAAGCAAGAGATGGCAGGCGTAAAACGACGATAGAGTAAGGGTAGAGAGAGAGGGTAGAGAAAGAGCGAGGGCAGAGAGAGAGAGAGAGAAGTGGGAAGTGGTGTGCATGTTGCCAATCGGAATAGGAAGGGGAAGTTCCTCGTGAGATACAGGAGACCCTGTCCTCACATACACACTGAACTCAATATAGACTGACATCGTTCCACGCATACCTCTGACTTCTGCCTCTCTCACTCTCCCTCCCCCTTTCTCCAGCCCTCTCACACTGTCATATACACACACACACACTTTCCCGTAACTTTTCCCCCCCACTCTCCCCTCCTATTCCTCTCGTAAACTTTCCCTCTCCCATACTGTTAATCTCTCTCTCTCTCTCTCTCTCTCTCTACACTTCTGTACATTATAGATTTGGCGCACAGCCGGAAAAATAGGTCAACTATCTCTCTCACATTCCTCTCTGCAGTTTCTCTTCCTCAAGGATTCAGTGTGGCCTGTCTCTCTCTTTGAGGTTCCACAGTACTTTATTTAAACTTCCTTGGGAGGGTACGTGTTTGAGTTATTTTATATGTGTGCCGCTTTAGAAATGCTTACTATAGCCAAACAATTTGAATAGAAATTGTAATTATATGCATAGAGCAGCTTCACAGAGACGTGTTTGTTTGCAATGTGCAGATATCGTGCATATTAGAACCTCTAAAATGTAAAGCTGGGCTAGAAATTCATTTGTGAAACTATCCGATTTCCTCCAATGAACTTCCAACAGTCTAATAACGGGATCATTTGAGGGTCTTTCTTGCCCCTCTGTCTTTGTATTCTCCTTCTAGAATCTAGACCTTTGTTTGCCTTTTCATAAACCCCTCTCTCCCCCTCCTGAACCGTCCCCTTTATAACCTCCCTTGCCTCTTCCGCCCCCGGCTCTTATCTTCCATGGCCTCGTCATCCCCTCTTCTTCCATTTCGGTCCCCTCTTTCCCCAGGGCAAGAGCGTAGTAATCCCATTACACATGTGTGAATACCAGCTGGGAAGGAGCGGGAAGAGGAGAAAATGAACCATGTGTGTGTCTATATAGTACGGGTGTCTGTCTCCCCTTTCTCCAGTCTAAAGTATGTAATCTACGGTTGGAAGTATTTCAGTGCTGGTAAGAGACGACAGGGCACAGGCAGGCACAGTAGAGGTTAGCTTGGGAAGGGTTTGTAAGGTGAGGACGCCAGACAGCAGAGACAGACCCAATGTGTTTCCTGAAGAGTTCAAGCGCCAAGAAAATAAACAAGCCTTTTGATCACAAAGGCCCTATTCACTCCGTCTCCCTCTCTCGCTCTCTGCTTCTCCCCCTCCCCCCTCCGTCCTAGGCCTTCCACTTACCCTTGCTACTCTCGCCATTAAATCTCCACTTTCCCTCTCTCCCCCGGACCCTTCTCTTTCTTAATCCCCTTTCCTCCTTTAAAACCCTTCCTCCCTCTCTTCCCTCCATCTCACCCCTCTTTTCCTAAGGAGCTGTGCCTCAGCTGTGTGTCTGTCACTTGTATGACTTGAGGGCCTCAGTTCATATTGTCTTTGGGCTTTGAAAAAGCCTTGAAGATATGTGTGCCCCCTATCATCTCGTGGGGGAAGGAGAGCTGTAGAGTGTTGAGGAGACTGTGACACTGAAAATATCTTCATCGTCATAACATCATTGACACTCAAATGGTAGTGAGTGACAAATGCCATCCTCACTTAACTCTCCTTCATCCCCTACTCAATGGCTCTTTTGTGTATGCCTATTTGTTTTTTAAATGAATGCAGATGTGTTGGTGTGAACTGGTCTCTCCCCATATCAGTGTCGGCACTTGTGTGTTCTGTTGTTCATTGTGATTCCCTCAGCACCACTTAGAAAAGGAAAAGAGATCACCTCATTACAATACTGTGGTTTAAAATAATACATTTGATGTAACCTCTGGTCAGATTATATAACCTTAGCTAATCATCAGGTTGCTTACCCTATATTTCAAATCTCACAATATGGATAGACTAACATTGATTAACCGTTGTGAACTATTTTGTTGTGTTACAGCCTGAATTTAAAATGGCTTTTTTTTTTAAATGTGTCACTGGCATCGAGCACAACAGGTTTAGAGACCTTACAGTGAAATGCTTACTTACAAGCCCTTAACCAACAATGCAGTTTTAAGAAAAATAAGTGTTTACTAAAGTATTTACTAAAATGGTGACTTTAAAACAGTTTCAGAGTTTAATGGCTGTGATAGGAGAAAACTGAGGATGGATCAACAACATTGTCAATTCAAGGTCCTTCACAATACTAACCTAAATGAAAGAGTGAAAATATATTTTAAAAAATATTCCAAAACATGCATCCTGCTTGCAACAAGGCACTTAAGTAATACTGCAAAAAGTGTGGCAAAGCTTTTAGTCCTGAATACAAAGTGTTATGTTTGGGACAAATCCAGAGTAACACTCTCCATATTTTCAAGCATAGCGGTGATGCATCATGTTATGGGTATGCTTGTAATCGTTAAGGACTGGGGAGTTGTTCAGGATAAAAAAGAAATGGAATGGAGCTAAACACAGGCAAAATCCCAGAGGAAAAGCTGGTTTAGCCGCTTTTCACCAGACACTGGGAGATTAATTCACCTTTCAGCAGGACAATAATCTAAAACACAAAGCCAAATCTACACTGGAGTTGCTTACCAAGAAGACAGTGAATGTCCATGAGTTTTGACTTAAATCTACTTGAAAATCTATGGCTAGACATGACATTTTTTATCTAGCAATGATTAACAACTAATTAGACAAAGCTTGAATGATTTTGAAAAGAATAATGACAAGTGTTGCCCAATCCAGGTGTGGAAAGCTCTTTTGTATTTAACTAGGCAAGTCAGTTAAGAACCAATTCTAATTTACAATGACGGCCTACTCCGGCCAAACCAGAACGACACTGGGCCAATTGTGCGCCGCCCTATGAGACTCCCAATAACGTCTGGATGTGATACAGCCTGGATTCAACCCATGGACTGTAGTGATGCCTCTTGCACTGAGATGCAGTGCCTGAGACCACTCTTAGAGACATACCCAGAAGGATTCACAGCTGTAATTGCTGAAAAAGGTGATTCTACAAAGTATTGACTCAGGGGTGTGAATACTCATGTAAATTAGATATTTCTGTATTTCATTTTCAATAAATTTGCTAACATTTCTAAAAACATGTTTTCACTTTGTCATTATGAGGTAATGTGTGTAGATGGGTGAGATTAGTTGTATATATATATATATATATATATATATATATATATATATATATATATATATATATATATACAAACACATTTTTAATTCAGGCTGTAAAACAACAAAAATGTGAAATAAGTCAAGGGGTATGAATAGTTTCTGAAGGCGCTGTTGGTCCTGAAAATATGCCCCGTCTCTCTGTCCCCCCCCCCCCCCCCCGCCCCCCCAGCGTCTGTCTGTCACTCTGATTAGGGACGCCAAGGTCACCCCACAAAGGAGGAGAAGAACCCTTAACGTTCTTCTAACGTTCTGATTAATCGTCTCAAACTCAACCAGGGCTTATCATTGCACTAAGGTTCAGAAAAGGTTTTATGGAAGGACAAGTCCAAACATGACTATCAATGGCTCAAGATCAGGGGAAAATGAGTGCTCCCTCTCGTTGAAGCCGTGGCATATCAAGGCAGACCGCGGTACTGCAGTCATTGTTTGCAGAAAACAGGAGTGATCCCCTATTAAAGTGAATGGGAAAATGGCAATCTTTGAGGTCAGTCTTCATGTAAATAAAAAAAACATTAAAATCCAAGACAATCGTGGTACCAATAATTCATTCTATATACCAGATGTATGTCGTTGAACTATTATTTTAAAATCACACAAAGAAAACGTTCTAAGGATAATTTAGTTGCTAATGGCATCCTTTAGTATCCCAGTGGGCCTTCAACTTGAATTAAGACGTCCGCATGCTTCGCAGTTCATGCATATATCATGAGGACATTTTGTGACGTTTATCTCTCTCGTTATTTTGGCTGTTCGGCCACACAACATTTTATCTTGATGTATGCCGAAGTTGGTAAACTGTTGTCATTCAACGAGAGACAACTCGTCCTCGTGCACATTTGTTCACTTGAGAAATACTGCACCAAACATCCTAGTCAGATGCAAATTTGCGTGACTGAGATCTTCTCTGCAAAAACGTCAAAATTAATGACAGATTTCTTTAGTTGTCTTTTTGAGGTGCATACTGCCTATGGCGTCTCAAAATGGCCACGAACTGAAGCACGCTGAGGCCTTTAATCAATGAGAGGGGGCAACACTGAGCTAGCCTGCAATGTCACTTCCTGGAGTACCTAAAACTGTGCATGTTATGCAAAGATGGTGGATAAATAAAGATAGTTTACTCAGGCCATTTACCATTTTTTTTTTTTATTGTCAGTTCCGGTCTACTTAACAGCGTGGGTGACCCACAGACATCAATAAAATAGTAGCTGGGTCTGGTCTACTTAGTTAATTGACTTTCATTGAACCATAAAAAAAAAAACAGCTAGTGGGGTGTCTGGCTTCCTCTTCAGTCTCTGATGTTGTGTCCGTGAGACTCCATTTTAACCGACTTAATTTGGCTTCGTTGCTCCTTGAGTCTTTACACAGGAATGAATGGTGTCATGTGATTGATGGCTTTGTCAGTCATTGTTGAAGATCAATGAGACAGGAGCTAGAGCATTGCAGAGCTGTTACCTCACCCTAGACAAGTTGGCTACTGGGGGTCACAGTCTCTTCACACTCTTTGGAGAAAGAATGGGAGTGAGGGATGAAAAGAATAAAGGAATATGGATTGAGGTTTGGTTTGGTAGAAGGGTGGTATTAAAACTGTTCTGTTACTCGGGTCCCTGTGTGTGACAGCTTATGAAATGTCATCTACTTCCCTTCAGTATCCACACACAACCAATTAGAGGAAACAAGAGCAGGGGAGGGAGAGACAGAGGAAGAGTTGGATGAAAAGAAAGAGAATGCCACATACAGAATAAGGCTGTAACGTAACAAAATATGGTAAAAAGTGAAGGGATCTGAATACTTTCCGAATGCACTACACGATCCCCTCATGTTCCCCACTTCAATTTCCCTCCATCCGTTTCTTCAACTCTGCATATTTAATCTGCTCTCCAACCCTCCCCTTGGGCCTCATCAACTTCTAATTTCTCTTGTAACTTCATTTACAGTATGTTCTCTCCTGGATCTTTAAAGAAATACTCTTATAACAAAAAGGTTGAAAGGATAGACTGAATAAAAAGGAGTGCAATTAAAAACAACTTATTTGGTAGAAAACAGCCAATGTGGCATCAATATCAGTCCGAAGAATGTATTCGTGTCAATTGAGTACAAAGTATAAATAAGATCATTTTGGTCATAAAGTCAGTCTTGTTCAAAACTGAGATTCGTGAGATAATTAGGAAAAAATGGTATGTCACAAAATGAAGGGTAGCGTAACAGTTTTCCTTGGTTTGGGTTTATTTCAAAACTGCTGGCAGCACTCAAGTAATCGTCAATTCGAAGCACATGGTCAATTTGGTTTGACATTTGATATCCCTATGGGGCTAGTTAGGGACTATCAGTATATTACACAATGTACATTTTAAAAATGTCAAAAGCTCCAAATTTCAATGACTTAAAAACAGACTATAAATTGTAGTAATTAATATACAAATATTGAACACATTTAATGAGACAACTAAAAGTCGTGCAACATTCCCAGAGATAGGCTATCCAAAGTTAAACCAATTTTGCCATGGTTGCTCATTGGCAGCTGAAGCTAATTAGTGAAGGAAGTTGGCTAGCTTGCTAGCTAGTGTAGGCTACTTCAAGACACAAGATTTGTTTAGACTTTCAAGTTATCTAGGGTGAGTGACTAACTGTGTACTGTTTTGGCAGAGTGAAAGTACAAACTGTTCACACGTTCAAACCAGAGGAGGCTGGAATGGAATTAACGGAAGGGTATCTATCAAACATATGGAAACTACATGTATGATTCTGTTCCATCATTCCATTCCTGCCATCACAATGAGTCTGTCCTCCTATAGCTCATCCCACCAGCCTCCTCTTCTTTGAACACACACCTACACACACACAAAAGCACGCCTCCAAGACCCAAATCTCATTCTCAGTTGCATTTCCTAATGAGGAGAATTGAAACCAAGGCTAAATCGGGAAGTTCCCCTTTAAGAGAAAGACCCATCAGCAATGTTATATCAAATTTTTGTCGGCACTGAGCAAATTTCAGGTCTGCTGAGCGCAAACAGTTTTAACAGTGGCCAATGTAGGCCTACCAGAGTGGCCTACCATCAAAAACAATGGAGAAAATGCATTGCATAACATTCTAACATGGAAATAGCTGTTCTATCATTCAGCCTACAGTAGCTGCCAATGTGTGGGACTCAATGTGGGCCTACATTCCATGAGACTTTTGAAAAAAAAAACATGCAGGGCTTGACATTAACCTGTTTATCTACTTGTCCTTCAAGAGGTGACTGAAAATGTTGTTTTGTTGTTTGATGCAAGAAATCACTTTACAAAATAAAATGTATTATTATTATTATTATTATACCATTATTACAGAAAAATCAGACAAATTATTCTACCCTCTGCCTATTTTCTACTATGTTATTCAAGCCGGTCTCAAAATACAACACTGCCCCTTTAAGACAAAAAAAACTCTTTACCTGACTTGCTTTTTAAAGATGTCTAGAAATGTGGACGTTTCATGCTCTTGTAGGAAGCAATCACTCCCCTATTGACGACTACAAATGATCTATGACTGGGATAATAACTTACTAACTAGTAAAGGATATGAACAAAATGTGGCTTCATGCAGATCTTGCTTTGATCTCAAAACAAGTGCATCTACTCACGGCCACAATTGTAAGGGTCTATTTGCATATTGGCCTACTGCAGCTCTGATTGGTTATGCCGCACCGATCTGTGTAGAGTCGTGCCCAATAGAATCCTGCTCCGATGCGGTCTGCCTACAACAAAATCTCTTGCATAGTTTGTTTTGTTTTGGTATGTGGAAAGTGGAACGTGGCTAATATTGCGTTGACTCAATCACAATAGAGAATGCTATTCATTGACTACAGCTCATTGTTCAACACCAAAGTTTAACACCGAAGCTCGTCACTAAGTTAAGGACCCTGGGACTAAACACCTCCCTCTGCAACTGGATCCGGGACTTCCTGACGGGCTGCCCCCAGGTGGTAAGGGTAGGTAAGAACACATCCGCCACTGATCCTCAACACGGGGGCCCCTCAGGGGTGCGTACTCTGTCCCCTCCTGTACTCCCTGTTCACTCATGACTGCATGCCCAGGCACGACTCCAACACCATCATTAAGTTTGGGCTCCCGAGTGGCGCAGCGGTCTAAAGCACTGCATCTCAGTGCAAGAGGCGTCACTACATTCTCTGGTTTGAATCCAGGCTGTATCACATCCAGCCGTAATTGGGAGTCCCATAGGGCGGTGCACAATTGGCCCAGTGTAGTCTAGGTTTGGCCGGGGTAGGCCGTCATTGTAAATTAGAATTTGTTCTTAACTGCCTTGCCTAGTTAAATAAAGGTTAAATAAAATAAAATAAAAGTTTGCCGTGACACAACAGTAGTATGCCTGATCACCGACAACGATGAGACAGCCTGTAGGGAGGAGGTCAGAGACCTGGCCATGTGGTGCCAGGATAACAACCTCTCCCTGTCACGCCCTGATCTGTTTCACCTGTCCTTGTGCTCGTCTCCACTCCCCTCCAGGTGTCGCCCATCTTCCCCATTATCCCCTGGGTATTTATACCGGTGTTTTCTTTCTGTCTTTTGCCAGTTTGTCTTCTTTGTTCAAGCCTACCAGCATTTTGTCTCTGCTCCTCTGCTCGTTTTTCCCTAGTCTCTCGTTTTCCTCATCCTCCTGGTTTTTGACCTTTGCCTGTCCTGACCCTGTACCGGCCCGCCTGACCGGTGCCTGTCTCTGACCCTGAGCCTGCTTGCCCCTGTACCTTTGCTTCACCTCTGGATTACCGACCTCTGCCTGACCTGAGCCTGCCTGCCATCCTGTACCTTGGCCTGTGCTCTGGATTATCGACCCCTGCCTGCCTTAAACTGTTGTTTGCCTGCCCCTGTGGTTACAATAAGCATTGTTACTTCACACAGTCTGCACTTGGGTCTTACCTTGATTCCTGATACTCCCTCAACGTGATGAAGACAAAAGGAGATGATTGTGGACTACAGGAAAAGGAGGAGCAAGCACGCGTCCATTCTCATCGACGGAGCTGCAGTGGAGCAGGTTGAGCGCTTTAAGTTCCTTGGTGTCCACATCACCAACAACCTATCATAGTCCAAACACACCAAGACAGTCGTGAAGAGGGCATGACAAAGCCTATTCCCTCTCATGAGAGTAAAAAGATTTGGCATGGGTCCTCAGATCCTACAGCTGCACCATCGAGAGTATCCTGACTGGTTGCATCACTGCCTGGTATGGCAACTGCTCGGCCTCCTACCGCAAGGCACTACAGAGGGTAGTGCGTACGGCCCAGTACATCACAGGGGCCAAGCTTCCTGCCATCCAGGACCTCTATACCAGCTGGTGTCAGAGGAAGGCCCCGAAAAAATTCAAAGACTCCAGCCATAGACTGTTCTCTCTGCTACTGCACGGCAAGCGGTGCCAGAGCACCAAGTCTAGGTCCAAAACGCTTCTTCATTTTAACAGCTTCCAGCCCCAAGCCATAAGACTCCTGAACAGCTAATCAAATGGTTATTCAGACTATATGCATTGCCCCCCCCCCCCCCCCCCCCCCCCCACACTTTTTACACTGCTGCTACTCTCTGCTTATTATCTATGCATAGTCACTTTAACTCTACCTACATGTACATATTACCTCGACTAACCGGTGCCCCCGCACGTTGACTCTGTACAGGTACCCCTTGTATATAGCATCGCTACTATTATTTTACTGCTGATTATTTTTTTACTGCTAATTATTTGTTAATTCTAACACTTATTGTTCTTAACTGCATTGTTGGTTAAGGGCTTGTAAGGAAGTATTTGACTGTAAGGTCTTCAGCGCATATGACAAATCAGATTTGATTTGAATTGCCACAGCAAAAGGGAAACGTTGATAGTGTTAATAACTAAGAGGGAAAACTCTAGAAAGTTGAGTGAAGTTCAATCTCATGCTTCTCTCTGTGGGGCTGATATTTCTTCTAAGCTCTGCGCGGCAGTCCTGCGCAGATTAGAGGGAACATTGCACATCAGTAAGACCTTGTGGGTAAAATTCACAGTTAGCCAGTGTTATGTAAATTACAGCTGAAAAATACCAGGGGCCTGGCTTTGAACCAGAGTGAGAGTAGGTCCGCAGGAGTCATGGCCCAGTGACAGACAGGTGGAGGCCTGTGTAGATGGAAACAGAAAAGGGTCAAACAAAATAATAACAACTGTGGTCAATCCTGTATGTCAAGTTTGTTGATGCTTACTTTTATTTGTTGGGGGGTGATTACTTTCTGCTGCTTTCCTGGTTTCATGTTTGTTTCTCGCAATTGGCCTATTTTAAAAACGATGTCGCAGGTGAAAATGTATTGGTTGTTGGATTTTGGGCTACTTCCTATCATCCAGAAGGCGAGGTCAGTATGGGTGCATCAAAGCTGGGACCGACAGGCTGAAAAACAGCTTCTATCTCAAGGCAATCAGACTGTTAAACAGCCATCACTAACATAGAGAGGCTGCTGCCAACATACAGACTCAGATCTCTGACCACTTAAATAAACTGACTTAATAAAGCTATCGCTAGTCACTTTAAATAATGTCACTTTAATAATGTTTTACATATCCTACATTTCTCATCTCATATGTATATACTGTACTCTATACCATCTACTGCATCTTGCCTATGCCGTACGGCCATCGCTCATCCATATATTTATATGTACATATTCTTATTCATCCCTTTACATGTGTGTGTATTAGGTAGTTGTTGTGAATTTGTTAGATTACTTGTTAGATTTTACTGCATAGTCGGGAACTAGAAGCACAAGCATTTCACTACACTCGCATTAACATCTGCTAACCATGTGTATGTGACATTTGATTTGATTTGAAATTGCACCGCGGCTGCCATGCCAATATCTTACAATAACCTCAGCAACAACAAAAAAACGGCCTTTATCAGGACCCTGTCTTTCAAAGATAATTTGTAAAAATCCAAATAACTTTGCAGATCTTCATTGTAAAGGGTTTAAGCACTGTTTCCCATGCTTGTTCAATGAACCATAAACAATTAATGAACATGCACCTGTGGAACGGTCGTTAAGACACTAACAGCTTACAGACGGTATGCAATTAAGGTCACAGTTATGAAAACTGTGAAAAGCGCCACAGGGAGACAGGACGGACATCTGATCGTCCTCGCAGTGGCAGACCACGTGTAACACCTGCACAGGATCGGTACATCCGAACATCACACCTGCGGGACAAGTACAGGATGGCAACAACAACTGCCAGAGTTACACCAGGAACAGACAATCCCTCCATCAGTGCTTAGACTCTCCGCAATAGGCTGAGAGAGGCTGGACTGAGGGCTTGTAGGCCTGTTGTAAGGCAGGTCCTCACCAGACATCACCGGCAATAACGTTGCCTATGGGCACAAACCCACCGTCGCTGGACCAGAAAGGACTGGCAAAAAGTGCTCTTTACTGACGAGTTGTGGTTTTGTCTCACCAGGGGTGAAGGTCGAATTCATGTTTTTTGTTGAAGGAATGAGCGTTACACCGAGGCCTGTACTCTGGAGCGGGATCGTTTTGGAGGTGGAGGGTCCATCATGGTCTGGGGCGGTGTGTCACAGCATCATCAGACTAAGCTTGTTGTCATTGCAGGTGATCTCAACGCTGTGTGTTACAGGGCGTTGAGATTTTTTTGTTACAGGGCGTTTCTGTTTTTGCTAAGTTTACATATATATATATATTTCACTGTGACCTGCTGCTGCCAACTGTCAGGAAGTGAGGGAGCCTGTTTCTGCTCACACCTACTGAAATGGTCTGAGCCTAAACCACACAAAAACAACACTAGACCCTATGGAACACAGGGGTTATGCTAATTTAGTATAGAGCAGACCTAACCCACTCTATTCAATTAGTCAAAACATGAACATTTTATATCTGGCTGGAAATTAATAAGGAAATTATCTCAACAGATTAGGCAACAACAAATGTAACCCATGGGGAGGGGGTCACACTCAGACAAACAGAGAGGGGGCAAATTATTGTGGCCCTGGTGGCACAAAATAATCAAAAGGTCTGACTGCACAGAGATGCTTGAAAAATGGTCATAACGGGGAACCAGCATGTCTGTGTTTCAGGGTTGGGGGGGTGTATCTGGGTGCCATCAGCTGGGACCTGACATTGGTTAATCAAATCTCCCCATTCTTGCTCAATTTGTATGCCTTCTCAAACAGCTACAGCTGTATATGCATTCACACATCAAGTCTTCTCTTGATGTTGAACATCTGAGCTTGTGGTTGTTTGTGGGGGAAGGGTGGGGAATCTGTCTGTGTGTGTGTGTGTATCCCACATCTGTTGCTATGGGGTAATGACGTTAGGGACAATATAGGGTGGATCACAAATTGTTGCCTAAATAAGAGTTGCTTGCAAAAAATTTCATTTTTGTAATGCCAATCCTGGTTATGGGAAACAATCCTTCGTATGAACTGTCAACATTATTATGCATATTATTTGTAAATTGTGGAAATAAATTAAGATATGCAAGATTTGTTTATATACAGTTGAAGTTTACATACACTTAGGTTGGAGTCATTAAAACTTGTTTTTCAACCACTCCACACATCTCTTGTTAACAAACTATAGTTTTGGCAAGTCGGTGAGGACATCTACTTTGTGCATGACACATGTAATTTTTCCAACAATTGTTTACAGACAGATTATTTGACTTATAATTCACTGTATCACAATTCCAGTGGGTTAGAAGTGTACATACACTAAGTTGACTGTGCCTTTAAACAGCTTGGAAAATTCCAGAAAATGTCATGGTTTTAGAAGCTTCTGATAGGCTAATTGACATAATTTGAGTCAATTGGAGGTGTACCTGTGGATGTATTTCAAGGCCTACCTTCAAGCACAGTGCCTCTTTGCTTGACATCTTGGGAAAATCATAAGAAATCAGCCAAGACCTCAGAAAATAAATTGTAGACCTCCACAAGTCTGGTTCATCCTTGGGAGCAATATCCAAACGCCTGAAGGTACCACGTTCATCTGTACAAACAATAGTACGCAAGTATAAACACCATGGAACCACGCAGCCGTCATACCGCTCAGGAAGGAGACGCGTTCTGTCTCCTAGATATGAACGTACTTTGGTGCGAAAAGTGCAAATCAATCCCAGAACAACAGGTACAGATGCTGAAGGAAACAGGTACAAAAGTATCTATATTCACAGTAAAAATAGTACTCTATCTACATAACCAGAAAGGCCACTCAGCAACAAGCCACTGCTCCAAAACCGCCATAAAAAGCCAGACTACGGTTTGCAGCTGCACTTGGGGACAAAGATCGTACTTTTTGGAGAAATGTCCTCTGGTCTGATGAAACAAAAATAGAACTGTTTGGCCATAATGACCATCGTCATGTTTGGAGGAAAAAGGGAGAGGCTTGCAAGCAGAAGAACACCTTCCCAACCGTGAAGCACGGGGGTGGCAGGATCTTGTTGTGGGAGTGCTTTGCTGCAGGAGGGACTGGTGCACTTCACAAAATAGATGGCAACATGTGAAAGGAAAATTACGTGGATATATTGAAGCAACATCTCAAGACTTATTTTCCACCATAATATGCAAATAAATTCATTAAAAATCCTACAATGTGATTTTCTGGATATTTTTTCCCTCATTTTGTCTGTCATAGTTGAAGTGTACCTATGATGAAAATTACAGGCCTCTCATCTTTTTAAGTGGGAGAACTTGACAATTGGTGGCTGACTAAATACTTTTTTGCCCCACTGTGTGTATGTGTATATATATATACATTGTATTGTATACAGTTTTATAAATATATATATATATAACTGTATACAATACAATTGTGGTGAGTGCATTGGAAATGCTTTCGGCAGTGAATCTGCTTCAGTTCTGTGGGTGGCACTGTGTGCTCTTTTTAAAGGATGGGTCCCAATCTCTCAAAGGCCCTAGGACACAGGTGGACATGGGTGGTCTCCCAGTCAATGGGACGACAATCCAACTTGGGATTGGGGGAGGTTTTAGCGGGTGGAATAGTGGAGAATAAGTGGAGCTTTACTCAGTAGCAGTGCAAATACCATGGAACAGCTATATGGACACTCAATCATTATGGTGCTTTTTACAACCAAACTGTTCTCTACATACAGTGCATTCGGAAAGTATTCAGACCCAACAACTTTTTTTATATTTTGTTACATTACAGTCTCATTCTAAAATGGATTAAATAAAAATGTTCATTAATCTACACAAGATACCCCATAATGAAAAGCAACATTTTCTTTCTGAAATCTTTTCAAATTATTACAAATAAAAAAACACAAGAATTCAGACTCTTTGCTATGAGACTCGAAATTGAGCTCAGTTGCATCCTGTTTCCATTGATCATCCTTGAGATGTTTCTACAACCTGATTGGAGTCCACCTGTGGTAAATTAAATTGATTATACATGATTTGGAAAGGCATGCACCTGTCTATATAAGGTCCCACAGTTGACAGTGCATGTTAGAGCAGAAACCAAGCCATGATGTTGAAGGAATTGTCAGTAGAGCTCCGAGACAGCATTCTGTCGAGGCACAGATCTGAGGAAGGGTACCAAAACATTTCTGCAGCATTGAAGGTCCCCAAGAACATAGTGGCCTCCATCATTCTTAAATGGAAGAAGTTTGGAACCACCAAGACTCTTCCTAGGGCTGGCTGCCCGGCTAAACTGAGCAATCGGAGGAGAATTGCCTTGATCAGGGAGGTGACCAACAACCTGATAGTCACTCTGACAGAGCTCCAGAGTTCCTCTGTGGAGATGGGATAACCTTCCAGAAGGACAACCATCTCTGCAGCACTCCACCAATCAGGCCTTTATGGCAGAGTGGCCAGATGGAAGCCACTAATCAGTACAAATCACATGACAGCTCACTTGGAGTTTGCCAAAAGGCATTTCAGACCATGAGACTCTCAGACCATGAGACTCTCAGACCATGAGAAACAAGATTGTCTGGTCTAATGAAACCAAAATGTAACTCTTTGGCCTGATAGCCAAGCATCAAGTCTGGAGGAATCATGTCACCATCCCTATGGTGAAGCATGGTGGTGGCAGCATCATGCTGTGGGGATGTTTTTCAGTGGCGGGGACAGGGAAAGATGAACGGAGCAAAGTACAGAGAGATCATTGATGAAAACATGCTCCAGAGTGCTCAGGACCTCAGACTGTGGCAAAAGTTCACCTTCCAACAGGACAACGACCCTAAGCACACAGCCAAGACAATGTAGGAGTGACTTCGGGACTCTGAATGTCCTTGAGTGGCCCAGCCAGAGCCCAGACCTGAACTCGATCTAATATCTCTGGTGACCTAAAAATAGCTGTGCAGGGATGCTCCCCATCCAACCTGACAGAGCTTGAGAGGATCTGCAGAGAAGACTTGGAGAAATTCCCCAAATACAGGTGTGCCAAGCTTGTAGCGTCATACCCAAGAAGACTCAAGGCTGTAATCGCTGCCAAAGGTGCTTCAACAAAGTACTGAGTAAAGGGTCTGAATACTTATGAAAATGTGATATTTCAGTTTTTTTTATTTGTAATACATTTGAAAAAAATTCTAAAAACCTGTTTTTGCTTTGTAATTATGGGCTATTGTGTGTAGATTGAGGGGGGGAAACAATTGAATCAATTTTAGATTAAGGCTGTAACGTAACAAAATGTGAAAAAAGTCAAGGGATCTGAAAACTTTCCGAACGCACTGTATATTATAAATAGAATTGAATCTATGGTAAATGGTGAAAATAGTATTCACAGTTATAATTGTAATGGCTTAGCAGATAATAAGAAAATGCTATCAGTATTTACATGGCTTTGAGAGAGAAAAATATAATATCTATTGTTTACAGAAAACTCATTCAACAATTTTACAGATGAAACTGTGTGAAGAAAGGACTGAATGTGCAAATTGTTCAAACAGACCCACAAGGTAGATGTTTTAAAAAATATATGTTATTGGACCAGAAACAGATTTGGTTAATGAATCTATACAGTCCAAATAATGATGATCCATGTTTCTTTTAAAATATAGACACTACCAGTCAAAAGTTTCTACATTGTAGAACAATTCTTCAAGTAGCCACCCCTTGCCTTGATGACAGCTCTTGGCATTCTCTCAACCAGCTTCATCACCTGGAATGCATTTCAATTAACAGGTGTGCCTTGTGCCTACAAGTTCATTTGTGGAATTTTTTTCCTTCTTCATGCGTTTGAGCCAATCAGTTGTGTTGTGACACGGTAGGGATGGTATACAGAAGATAACCCAATTTGGTAAAAGACCAAGTCCATTTTATGGCAGGAACAGCTCAAATAAGCAAAGAGAAACGACAGTCCATCATTACTTTAAGACATGAAGGTCAGTCAATCCGGAAAATTTCAATAACTTTGAAAGTGCATTCACAAAAACCATCAAGCGTTATGATGAAACTAGCTCTCATGAGGACCGTCACAGGAAATGAAGACCCAGAGTTACCTCTGCTGCAGAGGATAAGTTCATTAGAGTTAACAGCCTCAGATATCGGCAATTAACTGCACCTCAAATTTCACCTCACAGAGTTGAAGTAACAGACACATCTCAACATCAACTGTTTGTCAGGCTGTGGGTAACTGGTGCATGGAATTAGGAGCAGGAGAGCAGAGATGAGTGTAGAAGGTAATTTATTCCATGAACAGCACCAGTATAAAACAAATACTACAGGTGCGTGAAATTACCGGTCAAATTACCGGAGTAATAACGAACCCGGCAAACAAAACCAGACAACAAGTAACGACCTGAACATTATATACAAACACGCACACAAACATGGGGGAAACAACATCTGATGTGTGGTTCCAACCATGAAGCATGGAGGAAGAGATGTGATAGTGTGCGGGTGCTTTGCTGGTGACAATGTCTGTGATTTTTTTATTTATTCAAGGCACACTTAACAAGCATGGCAACCACAGCATTCTGCAGCGATATGCCATCCCATCTGGATTGCGCTTAGTGGGACTTTTATTTTTCAACAGGACTATGACCCAAAACACTTCCAGGCTGTGTAAGGGCTATTTGACGAAGAAGGAGAGTGATGAGTGCTGCATCATATGACATGGCCTCCACAATCATCCGACCTCAACAATTGAGATGGGGGATTTTTATGAGTAGGACCAGAGAGTGATGGAAAAGCAGGCAACAAGTGCTCAGCATATGTGGGAACTCCTTCAAGACTGTGGGGAAAGCATTCCAGGTGAATACCACATGGAGCTGGTTGAGAGAATGCAAAACTGTCATCAAGGCAAAGGGTGGCTACTTTGAATAATCAAAAATATATTTTACTTTTTTGGTTACTACATGATTCCATGTGTTATTTCATAGTTTTGATGTCTTCACTTTTATTCTATAATGTAGAAAATAGTACAAATAAATAAAAACCATTGACTGAGTATGTGTCCAAACTTTTGACTGGTACTGTATATATTTACAAAAAATATATATGGTGGATTGGAAATTATGCAGACAATTACATTGATGGAAGCAACAATCTGCAAAATTAAAGCTTATCTACCCCCTAAACAAACAAAATAAAAAACATTTAAAAAAATTAAAAAACACATTCAATCCCTTTTAGATAACTTCCTGGACTAAATGTTTCCCTGTAATAGTGAAGGTGTAAACTTGGCAGTAGAAAACCTAGACAGTATATTTGACCTCTCTGCTAAACATTTCAAGCAGACAACCTACGAAAATTAACAACAATGACAAATGGTTTGATGAAGAATGTAAACACCTAAGAATGAAATTGAGAAACAGATCCAACCAAAAACATAGAGACCCAGAAAACTTGAGCCTTCACTATGGTGAATCACTAAAACAATACAGAAACACACTACAGAAAAAGGAAAAGCACATCAGAAATCATCTAATCTAAACAAACAACAACACAAAGAGTTATGTATCCAAAATGAAGATGTATGGATAAACCACTTCTCCAATCTTTTTGGCTCTATAACAAAGAACAAACAGCAAAAAAACATATACATGATGAAATACAAATCTTAGAACCAACTATTAAAGACTACCAGAACCCACTAGAACCTACAATTACATTGAATGAACTACAGGACAAAATACAAACCCTCCAACTGTAACGGATCTCTTCGTCGTCTGACGACGAGTATGAAATATCGGACCAATGCGCAGCGTGGTAAGTGTCCATGTTAATTTATTAACTGAACACACAAAACAAAATAACAAAGTGAATGGAAGAAATGAAACAGTTCTGCAAGGTGACATACACTAAACAGAAAACAACCACCCACAAACAAGAGTGGGAAAACAGGCTACCTAAGTATGGTTCTCAATCAGAGACAACGATTGACAGCTGCCTCTGATTGGGAACCATACCAGGCCAAACACATAGAAATACCCAAACATAGAAGAAAAACATTGAATGCCCACCCCGTGACCAACCTAAAATAAAAAAATACAAAAGGAACTAAGGTCAGGACGTGACACCAACCCAAAAAGGACAGCGGTGTTGATGATATCCTAAATGAAATGATAAAATATACAGACAAAATTCCAATTGACTATACATCATCCTCAGCTCTGGCATCTTCCCCAATATTTGGAACCAAGGACTGATCACCCCAATCCACAAAAGTGGAGACAAATTTGACCCTAATAACTACCGTGGGATATGCATCAACAGCAACCTTGGGAAGATCCCCTGCATTATCACTAACAGCAGACTCATACATTTCCTAATTGAAAACAATGTACTGAGCAAATGTCAAATTGGCTTTTTACCAAATGACTGTACGACAGACCACCTATTCACCCTGCACACCCTAATTGACAAACAAAGGCAGTCTTCTCATGCTTTGTTGATTTCAAAAAAACTTTTGACTCAATTTGGCATGAGGGCCTGCTATAAAAATTGATGGAAAGCAGTGTTTGGGGAAAAACATACGACATTATAAAACCCATGTACACAAATTGCGATTAAAATTGGCAGAAAACACACACATTTCTTTCCACAGGGCCGTGGAGTGAGACAGGGATGCAGCTTGAGCCTCACCCTCTTCAACATATATATCAGCGAATTGGCAAGGGCGCTAGAACAGTCTGCAGCACCCGGCCTCACCCTACTAGAATCCGAAGTCAAATGTCTACTGTTTGCTGATGACCTGGTGATTCTGTCCCCAACCAAGCAGGGCCTACATCAGCACCTAGATTTTCTGCACAGAATCTGTCAGACCTGGGCCCTAATAATAATAATGGTGTTCCACAAATACAAGTTCTATCTAGACACCGTTGTCCTAGAGCACACAAAAATCTATACATACCTCGGCCTAAACATCAGCATCACAGGTAACTTCCACAAAGCTGTCAATGATATGGGAGACAAGGCAAGAAGGGCCTTCTGCGCCAACAAAAGGAACATAAAATGTAACATACTAATTAGGATCTGGCTAAAAATACTTGAATCAGTTATAGAACCCATTGATCTTCATGGTTGTGAGGTCTGGGGTCCACACACCAGCCAATAATTCACAAAATGGGACAAACACTAAATTGAGACACTGCATGCAGAATTCTGCAAACATATCCTCAGTGTTCAATGTAAAACACCAAATAATGCATGCAGAGCATAATTAGGCCGATGCCCGCTAATTATCAAAATCCAGAAAAGAGACGTTCAATTCTACAACCACCTAAACGGAAGAGATTCCCAAACAAAGCCATCACTTACAGAGAGATGAACCTGGAGAAGAGTCCCATAAGCAGTTGGTCCTGGGGCTCTGTTCACAAACACAAACAGACCCCCCCCCCCCCCCCCCAGAGCCACAGGACAGCAACACAATTAGACCCAACCAAATTATCAGAAAACAAAAAGATCTTTATTTGACACAATGGAAATAATTAACAAAAAAAACAGAGCAATCTAGAATGCTATTTGGTCCTAAACAGTGAGTACACTGACAGACCCAAAATGAAGGAAAGGTTTGACTATGTACAGACTCAGTGAGTGTAACCGGTGTAAAATGGCTAGCTAGTTAGCGGGGTGCGCGCTAATAGCGTTTCAATTGGTGACGTCACTCGCTCTGAGACCTTGAAGTAGTTGTTTCCCTTGCTCTGCAAGGGCTGCTGCTTTTGTGGAGTGATGGTTAATGATGCTTTGAGGGTGGCCGTTGTCTACGTGTGCAGAGGGTCCCTGGTTCGAGCCCAGGTAGGGGCGAGGAGAAGGAATGAAGCTATACTGTTACATTGACGCTGTTGACCCGGATCACTGGTTGTTGCGGAAAAGGAGGAGGTCAAAAGGGGGGAGTGTAACCGGTGTGAAATGGCTAGCTAGTTAGCAGGGTGCACGCTAATAGCGTTTCAATCAGTGACGTCACTCGCTCTGAGACCTTGAAGTAGTTGTTTCCCTTGCTCAGCAAGGGCCATGGCTTTTGTGTAACAATGCGTAGAGGGTGGCTGTTGTCTATGTTTGCAGAGGGTTCCTGGTTTGAGCCCAGGTAGGGGCAAGGAGAGGGACGGAAGCTACACTGTTACATAAGCATAGCCTTGTTATAGAGAGAGGCTGCCATAGGCAGACCTGGCTCTCAAGAGAAGACATGCTATGTGCGCACCGCCCACAAAAGAAGGTGGAAACTGAGCTGCACTTCCTAACCTCCTGCTAAATGTATGACCAATTAGAGACACATATTTCCCTCAGATTATACAGACCCACAAAGAATTCGAAAACAAATCCAATTTTGATAAACTCCCATATCTATTGGGTGAAATATCAGTGTGCCATCACAGCAGCAAGATGTGTGACCTGTTGCCACAAGAAAAGGCCAACCAGTGAAGAACAAACCCCATTGTAAATTAAACCCATATTTATGTTTATTTATTTTCCCTTTTGTACTTTAATTATTTGCACATCCTTACAACATTGTACTGTATATAGCCATAATCTGACATTTGAAATGTCTCTACTCCTTTGGAATTTTTGTGTGTGTAATGTTTACTGTTTATTTTAGATTGTTTATTTCACTTTAGTTTATTATCTATTTCACTTGCTTTGGCAATGTTAACATATGTTTCTCTTGCCAATAAAGCCCTTCGAATTGAATTTAGTGAGTGGTGGGGAGGACCTGAGTGGTGTGTGGGTTGAGACTGAGCGCTTGTAGTAAGTAGGCAGCAGAGTCTCATGAATGACGCCTTGATCACGCTCAAAATATTTTGCAGCATCATCTGGCTATTTTTTTTATTTGATTGAACCTTTATGTAACTAGGCAAGTCAGTTTAAGAAGAAATTATTATTTACAATGATGGCCAACCAAAAGGCAAAAGGCCTCCTGTGGGGACGGGGCTGGGATTCAAAATAAAAAATTAATAAATATAGAACAAAACACACATCACGACAAGAGACAACACAACACTACATAAAGAGAGACCTAAGACAACAACATAGCAATGCAGCAACACATGACAACACAGCATGGTAGCAACACAACATGACAACAACATGGTAGCAACACAACATGGTAGCAGCACAAAACATGGTACAAACATTATTGGGCACAGACAACAGCACAAAAGGTCACGAAGGTAGAGACAACAATACATCACACAAAGCAGCCACAACTGTCAGTAAGCGTCCACTTTTGAGTCTTTGAATGACGAGATTAAGATAAAACTGTCCAGTTTGAGTGTTTTTTGCAGCTATGTGTCCTCACAATTTCAACATTCACCTTCTGCTACCATTTCTGTCAAGCCGTCTACCCATACAGTTTGACTCGTACTTCGATAAAGCCAACATATGCACCACACAGAACGCATTGCAACTGCCTCTGCAACGCAATGCAACAAGGCAAACGCTGCGTTCCATTGGAAATGAATGTACTTGTGGTGTCCCAAAATGCAAAAACCCTTTTAGTGTGTCGAGGCGTGAGAGGAGACAGAGGCACGCGCGCACGTTTTGACAAATTTTTACCAGTTGTTGGCAAGCTATTTAGATTGTCATTATGGTGACACCTATTTCCAACCCTTTTTTTCCATACAACATATTAACGTTCTAGAACTGATGGGCATTAATAAACAACGGCAAGAAAGCACAGGAAAATGACTCAAGGGGCTCTTAGAGCGCACTAGAAAAATTCGCTCGGGGTGGTTTAAACTGCATTCTAATGTATTGTGTCTCGAGCGCTGCACGAGTGGAATTTTGAAATGGAAGTTATGGAACTCCCTTGTGTGCTTCTGTTATATGGAAAAATCCACAATGAAACTGACATTGAATGTGGCGAATGAAACATTTGCATCTGTTGGCCATCAATTAGCCTATTAATTTACATACCTATGTAGGCTACTGTAGCCTACCATTTTATACACTAAATATGTTGAAATTACGATATCACTGGAGTCATTGCATATCAATTTGTGCCACTTGTTTAGCCTACCTAGAGCTGGCAAACTGATTTAATAAATAGCATATAGCTTCAGTTTATTGTTGTAGTCTTGTTTTATTAATGCAGTTATTAATGGCCATGTTTAGTTAATTAAATTGGAAGTTATCAATTGTGATCATGGTCACAGTTCTATCGCAATTGCTGATCAACTGTTGTTAGAAATCAAATCATTTCAAATACATTTTTATTAGGTAACAGTCAGTCGGAGTAGGCTATAGGCAACAACAAATAGCCCATTGACAAGCATATGCAAGCATAGCCTGTTCCAAATGGCTATATTGGGCAAAGGAAGCACTTCTTACCTCGAAATCGCCTCGCTGTTCATGTTGGATAAATGAGTCTGTCAATTTGAACTAAGTAAACTGCATTCGGCCTAAAAGGGCTATAGGCTACCTGCATCTCGCTAACCAAACCATGGCAACATTTAATTACAATCATAAACCCAGATTTGAGTCCGTAGGCCTAGCCTATGCCTATTGAAACGACAAGTCAATCTCGTAAATATGCCATTTATAACGGATTGTGGTTTTAACATCCTCCACATAATAACGACAAAATTGCCAGAAAATATCCTAACATTCATAAAAATGGCGAATGATATTTTCTCTTGCGACACATTCAAATTCCTTTATTAGTCACACTAGCTCGCAATAATTCCTATTTTTCTGGAGAAAAAAAACGAATTTTGCTTCTTAGGTCGTTAGAAGTTAAATCGAGATTCCTTTATAATTCCCTCGATAACTTTATGGAAAAATAATTGATTTGGCTAAATTGGCAGCTCCTCTCTTACTGCGAAACATTTTGGCTAGTTCTTAGGCCTTGTCGGCATGTTTTGGCCTACACATTTTAGCTAGACCTGGCAACCCTGCAGTAAACTAAGTGGGAAGAGTATCAAATAACCACTGACTATGATTTGATGCGGTTACATATTCGCGGCAAACGGGATACATCAACATTACCGGCGGCGGTGGGTCTCCACAGCAACGCCGTGTGGTGTAGTGACGCCAACCAGGCGAATGGCAAGTAGGCGTAAGCTCCTTCCCAGGTCCGCGTGGGCGGCCCCGTGTGGTAGGGAGAGCGAAACACGACACCCCTAGAGAGGAGGGGGGGGGGGAGGGGGGGGGGGGGGGGGGGGGCTGGGGGTTGAGAATACGGAGTGAGTGGAAAAATAAAAGTCTGTAGAAAGAGAAAAAAAAACGTGGTTCCATACTCAGATTGAGAGTTTTTCATGCGATGTTTTGACTGCTGCAATGACGATGTGGAAGATTCGACCATTGCAACATTTTAATGCGGCTAAACTGATTAGCTAAAGAATTATAACAAGGCATTCCCCCACTATCAGCACGACGGACTCAAAGTTCAACGCCATGCAGTGCTGACGAGTGGGTTTATACCAAGCTAGAGCAACATTCGTCTCTACGGTTTGTGAAAAAGAAAATACAAAATAAAGTTAGGAGCTCAGAAGTAACTAGGGAACAGTAGGGGGCCTGGGGGGTTAGAGCGCATGAGAACAGAGGGGTTTAGGCTAAGCTTAGAAACGGAAAAGTTTTCAAGCCAGCGAGGAATTTTTCGATTTTAATTTGTCAAGAACAACGAAGGCTGGGTGTCCAATACCACGCTAACTAACAACCAAACGGGAAACTTTCTGAATTGACCAGAGTCACCATGAAAACCCCCGGGGACACGGGTAAGTTACGATCATGTTCGCGGACCAACTATTGTCCGAATGGAACTCTGTGTTCCTGTTGTTGTCCACTGGAAGTGCTTGATACTTTATGGCGCTCGACTGGCGGTTGTTATTGTTTCACGTAACAACACAATCACAACTGGATCATTTGGTAATGGCAAAATGATCAACTTGTAATTATGTACCCTTGTGTGATCGCAATGACCAATGGTTATCGTAAATAACTACTGATTTAAGAACTCTGCGTAATGAGACGTTGAAAAACCCAGACAGGCTAGGGCGCTAGGCTAATTAGCTAGCTGATTGCCGCAATTTCCTACTCGAGTCCAAGCAGAGCTAGCTAACTCGGCGTGGAAAGTTTGTAAAATAACCACGCAAAACCATTTGCTCACACCACTGTGTATTAGTTAGCAAACAGCTTACTGTGTCGGTGTCTGATAGCTAAGTTTACTTGGCTATTATTCCAACTAGTTAGCTAACCAACTCTCCAACTTCCACATTTGACTAGCTAGCTAACCAATTCCCCCCAAAATGGACATTCCTGGCGAGTAACATTTGGTGTTAGCTAACGTAACCCTGCTTACGCTATCAAACGGACACAGACCTGTTAATAAACAGTTTGTTTATTTGTTTAGTTCTCCATTACTTAACTATTTACCAGGGTTGCTAGTTGGGCATGCCAGGAAACTCATTCGACATTTAACCACCGCTTTTCAACGTCATTTAATTATTTCCAGCACAAAATCAATGTCTACATAATGTGTGAACGGCACATTTCTACGTTTTGTAGAAAGATATAATGTTAAAAAATAAAATAAAAATTCTAGCCGATTACATCAAAAGTTAAACCCAGATTCGCGATGACGTTGGGGAAAATAAATACCCACCCTCTGACTAAAAACGTTGCAGGTTTTGAAAATCACCTTTTTTCTTAACTTTTAATCCTACCCTGTGATGTCAGAGAAACATTTTTTTAGGATCTTTATCTTTTTAAACCACATCATATAAACGTGCAATTTTCACATATGTAGTAGACACTGATATGGTGCTGGATATAATGAATGAGGTTGAATTCATATTTGCTTTTATTTAATTAGTTAACAAATTCTTATTTACAATGACGGCCTAGGAACAGTGGGTTAACTGCCTTGTTCAGGGGCAGAACGACAGATTGTCAGCTCGGGGATTAGAAATAGCAACCTTTCGGTTACTGGCCCAAAGCTCTAACCACTAGGCTACCTGCCGTCCCAACTCAGGCACAACTTTTATAGGAGGGGGGGGGGGTCACTGTCTACTGGTGTCCTAGTAATTAGTTACCAGTGTACTTAGTAACGTTAGTACTTGCTGCCAGCACCTGCCCTCGCTGTAATGTTAACATAACTACGGGAAAGCAGTACTCGTCGAATGACACTGTCTACCGGTGTCCTAGCTAGCTACTGGTGTCACCCCTGTCTGTTTCATCTCTTCTTCTTCTGTGGGGTTTATCGATGGTTGGCATCCAACGTTATGGTGCATTAACACCAATAGAAGTATAAAGAACGCCCGGAATTGCATTCCGCAATCACACTCTGAGTAGGTCTAGTTGGCAAGATCGATTCCCCTCTCTCTGGTCGAATAGAAATAAGTGCATTGCCAGCGAAATCATGTTCACATGCATTAAACCATTAGCGGATTATTCCATTCCCCTCCCCCAGTCTCGGGTACACCCACACATGAAATAACTTATTTAGAGTATGGGACTGTTTTCCATACGAGTTGGCTCTATGTAGGTGTACCTTTTCCCCCACCTCATTTGAGCTACACCTCTCATTTGGGACATGGCTTACAGTTGGTCTCACACTTGCAAAAAAACATTTATGCTTGATCACATACTATTTTCCCATAAATAGAATGCCCACATTTCTGAGTTGTCCTGTAGCGTCTAATGAGCCAGAAAATGTTGGGATTTAAATGAGGCCTATTTGGAATTCTAGGAGATGTTGCTTTATGTTTGCCACAACACAAACTCATCCTGTCACACAGCAAATATTACATGATATTTTGAGGAGTATGGACACCGGTTGCGAGGTATCCTACATACGGGATGTGGGAACTGGGAAGCTGAAGGGTCAATGTAAAATGGGGATTTTGTTTTCATACACCAAATGGTATTGTGGCCCTGGGCCTTCAGTCAGCACCCCACCCAGGATCCTCTAACATGCAGGAATCCAGGTATCTCTTACTCCTCTGAAAAGAGACATTGTGGGAGGAGCAGTTCCCCCCCCCGGGCAGATTTAGTGTCCCTAAGTAGTTTCATGGCGTTCACTCATCTGCACTCATTGGTTCAATTTGTTCCCGAATGTTTCAAATCTCGGGAATCCATCTTGTAGGCTAAGCCGCTGTCCTCCCACATCTTTGTGTAGCAACTCTGTTGTCTAATAACTGGATCGTTATGCTGTATGGGAGTTACTTTGTGCTACTCTTCATTAGTATTGTAATGGAGACTGATGCCAACATTCCAGGAAAATATCATTAGCATGAATTTGTTTCTAAATAGGCAATGGTATTCAGGCACGTATTTATGTTGTAGATTATAGAATGTCACATAGGCTTACATGGCTCTCGAATCCACATGATAGAGACTGAAGTCCAATGCATAGGTCTATAGTACATCTGTCTGTTCCATTCTGAACATTGCACGCTCCCGGCTGACTCTGGCCCAGGTGAAACAGCTCAAAGGTGCCTTGGCATCTGTCAACAGCACTGGGATTCCAGTTCTATGGGTCACACTCCACACTGCATCCGACCAGGATGCAAGCAGTCTGGGCTGCTAGCTCCTAATTTTCCACTTGTGTTACTCATTATATCAACAAACCGCCACATGTGCGACGTCACAGCTGTAGCCGGGCACTTTTTGTTGTCTTCCCCAGTGTACGAAGTGAAAGGACCCATACACGAGGAATTAGCCTGCATAGGCCACTGCAAGTGACTGCTGGGGGTGCTCATGTTTGTCAGTGGGAATATTCAACATGGTTCCCGTCTGCATTTAAACGACATGAATGTCAGGAAAGCAAATTAGTAAGCATAGTGGGTTGAAATTGTCCTAGGCTCTAAAAGAGAGGCTTTCTCAACAGCATATTCCCAACATGTTGACTAGGCCAAGCTGACCAAGTAATGGATCAATGTTATTGAAAACCCTTAATAAGCAGGTTATGATGGTGTCGTCAGATTGGAAACCTGCACCATCGCAAGTGAACTCCGTACTCTGACCCGTGATGATGGGAAGATAATTTTTTTTCCTGGAAATGTGCTTTAGTTATTACCCCTATCGTGAGGAAAAGAAAGCACACCAGTCCCAGGTAATACTGGTAAAACAAAGGCACGCGCCATAGTTCATTACCCACTGAATACAGTAGACTATTTGTACTACTACAGTAGGGTTGCTCCCCCACTCGGCTCCACGCTTGAAAGGCTCCTGCAGTGTAGATGAAACGCCAGGGTAGCCCAAGTGGAACCAAAAAATAGTCGGGCCGCTGAGCAGATAACATGTCAGGGTCTCTATCTGTGAACACCTGACAGGATGCAGAGGTTCCGGCTTCTTCACAAACTCCAAGAAGGAGCTTGATGTGACCAAACCAATTTAAGTCAACTTGGGTCCATTTTACTCTCGATGATAAGCATATCTTTCTAGAATGACATGAATTCTTATGCTTATGTTTTGTGCTTTTCTCCCCCATTTGAAATCTGTTGAACAGACTGTTTTTTGTTTTTTTTGCTTTTTTTTGCTTTCAAATCTAGACATTTGGTCTTCAACTGACATTCCGAAGGTTTAAGTCTAGCCTAAATCAAACAGGCCTTATCAGTGAAAGATCAACTTTGTCCTGTACTATGACACAAGGTTTAAGGACATATTATGTAGAAGGTTTTTAAAATCTTCAAAATCATTACCAAACCCCTAATCTAAAATACAGAATTGAATATTTAGCATAGATATGCTAACTTTTCTCTTCTGAGCTGGAATGTTACCATCAATGCCGTTGGGCTTCACTTAATCAGATGGTACGGTTGTGTTAGTCACTGTGTCAAAGGGACTAAAATATCTGACATATCAGTTACAAAGTATCATATTTGGTGTTTAACAGATCTGTACATTGGTACATTTTTCTAGTAAAATGTTTTTAAATGCGAAAGTACTGTTTGGACAAAATATTAACACATCACGTCATTCACCCATGGCCATCTGTGTCCCAGTGTTTAGCCAAGCTGTCAAAAGTGCAGGTTGCTCTGTCCTGTGGCTTGTGGACGGAGGGGAGCAGCCTGGGTGTTTTGTCTGCTCCAGCCCTGGGTTTGGTGGGAACCCTGAGGTTTTGTCTCGCCTGTGTCTGTCAGAACTCGCTCTGAATCCCTGCGGCTTTGGCTTTTCCACATGAGTGTGTGGTAGTGTGTTTTACTTCAAACTAATGTTTGTGTTAGTGGTGTACTCTGTGATATTCTAAAGTGCGTCTCTGTGAACATGGGCGTGTGTGAAGGCTGAACTGGTGAGAACGCTGCTGTGTGGACCCCTCCTTTCTCACGCTACTTCACACAACATGACAACTTGCACCCGATTCTTCACCAGAGCAAGATCAAAGCAGGTAAGGTGTGAAGAAGGAGAAAGCTGAAGGGGAAGCCTGTTTACAGGCTGTGACAGAACAGAAGGGAATCTCAGCCCTGTTCCTGTTAGTCATCAAATGGTTCCATCTTATCAGGGGAGGTTTGAAACTCCTTCAGTGTGTCTGTTTTCTCCCTCCGTCTCCTCTCCAGTTGGTAAGCTTTACAGCCAGAGACCACAGCTCAGAGTTAAGTAAGCGGCACATTTGTTATTTTCCCTGACTCGACTGAGAACCCCCCCCCCCCCCCTTCTATCAGACTGATTGTACTTACAAGAGCTAGACTCAGGGTAATGAAGATTTACTCTGCATTTATGTGTTCTATGCTGAACACACACACACACTCTCACACAACAGTTTATTACGGGGGCCGGACCCCCCACATACCAGTTAAAATGCTGACGTCTGTGTTGCATTACATACACAGACCCACTACACAGACACACGCAGCACACTCTCAATTCTCACGCTAGTGCTGATGTTGGTTGCCATCTTTGTGGTGACGCCACATTGACTCTCTCTTATATTTCTACGCACCCGATTTAGTCTGAGGAGGATCCAGTGCTAATGCAATAGGACTTGGATTTAACCAAATTAGGAAAATGTGAACACCGAGATGGTTAAAATGGCCACCTCAGGCCCAGTGTTTTTGCATACATCCTATCATCAATCACAAACAAGTAGATGTGTTGCATGCCCCACTAAAATAAACCATGTAGCTTTCCTGAAGTTTCTGATTTGCGTACAGCCTACATTTAGGGCTGGCACAATGACCGTGTAACCGGCGGTTACGGGGGAAGACCTTCATCAGATTAAAATACTTTCTTTTTTTTTCGGTGGGTGGATGGAACGAGCAGCTTACTGAAGACAGGACGGCTGGACTTCGGTGCCAATGAGTTTGTTTCTGCTGAAACATGGACTCTACAACGTGACGCCGTTACACGTTGCAGTAAGCCTGTATGCAGGCTGCCTGAGACCGATCTGTGTAAACATCATTAATGATGCCCTGATATTGACAGCTGACTGTAGACGGGACGGCCGGGCTTTGGTGCCATTGAGTTTGTTTCTGCTGAAACATGGACTTTACAACGTGATAACATTACAGTTACCCCTATATGCAGGCTGCCTGAGACCGATTTGTGTAAACATCCTTAATGATGCCCTGATATTGATCACGGCAAATAAATTACAGCAAAATGCTTCCATATAACCTAATCTGTTGGGTATTAGTATCAAGTCAATTTGAAGCTAGTTCTAGATCATGAGAGGCCTGAGTGGAAGCACTGTACTGCCACCAAGACTCTACTATCACTAATGACTATGAATATGAAACTTTTTTTTGTCTCTATGGAAATATGGAACATTTAAAGATGCATTAGCCGTCAGTGGAGAGATTGGCAGCTTCAGTTCTGACTGATTTATCTCGTTCCCTTGGTTTGGTGGTTTATTCTGGGCTGTGGTGGAGGGAGCCCTGATGTCGACTGTGCGCTAATCTCACAGCTGGAGCCACCAAGTTGTCGTCAGCCGCTGTCTGTGGTTGTGGAGAGAAATGAAAGTAAAGACTGTCTGGAGACCTAACCTCAACACAGAACTTTGTAAAACTGGGCAATCTATCCGTTTCTCTGATTCTTCCTCCCGTTTCCAGCCCCCTTTCCACTGCGTTAACCCACCCTGACCACGTATTTTTTTTATCGCTTGCATTTCCTTGATCTTCTGCTCTGTCTAGGCCTACGTCTTCATCTTTCTCTCACCGACTTTCTGAATGTCTCAATGTTAGCTCCTTGTCCTCTCTTCCATGTCACCTTTCTCACTCCCCCTCACTTTCTCCTGCTCTGTTTGCTGTTACTTTCCCAGAATCTCTCCCATCATCCTGCAAGTCTTGGTGTTTTTGTGAACTCACAAACCTGAGATTTCATACGTCTTTGAGTGAAGTTTGTTGCGTGTGCCGTCTGACGAATCGAAGAGACAGAATTGGCTTAGAAGAAGCCAGACACTGCTGCTGTCTACAGAGGCCAAAGTCCTGTCTGCCTCCAACAGAGCACAGGCCAGACCTCTAATCTGTGCTGCCTGGATGCATAGCCGCGGGAATATGTTTGGGGGTGGGGGTGCTGCGTTTTTTTTTGTTGCAGACTTTGGGAGGAGGGGTGCAAGGGGGGAAAAAACTTTGCCCGCCCTACAGACGGCTTTATAGGTCCGCTAATACAGGACTAGTAAAGGCCCAGTGCGCTACTTTTGGGAGATCTTTCTAAACAAAAACAAAATATTACATTTTTATTCCAATTTTCTTTTTTCAGGGGGTGCAGCACCCTCAGTACCCCTACTTCCCACGGCTATGCCTGGATCCCCCTGAGTTCAGAAGAGAACTTTTAGTGCACCCCCCTCCCTCCTTCACAGAATAAGAATCTGAAGAGAGCCAGGAGATAAACTGTGTGCCTCAAATTATAGGACAAATAACAGGGGAGCAGGGGATAAGATATAACAGACTGAGATGAGCGAAGAGTTAAGACAGTGGAACTTACTTGCATTTCTCCCCATGGAATGCTTGTGATCCCTAGTCTGCCACCAAATATCCCGCACCAGAAGCCAGGCCCCTGTAGCACCACCAGTGACTTGGGCCCAGATGACTGACTCTGTCTGTCACCCACAGGGGGCTGAAAGGACCAACTGTGCGAACGGGCCGATCTGGGTCCACCCCACTGGGAGGCTGTCTGGACTGACCAGTCAGAACCCACTTTCAGACCACTGCCCTCTGGATAGACTCATTTCCAAGTCACAGCAAGGATGCTTGTCTATGAGGAAAAAGCCAATCAGAGCTGACTTCTTTCAACAGCATGCCCCACTTTCCATAGGCAGAGTTACTCTCTGGAGTAGTGGGGATTTAGACAACACATGGTCGTCCTCTCACTTGGACATGACCTGATTTTGTCCAGGGGTCTTGCACATTACCCTGTTAGTACCATCCCAGAGCATGGAGGGAAAAGCCTGCGCTAAGCCCGGCTCACCCAACCGACCCCTCCATGTCCCCTCTGATCACTTCCAGGTCTTCTTCAGGTCACTGCCTCTACTCTCTACTCAGTCACATGGTTCACAGCGGGCTTAACGGTCGATGGGATGATAAAGCTTAGATTAAGGATGTGCAAATACCTCTCAAGTGGAATTTTTATTTATTTATATTCTACCATCCTCTTAACACTAGAACCGCTGGCTCTCGAGCCACCCCCCCCCCCCCCCCCCCCCTCGTTCTGACTTACAACATTCTAACAGTGTAATTAATACATTTCATATATGCTATTGCAAAAATAATAATTTGCCTGTGTTTCTAAAGTTCTTTGGCAATATTGTATTTAAAAATAAATAAAAAAGTTAAATAACACAATAGCATTTTCATTAGTATGTTACTGTAGGCTATATATATTTAAACAATAAGGCACGGGTGGGTGTGGTATATGGCCAATATAGCATGGCTAAGGGCTGTTCTTAGGCACGACGCAAAGCTGAGTGCCTGGACAGAGCCCTTAGCCATGCTATATTGGCCATATGCCACAAACCCCTGACGTGCCTTATTGCTATTATAAAATGGTTACCAACTTAATTAGAGCAGTAAAAAATAAATGATTTGCCATACCTGTGGTATGCCACGGCTGTCAGCCAATCAGCATTCAGGGCTCGAACCACCCAGTTTATAAATATATACAGTACCTGTTAGAAGTTTGGATACACCTACTCATTCAAGGGTTTTTATTTTATTTTTTAGTATTTTATACATTGTTGAATACTAGTGAAGACATCAAAACTATGAAATAACACATATGGAATCATGTAGTAAACAAAAAAGTGTTAAAGAAATCAAAATATATTTGAGATTCTTCAAAGTAGACACCCTTTGCCTTGATGACTGCTTTGCACAAATAAAGTGTAAAATACATTTAATTGGTGCAGTGCCATTGTTACAACTATGAAACAGAAAGCATATGTGTTGGAATGCGGTAAGAGCTTTTTGTTATAAAAAAATATATAATAACAGCCACCAAGAAATGTGCTATTTGACACGTGGTCAAATGATTACAACCTCATTCAGCCTAAACATCATTATAAGCGCCAAGTGTGCTTGATAAATACTGAAAATCAGCACAAAAGCAATAATGGCATCATAATGAATGTGTTGATTATGGCAGCAGTCAAACAAAGTCAATTATTGTCAGCTTGTCAGCCAAGTAAAGCATCTTCACGCAATAGCATCAGTTGGAGCATGCCACATAAACAACCAAAGCTGGTGGTGGCGTTTCATTTGATGGTGGAATTTTGAGATTTTAGGGGCAAGGCTATTTGGCCTTCAAGAGGTGCCCAATCTGGCACCAAGGCCTTTAACCAAAATAGCCAATTTAAATATATTTTAAAAACACTAGCTAATCTGTTTTTAAAAACAACTTTAAAAAACGTATGTAGATAAATAATTTGCCTGTCAAAGTGTAGGTGATAAATGCATAATGGCTATAGCCTCACATGTCAGCATTGGTGTGGACATGAGGGAGGCGCCAGAAAATGTAGTCAGACTTTTCATTTTATATATATATATACAGTGCCTTGCGAAAGTATTCGGCCCCCTTGAACTTTGCGACCTTTTGCCACATTTCAGGCTTCAAACATAAAGATATAAAACTGTATTTTTTTGTGAAGAATCAACAACAAGTGGGACACAATCATGAAGTGGAACGACATTTATTGGATATTTCAAACTTTTTTAACAAATCAAAAACTGAAAAAGTGGGCGTGCAAAATTATTCAGCCCCCTTAAGTTAATACTTTGTAGCGCCACCTTTTGCTGCGATTACAGCTGTAAGTCGCTTGGGGTATGTCTCTATCAGTTTTGCACATCGAGAGACTGGCATTTTTTCCCATTCCTCCTTGCAAAACAGCTCGAGCTCAGTGAGGTTGGATGGAGAGCATTTGTGAACAGCAGTTTTCAGTTCTTTCCACAGATTCTCGATTGGATTCAGGTCTGGACTTTGACTTGGCCATTCTAACACCTGGATATGTTTATTTTTGAACCATTCCATTGTAGATTTTGCTTTATGTTTTGGATCATTGTCTTGTTGGAAGACAAATCTCCGTCCCAGTCTCAGGTCTTTTGCAGACTCCATCAGGTTTTCTTCCAGAATGGTCCTGTATTTGGCTCGATCCATCTTCCCATCAATTTTAACCATCTTCCCTGTCCCTGCTGAAGAAAAGCAGGCCCAAACCATGATGCTGCCACTACCATGTTTGACAGTGGGGATGGTGTGTTCAGCTGTGTTGCTTTTACGCCAAACATAACGTTTTGCATTGTTGCCAAAAAGTTCAATTTTGGTTTCATCTGACCAGAGCACCTTCTTCCACATGTTTGGTGTGTCTCCCAGGTGGCTTGTGGCAAACTTTAAACAACACTTTTTATGGATATCTTTAAGAAATGGCTTTCTTCTTGCCACTTCCATAAAGGCCAATATACGACTGATTGTTGTCCTATGGACAGAGTCTCCCACCTCAGCTGTAGATCTCTGCAGTTCATCCAGAGTGATCATGGGCCTCTTGGCTGCATCTCTGATCAGTCTTCTCCTTGTATGAGCTGAAAGTGTAGAGGGACGGCCAGGTCTTGGTAGATTTGCAGTGGTCTGATACTCCTTCCATTTCAATATTATCGCTTGCACAGTGCTCCTTGGGATGTTTAAAGCTTGGGAAATCTTTTTGTATCCAAATCCGGCTTTAAACTTCTTCACAACAGTATCTCGGACCTGCCTGGTGTGTTCCTTGGTCTTCATGATGCTCTCTGAGCTTTTAACGGACCTCTGAGACTATCACGGTGCAGGTGCATTTATACGGAGACTTGATTACACACAGGTGGATTGTATTCATCATTAGTCATTTAGGTCAACATTGGATCATTCAGAGATCCTCACTGAACTTCTGGAGAGAGTTTGCTGCACTGAAAGTAAAGGGGCTGAATAATTTTGCACGCCCAATTTTTCAGTTTTTGATTTGTTAAAAAAGTTTGAAATATCCAATAAATGTCGTTCCACTTCATGATTGTGTCCCACTTGTTGTTGATTCTTCACACAAAAATACAGTTTTATATCTTTATGTTTGAAGCCTGAAATGCGGCAAAAGGTCGCAAAGTTCAAGGGGGCCGAATACTTTCGCAAGGCACTGTATATGCTTAACGCCAGTTAACTTCTAAAGGAAGGATTCTGATGACATAAGCCCAGGGGCGTGGGCCGAATTGATTTGGTGGTTAGGGTTTGTAGTAGTAGCAGCCGCAGTAGCACCCCGCATTGACCTACTGGTCACTCTTTGTTAGGAGAGAAAGGCCCGTGCCTGTTGCGCACAAAATCACACACCTTGCGGTATGAGCGGAGGCAGAAAACATGTTGAAACTATTTAACCATAAATGTAATTGTTTAAAACCTGGGTGTTTTTTGTTGTTGTCATTTTGTGAGGCATGTCTTACCTTGTTTCAAAGTAGATTAGTCAAATTCCAAACATAGGAATGTCAAGGGAATTTATTTTAGAAACACTTCCTCAAGTGCCATTGAAACCAGTAGGCTATTTCTCTCACGTTCTATTGGTTTTCAAATAACTTTATTTTGTTGTCCAGCAGCCATGGTCAATCCTAGTCATATTAGCAACACGTGCTAGTCGTTACATCCGTAGGTCTTCCCTCTTTTTCTAAATGTCTATTTTTTTTAGTCTCTGTCGCATAAAACCGCTCGTATTTGCGGTGGGCTTTTTGAGAACCGCGTTTTCTCGCTAATTGCATTTTGGAACATTTGCGTGTGTCGCCTACTGCCGTGTGCGCATTGCTGTGCTTATAATGTGAAGAAGTAATATAGTTTATCAACATTTCAAACTAAACGTTCTGATATGTTACATCGGACGACATCAAGTTTGTTTGATGTACAGTGGTTGTATGAGTTTGGGATCTATCGTCCCGCAATGTACCCAGAGTCTGTTTGGGATCTTTATTTTTTTGTCATGTAACGAACGACAAGCTGACCAATGGAATAGGTAGGATAACTAAACGTTTGTACTATCGGGGGGGGCGCAAGTGCTTTTGCTGTCCGTTACTCATCTTGTTGGCTGAGGAAAAGTAAATGTGGACAGTTCTTCTAACATCAATGTGCACCCCGGGAATTCGATAAGAAAGACGCGCTTGTGCGTCCCAATGTGTCTGTCTTGTACTTCGGAGCTGCGATGCCCGAGAATCGTGTCCTTCTCATGGCATTGCCTTATAAGGATTGAGATACCTGAGAGCGCAATGTAAGTGAGAGGTAGCTTCGGAGCACAACGATTGGCAGCCAGGAAATGGGAATTATAATTATTATATTCAGGCCAAGGGCATTAATGGCCAATTTGGCCACAAGACATGGAATTGTTTTAGGGGGCCTTGCGGCCACACAAAGTTGCATCCACGGCCTTGTCGGGCGATGCCGCCAGGAAATTTGAGGCCTGCTCAGTGTGCACCGTTCAGGTGTTTTTTTTTTTTAAAGTTTTTTTTTGCGCGCGCCACCTCTGGTGTCGGTTCAGGCTGAGGCTCAGAATCAGAAGAATAATCATCAGGGATGTCATGATTCGTTCCTTCCCCACCCTCTGAGCATTTTCATTTCGATTTTGTAGCACCTCTATAACTGAGCATCTGCATCCATTTGTCTTAGTCTTCTTGCCATTGTAAATGACGCACGCTCTCACTGTGTACTCCGAGAATACTGTTAAGGCTGCTTAGATTCAGTGGACTGATATAGGGTTCATACCATTTTAGAGATTATAAGTGGAGTAGGTCAATACAATAGAATGGCCTGTTCTTCATTCACAATTAGTGATTACATAATTACATCGTTCGCTTCTCCTCACTCTTCAACTCACCTATTCTCCCCCCTTTCCCCCATCATACTTTACTTCATTTATTTAATCTGTTATGTGTGAAATTTAGTTTTGGTTCCGTTCCGTTTCGTTTTCCAGGAGAAGGAGAGCAGGCCCTACTGTTGGGAGGAGGAGGGGCAACGGGAAAATCATAAAAAAATTGACATGCCATCCTAAAACTGGTTGTAACTCTAGTTCTGTTTGTGATATTAATTAAGATTCTAACAATGACCGTGTGTTATATAGACTTATTTAGGAGAATTAAAGGACGGAAGGGGGCATGACTTTACAAGTGCCAGAGTAATACATTTTTTTAAATTCATGAAGTCCAAATGACTGCTTTAGCGTTTCTAGTGTTAAGGGTCAAGCTCGGTCAAGCAATTCCTACTCAAGTCTTCAAATTGGTTGATGTTTATCAAAGATTCTAACAAATACTTTATAGTGAATTATGAGTGTTCTATTAGTTGCTAATAATATACGCACAAATCAAGTTTATTATGGAGATCAACTCCATTTCCTAACCTCAGGTTTCCAAGACTAGTATTTAGGATGTCTGTCCCAGGGAACTATTGCTGAGCGTTGAGGGCCTGCACAGGCGTGCTCATAAACACTGGCTCTGTGTCCTCTCTGCACGGGACAAGGCCTGCACTCATACTCGACAGTCCTCACATAGCAGGAAAATTGGCGCAAACACGCGCCCTGTCTAACCATCTAAGGCTGATTTTTTTTTTTTTAATCACAGCTTGCACTGCACGGAACTCTCCAAGACGCGTCTGGTTTCTGTCTGGGCAGAGTTGGCCGTCGCGCCCCGGGATCCATTACACCGTCGCAGTCCAGTCCCTACGACTGTCCAACCACCGTCATGCTCCAACTTGATTTCGTCTCGGTGGCGTTGACATTGGCAATTGTTGATGTAAAGATGAAGGTAACATATCGAGGGTCTGCCGTGTGGAGTCGCGTCTTTGTGACGGTACTGCCATGACAACACCACACAGCCCTGTCTTTTTTTTTGTTTTGGGCTGCTACATTGCTTGGGGTCTGGTGCACCTGCATGGTGGCTGCTGGATGCATAAACATCCCAGAGCTTAGTGCATAGGGGGCCAATCGCACACAGCAAACACAACCAATGTATAGCTTATTCCCTTTGCGCCTTATATCTTTGGAAAGGTCACACAGCCTAATATGCCTTTTTTTTAAACATTTTTATAATGTACTTATTAAGAGCCAGTGAGAGATTTTCCGATCTCTCTTCTAGTCTCTTTCACAGTACTCTGTGCTGATTTGAGTTTTTCATGCCTCCACTCTCTCTCTCTTATGGAACAGTTGACTTCTAGAATCGGGAGAGGGGTGAAAGTTCATGTGGTGCACCTGCAGCTCTGACTGGCCTCTTTGATCTACATCGGGGTGGGGTGTTTTTCCTGTCTGGGTCCTTAGCCCCTCCTACACTCGATCTGTTTTTTTCTGTCTTCCTGGGTTTTTAAGTTACCCTTCCTTGTCTCACTATTAATGCTTCGCCCCGGGACTCTGACATTTTTTCATTTTATTTAAATAGGCAAGTCAGTTTAAGAACATTCTTATTTACAATGACAGCCTAGGAACAGTGGGTTCTGCCTTGTTCAGGGGCAGAACGACAGATTTACCTTGTCTGCTCGGGGATTCGATCTAGCAACCTTTAATGAGTTGGTGTTGATGGCAATGTCTTTAGGATAGGGAGCTATTAGCCCTCAGGCTAGCATGAGTCAATGTTAGCATCCACCTTTTTTTTTTAGCTACAAGACGTTTTAGCGCTTACCTTGTTTTTTTATTTGTGTGTGTTCACCCTCTCAATGCACCGTGGCATGTCCCCATTGAAGTTCAATGGAGGGTAGTCCAGTGGTGATGGACTACTCACTCAGAGAACAAGTCCGTGCCCCCTCCTACCTCCCTCTGTGTCCAGGCAGCCGTCACTAGCAGACGGAGGCTGACCTTTTCCTCCAGCTAAATATAGAGCCAGCAAAGAATAGGAGGAAGGGAGGGAAAATGGGGGGGGGGATTGATGGAGGGAACAGGGTGAAAAAGAGGCGATGGAGCCCCTGGTCTCAGACCAGCAGGCGTTCAGGACAATGCACGAGATGACTATCTGTTATTTAAAGCTACTATTATAAACACATGACGTCATACGGCCGCTAACATCAAGTAGCCGTATTGAAATCCTCGTATGAAAAATGGTTCTCGTTTAGAGATCGTATATTTCTGTTGGAAGGGAAATTAGGGTGCCTCGAATAATGGTCTCACACTCTTGTGGTAACCATAAAAATGCACTTTTTTGTCCCTACTCCTTCAGTTATTTCCTTTAGAGACCCAGGGGAAATGGTTGGACAACTGTTTCGTCTTACTGACCTCATACACCTGATGTTCGTCGGATCATTATGGCCCCGCTACATGACTCTCCCAGGTATCAGCACACCACACATGGGAAGTGATGTGTGTTATTATGGCGCGTAACCAGGGTTGTGTTTATCCGTGTGTAATTCCTGTCATAGTTACTGTCACCCGCAGGATCAGCAGCAGTCCCACCAGGACCACTGGTAGTGAGCACAGCAGAGCAGGAGACGGGCTTGTAATGGCTGTTATGCTGTGTGTGTGTGTGTGTGAGCTCCCGCATCTGTCTAGAGAGGAGCAGCGTTGTGAGTGTCAGTGATTTGAGTTAAGAGATTTGTAGTATGTGACGGACACGACAGTGAATGTCGGCTAAGGGACAGCAGAGCAGGACCGCGACCTTTCATCAGTGAAACCACAGATGACAAGTTCTCTTTTCCTGTGATGCCTCCTTCTCTCGGTCCTCCCTCGCTCATTTAGTCTTTTACCACTTTGCCCCCCCCCCCCCCCCCAAACACTCTCTGAACTTTAGATACCTTTTTTTAATTGAATTACAGTTTTATGTTCAGTGTGTTTCTGGTGTTTTATTTATAGAGCTAAAATGTCCTGTTGCTAAGCAATGGTGTCAGAGGGAGCGAGGGAAAGAAAGGGATGGCAGCGCGGAGGGGAAAGGCGCGCTCCATGTGAAAACTGAATGACAAACAAGAAGAGGCCATGAGTCAGCACTGACGCACTCTGTGGGCATTGCTGCTATTTGTATGTGTGAGCACTCTTCTCCCACGCATGCACCCACTTTACCTTTTCTGAACATGTGTGTGTGTGTGTGTGTTTGTTCAGTTTGCTCACTCGCTCTCATTTTATATGCCCCTGCCGGGCTTTACATGTGCTTTGCCACCAGCTTCCCAGCATCTGCCCAAGTGGCACAGACCTTAAAGTGCCTCCATTGATCTGGCCGCTCTTGTCGTCGTTGTGGGAATTATACGCTTATGCTTTAGGAGCTGTGAAGCGTCGGCTTGCCATCAGAACCATTCACTGTTCTGTCCAATTCAGACGAGACAATTGAAGTAGTTCAACGGTTTAGCCTGTTATCCCTATCCAATTACTTTGTGAGTCACGTGTCATAGGCTTTTATCTGGGCCACTCGCAAAATCGAATCTTCCTTCCTTCATACAAAGAGTTTTTTTTTTTTTGTGTGTGACAAAGGGCATCGAAGTCCCTCTGGTGCAGCAGCATTTGACCTGGAATGAAGGTTTATAGTGACAATTGTGGACTTTGGCTCAACAGGTGGTTCAATGGGGCAATAGGGTACCAGTTGTCGGTATTGCTGTTTGTGTTCTTATCTCAGTGTTTACTCTAGTATTCTAGATATGATGTCCTTCTGTTTTCTATTATAACATAAATGCCTCTGGTATGTACGCCGTGGTGTGGTTTTATCTGTTGCGCTGTGCCCATGTGGTTCTCTGAGGGCGATTTCTCGGCCTGCTTCCTAGAGCACATCTGGTCCTAATGAGGTGTGTGTGTTTGTGTGCGGGGGGGGGGTTTATGTCTCTGCCTGGCCTTGTGTTGAAGTGGTGTTGAGTCTTTAAGCACAACCTACATCTCTAAAACACATACTTGCGCTCCCTGTTCTCACGTGTGTCTAATGCTCGTTATAGCTTTTATTTTGTCTTCATACTCAAGGCCGTTTTGATTAACGATAAACATGGAACTGATACGAAAGCACCAGGCCTGTACAGCTTGGATTTTAAACTCAAACAAAGTTACCCGCCCCAAAAAAACAACATTTTTGGGGGGGTTTGAACACTGATCCCCCAGTACAGCTCTGTAATACTTTGTTTTATCCAAGGTGACTTGGTCAATAATCTACATGTGACCTGTCACCTGGAGATCAAACCCACGACTCACAAACCCTTTGTCGACTCTCCACTACCAGCCTTTCCCTGTTGCCTTTGTTCTTCGCTCCTTCATCCCCAGCATTTGAACACTACACCTCCATATAACCCCCTTTCCCCTCCTCCCCCCCCTCCCCAGGGTTTGCCTTCCCCGACTGGGCCTACAAACCCGAGTCGAGCCCCGGCTCGCGACAGATTCAGCTCTGGTGCTTCATCCTGGAGCTGCTGCGGAAGGAGGAGTACCATGAAGTCATCGCTTGGCAGGGCGACTACGGAGAGTTTGTCATCAAGGACCCCGAAGAGGTGGCCCGACTGTGGGGTGCCCGCAAGTGCAAACCGCAGATGAACTACGACAAGCTGAGCAGAGCGCTTAGGTAAGAAAGGGGAACAACTATCGACTCGACTTAGGGATTCTGGGTATTGTAGGATGAAGAAATGAAGTAAACGGGTCTCTCTTGCAAAATAGATTTAATCTAAGTGTAACAAACCTATGTAAATACAGACCTGAAGTGGGGGGGAATCTGTAGTCATAGTGGGCTACAGTGTGTTTAACCTTTTACTCCAGCCTAGCTCTAACGCACCGGACTCAACTAATAGCTGTTATTAAAATACTGTTTTTAGCTGATTTAAGACGGGCCAGAACAATGAGAGCTCTGGAGTGCCCCCCCCCCCCCTGTTTGTTTTTCAAAGAGAAAGGGAGGAGAACAGAGGAGAAAGTGGGAGCGCGGTTCATCACGACTTGTTGATCTCGGATGTACGTCAAGGTCCCTCGTTTTAACGTGACCGCTCATTTAGACAACCTTGTCTTTAGAAACACACGCTGCAGAGCACACGTGGGAAGCCGAGAGCTTTTATTTAGTCGGCAGTCTGTTCTCGCTCTCTTTTTTTCGCTCACTCAATTTCACACACACACACACACACCACACGCATATCTCTGGCTGCCACACACTGGCTTGTCAGCGTCACCTTCATGTCGTAGGTTGGTGTGGGTCAGATAGTGCTCATCCTACCGATAACTCATCACAGCTGCTTTCTCTGCCAGTCCTCCTCCATCCCATCTGCGCCTTGTCGGTTTGTTTCTATGGTGTACCAGTCTCCTCGACCGGTCTGACCTAACGTCTATGGTACTTTCTTCTGTCATAAAACTCTGCAATGAAAGGAGCTTTTTAAATTCTGAAGTAATTGAAACATGGCAATGTTCTTCCCTCATTAGGGTTTAGGATTGGATTAGGGGCTGCTTGGGCTGCGAAGTGTGTGTGTGTGTTAGTGTTTAGAATGTACTTTAAAGCTGTGTCATAGAGGCAGTAGTAACGTTAGCTCTTTGTTTGAAGTGAGTTCAATTGTTCTTCAAAGCACCGTAGAGCAAGCTTGAGCCCTTGTGTGTCCGCATGTTTCTCCCAGCTCTCTCTGCTTGTGTGTGTGTGTGTGTGTGTGCTTGCTTGCTTGCGTGTGTCAACTCCAGTAAAGTCATTCACCGTATCACGTGTGTGTGTGTGTGTCTTCCTGGCCTTTCCCCCACGTGTTCGAGTGCTCTCTCTCTCTCTGCGCCTGTGAACATTTACGTTCCAGTCCAAACCTGTCTCCACTTCACATCTATATCAAAGTAAGCACTAGGAAGCCTCCTACTATTACTGCCATTTAGCGTGTGTAGGTGGGAGCCCTCTAGTCATAGTGGTAGCCGCTGCAATCGGGAGAGGCCCTTCATCCATTGAGTCCTCACTGTGCCGGCGCGGGAGGTTCAGCAGTGAGACGAGCTAGCTACCTTTGGTTCACCGGCCACAATGGCTGAGGACTTCCTTCCACTCCTAGTGCAACTGAAGTCCTTAGACTGAGTCCATGCGTGTTCATTTGGCCATTGTTTGTAAAGGTTTGTCTCATTGAGGTGAAACATTCTACTATTCTCCAGTGTGTGTGTGTGTGCGCTCATTACGTTTCGTATTGTCATGGTTACCGCACCTAATGATACCCTTAGATCAGGGCCCTCCAACCCCGTTGCTGGAGAGCTACCGTCCTGTAGGTTTTCACTCCAACCCTCATCGAGCCCACCTGATTGCAGTCGTCTGGTTGATAAGCTGAACCAGGTTGGAGGAGGGTAACTCTGTAGGAAACAGGGTTGGAAACCCTTGCCTTAGATAAATAGCAATACAATTACATTGTAATACAATTACATAGTAATGCATTATCTATGTCTTTTTTTGGGGGGTGTTCTGCGTATCACACTCAGTAGGACCACATAATGTGGTGTCTTTGTGTGCCATCAAATCTATTTCATCCTTATTTAACCGTGCAAATTGAACAAATAGCGAGTAACCGTGTAAACCTTGACCCCGCAGATATTACTACAACAAGAGAATCCTCCACAAGACCAAAGGGAAGAGGTTCACCTACAAGTTCAACTTCAACAAGCTGGTGCTGGTCAACTACCCCTTCATCGACATGGGCTCTGGTCAGTACTCTGTCTCTAGTCTGGTTGAAAATCCACCGGGAGACCATCACTGGCACAGTTTTAAAGATACTATAGATGAATACGTTGTAAATGTCCATCATTTGGAAGTCTTAAAGCACTTCCACAAAGTCCTCATATGCATTTACTGACGTCTGATCGTTGGGAGATTTGATTTCTGTGTCTGTCCAGTTATAAACGGTTTTAAAGGCTAGCTACGCCAATACAGAGCCCTAATGTGCCCGAGAGCCTAACACGTACTAGCGCCATTTTGTTGTGGAAGCGGCTACAATGACTGACAGGTAATGACGTGGACTAAATGCTTAAAATACTCTTCCATCTCCCGTCAGGTTTATGTAGTGGAGCGATGTTTGCATATTGCATATTTGTTTAAATGCTTCATATCAAGTGTTTCCTCTTTTTTTTTAGGCCCCGGGGCAGTAATCACAGCCACACAGTGTAAATATGGCACACTCGAAGCCTGATACCACGTGACATAGCGTTTTGCATGGAGTTTTTATTATACTCCCTATGTGATGTGGTCTGGGTTTTGACATGTTTTGATATAGTGGTCACACACACCCATGCCTCTCCGACGTTAACTCACTCAGCGGTTTTAGGAAAATGGAGCAGCCCGACTCGTGTTTGTGATGGCAAAAAGAATGACTTTCCAATATTTAATTTTGGCACGGGCGAGGATGCCAAGAACTTGTTGTGCGCCACAATTTGGTATCGCAGGGCAGAAAAGGGGAATGTAACACGTGAGCAGTGGGTTTTCTCTCTCTGTCTCGGTCTGTGATTCTGTGTACAGTAACTTTTACTCTCACTCATCTGCTTTTTCTGACTTGGTTTCACTTTGACTCAGAAGGAGAATCAGTCACCCATTGCCTCACACTAACTGCTCGCTCTCTGTCTCTGTCTCTCTTTCATTCCTACCCTCTAACTCACTTGTCCTGTTCTCTGTCTCCAGGTAGGGGAGTCCCCCAGAGCGCCCCTCCCGTGCCGACCGGGGGCAGCCACTTCCGCTTCCCCCCCTCCACCCCGTCCGAAGTGCTCTCCCCCAATGAGGACCTGCGCAGCCCGGGCGTGTTCAGCAGCGTGGCCCGCCGTATGGGCCGCGGCTCTGTCTCCGACTGCAGCGATGGCACCTCCACCAATTCTGAGCTGGAGGAAGGCGTGGGGGGTGAAGATCGTGGCGGCGTGGGCCCCGAACGGGCGTTCCGCGGCCTCCTCCACCCCCGCCTCTCCCATGACTCGCTGTTTCGTGCCTATGGGGGACCCGGCGGGCTAGGCCGTCCCCCGCCCGGCCACAGGGTCCACGGTGACCCCATGTCTCCGTTCCCTGTGTCCCCACTGCCGGGCCCTGGGGGCCTCCTGGGGTCCACTCTGTCCCCAGCCCTGTCCATGACCCCTGGCTCCCACCTGCCCTACACCCCGTCCCCCTCCCTCAGCCCCATGCTGGGCTCCCACTTCTCCTTCAACCCGGACGACATGAAGCGCTACCTGCAGGCCCACCACCAGAGTGTCTACAACTACCACCTCAGCCCCAGAGCCTTCTTCCACTACCCCAACATCGTGGTCCCCCAGCCCCACAGGCCTTCTGCCGCCCCTGACAAGCCCATAACAGCCCACCACCATGCCCCGCCCATGCCCCACTCCCATTCGCTGCACCACCATCAAGGGGAGGAGCAGCACCCCTCGCCCTTCAAGTTCAAGCTGCAGCCGCCTCCACTGGGGCGTAAACAGAGGGACTGCTCCGCCTCCTCTACCGGTGGGTCCTCCTCCAGCCTAGGCTCCTCCTACGCTGCTTTAGGGCTGCTCTCTAACTCCTCCTCAGTGGGCCCTCCCAAAATCAAGGTGAGCCAATCACTAACCAGAATCAAGGTTTGCCTGACTAACCCCTAGTTTAATGTAAAAAGAGATGTGTTCATCAATGACTCCTCTGTTGACTCTTGTTGCCTAGGTGGAGCCCGTCTCTGACATTGAGTCCGATGAGGAAGTGGAGGTGACCGACATCAGCGAGGAGGACGAGCTGCTCGACGACTACGAGGGCGACGTCTTCACCCCCCCTCATCCCACCAACGGAACCGCCCCTACCGCCATTACCAACCTGGGTGCCATCGCCGCTGACGACCTGGATGAGGATGTGTTCAAGACCCCCGCCGCCCCTCCCATGGGCCCTCTGACTCCCTCCCTGCTGGGCCTCAAGAGCGAGCCAGGCCAGGGACCTCCCATCAGCCCCGGCGGCACCCTCTGTATCCCCCTCAAGCTGCGCTTCAAACGCCGCTGGAGCGAGGACCAGAAGATGGAGGCCTATGGCGAGCGCGAGGAGGCCGAGGATAAGAAAGTGCGGGCGGAGAAGGAGGTGGTGGAGGAGCCGGCAAGGAGGGAGTCAGAGAATGGGGAGGGGCCAAGGAGAAGCCCGTCCATGAGTCTGGGGGCTCCTCCGGCCCAGCGCAGGGCCAGCTCCGAGCTGCAGAGAGCCACAGCCCAGCTGTCTCTGGAGAACCACGGAGCATGTTGAGGCAGGGATACACACACACACACAGAGAGAGAGAGACGATCTCATGCCCATACCTACATACACACTCGCTCATATAACCAAGCTTACGCATATACACAAGTGCCTGTGCGGAAGGCTTTTTTTACTCTCATTTTGAACTGATTTAATAGTGAACATTAACACACAGCTCAACATGCTGTGACTGAGAAACTAAGGCTGGCCATTAGATATCCCCTCTAAACGGGCCTAGTTCCAGGATCCATCCCTTAGACCTGTACGCTGCCTTAAGGTGCCTCCATCTCCCCTCAACATCTCCTCCCAGTAACGCCCTTAGCTCCTTAGCCTTTTATGTTGCATCAAAACAGATGGGAAAGAGTCCCTTCAGACCCACTCTCCCAGAAGAACCTTAATATTGCTGACACTGGGGGGGGGGGTGACATCACGACAATGCCTTCTACCTTCAACAGACTTGAAAAGAGATTACAGAAGTGCTTGTCTTGACGGGGACCGCCTACCAACTCTTGTCAACTGTTCCATCACCTTTTATGACTGGGAAGGGATCTCAGGATTCAAAACAGAGACCTCCTTGTCCGCGTATGTCAGACCTCTTCGACAGGGACAGACTTAAGACTGAATTTGTCTGAGTGAGCCCTCCTTTTCACCAGACGCTCTTTGATAATCGTCTCTCCCCAGACTTGAGCATAGGGACAAAAACCATAATGGCGTGCAGATCTATAGAGGACGTGGACGGACTGACTGGAGACCCCCCCCCCTTGTCTCTTATGGCCTTCCTGTCACTCAAGTGTTGATTGACACCTACCATGGCAACAATGCAGTACCCAACCCAACCAGGCCTTAATGGACAGCTTTTGGGGACCCTACAAGACTTTTGCACAATCTTCTAAGAAGAGCGGATCGAGGAAATGGGTAGTTAGTCCGCGCTTGAAATGTTGTTGAAATATTATCTTAAAGGTCTCCTTTCCCCTCGTTTAAGCCGCTCCTGTTTCTCCCATAGAGGGTGCCTCAAAAAACAAAAAAAAAGGACCGTATTTGGGGAGATGCGGTGGGGCATTTGCAGTGAACGGAGGGTTAGAAGTACCTCTGTATATACAATGTTCTTGAACCGAGACTGAAATTAATAGATTTTCCCCTCCCGCCCCAAGAAAGTATACCATGAATGCGAGTACCGAGGTGATATCAGGCAACTTCACAAAGCCTTTTTAGTGACATTTGAACTTTGCCCGTTTTAATGAACAAACCGGACAAATTGAGATTGTGCCTTTTTTTTAAACTGACAGGTGACTTAAAGGAATTACCCCTGCCAAATAATGTGCTCACACTCTCCCACACACAGACACAATGTTGTTCCCTGGCGTTCACACTCGTGTAAAAAAAAAAAAATCTCATTGTTAACTCACATGGTACCTCCCCACAAACACACACACACACACACACTTCTGTAGAAGCCTCAAGAGCATACCGTACTGAAATGAGTTGGTGTGGCGTGGGAACAGACCGCATACACTGATTGCCACTTTGCCTTATTTGTTTTATACCATTTAAGAAACAGATGCTGAATAACTTAAACCAATACTACACATTTTATTTGAATATATTAAATACAAATGTTATATTTCCAAAAAACGTATAATTTGATTATGAATCAGGAATTGTAATGGTAACTATATGTTGGGCATATATGAGGGAGCCCTCTTCTCTCCTTGCCCCTCTTGACTGTGGAACTGCATTGAAAAGGGTCCTTGTGCAAGAGGAATCGGAACACGGTTCTGTTTGTACTATAAAAACAAGTATTCTGTTTAGGGGTTGAAGGATGGTGAGTGTAAAGGGACAGTAAATGAACAAATAATGGAGAAATGTTAGATCTTGGACCCTGAACCTCAGCTTTTACGACCAGGCTCACCCCTTCTCGACATCCCAAATGCTCCTGGGAACACAGGGACTAGAGGTCTACTGAACCTGCCTTTTGTCTTGGACCATGAACTATACTAGGAGAATGCATCAGCAACACTCCACCACCTGTGTGTACACATGTGAGGTAGACCTGGTCTGCTGAGAGGGGTGGAAATGCGTAAATGCGGCTAACCTAGAGTAAAAGGAAGGTGACATCACTAGCGACATGATTTCCCACCCCCGTACTAGTCCCTCTGGCTTTGTAGACGCTTAACCAGAGAAACCACCACCGCCCAAGCAGGATATGACATCACAAAACCTCGGAGAGGGACTTCCCGTAATCTGAGAAAACGCTTTGCAGGTGCCATCTACTGTGTATATGCCCCTCCAGCTGGGTAACATAACAAGATCCAGGCCAAAATAAGACTTGCCCAGAGTTTGTTCATAGCGCTAGTGTGGCGTGAGTGGGTGTCTAAGCAGCTGTTGGTGTTGCCTTAAGGCGTCCGCATGCTTCCCAGCAGAAACCGTTCAGAAGAGTTTGTGGATTTATTATGCTAACATTTTGTTACATTTTGGACTTCGGTAAGGTTTTTTCGGCTGTTTGGGCACATTATATTTTTTCTAGAAGGAAACCGACGTCAGTAGCTGAAGTCTATGCCCCTTCGGTGATTGGTCAACAGTATGGATTCTTCAATAAAGTCTTAGTTGTCATTCAAGGAGAGACGACTCATTTTCATGCACATTTTTTTTTGTTTAGAAATACTGCACCCACTTAGTTAGGTTTAAAATTGCGCGACTAAGATCTTCTCTGCAAAAACTTCAATTAATTACATATTTCTTGAGTTATTCTGACTACTTTGAGGAAGTGTATACTGGCTACGGCATCTCAAAATGGACAAACCGTACTATTGCCACTTTTTTTTCTTGTTTTTCAAGCGAATGTCTTTAAGGGAGTTTTGCGAACACAGTCATTCGGTTCGGGACCAGTCAAACAGAAGCATGCTGATGCCTTTAGCCACCCAGCTAGTCTTTTGTCCCACCTTGCATTGTAACTGACAGCTGCCTTAATTGTTGCTTAGAAAGAAACATTAAATCACCATTTTTTCCCTACTATACTTTTCCCTCAATATCATCATTGCTGTTTATTTTTCAAAATATATTATTACTGTCATTATTATTATTATTATTATTATTATTATTATTATTATTATTATTAACATGATTTACTATTTGATTATTTTGTACCCTGGGCCTACCTCTTTTCCATGGCTATTTGAATCTCTCATGAGTTGTGTTTTATTTTTCAGTATGTATTTTCCAAACAATGACAACTCCTCCATCTTACACTTATCTGAACTAAAATAGTAGTTAAAACTTCAACTAAGCTGGTTGTATTTGTAATTGTGGACACATGGAAAAGAGGGGCTCACATAATCCTATCACATTACCTTCGTTTTGAAATATATTTTTTGGTCTTGTGTATATATATTATTTTTCACTTTTGGGAGGACTCTGTGAGGAAAAAGATATTGTATTATTTGAAAGGTGACCATCTCTCTCCCTCTAACCTCCCTCTCTCTCTTCGTTCACTCTTCTCAGCGGTTATTTAACACTCAAACTGAGAGATGAGACTCCATGCCTTGAGGAAGCATACCTTCTGTTTCTCTTGTATTTTTCACCCCTTATTTGTAATTAAATTGTAATCAGGGTTCATTAAAACAGGTAAAAATTGACAAGTGTCTGTGTTTTTTAATAGAGGACTTACACGTGAGTTTATTACATTAGTTAGTCCAGGGCAATGCCTTTGTACCTGTGAATGTGTTAGTCATAGATATAGACTGAACAAAAATATAAACGCAACATGTAAAGTGTTGGTCCCATGTTTCAGGAGCTGAAATAAAAGATCCCAGAAGTTGTCCATATGCACAAAAAGCTTATTTCTCTCAAATGTTGTGCACTAATTCATTTAAATCCCTGTTAGTGAGAATTTCTCATTTGCCAAGATATGCCACACCTGTTAGGTGGCTGGATTATTAAGAAGCTGATTAAACAGTATGATCATTACACAGGTGCACATTGTGCTAGGGACAATAAAAGGCCACTCTAAAATGTGCAGTTTTGTCACACAACACAATGCCACATATATCTCAAGTTGAGGGAGCATGCAATTGGCATGCTGACTGCAGGAATGTCCACCAGAGCTGTTGCCAGAGAATTGAATGTTCATTTCTCTACCACAAGCCGCCTCCAATGTTGTTTTTGAGAATTTGGCAGTACGTCCAACCGCCGTCACAACCACAGACCATGTGTAACCACGCCAGCCCAGGGCCTCCAAATCAGTCTTCTTCACCTGCAGGATCATCTTAAGACCAGGCACCCGGACAAGCGATGAAACTGTGGGTTTGTGCAACTGAAGAATTTCAACTGTCTCGGGGAAGCTCATCTGCATGTTCGTTGTCCTCCCCATGGTCTTGACCTGACTGCAGTACGGCGTCGTAACCGACTTCAGTGGGCAAATGCTCACCTTCGATGGCCACTGGCATGCTTGAGACGTTTGCTCTCCATGGCTGAGTCCCGGTTTCAACTGTACCAGGCAGATGGCAGACAGCGTGTATGGCATCGTGTGGGCGAGCGGTTTGCTGATGTGCTTCATGGTGGTGTTATGTTATGGACTTGAAAGTTTTCTACACACAATACCCCATAATGTCAAAGTGAAAATGTGTTTTTAGAAACGTTAGCAGATTTATTGAAAATGAAATACAGAAATATCTCATCTACATACACTACCTGTCAAAGGTTTAAGAACATTACTCGTTCAAGAGTTTTGCTTTATTTTTCAATTTTCTACATTGTAGAATAATAGTGAAGACATCAACTATGAAATAACACATGGAATCGTGTAGTGACCAAAAAAAGGCTTAAACAAATCAAAATAAATTTTATGTTTGAGATTCTTCAAATAGCTACTTTTTGCCTTGATGACAGCTTTGCAGACTCTTGGAATTCTCTCAACCAGCTTCACCTGGAATGCTTTTCCAACAGTCTTGAAGGAGTTCCCACATGCTGAGCACTTGTTGCCTGCTTTTCCTTCACTCTACGGGTCCGACTCAGCCCAAACTATCTCAATTTGGTTGAGGTCGGGGGATTGTGGAGGCCAGGTCATCTGATGCAGCACTCCATCACTCTCCTTCTTGGTAAAATAGCCTTACACGGCCTGTTGAAAAACAAATGATAGTCCCACAAAGCCCAAACCAGAATGCTGTGGTAGCCATGCTGGTTAAGTGTGCCTTATTGCAAATAAATCACAGACGGTGTCACCAGCAACGCACCCCCACACCATAACACCACCGCCATGATTTACGGTGGGAAATACACATGCAGAGAACTGTTCACCCACAGCGCGTCTCAGAAAGACACAGCGAATGGAACCAAAAATCTTCAATTTGGACTCCAGACCAAAGAACAAATATACACCGGTCTAATGTCCATTGCTCATTTTATTGGCCCAAGCAAGTCTCTTCTTATTATTGGGGTCCTTTAGTAGTGGTTTCTTTGAAGCAATTCGACCATGAAGTCCTGATTCACGCAGTCTCCTCTGAACAGTTGATGTTGAGATGTGTCTGTTACATGAACTCTGTGAAGCATTTATTTGGGCTGCAATTTCTGAGGCTGGTAACTTTAATGAACTTATCCTCTGCAGCAGAAGTAACTCTGGGTCTTCCATTCCTGTGGCGGTCGTCATGAGAGCCAGTTTCATCATAGCTCTTGATGGTTTTTGCGACTGCACTTGAAGAAACTTTCAAAGTTCTTAATGTTCCGTATTGACTGACCTAATAAAGTAATGATGGACTGTCGTTTCTCTTTGCTTATTTGAGCTGTTCTTGCCATAATAGGGCTATCTTCTGTATACCACCCCAACCTTGTCACACCACAACTGATTGGCTCAAACGCATTAAGGAAAGAAATTCCACAAATGTACTTTTTAAGAAGGCACACCTGTTAATTGAAATGCATTCCAGGTGACTACCTCATTAAGCTGGTTGAGAGAATGCCAAGAGTGTGCAAAGCTGTCATGAAGGCAAAGGGTGGCTATTTGAAGAATCTCAAATATATAAAATATATTTTGATTTGTTTAACACTTTTTTGGTTACTACATGATTCCATATGTGTTAATTTATAGTTTTAATGTCTTCAATATTATTCTATAATGTAGAAAATAGTACAAATAAGGAAAAACCCTTGTTCTAAAACTGTTCTAAAACTTTTGACTGGTGTTGTAAGTATCAGACTAAAGCAGGCAGTACCAGTGACTAGCTCAATACGGAAGTGGACAGATGCTGCACTACAGGACTGTTTTGCTAGCACAGACTGGAATATGTTCCGGGATTCATCCAATGGCATTGACGAGTACACCACCTTAGTCATCGGCTTCATCAATAAGTGCATCGACTACGTCGTCCCCACAGTGACTGGATGTACATATCCCAACCAGAAGTCAACATCTGGATCGAGCTAAAGGCTAGAGCTGCCGCTTTCAAGGAGCGGGAGACTAATCCGGACACTTATAAGAAATCCTGCTATGCCCTCAGACAAACAATCAAACAAGCAGAGTGTCAATACAGGATTAAGATTGAATCCTACTACACCGGCTCTGATGCTCTTCGGATGTGGCAGGGCTTGAAAACTATTACAAAGGGAAACCCAAAGGGAAACCCAGACACGAGCTGCCCAGTGACACGAGCCTACCAGAGCTAAATGCCTTTTTTTTCAGTGCTCGATTCGAGGCAAGCAGCACTGAAGCATGCATGATAGCACCAGCTGTTCTGGATGACTGTGTGATAACACTCTCGGTAGCCGATGTAAACAAAACCATTAAACAGGTCAACATTCACAAAGCCGCTGTGCCCGAGGGATTACCAGGACGTGTACTCAAAGCGTAGACCAACTGTCAAGTGTCTTCACTGATATTTTCAACCTCTCCCTGACCGAGTCTGTAATACCTACATGTTTCAAGCAGACCACCATAGTCCCTGTGCCCAAAGGAACCGAAGGTAACCTGCCTAAATGATGACCTCCCTGTGGCACTCACATCAGTAGCCATGAAGTGCTTTGAAAGGCTGGTCATGGCTCACATCAACAGCATCCTCCCGGACACCCTAGACCCACTCCAATTTGTATAACGCCCCAACAGATCCGTCGTGCCTTTTTCTCAGGAGTGGCTTCTGTCTGGCCAGTCTCCCATAAAGCCCAGATCGGTGAAGTGTTGTAGAGAATGTTGTACTTTTGGCCGGTTCTCCCATCTCAGCCAAGGAACTTCTGTAGTTCTGTCAGAGTGGTCATTGGGTTCTTGGTCACCTTCCTGAACAAAGTTCTTCTTGCCTGGTTTTTCAGTTTGGTCGGATGTCCAGCTCTAGGCAGAGTCTGTGTAGTTCAGTATTTTTTCAATTTCCCAATGATTGAGACCACTGTGCTTTTGGAAACTTTCAACACTCTGGCAAGTGTTATACCCTTCCACAGATATATGCCTCATCACAATTCTATCTTGGAGATCTACGGACAGTTCCTTGGAGTTCACGGTATAGTTTCTGCTTTGACATGCACTGTCAACTGTGGGACTGACGGGTGTGTTTCTTTCTAAATCATGTCCAAACAATTGAATTGGCCACAGGTGGACGCCAATCAAGTTTTAGCGACATCTCAAGGATGACCAAAGGAAATTGGATGCACCTGAGCCCAATTTGAAGTGTCAAAGCAAAGGGGTGTGAATACTTATGTAAATGAGATATTTCTGCATTACATTTTCACTACATTTGCTAAACTTTTAAACATGTTTTCAATGTCATTATGGACTATTGTGTTTAGATGGGTGATAGAAAATATTGAATCCATTTTGAATTCAGGTTGTAACACAACAAAATGTAGAATAATTTAAGGGGTATGAATATTTTCTAAAGGCACTGTGGCCAGTGTAATGGAAGTACTCAGACAGGAATTGAGTGTGCATGTATGTGTGTTTCTTTGAAGAGTGTAACTGTTTGTTTAAATCCTTTTGTATGGTGTTATTCCATATTCTATCTGTCTTGGGTGTCATTATACATCCTTCACTATTCAGATTCCATCCCCTTGATTCTGTGACATGTTCAAACCCATCCATAACTGGACTCTTATTGCTGTGCTAAAATATATATATTTTTTCAACTTGAAAGCTAGTAAATATCACGACCAACTAGCTCTTGTTGTTGAAGGCCAGTGAACATCACGACCAACCAAACTCCTTAACGGAGAAGTAGGCTGCACTGAAAGATGCAGTAACTGACCTGGGATTTTCCCATGGCTTTCCTTAACTTGGAGACTACCCCCCCCTCTGCTGGTCATTTACGGTCCTGCTTTGAGACAAGTTCAGTAGTGTTACTGTGTCAGTGTCTCCAACCAGTAACGTACGCAGGAGACGGATACGATAGGAAATATCAGAACTATATCGTTGAATACAAAATAATATTTAATTGTTTTACAGATGGTAATGATGGTTTATGATGGTTATGTAATTATAACTAGTATATATTTCTATAGTAAATACGAAATAGGACTGCAAAATACATTGTTAGGGCTAACAGTCCTTGTTAAATGATGTATGCACATACAGATTTTGCATACAGATATGCTGTCCTCAAAATGGGGAGAAGGGGGCTGTTTGAGTACAGAAATGTACAAAAAGTGTCCTTTAAAAATGAAGATATGTCCTAATAAGAGGAAAAATGTCCTCAATTAAGATCATAAAGCCTAGTTTAGTTGTCCTAGAGAGAGGTCAGGTGGCCACTCCATGTTCATTGAGGCAAAGGGTAAGAGGGGACCATTCCGGACTTTAAAACATCCACTTTTTACGTTCCTTATTTGTGATATTTATCCTTTAATCCGAGAGACATGTAAGTGCTTAAAATGATATAAAAGCTACAACGCATTGCTTGTTACTTTAACTTGACTAAATATTAACAAGTCTGCCACTCAAAAACACGTACCAAGAGGCATTTAGGGACAGACATACACGTTTAAAATCTTAAGATAAAAAGGCTTTTATGATTGGACAATTACATAAAAGATGCTGCATTGCCAAAATGTATCTGAGGGGAAATGGCCTGTCTTGAACATGGATGTGTTAACATGCTTTTTTGAAGGACCTTTTGCAGGTTATTCAGAGAACCAGAAGATGGTCACGACAAAACTACCCAAAACCTCACCCGACCCCCTAGCCTTAGGAATATTGGATATTATATCACTCCAAAAACATTGCAGAAGATCACCCTTTGATACCTTGCAGTGTTTAACACTCCCTCTATTATCCCTGACAGTTCCTCATGCTTTAGGACCTGTCCCAACAACATGTAAATGTATCTCTCCTCTCTGCTTTTATCGCCTTATCAGACTCCTCCTCCATCATCGTTTCTCACTGTCACCTCTCATTGGAGTGAATGTCATCAGGTGATCTCTCCCTGCTCTACATTTGCCAGTCTAACTTTCATCAAATCTTATGCAGAGCAGCTCACCAGGGGGCTCCGTTCCACAAAAGTTGATTGACAGGACACTTTGAGACTTTGAGCTGCCCGCTGGGAGGGTTTGTTGCCTGGCCCTAGGCTGAGGGCAGAGGTCAACATTTTGAGAAGAGATGGAGGCCGGGCCCGAAGAACAAGATCACAAAGACGGCTAATTATCCTCAGTTGTGTGCGTCGCCGTAGTAACCCACTGTTTTATACTCTCACTAACTCAACACAGACAGATAATGTTGTGTGTCAACTAGTGGGTATAGCAAATTGTTTATTTTGTGCAAAAAATATTGAAATGATTTATTTGACAGAACTTTTCTGTGATTGAGGAAACTAGTTGATAGAATGGTAGCACTTACATTTTTTTTTTATGGTAGTTTTCTAAAAATAAAAAAAATAATTCTACACAATTGGTAACTACGTAACGTTAACATAATTTATTTATAATTAGCAGAAACAAATAAGTTATTCAAAGGTTATTAAAATGTAATTAACATTTTGTAGTCAATATGCAACTATGTGCTGTGAAATAAAGTTATATCAATAGAACTGTGGGCCTTGTCTGCTTTGTGCAGGTCTATAGGCTTCAGATGGTATGCATCTATAGAACTCCAGCTTATTGTATCATGGGTTACATAGTGTACACTTGTCCTTGCCTTTGTTTACATTGGTTTACAACACATATTGTTCTCTGCTATTTTTCGAGGAGACCTCCATTATAATCATTTTCTGAACATAAGGTGCTGGTTGCATGGACCCAAGGTAAGCCTAACCTTGGAGTACAAAGCATGTTCAATGTACAGTTTACAGTGAAAGTACTTTTATTCCAGGGTCCTTGCAACCAATTGGAGACACAGACTGCATCAAGCCCCTTTTGAAAACAGAAACTCAAAGCCCAAGAGCTATTGTGTGTGTGAGAGCATACGTGTGTGCAGGAGTATGCTTGCGTGTGTGTGTGTGTGTGTATGTGTGTTTGTGTAGTTAGGGAGAGATTGGCCTGGACAGCATGTGAGCCAGATCCCTGTGATCGGGATTCATTACCAGTGTGTCATGTTAATGGGAGAGCTACTTTTCAAACCTGACCAGACTCACCACTTGAACTCTGCCCACAGTATCAGCATTGCGTGTTAGTGCATGTTTACTGTGTGCTGTCTCCTCTCTGTCCACGCAGATATCCTCAGTGAGCCAGTGTCACAGAGGGATTGAGCGTTCCCACATAGGAATGCTTTTATGTAATGTGGATATAAGATTTTTGCTTTCCTACATGGAGAATTTATCATGCTCCTAAAAAGGGCTCTGAGATAAGAACAGGATTAGGTGAAATGGGTTATGATGCAGCTATAATACATTGTAAGACTTGTCATGCCCACGCATAGTCCCCTTGTAAAAGTCTTATAATCATCACATAATGATTTTTGACAAATTGCTTTTTAGAATTATTTTAAAATAGTATGAAATAATATAAGCCTTATTATAAGTCATTGTAATGTTTTTATTCAGAGTTATAAACCAGGCTTTACTGTAGGTAAAAGGTTACTAGATTACTCAACGAGCTCATTCAAAAACGAGAGATTCTGTATGATGTTTGCATCTCTATGTCACCGGCTTACGAAATCCTTTCTCAAAGTTACTTCTCTCGTATTCTGTTGTCCTACATTTCTGATGATGCGTAGACACTGTGAATGAACACAGACTGCTGAGAGACTGCAGTGCTCTACCCATCAAGGCGTGGAACGGCTTGCATATCCCTGTGTGTGTGTGTGTGCGTGTATGTCTGTGCACCTTCTGTGTGTGTGTGTGTGTGTGTGCGTGCACGTACAGCGTGTGTGTGTGCATGTGCAGTATGTGTGTATGAGCCTGGTATGTAGGCCTATGCATGCGCATATATGTGTACGAGCTTGGCATGTGTGTATGCGCATCTATGCATGCATGTATGTGTGTATGAACCTGCTCTGTGTGTGCGTGTGTGTGTGCACTTCCACGCACAAGGGTTACGTAACACCCTAACATGTTATAACTACATGGTATGTGCGTGACAAACCCACTTCATTGCCTCAGTAAGCAGAACTATAGTGTTGACCAAGACCAGTCCGTTCACTGTCTGTACATGCAGGAAACAGTACACAGTGTGTTGCACTGCTACAAACCAATCCACCCGAACATGATACCTATCATCATTATGAAATGTTATAGAGGAATATATATGGCTCATTCCCTTAGGAACAGTAATCCTAGGTTTAGACTCATTTACTCTGGACCCTTCCTGTTTGGCTCAGCTGATGGCAACAAGCATGATGACCTCATCACAGTACTTGGTCATTGGCCTAGAGACCCTCTATCATTTGGCCAATCGTAGATTGATTTGGTGACGTTAGCTTTACAGTCTATCGGTTGGATGGGGAGGCGGGACAAAGCGCGCACTGACGTCAACGATAGTATATAGAGCGCTGTGATTGGCTAGACTGGCTAATGTAAAGGAGAAGAATGAAAATATCAAAGGATACAATAGGGGAAAAACGACGGTTAAAAAAACATATATTCGAAATAAATAGCAAAAATTGACATTCATAATGTCTAGGTTTTCGATGTCACTTGCTTGAGCGCATTGATCAGCGAAAATAAACAGCTCTAAACTTTTTTTCTATCCCATTCCCCTCCCCATTTACTTGCTGGTTGAACGTCACTTGCCTCTTCTATACTGGTCATGTAAGCTACAGGTTAAATGTTTTTTTAATTATTATTATTTTACAACAGATGTCCTTATATTACCACAACTGCAAAACACGAGCGTTAAAGAACATCAGGTCCCAAATTCCAATTTTTATAGGACTGTTATCTCCGCTGTATGCGTTTGTAGATTGGTGAGGAGTGTTATTTTTATTCCATTCGCCCGCCTACTCCCTGTCAGCAGACCTCCCCTAAAGCACTATTGGATGCCGCAGCCCTGTCCTAAACAGCTGTTTGGTGTTTTGCCACAGCACGATTCGACTAAACACGGTGTCAATCAAATATACATGGCTATGTAGTTCCTTGGATTCATGAAATCTACTGGCTACTGTACTCAAATGTGTCCTCTGATTGGCTAGATGGACTAGTGTCAAGGCTTTGGGCTTCATTCACCATTTTGCGACTGTAGAGTAGAATGTACAGAGCAGTCAGTAGTTTTTCCTCCTTTAAGTTGCTTTACAGAAGAAAGATAATGTGACAGTCTGTTAAATGTCAACCCTGGATATCCGACTATAGGCCTACTATATTCGCTACTGACTCGATAAATATCTGCATTGAAAATCATTTTGTGGTGAGTAAAACCTACAAATCTTTCTTCTGCAGCGCTGCAGTAGCCTGTTTTGCTTTGTCGACCTGCTACGTTGTAGACGTTGCCATTAATAAGCACCCTCTGTAACTACTAACACAATTATATATATTTTTTTTTATAATACTCTACGGAGAGAAGTAAAGAGAGGATTGGATGCCACACTTAATGAAAAGGGAGCGGTGCGGGTGGATTGTCAGCCTAAAACTTTTCCCCCAGAAAATATTCAACGCCATAACTGCCATTATTAAGACTTCCTAGAAGTGTTTTTCTTAGGTTGCGATTGAAAGCAAACATCGAAGCTATCTGCATAAACCACATAGTTATTAGCGTTATTATCTCTACCTAGGCTACTATTCGTGATACAAAATGTCTATTTGAATCTGTCCTTCGCCTGCAGGCTTGTGGGCCGCGTTTCTGCGTTGTGTCCACAATTTTTTACTTTTTATTGTAACTTAATGTACAACGTTGCAGTTTGCACTCGCCGGTAAATTAGTTCCTAAGTTGCATCCAGTAGTGTCCACATTTGACAACGGTTGTCACGAATGAATTCGCAGCATAATTACTTTGGCTGCTGTCGCACGATGTAACGTTCATGACATATTGTTCGATTTAAGTAAGCCTAAATCTGTTTGTCAATACCTTTTGATGAGTTGTTCCACAGCACCATATTTTGGAATTACTAGGCCTTTAAGTGTTTAATGTCCCGTGTTAAATGTTCCACGAAGAAGATTTTGCTAAGCGGCCTTGTGTTGTTAGACCTGCGTCACTGGACTTCACGGCCCTGTTGTGTAGTAAGCTGATAGTAATCGCAAAAGCACTACGACCAATAAGAGTGGTTGACACATATACCGCACGGTAACGTTACTATTCAGCAAAAGTAACAGTTCCGCCGTTCTTGCATTCGTTTGCATTTAACAGTACTTCAGTTTAGGGTTGTTGCTTGTTTTTGATCTACATTCAGCCTAAGTACTTTGGTAGGCAGGCCCTACGTGAAGTTTGTAAATTACCCGGTAGTTGCACTATAGGTCAATATTCTCCAGTAGTTCTCATCGCTTTATAGTTATGTATCGAAATTGTAGAGGTGGAAATTCATCCCACTGTGCACACACCGGTTGAATCAACGTTTTTTCCCCCCCACTTCGTTTAAATTACATTACGTTTAACCAACGTAGAATTGACGTCTGTGCACATTGGGATGTTATGTGAACATTGATTTTCATTATGCTCACATAGGATATTACCACAAGTTCTCCAATGGTGACCAATGACAATGCTATAACATGGTAATAGTTCAACATGCTAGGGTTTATACAGCATAGATATGGGCAAAATATATTTTTGTAACCTGTATTTAACTAAGAACAAATTCTTATGTACAATGACGGCCTACACCGCCCAAACCCGGACGACGCTGGGCCATTTGTGCGACGCCCTCCCTATGGGACTCCCAATCACGGCCGGTTGTGAAACAGCCTGGATTCAAACCAGAGATTCGAACTAGTGACGCCTCTAGCACTGAAATCCAGTGTCTTAGACCGCTGCGCCACTCTGGAGCCCGAGTGAACGTTGATGCAATATTGATAAATGGATAAGGCTCATACATTTAGAAGGGAAATGCGTTGTACCTTCATTTATCGAAATTGTTATAATTATGACACTCACCCACATACTTGCCAGGTGTGCACTATTGAGTAAACAATGTGCACACTTCTAACTTGAAAAAAGTGAGGCAACAAATGACTTCATGATGACAGTTCTTTGAAAGCAATCGCAAGTCTTCCAAATATAAATTGCATAACACAGGTACTGGTTTGTAACTGCGTGTATTATCAAACAGCAGTTTACGTGTGGTGTGGTCACAACAACTCAGGTCTGTAGTTTCTCATTACAAGTAGATAGATGCCCTGGAGTTCTGTACAGCAAAAATAATTAAATTACTAGACGTACATGACATTGTAACAACCTAATATTCAATAAATATCATTTCTCCATGACATGCAGCATTCAATCATAACGTGATGAAAGCAAACTCATACTCCACAATATCATTTTGTCTAGACTTTGATGTTTGTCTTTGGTCCTGCTTTGTTAGAGGATTAGATAGACTTTTTGTTGAATCACGGCGTTGTGTTGTCTGAAACTCTGAGGCGGACGGGAACTGTGTGCTGGAACAAACGACCCAGAATGTAAGCATGATAGGCCTACAACACATGGCGCTGCCTGTTTCAATAGAAAACCCCCAACCAAACCTGTTGGTTTTCAGTTCGTCTCTGTCAACCAAATTTGTCAGCATTCGAGCAACATCGATGTTTTCCCTGGCAGTGAAAAATGCCTCTAAATGAGAGAGTGGTTGTTGGTATGAAATCTAAGGAGAAAGAGAGGGCTAAAGAGAGAGGATAATGAAGTAGCAGGAAGTTAGGTAATGGTCCATGACAGGAAGTGTGGATTGTAGGGGCGGATTGGTTCAGCTACGAAATAGATGAAGGTCACCACCGAGAACCAGAGAGAGAGAGAAAGAACGAGTGAGTAAGAGAAAGAGAGAAATGCGAGTGAACAAGAAGGAATTCCCCCTCCTTAACTGTCATAGCCAAGAAACCAGAGAGAGAGATAGAGAGAGTGTGTGTGCCTCTGTGTGTGTGTGTGTGTGTGTGTGTGTGGGTGCAGACTTGTCTGGACAAGCACTTCCAAATGTGCTCGCCACTATTCTGCTATATTGTTATATTACTTTACACACTATATAAGATTGCTTCATTATGGTTTCATTTGTATTCACACAGTGTTATGTGTATAATTACTTAAATCTTTTCTCTTGCCCCCACACACACACACACACACACACACACACACACACACACACACACACACACACACACACACACACACACACACACACAATCCGTGTCTCAGTTGTATCAAGACTTAGCTTTCACCTGGATTCATGTGGTCAGTCTATGTAATGTGGTCAGTCTATGTAACGTTTTCCCTAATATTTTGTACACTTCATGTACAATGATTTTGTGATAAAATGGTAATACCCATTACTTCTTGAGTTGAATGATACATCGTTCATATCAAGAATGAATGCATTACCAAGGACACAAAATACATTGCTTTATAGAATAGGTCTGTATTTGAAATTATTTGGTCAAACTGGGCCCAGTTCTTCTTTGACGACCACTTCTCCCCACCGCTACCTTACCTGGTGAATAGGATTTGTATAATGTCACAATGCATTCGCCACATGAATAATCCATCCTTTGTTACGCTCTGCTCTGTTTCAGGGTCTGGAATAAGGTGGAAAGAGCTGGAGAAACAGAAAGAGGAAAGGGCGGGAGAAGAGAGAGAGGAGCTGGAAGAGCAGGGAAATAGAGGGAGGAGAGAGGAACAAAGATTCTGGAAAATTAAGCCACTGTAAATAGTCAAGAAAACTCCCAATGCAGAGATGAAGCCGATTAAAAAGCAAGGAAGGCGCTCGCCCCCGTCGACCCGAGCCAAAGGGGGGAAGAGACGGGGGACAGGGGACAGTGGAGAGAAAAGAGACTCGGACGAGAACAGAGACCGATCCCCCAAAAGACAGACCTCACCCCAAACCTCATCTCACTCAGAGTCTTCTCAGGAGGAGTCGGTGACACTCACAACGATGGCCACGCCAGAGAGGGAGGGCCACAGAGAGGGGCCCCGGCTCCCAGAGACAGCGGCCGCAGCAGCAGGGTCCCTCCCTGGGAAGTCGGAGGACTCCCTCCCGGGGAGCGTCAAATCGCTGAGCGCCCACAGCACAGACAGCAGCAGCAGCGCCACCAGCGCTGCCAACAGCCCCAACCCCTCGTCCAACCGCAAGACGGCCACCTTCAAGGCCCGCGTCCCCAAGAAGAAGTACACCTCTGAGCACTGTGCTGCCGCCGCCGCTGCCGCCGCCAACCACGGAAGCCCCGGCAACATCGGCGCGCCTCCACTGAACAGAAATAGTGCTCACAGTGACAGTAACGCCGGAAGTCAGTTGTCGAGCTTGTCTTCGGGGCCCGGGTCGGCGGTGAGGGAGGGCGGTTCGCTCACTGACATCAACAGTCAGACCAGGAGACCAGTGGAGGACTACATTACCATTATAGCTCCACCACAGGACAGGGACAACACACCTGGACCCCCTCCCACAGGGGACAGAGACAGGAGAGGCCCAGAGGGAGGAAGAGAAATCTCCCCCAGCCCTGTCCGCTGCTCCTCTACAGACACGGCCAGCGAACACGACCTGGACGTGAGCGAGCCACACCGCTCCAACTCTCACCACGCCAACCCCACCCCCGAAGCACACACCCTGGCCCTGGTGCAACGTAGCACCCCGCAAACTCCGACCCCACAGAGCCTGTCGGACGCGCTAGCCGACGCCCTGGCCAAAGGTCTGAAGAACCAGCGGGTGCTAGCCAGGCAGGCTCGGAGGAGGACTGGAAAGGGGGAAGAGGAGAACGGAGGAGGGGGGAGGGAGAGCATGGACTCAGTGTTCAGAGCGGGCGTGGTGCGGCGGGTGAGCGGCGAGCACGGCAGCCTGGAGGTGCAGCTGAATGGTGAGAAGGAGCTTTACCGCTACCCGTTCCGTGAGGGCGCCCAGGGACCCGTGGACATTATCATGGACGCCCCACCGCCCGGCTCCCAAGCCGTCCCCATCGGCACCCCTGTGTGCGTGCCCTTTGGAGGCAACGAGGACGGAGGCACCACAGAGGCCCAGCGCCAGTGGTACCGAGAGGGCCTGGTCACCCAGGTGGACTCCCACCCGGCTGTGTCCTACCCCTATAGAGTGTTGTTAGAGGATAGAGTGCCCCCAGGGGATGAGGAAGGGGATGGCAGGGTGGGCACTCCGACCGCTGTGTGGGTGTCCCGTCAGAGCCTCCGCCTGCTGGTGCCCCCCTGGGACTTGGACCTGGGACCCTGTGGAGGGGGGCGAGAGGAAAGCGATGCCGCCGCCAAGAGAGGGCGAGAGAGGGAGAGAGAAAAAGAGGACAGGGATGAGATAGAGGTGGAGCAGGAGCTGTGTCGCCTCAGCCGTGGGATGGGGCTCAGCGCGACTGTGGCTGGGTCCGTGTTGGGGAGGCTTTCATACCCTGGAACGGCCCCCGCCTCCTCGTCTTCCTCCACTGTGAGCTCCCCCGTCACCCCCGCCTCGGTGCTGAGTCTGGTGCCCGGAAGAGACTGGGAGCGAGAGAAGGACCTGGTGGAGAGAGAGCGGGAGCTCCAGAGGAAACAAGAGAGAGATAACCGAGAGAGGGCCAAGCAGCACCACCACTTCATGCCCCTGACCCCCGAGGAGGACATAGAGGTGTCCCACTTCAGCATGGTGCCCATGGGGGCGGCGGGGGGGGCGGTCAACACAGGCACACTGGCGGTGTCCCAACACAGGCACATACTCTCCAAGCCGCCCCCGGGCTACCTCAGCCCCCACCTGTCCGTGGTCCGGAGCCTCGGAGGCACCCCACTGGTGGGCCCCCACCTGGCCCTCAACCCCCACCCCCCTCCCTCCCCCACGGTGCTACTGGGGCTTGAGTCGGGAGCGCTGGCAGCAGGGGCGGCCGTCATCGCCACCCCTCAGCTCCCTCCTCTGTCCTCCTCATCCTCCCGCGGCTCCCTGGATAAGCCGCCCTCTTCAAACTCCAACTCCCACGGCGCATCTGGAGGGGGTGGAGGCTCGTGCTCGGGTTCGACTTCCTCGTCGCGCTCTCGCACCCCGCTCACGGCGGCCCAGCAGAAGTACAAGAAGGGCGACGTGGTGTGTACCCCCACGGGCATCCGCAAGAAGTTCAACGGCAAGCAGTGGAGGAGGCTGTGCTCCAGAGAGGGCTGCTCTAAGGAGTCCCAGAGAAGAGGCTACTGCTCGCGTCATCTCTCCATGAGAACTAAAGAGATGGAGGCCAGCGGAGGGGGCAGAGACCGTGGCGGGGCCAGCAGTACGGGCACCCTAACCCCGTCAGACCTGAGGCTGGGCGGCGGCCGGACCAGTTCAGAGTTCGACTGGGACAACACGTCGCGAGACAGCAGCGAAGCGAGCAGTAGGGGAGGGGATTCACGACCCCGCCTGGTCCTGCCCTCGCTCCTGCCCCAGGACTTATCACGCTTCGACTTTGATGAGTGCGAGGCGGCCACAATGCTGGTATCTCTGGGCAGCTCCCGCTCGGGCACGCCTTCCTTCTCTCCCATCTCCAACCAGTCGCCCTTCTCGCCCACACCGTCGCCCTCGCCTTCCCCGCTTTTCGTCTTCCGCCCAGCCACCTTCAGCCCCATCACGGCGCCGCCTTCGCTCACCCCTCGCCGCCACCGCCACCTGAGCGGCACTAAGGTGGGTACGCCGGGCTCGGAGCGCGAGCGCCACCTGACGGGCATCGTACCCACCTTCCAGACCAACCTCACCTTCACTGTGCCCATGAGCCCCAGCAAGCGGAAACTTGATGCCCTTCCCCCGCCCCTGCCCCTCTCTGCCCAGGATTACTCCAAGCCCGACCAGCAGTTAGGGGAGAATATAGGCCTAAGCCCAGCCGCCTTCAGGGTGCTCTCTCCTCAGAGCCAGCCCACCACCCCCTCCTCCCTCTCCTTCCCCCGGCCCCGGAGCGCCACCAGCCGCCCCCCGTCCTCCGCCGCCTCCACCCCCCCGCCAATGCTGGTGTCTCCCACCCCTCCCTCCCCCCTTCCCCAGGACCCCAGCCCCCGCCGCGTCGTGCCCCTGCGAGACTCCCCCGTCATCGTGCGGAACCCCGACGTCCCCCTGGCCAAGTTCACAGATGGACCCCTGGTGAGGAGGGGAGGAGGAGGCCGCTCCTCCAGAGAGCACAGCCAGCCCCTGCACCTTGCCACCGGCCTCCAAGCACCCGTGCCCATCAACGGCGCCGCCACCAATGGCGCAGTCCTCCTGCGAAACCCCGCCTCCACCCTTGTCCTTGTAACATCCTCCCAGTCCCTGACCCCAGCCGTCGCCGGACACCCTGCCCACTCCAGCCCCACCCTCAGTGGTGGCTCCGCCTCCATCTCCTCGACTGGCTCCGCCCTCTCCAGCTCTGGATCAGGAGGTAGGGAGTGGGAGAGGAAGCCCGGCGGGCACCAGGACGCCATTGGAGGGGCATTGCCCCAGCCGGTAGCCTGCCACCCCTCTCCAACCGCCCTGCTGCCCCTCATCCTACCAGCTGAGTCCCCTCACCCTGCACCCCGCAAGGACATCATCATTGGACGACCCGGGACAGGTAAGACAACAATTATTATTGGGGTGTATAGGGGTTAGTATATAGAGGTGTATAGGATAGGGGTTAGTATATAGAGATGTTTAGGGGTTAGTATATAGAGGTTTATAGGGGTTAGTATATAGAGGTGTATAGGGGTTAGTGTATAGAGATGTATAGAGGTTAGTATATAGAGGTGTATAGGGGTTAGTATGTAGAGGTCTATAGAGGTGGATAGGGGTTAGTACATAGAGGTGTATAGGATTAGTATATAGAGGTGAATAAGGGTTAGTATATAGGGGTGTATAGGGATTAGTATAAAGAGGTCTATAGAGGTTAGTATATAGAGATGTATAGGGGTTAGTATATAGAGGTGTATAGGGGTTAGTATATAGAGGTGTATAGGGGTTAGTATTTAGCGGTCTATAGAGGTGTAAAGGGGTTAGTATATAGAGGTGTTTAGGGGTTAGTATATAGAGGTGTATAGGGGTTAGTTAATAGAGGTGTATAGGGGTTAGTATTTTGATGTGTATAGGGGTTAGTATGTAGAGGTCTATAGAGGTTTGTATATAGAGGCGTATAGGGGTTAGTATATAGAGGTCTATAGAGGTTAGTATATAGAGGTGTATATGGGGTTAGTATATAGAGGTGTATAGGGGTTAGTATATACAGGTGTATAGGGGTTAGTTAATAGAGGTGTATAGGGGTTAGTATATAGAGGTGTATAGGGGTTAGTATATAGAGGTCTATAGAGGTGTATAGGGGTTAGTATATAGAGGTGTATAGGGGTTAGTATATAGAAGTGAATAGGGGTTAGTATATAGAGGTGTATAGAGGTTAGTATATCTAGGTGTATAGGGGTTAGTATATAGAGGTGTATAGGGGTTAGTATATAGAGGTGTATAGGGGTTAGTATAGAGAGGTGTATAGTGGTTAATATATAGAGGTGTATAGGGGTTAGTATATAGAGGTCTATAGAGGTGTATAGGGGTTAGTATATAGAGGTGTATAGGGGTTAGTATATTGAGGTCTATAGAGGTGTATAGGGGTTAGTATATAGAGGTGTATAGGGGTTAGTATATAGAGGTCTATAGAGGTGTATAGGATTAGTATATAGAGGTGTATAAGGGTTAGTATATAGGGGTGTATAGGGGTTAGTATATAGAGGTCTATAGAGGTTAGTATATAGAGATGTATAGGGGTTAGTATATAGAGGTGTATAGGGGTTAGTATATAGAGGTGTATAGGGGTTAGTATATAGAGGTGTATAGGGGTTAGTATTTAGCGGTCTATAGAGGTGTAAAGGGGTTAGTATATAGAGGTGTTTAGGGGTTAGTATGTAGAGGTGTATAGGGGTTAGTATATAGAGGTGTATAGGGGTTAGTATATAGAGGTGTATAGGGGTTAGTATTTAGCGGTCTATAGAGGTGTAAAGGGGTTAGTATATAGAGGTGTATAGGGGTTAGTATATAGAGGTGTATAGGGGTTAATATATAGAGGTGTATAGGGGTTAGTATATAGAGGTGTATAGGGGTTAGTATTTAGCGGTCTATAGAGGTGTAAAGGGGTTAGTATATAGAGGTGTTTAGGGGTTAGTATATAGAGGTGTATAGGGGTTAGTATATAGAGGTGTATAGGGGTTAATATATAGAGGTGTAAAGGGGTTAGTATATAGAGGTGTTTAGGGGTTAGTATATAGAGGTGTATAGGGGTTAGTATATAGAGGTGTATAGGGGTTAGTATTTCGATGTGTATAGGGGTTAGTATGTAGAGGTCTATAGAGGTTAGTATATAGGGGTTAGTATATAGAGGTGTATAGGGGTTACTATATAGAGGTGTATAGGGTTTAGTATAGAGAGGTGTATAGGGGTTAGTATATAGAGGTCTATAGAGGTGTATAGGGGTTAGTATCTAGAGGTCTATAGGGTTTAGTATTTAGCGGTCTATAGAGGTGTAAAGGGGTTAGTATATAGAGGTGTTTAGGGGTTAGTATATAGAGGTGTATAGGGGTTAGTATATAGAGGTGTATAGGGGTTAATATATAGAGGTGTATAGGGGTTAGTATATAGAGGTGTATAGGGGTTAGTATTTAGCGGTCTATAGAGGTGTAAAGGGGTTAGTATATAGAGGTGTATAGGGGTTAGTATATAGAGGTGTATAGGGTTAATATATAGAGGTGTAAAGGGGTTAGTATATAGAGGTGTATAGGGGTTAGTATATAGAGGTGTATAGGGTTTAGTATAGAGAGGTGTATAGGGGTTAGTATGTAGAGGTCTATAGAGGTGTATAGGGGTTAGTATCTAGAGGTGTATAGGGTTTAGTATATAAGGTGCATAGAGGTTAGTATATAGAGGTGTATAGGGATTAGTATATAGAGTTAGTATATAGAAGTGTATAGGGGTTAGTATATAGAGGTCTATAGAGGTTAGTATATAGAGATGTATAGGGGTTAGTATATAGAGGTGTATAGGGGTTAGTATATAGAGGTGTATAGGGGTTAGTATATAGAGGTGTATAGGGGTTAGTATATAGAGGTCTATAGAGGTGTATAGGGGTTAGTATCTAGAGGTGTATAGGGGTTAGTATATAGAGGTCTAAACAGGTTTATAGGGGTTAGTATATAGAGGTGTATAGGGGTTAAGTATATAGAGATCTATAGAGGTGTATAGGGGTTAGTATATAGAGGTGTATAGGATTAGTATATAGGGGTGTATAGGGGTTAGTATTTAGCGGTCTATAGAGGTGTAAAGGGGTTAGTATATAGAGGTGTTTAGGGGTTAGTATATAGAGGCGTATAGGGGTTAGTATATAGAGGTGTATAGGGGTTAGTATTTCGATGTGTATAGGGGTTAGTATATAGAGGTGTATAGAGTTTAGTATATAGAGGTGTATAGGGGTTAGTATATAAGGGTGTATAGAGGTTAGTATATAGAGGTGTATAGGGGTTAGTATATAAGGGTGTATAGAGGTTAGTATATAGAGGTGTATAGGGGTTAGTATATAGCGGTCTATAGAGGTTAGTATATAGAGGACTATAGAGGTGTATAGGGGTTAGTATATAGAGGTGTATAGGGGTTAGTTAATAGAGGTGTATAGGGGTTAGTATTTCGATGTGTATAGGGGTTAGTATGTAGAGGTCTATAGAGGTTAGTATATAGAGGTGTATAGGGGTTAGTATATAGAAGTGTATAGGGGTTAGTATATAGAGGTCTATAGAGGTTAGTATATAGAGGTGTATAGGGGTTAGTATATAGCGGTCTATAGAGGTTAGTATATAGAGGACTATAGAGGTGTATAGGGGTTAGTATGTAAGGGTGTATAGGGGTTAGTATATAGAGGTGTATAGGGGTTAGTATATAGCGGTGTATAGGGGTTAGTATATAAGAGTGTATAGAGGTTAGAATATAGAGGTGTATAGGGGTTAGTATATAAGGGTGTATAGAGGTTAGTATATAGAGGTGTATAGGGGTTAGTATATAAGGTGTATAGAGGTTAGTATATAGAGGTCTATAGAGGTTAGTATATAGAGGACTATAGAGGTGTATAGGGGTTAGTATATAAGGGTGTATAGGGGTTAGTATATAGAGGTGTATAGGGGTTAGTATATAGCGGTGTATAGGGATTAGTATATAAGAGTGTATAGAGGTTAGAATATAGAGGTGTATAGGGGTTAGTATATAAGGGTGTATAGAGGTTAGTATATAGAGGTCTATAGAGGTTAGTATATAGAGGTCTATAGAGGTTAGTATATAAGGTGTATAGAGGTTAGTATATAGAGGTCTATAGAGGTTAGGGTATAGAGGTGTATAGGGGTTAGTATATAAGGGTGTATAGAGGTTAGTATATAGAGGTCTATAGAGGTTAGTATATAGAGGTCTATAGAGGTTAGTATATAAGGTGTATAGAGGTTAGTATATAGAGGTCTATAGAGGTTAGTATATAGAGGTGTATAGGGGTTAGTATATAGAGGTGTATAGGGGTTAGTATATAGAGGTCTATAGAGGTTAGGGTATAGAGGTGTATAGGGGTTAGTATATAAGGGTGTATAGAGGTTAGTATATAGAGGTCTATAGAGGTTAGTATATAGAGGTCTATAGAGGTCAGTATATAAGGTGTATAGAGGTTAGTATATAGAGGTCTATAGAGGTTAGTATATAGAGATGTATAGGGATTAGTATATAAGAGTGTATAGAGGTTAGTATATAGAGGTGTATAGGGGTTAGTATATAAGGTGTATATAGGTTAGTATATAGAGGTCTATAGAGGTTAGGGTATATAGACATCATAGTAACATACATCAGTGATAAGGGAAATGGGAAGAGTTATTATTGCAGTTATGCGACATCATTCTTCCACAATAAATATCATCAGTTGGTGTTTTGTTGACTGCGGTGGAAAAAGCTCACTCAGGCGCTGCTCCAGAATCTCCCATAAGTGTTCAATTGGGTAGAGATCTGGTGACTGAGACAGCCACAGCATATGGTTTACATCGTTTTCATGCTCATCAGACCATTCAGTGACCACTCGTGCCCTGTAGATGGGGGCATTGTCAACCTGGAAGAGAGTGAGACTACTCCTATCAGGGTAGAAACGATTCACCACAGGTTGAAGGTGATCACTCAGAAGGGCTGTGTATTTCTTGCCGTTTACCTTGCCCTCTAAGGGGTTGTGTGGAACTCAACCATGCCAGGAAAATGCACCCCCACACCATAGCAGAGGCACCAGAACCCTCATTTACTCAAGTGTTTTCTTTATTTTTGGCAGTTACGTATGTTTAAAAATGAGTGACTTCAGCGACAATAATTGTACATTTGAGTGTGGTGAAATGGTGCAACATGGCCGCAAGAGTGCTGTGTCAGAAGTAAGGTAGCATAACGTTTTGTGGTTCAGTCGTCTGTTATGTCTTTCAGAATGTTTGTAGGGGTGTGGCTCAGTGTGTGTGTGTGTGTGTGTGTGTGTGTGTGTGTGTGTGTGTGTGTGTGTGTGTGTGGTGGGGCAGTGGGGGTTCAACAGGTGTGCGATAAGTGGTGTGGGTCTGTGTGTGTGTGTGTGTGTGTGTGTGGTGGGGCAGGGGTGGTCAACGAGTATGCGATAAGGGGTGTGGGTCTGTGTGTGTGTGTGTGTGGTGGGGAAGGGGGGGTCAACGAGTGTGCGATAAGGGGTGTGGGTGTGTGTGTGTGTGGTGGGGAAGGGGGGGTCAACGAGTGTGTGATAAGGGGTGTGGGTCTGTGTGTGTGGTGGGGCAGGGGAGGGTCAACGGGTGTGCGATAAGTGGTGTGGGTCTGTGTGTGTGTGTGTGTGTGTGTGTGTGTGTGTGTGTGTGTGTGTGTGTGGTGGGGCAGGGGTGGTCAACGAGTATGCGATAAGGGGTGTGGGTCTGTGTGTGTGTGTGTGTGTGTGTGTGGTGGGGAAGGGGGGGTCAACGAGTGTGCGATAAGGGGTGTGGGTGTGTGTGGTGGGGCAGGGGGGGTCAACGAGTGTGTGATAAGGGGTGTGGGTCTGTGTGTGTGGTGGGGCAGGGGGGGGTCAACGAGTGTGTGATAAGGGGTGTGGGTCTGTGTGTGTGTGTGTGTGTGTGTGGTGGGGCAGGGGGGGTCAACGAGTGTGCGATAAGGGGTGTGGGTCTGTGTGTGTGTGTGGTGGGGCAGGGAGGGGGGTCAATGAGTGTGCGATAAGGGGTGTGGGTCTGTGTGCTTCAGTTTCAGTTCAACTTTGAAAAAGGGACGTGTCTCAACATGCAAGGCTGTTGAGAGCAGGGAGGACTCACACAAACAAACACACAGAGCCCAGTATAGCAGACGATACACAACCCCGGGCAGAGTAACCAAGGGCAAGTCCAGTGGTTTTATTTTATCCCACCGAAATGGGAAGGACCAAAAGTATTACAGTGTTGTCATGGATAATTTGTCTCTCGATGGAATTAGTGCAGCTCTCTTTGCTTATTGGATCGTGCTTCTCTCCACCATTCTGTCACGTTATACTCTACGGGGGGGGTTCACTTGGTCCCGTTGAAGTCAATGGGAGATGAAGTGAATGTTTAAAGCTAGCCCTGTCTAGAGCAGTAGTCTCAGCGTGTGTGCATGAAGTAATGTGCTCCGCCATGACCCTCCCATGTGTCATGAAATTACCCGAGGAGGGCTTGCAAGTTCAAGACTTCAAACACTTCTGAGAAGAAACCCCTCTATCCCCTAAAGGCAACTCAGTCATCCTTCGTCATGTACAGTATCTCACCTGGCCAACATCAAATTAAATCTAATGTTATTTGTCACATACACAACAGGTGTAGACTAACAGTGGAATGCTTACTTAGGGGGCCCTTCCTATCAATGCAGAGAGAAAGAAAATAGAGAAATAATAGAATAATAAGTCAAACACTAAATAATAGATGCACAATGAGTAACGACAACTTGGCTATATATAGGTATGAGGTAATTGAGGTAGATACACTATATATACAAAAGTATGTGGACAACCCTTCAAATTAGTGGATTTGGCTATTTCAGCCACACCCGTTGCTGACAGGTAAGGTCAAGCACACAGCCATGCAATCTCCATAGACAAACATTTGTCAGTAGAATGGCCTTACTGAAGAGCTTAGTGACTTTCAACGTGGTACCGTCATAGGATGCCACCTTTCCATCAAGTCAGTTTGTCAAATTTCTGCCCTGGTAGAGTTGCCCCTGTCAACTGCCCCGGTCAACAACGGCTTAGCCGCGAAGTGGTAGGCCACTGGAAGCAACGTCAACACAATAACTGTTCGTCTGTAGCTTCATGAAATGGGTTTCCAGGGCCAGTCAACTGCACACAAGCCTAAGATCCCCATGTGCAATGCCAAGCATCGGCTGGAGTGGTGTTAAGCTCGCCGCCATTGGACTTTGGAGCAGTGGAAATGCGTTCACTGGAGTGATAAATCACGCTTCACCATCTGGCAGTCCGACTGAAAGAATCTGGGTTTGGCGGATGCCAGGAGGATGCTACCTGCCCCAATGTATAGTGCCAAGCATTTCGCTACACCCACAATAACATCTGCTAAATATGTGTATTTGAACGATAAAATTGAATTTGAACTGTAAAGTTTGGTGGAGGAGGAATAATCGTCTGGGGCTGTTTTTCATGATTTGGTCAAGGCCCCTTAGTTCCAGTGAAGGGAAATCTTATCGCTACAGCAAACAATGACATTCTAGACGATACTGTGCTTCCAAGTTTTTGGAAACAGTTTGGCGAAGGCCCTTTCATGTTTCAGCATGACAATTCCCCCGTTCACAACGCAAGGTCCATACAGAAATGGTTTGTCGAGATCAGTGTGGAAGAACTTGACTGGCCTGCACAGAGCCCTGACCTCAACCCCATCGAACACCTTTGTGATGAATTGAAACAGACTGCGATCCAGGCCTAATCGCCCAACATCAGTGCCCGACCTCACTAAAGTGCTTGTGACTGAATGGGGGTAGAAGCTGTTCAGGGTCCTGTTGGTTCCAGACTTGGAACATGCCGTGCTGTAGCAGAGAGAACTGACACCGCCTGGTATAGAGGTCCCGGATGGCAGGGAGCTCTGCCCCGGTGATGTACTGGGCTGTATGCACTACCCTCTGTATCGCCTTGTGGTCGGATGCCAAGCAGTTGCCATACCAAGCGGTGATGCGGCCAGTCAAGATGCTCTCAATGGTGCAGCTATAGAACCTTTTGAAGATCTGAGGACCCATGCCAAATCTTTTCAGCCTCCTGAGGGGGAAGAGGTGTTATCGTGCCCTTTCGTGACTGTGTTGGTACTGTATGTGTGGACCATAATAGATCCTTGGTGATATGAAAATGTCAAGGGATCAATCGCGCCCAGGCTCTGTCGTAACCGGGCGCGACCGGGAGGTCCGTGGGGCGACGCACAATTGGCCTAGCGTCGTCCGGTTTAGGGAGGGATTGGTCGGTAGGGATCTCCTTGTCTCATCGCGCACCAGCAACTCCTGTGGCGGGCTGGGCGCAGTGTGCCCCAACCAAGGTTGCCAGGTGCACGGTGTAGCCTCCGACACATTGGTGCGGCTGGCTTCCGGGTTGGATGCGCGCTGTGTTAAGAAGCAGTACGGCTGGTTGGGTTGTGTATCGGAGGACGCATGAGGACGCATGACATTCAGCCTTCGTCTCTCCCGAGCCCGTACGGGAGTTGTAGCTACTACAACAATTGGATACCACGAAATTGGGGAGAAAAAAAATAATAAAAAATCTTAAGCAGCAATGTGCAATGTGCAAAAGCCCATATAAGTATACGTTGTTCTTGACCAACTAGGTTGTCAATGTAAAAGAGAATTTGATCTCAATTATGTACTTCCTAAATATCTAAAATAATGGAAGCATATATATACTAATCAACCTAGCAACCTATGTTGCTTTTCCAATTAGTTTTCCCTTGAACTGTTTGACTGTATTAACCAGTGTACTCTTAGAAAAAAAGGTTCTATCCAGAACCTAAAAGGGTTCTTTGGCTATCCCCATCGGAGAACCTTTTGGAGAACCCTTTCTGGTTCCAGGTAGAACCCTTTTGAGTTCCACGTAGAAACCTTTACAGAGAGGGTTCTACATGGAACCCAAAATAGTTTTATCTGAAACCAAAAAGGGTTCTCCTATGGGGACAGCCGAATAACCCTTTTGGAACCCTTTTTTTCTAAGAGTGTGTGTTTTCCAAAATGGTGGGTCGAAATTGGGGAGAAAAAAAATTATAAAAAATCTTAAGCAGCAATGTGCATTGTGCAAAAGCCCATATAAGTATACGTTGTTCTTGACCAACTAGGTTGTCAATGTAAAAGAGAATTTGATCTCAATTATGTACTTCCTAAATATCTAAAATAATGGAAGCATATATATACTAATCAACCTAGCAACCTATGTTGCTTTTCCAATTAGTTTTCCCTTGAACTGTTTGACTGTATTAACCAGTGTACTCTTAGAAAAAAAGGTTCTATCCAGAACCTAAAAGGGTTCTTTGGCTATCCCCATCGGAGAACCTTTTGGAGAACCCTTTCTGGTTCCAGGTAGAACCCTTTTGAGTTCCACGTAGAAACCTTTACAGAGAGGGTTCTACATGGAACCCAAAATAGTTTTATCTGAAACCAAAAAGGGTTCTCCTATGGGGACAGCCGAAGAACCCTTTTGGAACCCTTTTTTTCTAAGAGTGTGTGTTTTCCAAAATGGTGGGTCAATTCCCAATGGGGCTGAGAGGGGCATGACTAAATACTGCTCAGACAGGAAATATTTTGTTTTTCTTAAGGGTCACAAGAGAATTCAAGTGGCGGAGAATTCAGTATGGTCACGCCGTCACTGCACAAAGACGTTTGGGAACCACTGCAGTTAACCCTCACTATTTGAGACTTAAAATAAATCACCAACTATTCTTAATATTTTCCTTCCGAATCTGCCTTTTCCTCCCACAGTATGGACCAATGTGGAGCCTCGTTCAGTGCCAGTGTTTCCTTGGCATTCATTGGTCCCTTTCCTGGAGCCCAGCCAATCGAGTGCGGCTGCCCAGCCCGCTGATGGCCAACAGCTTGTCAATCAGAGCAAAGGTGAGGATTTGTTTAACACTTCACTCGTGTTGAAATAAATAGGCCTATTCTAGTCAGGTTGCATACACAACTCATGTGTTGTACTTACTTATTTTGTAAAGATATTTAGTGTACAGTATACCGTATTGCATCTTTCACTATTTGCTGCATCACTTCATAAATAAATAACTTAAATAACTGAACAAAAATAAATAACTCTCAGTACAATTTTTTTTAAATACATTTATGTTGGTGACATTCGACCTGCATGTTTTTGCAATTACTTTGAGATCTAGTTACATTGGGTTACATTGGGTTGATTATTGCGTCCAATAATCATAATTTCTCTATTAAACCATTTTAGCTTCTTATTGTAAGGGATAATCAACTAGGGGCTATGCGTTCTCTGGAAGTAATGCACTGTGCAGAAGGTGGGTGCCACGACACGGAGCAGAGTGATGAAAAACAACCAGCGTCCACCAACTAACTCCCTTCTCACTTGTCTCAGAGCCCCGTTGTGGGGTGGCCGTAGTGAGTGATGGATGGGTGGGTCCACCAGACGCAGAGCAAGGGTCTCCATCCCGCCCACCACCCTCCTCCAATGACAACGACCCCCCAGCTGGAAGAGCAGAAAGAGGTGGAGCCGACAGCGAGACGGAGAGCGATGCAGACGACCCGTATGTTTTTTTCTAGGTTGTTTAATGGTCGTTCGAAGGTGTGTCGACTGTTGTAATTGCAGGTGACACACTACGAGTGGGATGTCAAAGGAAATAATGTTGTCTGTAGTCTTTGACAGCCCCACTATGGCTTTCTAGAACAGTCCATCACAAATGCTTGCATTGCAGTAGGAAAGACCAGTTCCTTTCAATTGCCCTGGCGTCATTGATTGTTGAATTATCTTAGTTTGATGGAGAGACCTACATAGAGAAAGTGTCATAGTTGTGTTTGTATACCATAGAATGTACCACTTAATACCACAAAATTAGCTTGGTATTTAAGTGATGAAGAGGGATACAAGCTTTCTTGTACAATACATTTTTTTACAATACAACTTCTCTTTATCCAGGTACAGTATGTTACTAATGGCATATTCTCTTGAAGAAATAGCTATTAGCACAGAATTGAAGATGATTTGAAAATCTGTCCTACACATTCATACATTATTAAATGTTTCTGATTGGCAGGCCATATTCACATTACGTTTCTGATTGGCAGGCCTTATTCACATTACGTTTCTGATTGGCAGGCCATATTCACATTAAGTTTCTGATTGGCAGGCAATATTCACATTAAGTTTCTGATTGGCAGGCCATATTCACACAGACTTTCTGATTGGCAGGCCGCTATCACATTGAGTTTCTGATTGGCAGGTTTTTTCCGGGTGTAGCCAATGATCCTGCCCCGTCTACGGGCCCTATCAAGAGGCGCACTCAGTCCCTCAGCGCCCTTCCCAAAGATGGAGACAGAAAGGTGAGCTCTCTGCTTGTCTGTCTCTGGCTTTTATTTTCTTATCTGTGTCTCTCAGTCCAATATCTCCCACTCACATACATTATGTGTCCTTCTCTGTGTGCTATTAGCTCAAACTAGAAATTGCCATTATCTACAGATCGAGGATCAGATTACCTGACCCCCAATCCCAATCTTACCATTAGGGGGCAAAAGAATAACTGACCCTGTATCAGTGATTAGGGGCAAATTCGACCTACTCCTTGTGGCTCATCCCTTCCATGCACCCCCTTATCACATGTATCTGTCTCTCTCTCTCTCTTAGAGGGAAAAAGACCACATTCGGCGGCCGATGAACGCGTTCATGATTTTCAGCAAGCGTCACCGGGCACTGGTTCATCAGAGGCACCCCAACCAGGACAACCGCACGGTCAGCAAGATCCTGGGCGAGTGGTGGTACGCCCTGGGGCCCAAAGAGAAGCAGAAGTACCACGACCTCGCCTTCCAGGTACATACCAATGATGTATATAAACCCTGGCTGACTGACAGGGGGCTCTGTATTGAAGCCACCGCACAGCCATCTTGGTACTCCGATTTTGATAGCTATAGAAATGCATTTATTAATGTCTACATTCATCTTCTGTTACAGACACCTTAATGCAAATTCAATTATGTTAACTAAACATTAATCTAATAAAAATATATTCAATGATTGATTTGAGAGTACTAATGTTACTGTCCCCAATACAAAAAAATACTTAAATACATGTAATTTTGTCCTTGAAACATTTATTTGAAATACTGTACAATTCCTTTCATTACTATGGACTGCTCCTACTGGGGAGTGCCAATATGGCCGACCGGTGTCTTCAAAGCCTCTCAGTGGCCAATACAAAGCATCAGCAATCCAGGGTTAATATACATCATTGGTACATATTAGAGGTCGACCGATTATGATATGTCAATGCCGATACCGATTATTCTAGGACCCCAAAAAAAGCAGATACCGATTAATTGGCTGGTTTTTATATATACATTTGTAATTATGACAGTTATCACAAATAAGACACATGGCTTTCCCTGGTGCCAATTCAATGAAATAGTCCCACACTGGTGCTCTGCTTTTCTCAGCCATCTGTAAAATGAATATAATCGTACACACACACACACACACACACACACACACAGCTCTCTGACGTGACAATGATACTGAAGAGTCTGCTTAGGAGACACAAATACTCTCAACTGTTTGAATAATAAAAAAACTAGAGTTTAAGTTACCTGTGATGAATGTTGAAAACAAAAACTGTCATTTCTATATGCAGGAAATCTTATTTTAATAATGGGTATGGTAAGAATTGCCTACCAAAGTGTGACTCATAATTCCCATGGCACCTTCCAGCAAAATCTGAAAAGCCGTTCTCCTTCATTCATTTATTCCATAGGATATTTTTAGATTCACTTCAAATAAGGTCTGTGATTTGTGTAGGCTTACACCACCTTGCCAGTTTGATAACTGTGTAGATATCCATAGGACACGGTAACTCTGATCAATATTGGCTAAATATAATATTTTTTTTTTTTTTTGCAGAGTGGATTTATTAAAATATGAACTCCTTAAATGTTTCGCCGCAAGTTAATCTATGAATTATGATGCGTCGACTGTTTCTCTCTATACCATTTGTATTTCGTATATCTTTGTCTATTGGATGTTCTTATAGGCACTTTAGTATTGCCAGCCTAATCTCTGGAGTTGATAGGTTGGAAGTCATAAACAGAGCTGTGCTTCAAGCATTGCTAAAAGCTGCTGGCAAACGCAGTAAAGTGCTGTTTGAATGAATGCTTACGAGCCTGCTGCTGCCTACCACCCCTCAGTCAGATTGCTCTATCAAATCATAGACTTAATTATAATATAATAAACACACATAAATACGAGCCTTTGGTCATTAATATGGTCAAATCCGGAAACTTTGAAAACAAAATGTTTATTCTTTCAGTGAAATTCGGAACTGTTCCGTATTTTATCTAACGGGTGGCATCCCTAAGTCTAAATATTGCTGTTACATTGCACAGCCTTCAATGTTATGTCATAATTATGTAAAATTCTGGCAAATTAATTACGGTCTTTGTTAGGAAGAAATGGTCTTCACACGAGCCAGGCGGCCCAAACTGTTGCATATACCCTGACTCTGCTTGCACTGAACGCAAAGAACTGACACAATTTCCCTAGTTAATATTGCCTGCTAATTTATTTTAACGAAATATGCAAGTTAAAAAAATATACTTCTGTGTATTGATTTTAAGAAAGGCATTGGTGTTTATGGTTAGGTACATTTGTGCAACGATTGGGCTTTTTTTTCGCAAATGCGCTTTTGTTAAATCATCACCTGTTTGGCGAAATTGAAGTAGGCTGATTCGATAATAAATTAACAGGCACCGCATTCATTATATGCAACGCAGGACAAGCTAGTTAACCTAGTAATATCAACCATGTGTAGTTAACTAGGAATTACGTGAAGATTGATTGTTTTTTATAAGATACGTTTAATGCTAGCTAGCACCTTACCTTGACTCCTTGCAGCCACAAGTCCTTTTGATGCTGCACTCGCGTAACAGGTGGTCAGCCTGCCACACACCTGCGTCTCCTTGTGGATTGCAATGTAATCGGCGATAATCGGTGTCCAAAACGGCAGATTACCAACTGTTATGAAATCGGCCCTAATTAATCGGCCATGCCGGTCGGTCGACCTCTCATACATACAGTGGGGCAAAAAAGTATTTAGTCAGACACCAATTGTGCAAGTTCTCCCACTTAAAAAGATGAGAGAGGCCTGTAATATTCATCATAGGTACACTTCAACTATGACAGACAAAATGAGAAAAAAATCACATTTTAGGATTTTTTATGAATTTATTTGCAAATTATGGTGGAAAATAAGTATTTGGTCACCTACAAACAAGCAAGATTTATGGCTCTCACAGACCTGTAACTTCTTCTTTAAGAGGCTCCTCTGTCCTCCACTCGTTACCTGTATTAATGGCACCTGTTTGAACTTGTTAGCAGTATAAAAGACACCTGTCCACAACCTCAAACAGTCACACTCCAAACTCCACCATGGCCAAGACCAAAGAGCTGTCAAAGGACACCAGAAACAAAATTGTAGACCTGCACCAGGCTGGGAAGACTGAATCTGCAATAGGTAAGCAGTTTAGTTTGAGGAAATCAACTGTGGGAGCAATTATTAGGAAATGGAAGACATACAAGACCACTGATAATCTCCCTCGATCTGGGGCTCCACGCAAGATCTCACCCCGTGGGGTCAAAATGATCACAAGAACGGTGAGCAAAAATCCCAGAACCACACGGGGGGACCTAGTGAATGACCTACAGAGAGCTGGGACCAAAGTAACAAAGCCTACCATCAATAACACACTACGCCGCCAGGGACTCAATTCCTGCAGTGCCAGACGTGTCCCCCTGCTTAAGCCAGTACATGTCCAGGCCCGTCTGAAGTTTGCTAGAGAGCATTTGGATGATCCAGAAGAAGATTGGGAGAATGTCATATGATCAGATGAAACCAAAATATAACTTTTTGGTAAAAACTCAACTCGTCGTGTTTGGAGGACAAAGAATGCTGAGTTGCATCCAAAGAACACCATACCTACTGTGAAGCATGGGGGTGGAAACATCATGCTTTGGGGCTGTTTTTCTGCAAAGGGACCAGGACAACTGATCCGTGTAAAGGAAAGAATGAATGGGGCCATGTATCGTGAGATTTTGAGTGAAAACCTCCTTCCATCAACAAGGGCATTGAAGATGAAACGTGGCTGGGTCTTTCAGGATGACAATGATCCCAAACACACCGCCCGGGCAACGAAGGAGTGGCTTCGTAAGAAGCATTTCAAGGTCCTGGAGTGGCCTAGCCAGTCTCCAGATCTCAACCCCATAGAAAATTATTGGAGGGAGTTGAAAGTCCGTGTTGCCCAGCAACAGCCCCAAAACATCACTGCTCTAGAGGAGATCTGCATGGAGGAATGAGCCAAAATACCAGCAACAGTGTGTGAAAACCTTCTGAAGACTTACAGAAAACGTTTGACCTCTGTCATTGCCAACAAAGAGTATATCAAAAGCATTGAGATAAACTTTTGTTATTGACCAAATACTTATTTTCTACCATAATTTGCAAATAAATTCATTAAAAATCCTACAATGTGATTTTCTGGATTTTTTTTTCTTATTTTGTCTGTCATAGTTGAAGTGTACCTATGATGACAATTACAGGCCTCGCTCATCTTTTTAAGTGGGAGAACTTGCACAATTGGTGGCTGACTAAATACTTTTTTGCTCCACTGTATACCATACAGAAAAAAACAGATCTGGGACCAGGCTATAATAATGATGTTTATATCAATTGATTGTATTGTTTATTGTGCCTTTCAATACACCCAAAGACTCTAAACCGGAGAATAGGATATTATGTTTTCTTTCCATCCTTCCTTCTATCCTTTTCATGTTATGACTCCGTGTCTGACTCCATTTTCTCTCTCTCCCTCCATTCTCCCTCCCTCCCTCACTGTCTCCCAGGTGAAAGAGGCTCACTTCAAGGCCCACCCAGACTGGAAGTGGTGCAACAAGGACAGGAGGAAGTCCATCTCTGAGGGCCGAGAGACCCCAGGGGCCAAAGAGGCACGCGAGAGGAGCATGTCGGAGAGCACAGGTCAGAGTGCGTGTGTGTTAACGTGTGTGTATGTGTATGTGTGTGCGTGTGCGTGTGCGTGTGTGTTTGCATGTCTTTTTACTATAGGTGTCTTTTGTGTGTGTGTGTGTGTGTGTGTGTGTGTTTTGTGTGTGTGCGTGTGTGTGTGTGTGTTTGCATGTCTTTTTACTATAGGTGTGTTTTGTGTGTGCTTATTTATCATCTTAAGGTCTTACACTTTACTTACAGGAAAATGTACATAGTAATGAGAGCACTTTGATGAAAAGTGTTACATACTTATTTGTATATTTCCGTGCTCCACTCCTCTGAGGGTGCATGTATGTGGGTGGGTTTGTTTTTTCCTGTGCTTGTGCAAGCTATTTTTAAGCTTCTTGGTTGTGTGTAATTGTGTGATTGTGTGCTTGTATGAGTGTATTTGCTATTTTGGTATGTCTTGTATACAACGTCCTCTATTCTATTGGCCTGTTTCCCGGACACTGGACTAAATGGCAAGCTCATTTGAAAATCTCCATTGAATGTGCTTTTTAGTCCAGGAGTGAATCTGTGTCTGGGAGACCAGCCCTGTTTAATGTGATTTTACTAAGACTATTTTACCCCCCTCCTACGCCGTAGAGCCTGAGTCAGTCTCTCAGGGAATGGAGGCGAAGGGTGTGGCAGGCCCGGACTGGCCTGGGGGCTCTGAGAGTCATGCGGGGGCCTACAGTGGTCAGCTCCCTCGCCCCCGGGCCTTCTCCCAGAGTGCAGTACACAGCCTGGAGAGGAGGGAGCGGGCCAGAGATGTGGAGAAGGTACTGATATAGTTGGTGGCATCACTTTTTCTTCTGTTCTACCTGTTTTGTACGCCATTTTCTCCCCTTTTTTTGTCTTTCATTTTTCTTATTTCTCCATCTTTCTTCTCTCTCTGTTTAGTAATAGTTTTCCAGTAAAATACTGCATTATATCTGTAAGCACTTAGCATAGTAAATAGGAAACTCCCTCACCTTCACCACCAATGTCTAGCACCCACACCCAGGTCCTGCACGGCGGCTATTTTGAGCCAAACCTTCTATCACAGTGGAGCTAACTTCTAGCTCTGTGTTTCACTCTCAGTTGTGTCGAGATGGGGCAGGCTCATTCCGCAGCCGCCCCCCTACTCTCTCCCTGACACAGTGTGGGGCCAGCGAGGACGTGACCAGCGACGAGGAGCGCATGGTCATCTGTGAGGAAGAGGGGGACGATGATGTCATGGGTGAGGTCGCAGTCATATTTAGTGTGGCTACCATAGAATTAGGAAGTAGAATTAAAAAAAATAAAAGCAGGAAATGCATCACCTATGCCTCTACCGCCATTCATTTCAATTAGACTGGTTTGGATTTCTCCCTGACCGAAATGGCCTCCGTTATCGTTCCATTTTGGAACTTGGAAGGTTAATGACATAGCCTTTCTAGTAATTTAATAGAATCTCTATGGTGACTACTCTGGGTGCCCACTGTCTCATTCTCTGAAATAAAATAGTAGATTCCCTATTCTATTTACACTGCATTCTGAAACTATTCAGCCTTATTCTAAAATGGATTAATATTATTTTTGTTTATAAAACTGTTTTTTTATATATTTTTTCTAATTATTAAATTTTTCAAATAAAATAAAAAGTTATTGACATAAGTATTCAGACCCTTTGCTATGAGACTCAAAATTGACCCCAGGTGCATCCTGTTTTGACAACTTGATTGGAGTCCACCTGTGGTAAATTCAATTGATTGGACATGATTATATTTAGGTCCCACAGTTGACAGTGCATATCAGAGCAAAAACCAAGCCATGAGGTTGAAGGAATTGTCCGTAGAGCTCCAAGACAGGATTATGTCAAGGCACAGATCTACCATTTCTGCAGCATTGAAGGTCCCCCAAAACACTGGCCTCCATAATTCTTAAATGGAAGAAGTTTGGAACCACCAAGACTCTTCCTACAGCTGGCTGCCCGTCTAAACTGAGCAATTGGGAGAGAAGCGCTTTGGTCAGGGAGGTGACCAAGAACCTGATGGTCACTCTAAGAGATCTCCAGAGTTTCTCTGTGGAGATGGGAGAACCTTCCAGAAGAACAACCATCTCTGCAGCACTCTTCCAATCAGGCCTTTATGGTGCAGTTGGAGACAGAAGCCATTCCTCAGTAAAACGCACATATGACAGCCCGCTTGGAGTTTGCCAAAAGGCACCTAAAGGACTCTCAGACAATGAGAAACAAGATACTCTGGTCTGATGAAACCAAGATTGAACTCTTTGGCCTGGGCAGGGACTGGGAGGCTAGTCAGGATTGAGGGAAAGATGAACTTAGCAAAGTACAGCGAGATATTTGCTGAAAACTTGCTGAGGACTTCAGACTGGAGCAAAGTTTCACCTTCCAACAGGACAACAACCCTAAGCACACAGCGAAGACAACCCAGGAGTGGCAGGAGTGACAAGTCTCTGAATGTCCTTGAGTGGCCCAGCCACAGCCCGGAATTGAACCCGATTGAACATCTCTGGAGAGACCTGAAAATAGCTGTGCAGTGACGCTTCCCATCCCACCTGACAGCGCTTGAGAGAAGAGAAGAAGAAGAATGGGAGAAAATAATTAATATATAAGAATGGGAGAAACTCCCCAAATACTGGTGTGCCAAGCTTGTAGCGTCATACACAAGAAGACTCGAGGCTGTAATCGCTGCCAAAGGTGCTTCAACAAAGTACTGAGTAAATGGTCTGAATACTTATGAAAATGTATATATATATATATATATATATATATATATATATATATATATATATATATATATATATATATATATATATATATGCCACTATATATATATATATAAAAAAACTGTTTTTGCTTTGTCATTATGGGGTATTGGGTGTAGATTGATAATCCATTTTAGAATAAGGCTGTAGCCTAACAAAATGTGGAAAAAGTCAAGGGGTCTGAATACTTACCGAATGCACTGTATATGGTCTTAATGCTGCTCTATAGCTGTTCTGTGGCAACTCAATGTCTTGCACATTTAGTATCTATATGTTTTACTACAGTAACTATCCTAGAGACAACTCATATAGCTGCTGTGTTGCTTGTCTGTCTCATATTGGTCCGTTTTTAATGGCACATTCACTATTGTTTTATTTCCATGTCTTTACTGTCCTATCTTGTCTGATTGGACCTATCGGATCCTCTTTATTTCCAGAGGACTCGTGCCCTGAGGGATCCATAGACCTCAAGTGTAAAGAGAGAGTGACTGACAGTGACGAGGATGAGCCGGATGGACAGGTACCCTACACGTTTAGCCGTATAGCCTCTTAGACCTTTGGACTGTAGGTGCTATGAACTAGCTACAATTTAGATTTCATGGGTAATGGAACTGCCAAATGAAGTAGCATAGCCATACTGAATTTGAACAGATATATATTCAATTCCCACTCTTTCCTCCCACCCATGCTAAGATGGTTTGAGTCTGATCCGTTTCATTCCCCCACCAGTTTTGAATTCTACACTGGTGCACTGAGAGACTTAATTGAGGAGGGACCTTAGTTAATGTTTCTCTTTGATCTCTCCCCGTCCAGCGAGTCTTCCAGCCAGTGGTCCGCTCCTCTCTCCCCTATGCCACCAGCACCTCCCACGCCGACTCTCACTCCGACTCTACCAAGGGGAACACAGGGGGGAGCACTGGAGAGAGCTCTGAGAGGAAGAGAAAACGAGGGATGGAGGGAGGAGAAGAGGGAAGTGGAGAATCCAAAAGAGGAGGTGGAGGGGGGCAGGTTCCCTCTAATTCCATCCCTGGATCGGTGCCCTTCACCTCGACCGCCGCTCTGGGTTATGGACTCACCCAGGTGCTCGGTGCAGTCCGGATGGCCCCCACCATGGTGACCAATGTGGTATGCCCCATCGCCAGCACGCCCATCCCTATCACCAGCAAGCCAATGGAAGGCCCCATCGCCCTCAGTGCCCTCCCTGGGGAGAAGAAAGCCACGCTTCTGATTGGTGGACCGGGAGCAGTAGGTGGGCCTAACACAGCAGGGGGTGGGTACTTGTCCTCGTCCTCTCCCAATCCCGTGAGTGTGGGGCCGGGGGGGCTGCAGGTCACCAGTCTAGTGCTGGGAGGAGCTTTCCCCAACCAGTCTATACAGCTCATAGCCCCGCATCAGCATCTCTTAAGCCCCACCCACAGCACCCTGCCACTTCCCCTCCCCCTGCTGCAGCCCCAGTTCCTTCCTGCCGCCTCTCTCACCTCCGCTGGCGGTGCCAAGCCTGGCCTCACCCAGGTGCAGTACATCCTGCCCATCCTGTCTTCTGTCAGTGCCAACCCCAAGAGCCCCTCCCCCCAGCTAACCCAGCAGCCAACCGGCGTCCTCACGCTGCCCTCCACTCCGCCCACCCATGTCTTCCAGGCCAATGGAATACATTCGGGGGCAGGAGCGGGAATAAGATATGCCGCAGTGGGAGGGGTCAGTCCTGGAGCAAGAGGTGAGAGAGAGGAGTGATTGGCTGACAGGGATGGAAAAGGGGTGGACCTATGGAAAAGGGGAGGGTACTTTGCTATATACAAGGGGATATGCTTACAACCATCCAAGATTCATACAGTTGAAGTCGGAAGTTTACATACACTTAGGTTGGAGTCATTAAAACTCGTTTATCAACCACTCCACAAATTTCTTGTTAACCTCTCTGGGATATTCGGGATGGTAGCATCCCACCTCAACAACAGCCAGTGAAAGTGCAGGGCGCCAAATTCAAAACAACAGAAATCCCATAATTCAAATTCCTCAAACAAGTATTTCACACCATTTTAAAGATAAACTTGTTGTAAATCCAGCCACAGTGTCCGATTTCAAAAAGGCTTTACGACGAAAGCACACCAAATGATTATGTTAGGTCAGTACCTAGTCACAGAAAAACACAGCCATTTTTCAGTCACAAAAAGCAGAAATAGAGATAAAATGAATCACTAACCATTGATGATCTTCATCAGATGACACTCATAGGACTTCATGTTACACAATACATGTATGTTTTGTTCGATAAAGTTCATATTTATATCCAAAAATCTCAGTTTACATTGGCGTGTTACTTTCAGTAGTTCCAAAACATCCGGTGATTTTGCAGAGAGCCACATCAATTTACAGAAATACTCAAAATAAACATTGCTAAAAGATACAAGTGGAATTTTAGATCCACTTCTCGTTAATGCAACCGCTGTGTCAGATTTCAAAAAAGCTTTACCGAAAAAGCACACCATGCAATAATCTGAGTACGGCGCTCAGACAACAAAGCAAGCCATACAGATATCCGCCATGTTGTGGAGTCAACAGTCATAAATAGCATTATAAATATTCACTTACCTTTGATGCTCTTCATCAGAATGCACTCCCAGGAATCCCAGTTCCACAATAAATGTTTGATTTGTTCGATAAAGTTAACTTCTTCGATATAGGGGGCGCTCTTTTAATTATTGGATGAAAAACGTTCCCGTTTTAAACAAGATATTTTGTCACGAAAAGATGCTCGACTATGCATATAATTGACAGCTTTGGAAAGAAAACACTCTGACGTTTCCAAAACTGCAAAGATATTGTCTGTGAGTGCCACAGAACTGATGTTACAGGCGAAACCCAGATAAAAATCCAATCAGGAAGTGCCACATTTTTTGAAACCGCCTCATTCCAATGACTCCTTATATGGCTGTGGAGGAGCTAGGAGTCAGCTTACGTTTTCCACGTTTTCCCCAAGGTGGCTGCAGCATTGTGACGTATTTGTAGGCATATCATTGGAAGATTGACCATAAGAGACTACATCTACCAGGTGGTCGCTTGGTGTCCTCCGTCGCAATTATTGCGTAATCTCCAGCTGCAGTATTTTTCCGTTTGCCTTTGATGAGAAACCGACTGCCAGGAATGATTTTTCATCAAATAGAATTGTGAAAAACACCTTGAGGATTTATTCTAAACCACGTTTGCCATGCTTCTGTCGATATTATGGAGCTAATTTGGAAAAAAGTTTTGCATTTTCGTTTTTTTTTCTTAGCCAAACGTGATGAACAAAACGGAGCTATTTCTCTTACACAAATAATCTTTTTGGAAAAAATTTACATTTGCTATCTAACTGAGAGTCTCGTCATTGAAAACATCCGAAGTTCTTCAAAGGAAAATTATTTTATTTGAATGCTTTTCTTGTTTTTGTGAAAATGTTGCCTGCTGAATGCTAGGCGTAATGCTATGCTAGGCTATCAATACTCTTACACAAATGCTTGTGTAGCTTTGGTTAAAGCATATTTTGAAAATCTGAGATGACAGTGTTGTTAACAAAAGGCTAAGCTTGTGTTTCAATATATTTATTTCATTTCATTTGCGATTTTCATGAATAGGAAACGTTGCGTTATGGTAATGAGCTTGAGGCTATGATTACGCTCCCGGATACGGGATTGCTCGACGCTAAAGGTTAATCATTTATGTCCAAATACCTCCGGCAGACCTCTTAATCATTCAGCTCCCATTCCCCCCTACTTCACAGTAGAATCATCAAGCAAGGTTCTAAAGACCTTTTTTGCCCGCTTTGAGGACAATACAGTGCCACTGACACGGCCCGCAACTAAAACATGCGGACTCTCCTTCACTGCAGCCGACGTGAGGAAAACATTTAAACGTGTCAACCCTCGCAAGGCTGCAGGCCCAGACGGCATCCCCAGCTGCGCCCTCAGAGCATGCGCAGACCAGCTGGCTGGTGTGTTTACGGACATATTCAATCAATCCCTATCCCAGTCTGTTGTTCCCACATGCTTCAAGAGGGCCACCATTGTTCCTGTTCCCAAGAAAGCTAAGGGAACTGAGCTAAACGACTACCCCGTAGCACTCACTTCCGTCATCATGAAGTGCTTTGAGAGACTAGTCAAGGACCATATCACCTCCACCCTAACTGACACCCTAGACCCACTCCAATTTGCTTACCGCCCAAATAGGTCCACAGACGATGCAATCTCAACCACACTGCACACTGCCCTAACCCATCTGGACAAGAGGAATACCTATGTGAGAATGCTGGTCATCGACTACAGCTCGGCATTTAACACCATAGTGCCCTCCAAGCTCGATACCCTGGGTCTCGACCCCGCCCTGTGCTACTGGGTACTGGACTTCCTGACGGGCCGCCCCCAGGTGGTGAGGGTAGGCAACAACATCTCCACCCCGCTGATCCTCAACAATGGGGCCCCTCAGGAAAATAACCTCACACTCAACGTCAACAAAACTAAGGAGATGATTGTGGACTTCAGGAAACAGTAGAGGGAACACCCCCCTCGATGGAACAGTAGTGGAGAGGGTAGTAAGTTTTAAGTTCCTCGGCGTACACATCACAGACAAACTGAATTGGTCCACCCACACAGACAGCATCGTGAAGAAGGCGCAGCAGCGCCTCTTCAACCTCAGGAGGCTGAAGAAATTTGGCTTGTCACCAAAAGCACTCACAAACTTCTACAGATGCACAATCGAGAGCATCCTGTCGGGCTGTATCACCGCCTGGTACGGCAACTGCTCCGCCCACAACCGTAAAGCTCTCCAGAGGGTAGTGAGGTCTGCACAACGCATCACCGGGGGCAAACTACCAGCCCTCCAGGACACCTACACCACCCGATGTCACAGGAAGGCCATAAAGATCATCAAGGACAACAACCACCCGAGCCACTGCCTGTTCACCCCGCTATCATCCAGAAGGCGAGGTCAGTACAGGTGCATCAAAGCTGGGACCGAGAGACTGAAAAACAGCTTCTATCTCAAGGCCATCAGACTGTTAAACGGCCACCACTAATATTGAGTGGCTGCTGCCAACACACTGACTCAACTCCAGCCACTTTAATAATGGGAATTGATGGGAAATGATGTAAAATATATCACTAGCCACTTTAACCTTTCTGATCTCCCCATCCCGGATCCGGGATCGTGAATACAGACTCAAGCTCATTACCATAACGCAACGTTAACTATTCATGAAAATCGCAAATGAAATAAATATGCTAGCTCTCAAGCTTAGCCTTTTGTTAACAACACTGTCATCTCAGATTTTCAAAATATGCTTCTCAACCATTGCAAAACAAGCATTTGTGTAACAGTATTGATGGCTAACGTAGCATTTAGCATTAGCATTCAGCTGGCAACATTTACACAAAAAAACAGAAAAGCATTCAAATAAAATAATTTACCTTTGAAGAACTTCAGATGTTTTCAATGAGGAGACTCTCAGATAGCAAATGTTCAGTTTTTCCTGAAAGATTATTTGTTTAGGACAAATCGCTCCGTTTTCTGCGTCACGTTTAGCTATGAAAAAACCCCTGTATCCAGGATTGTGTAAATCTATCAGCAAGCTCATTAGCATAACACAACGTTAACTATTTATGAAAATCGCAAATGAAATGAAATAAATATGCCATCTCTCAAGCTTAGCCTTTTGTAAACAACACTGTCATCTCAGATTTTCAAAATATGCTTCTCAACCATAGGAAAACAATCATTTGTGTAAAAGTAGCTAGCTAGCGTTAGCATTTCGCGTTAGCATTTAGCGTTAGCATTAGCGTTAGCATCCAGCACGCAACATTAACAAAAACATAAAAGCCTTCAAATAAAATAATTTATGTTTTTTTATGTTTTCAATGAGGATACTCTCAGTTAGATAGCAGATGCTCAGTTTTTCCAAAAAGATTCCTTGTGTATTAGAAATAGCTCCGTTTTATACATCACATTTGGCTACCAAAAAAAATCCGAAAATTCAGTCCTCAAAACGCGAACTTTTTTCCAAATTAACTCCATAATATCGACTGAAAACATGGCAAACGTTGTTTAGAATCAATCATCAAGGTGTTTTTCACATATCTCTTCATTGATACATCGTTCTTGGACACATGCTTTCTCCCCTGAATCAAATGGTAAAGTAGAAGCAGCTGGCAATTGCGCACCGAATTCGACGCAGGACACCAGGCGGACACTTGGAAAATGTAGTCTCTTATGGTCAATCTTCCAATGATATGCCTACAAATACGTCACAATGCTGCTAAGACCTTGGGCGAACGACAGAAAGTGTAGGCTCATTCGTTGCGCAATCACAGCCATATAAGGAGAGAATGGAAAACAGAGCTTCAGAAATTCTGCTAATTCCTGGGTGATGCATCATCTTGGTTTCGCCTGTAGAATGAGTTCTGGGGCACTTACAGACAAAACCTTTGCAGATTCTGAAACTTCAGAGTGTTTTCTTTCCAAAACTGTCAAGAATATGCATAGCGAGCATCTTTTCGTGACAAAATATCGCGCTTAAAACGGGAACGTTTTTTATCCAAAAATGAAATAGCGCCCCTAGAGCTCTAACAGGTTAAACAATGCTATCTAATATAATGTTTACATTCCATACATTATTCATCTCATATGTATACGTATATACTGTACTCTATATCATCTACTGCATCTTTATGTAATACATGTATCACTAGCCACTTTAACTATGCCACTTTGTTTACATACTCATCTCATATGTATATACTGCACTCAATACCATCTACTGTATCTTGCCTATGCCGCTCTGTACCATCACTCATTCATATATCTTTATGCACATATTCTTTATCCCCTTACACTTGTGTCTATAAGGTAGTAGTTTTGGAATTGTTAGCTAGATTACTTGTTGGTTATTACTGCATTGTCAGAACTAGAAGCACAAGCATTTCGCTACACTCGCATTAACATCTGCTAACCATATGTATGTGACAAATAAAATTTGATTTGATGATTTAGTGGAAGCCTTAGGAAGTGCAATATGACCCCATTTCCACTGTATATTGGATAGGCAAAGAGTTGAAAAACTACAAACCTCAGATTACCCAATTCCTGGTTGGATTTTTTCTCAGGTTTTTATTTCTGCCATATGAGTTATGTTACACTCACAGACATCAATCAAACAGTTTTAGAAACTTCAGAGTGTTTTCTATCCAAATCGACTAATTATATGCATATTCTAGCTTTTAGGACTGAGTAGCAGGCAGTTTACTTTGGGCACCTTTTTATCCAAGCTACTCAATACTGCCCCCCTGTCCCAAAGAAGTTAACAAACTATAGTTTTGGCAAGTCGGTTAGGACATCTACTTTGTGCATGACACAAGTCATTTTTCCAACAATTGTTTACAGACAGATTATTTAACTTATAGTTCACTGTATCACAATTCCAGTGGGTCAGAAATTTACATACACTAAATTGACTGTGCCTTTAAACAGCTTGGAAAATTCCAGAAAATTATGTCATGGCTTTAGAAGGTTCTGATAGGATAATTGAGTTTGAGTCAATTGGAGGTGTACCTGTGGATGTATTTCAAGGCCTACCTTCTTTGCTAAGTGCCTCTTTGCTTGACATTATGGGAAAATCAAAAGAAATCAGCCAACATCTCAGAAACATTTTTTCCAAACACCTGAAGGTACCACGTTCATTTGTACAAACAATAGTACAATAGTATAAACTCCATGGCAGCCGTCATACCGCTCAGGAAGGAGACGCGTTCTGTCTCCTAGAGATGAACGGACTTTGGTGCAAAAAGTGCAAGTCAATCCCAGAACAACAGCAACGGACCTTGTGAAGATGCTGGAGGAAACGGGTACAAAAGTATCTATATCCACAGTAAAACGAGTCCTATATCGACACTGCTCCAAAACCGCCATAAAAAAGCCAGACTACAGTTTGCAACTGCACATGGGGACAAAGATCGTACTTTTTATAGAAATTTCCTCTGGTCTGATGAAACCAAAATAGAACTGTTTGGCCATAATGACCATTGTCATGTTTGGAGGAAAAAGGGGGAGGCTTGCAAGCTGAAGACACCATCCCAACCGTGAAGCACGGGGGTGGCAGCATCATGTTGTGGGGTGCTTTGCTGCAGGAGGGTCTGGTGCACTTCACAAAATATATGTCATCATGAGAAAGCAAAATTATGTGGATATATTGAAGCAACATCTCAAGACATCAGTCAGGAAGTTAAAGCTTGGTCGCAAATGGGTCTTCCAAATGGACAATGACCCCAAACATACTTCCAAAGTTGTGGCAAAATGGCTTAAGGACAACAATGTCAAGGTATTGGAGTGGCCATCACAAAGCCCTGACCTCAATCCTATAGAAAATTTGTGGGCAGAATTGAAAAAGAGTGTGTGAGCAAGGAGGCCTAGAAACCTGACTCAGTTACACCAGCTCTGTCAGGAGGAGCGGGCCAAAATTCACGCAATTTATTGTGGGAAGCTTGTGGAAAGCTACCCAAAAAGTTTGACCTAAGTTAAACAATTTAAAGGCAATGCCACCAAATACTAATTGAGTATATGTAGACTTCTGACCCACTGGGAATGTGATGAAAGAAATAAAAGCTGAAATAAATCATTCTCTCTACTATTATTCTGACATTTCACATTCTTAAAATAAAGTGGTGATCCTAACTGACCTAAGACAGGGAATCTTTACTTGGATTAAATGTCAGGAATTGTGAAAAACTGAGTTTAAATGTATTTGGCTAAGGTGTATGTAAACTTCCGACTTCAACTGTATGTCTAAGTGTTATTTTTTGGGGGGAAATTAGTTGAAGTCCCCTTCAATCCCAGAATACGTGTAACCTTCTATTTAGTCTCGCATATCCCTGCTCTTTAATATTACCTGTAAGTGAGTACATTTACATGCAACCAAATAATTCAATATTAATCGGATTATGGCAGTAGACAGATTATGCAACACTTTAGGCTGCTTATCTTCATCAGCATAAGGTCAACATAGAAGTGAGCATACACAGATTAAAACAGCTGGTTTTCAGAACAATCTTTCAAATGATTAGGACATGTTAAAACCTTAATCGACGTTCCAGCGGTGGAACCAAATGGTGGAACCAAAAGGTGAAACCAAATGATTCACTGTGGTTGAACATTTTATTTTGATTGGTGATTTCCTGCATTTATCAGAGTGCCATCAGGTAGCCTGATTTCAGATGTGTCCATGTGTGAACAGGATTATTAGGGAAATCGTTCTTCTTGCAAAGCATGTAAATGTTTTCATCAAACTGTTATGCTAATCTAACTATCTCCAATATTTGCATACTCAGTGAGAGAGAATTCATCACCTTATGATTGTCATTAGTTGTCATGTCAACAGTCTTACCTCAACTGCTCTCTCTGTCTCTCTGTTTCTCTCTTTAATTTCTCTCTCTCTGTTTCTCTTTCTTTCTCTCTTTCTCTCTCTCTCTCTCTCTTTCATCAGCCCAAGCCCAGTCTCCAGTCTTGCAGAGCAAGATGTTGGTTCCCATGGCAACAGTGAGAACAGGCTCTACTCCTCCTCAGCCCATCTCCCACGTGGCCCCTCCCCTTCCTGTGCAAAATGGTGCTCTACCAGGAAACAAGGTAGTGGCTATTACACACAAGCATACCACAGAACAGCAACTTGTAGACCTCTTTCCGGAAAAAAGGCTTGAACATTGGTCAAATACATAGGCACACACTGTGATGATCACAATATAGGCATTAAGCAAACATGATCTACAGTTCAATTTGTTGTTACTGCGGGAATAAAACCACAACTCTGATGGTGCAAGTATGCATGTGGACCACTAGCCTCCTGGCTGACCTGTGTGTGTGTTGTCCTGCACAGATCATCCACATCGCCCCCATGACAATGGTCCAGACAAATGTCCACCCTGCTGGAGCAGTGCATGCTGGGAGTCCCTTCCCTGTATCCATGGCAACAGCCACTGTGATGACTCCGGGCATCAAACCCCCTCAGACTGTATTGCTGACGTCGCCTCCAACAAGGTACTCACTTTAAACCTACAATAAATGTCTGATTATACAGTATGTTCAGTGCATTTGGAAAGTATTCAGACTCCTTGACTTTTTCCACATTTTGTTACGTTACAGACTGGATTTTTTAAAAGTGTCCTCATCAATCTATACACAATGCCCCATAATGACAAAGCGAAAACAGGTGTTTAGAAATGTTTGCAAATGTATTCAGACTCTTTGCTATGTGACTTGAAATTGAGCTCTGGGGCATCCTGTTTCCATTGAGCATCCTTGAAATGTTTCTACAACTTGATTGGAGTCCACTTGTGGTAAATTCAATTGATTGGACATGATTTGGAAAGGCACACACCTGTCTATATTTAGGTCCCACAGTTGACAGTGCATGTCAGTGCAATACCCAAGCCTTGACATCAAAGGAATTGTCCGTAGAGCTCCGAGGCAGGATTGTCGAGGCATAGGGGATATGGGGAAGGGTACCAAAACATTTCTGCAGCATTGAAGGTCCCCAAGAACACAGTGGCCTCCATTATTCTTAAATGGAAGAAGTTTGGAACCACTAAGACTATTCCTAGAGCTGACCACCCGGTCAAACTGAGCAATCGGGGGAGAAGGGGGTGACCAAGAGCGCAATGGTCACATTGACAGAGCTCCAGAGTTCCTCTGTGGAGATGGGAGAACCTTCCAGAAGGACAACCAGCAATCAGGCCTTTATGGTGGTGTTGCCAGACAGAAGCCACTCCTCAGTAAAAGGCACATGACAGCCTGCTTTGAGCCAAAAGTCACCTAAAGACTCTCAGACCATGAGAAACAAGATTCTCTGGTCTGATGAAACCACGATTGAACTCTTGGGCCTGAATGCCAAGAGTCACGTCTGGAGGACACCTGGTATCATCCCTATGGTGAAGCATGGTGGTGGCAGCATCATGCTGTGGGGATGTTTTTCAGAGGCAGGGACTGGGAGACAGGATCGAGGGAGAGATGAATGGAGCAAAGTACAGAGAGATCCTTGATGAAAGCCTGCTCCAGAGCGTTCAGGACCTCAGACTGGGGCGAAGGTCCACCTTCCAACAGGACAACAACCCTAAGCACGCAGCCAAGACAAAGCAGGAGTGGTTTCGGGTCAAGTCTCTGAATGTCCTTGAGTGGCCCAGCCATAGCCCGGACTTGAACCCGATCTAACATCTCTGGAGAGACCTGAAAATAGCTGTGCAGCGACGATCCCTATCCAACCTGACAGAGCTTGAGAGGATCTGCAGAGAAGAATGAGAGAAACTCCCCAAATATAGCTGTGCCAAGCTTGTAGTGCCATACCCAAAAAGACTCGGGGCTTTAATTGCTGCCAAAGCTGATTCAACAAAGTACTGAGTAAAGGATCTGAATACTTATGTAAATGTGATATTTCAATTTCTAAAAAAACAGTTTTTCCTTTGTCATTATGGGGTACTGTATGTAGATTGAGGGGGGGGGGAAACAATTTAATCCATTTTAGAGTAAGGCTGTAGCATAACAAAATGTGGAAAAAGTCAATGGGTCTGAATACTTTCCAATGCACTGTATGTCCCACTATTACTTTCACATGGCAGTTGCTTTTAGTTTATTGTGGCTGGTCAATTGACCTTCATCAGAACAGTGTGTTCATAGCTAACCCATCTGCTTTTTGTCTCTTCTTCACTCTAGGATCACTTATGTCCAATCCAGCACTGGAGTGGTCTCCACGGCAACGGTCCAGGCCCCTCTCTCTCCAGGACCCGCCTACCTGCCGTCGTCCCTGACGTCTCTGGGCTTCACCGCCATTGCTCCGGCCGGCCAAGCCCTGATGCAGCCTCTCGTAGCGGGCCAACCGCCCTTGCTAGCCCCAGCCCTTTCCCCTGGAGCCCCTGGGACGGGACGTCAACTCCTCACCGCCATCTACCCGGCCCCAAGCATCACCCTAGCGTCAGGTGTGGTCGCCATGACCTCCGTGCCCCCCAATTTGGCTCAAGAAGTGTCTGGCCAATCATCAGCCTCGGCTGTCGGCGTGCAGGGTTCAAAGGACGTTACCCGGTCACTTGAAGAGGGAATGCCACACCTGACTGCAGAGTTGGAGCAAAAGTCACAGGTGGAGGGCCAGGCCCAACGGAAGAACAAGGCTCAGATAAAGAAAGAGAATACGACGGAGGATGTCGAGGCATATAGCAAACCTGGTGCTAACTCAATGGCTATGTCCAGCAGCAATATACCAACAGGTACGTCGAAACTGTAGTCCGCCTCCCCTCACCTTCACGCTGTACCTTTGCACCCCCCCCCCCCCCCCCCCCTCCTCTATCGCCTCCATTTCTCCTTCCCTCTCTTCCCTTCTCTGCTTATGGCCTTTTTGAATGTACTTTCAGTGCATCTCTTTTGCTATAGTTGCCTCTTTTATAACTAGCTATGTTACAATATATTATTACTAGGAATCATGAGCCACTATTGTACATTTTCCTGCAGGGAGTGAAGAAGACGGTGGTCGAGCCAGCCACATGAAAGAAGAGAATACGGACGATGACCGAGATTATGCCAGAGGGAATGGAGAGAGGGAGAGGGAGATAAAGAAGGAGAGTGGGACGCCTGAACCAGAGGAGTCCAGGGAGGCAGAGGATTGGCCCCATGAGGGCCACAACAAAGGGGACAGTGGCAATGGGGGCCACAGCAAAGAGGTACGAGACTCTGGGTTTTGCTGAAGATTAAGCACCCATCGAAAACAATGACTTCTGTTGAGATTGCAAAACGCAATGCAAACAATTGGATTATCGCGATGTAAACAATTATCACAAGCACTTATCAAGGACAAGGCTTTCTCTCTCTCGCTCTCTCTCTCTCTCTCTCTCTCTCTCTCTCTCTCCAGGCTGGACCGAGGGAACCTCTCCACCCTACCACAGGACTGGACCCTCCTCCACCTCCCCCACAGACTGACAGGGACACGCCCCCCTCAGCCAAGAAGACCAAATTCCGCCCCCCGCCGCTCAAAAAGCCCTCAGACGCCATTGAAAAGTGAGTGACAGGGATGGGGGGATGGGTGCAATGGGAGGATATGAAAACACATCACCATCACGTTGCTTCTCTCTGTGGTCACTATGTGGTACATTTTTGACAGTTGACAGTTAAGACCAAGTGGAGAAGAATTTGTAGCCAGGGAATCAGTTGGTTGGAGCTTGGTGCTTACATCACTAGCGTTGAGGGTTCCATCCAGACCCGGCGACAGGATAACGTGACTAAGGGGGCAGTTGAAATTGGCATTTTTTGGGGGGGGGGGGGAATTCTTGCATTTGGAATTACGTTGGATTCTGTTTATATCATGCTGCACCATAATAAACATGAAGCTCAAATGCAGAGACTCTGAGATCATTGAGGGCTTTTGAAGTGACCGGTCGGCGCGATCGGTAGCCTTTCTCCATTGCACTGCATCAGCGTCAAATAGGGTCCCCTCTAGCAGTCGTAAGGACAACGATTCAGAAGGAGGCATGCAGGTAGCAATGCAAATGAGTGTTGGATTTATTTACACAGCGCTGGTGTTTCGGAGATGACGATGATATTTACAAATGTACGGGCACTTAAATACATTTGGCCACACATGTTCTCGCTCGTTCACACAACGTTAAACATGACGGAGGAACCGGACGCATGCCCTCCGAACGAGAAATGGACAGGAAACTGGTAAATGCAATGAAGTAGATCAAACGTTTGTGTGCTCTCCAAAACAACGTTTCCACTTGGAGAATGGTATGAATCCGTATTATACTGAATGTCTTATCCGCATTTCCTTAACCAACCTAAATGAATGGGGGAGTATGTTGGGATTAAAAGTAACTTTGCGAGTATATTTCGGGGTTAAAAGTAACTTCACTGATGAATATATGTAGTTCGCGGAGCATTGATTAACAGGGACAACCAATTGACACAATGAAACAAATAGTGCTCACGAATTAGCGCCTGTCAGTGCTCTAATAGTGGAGAGAGACGTGGCTATACAGCGTCTTTGCTTATTCTGGTCTCAACATTTTTAAATGATGCTCGAGACACGTTCCTCCCACGTCGGCAGGAACCTCAATAACATTGCCAGGATGTAGCAGTGGTCAGTCTCCCTTCAACTGAAATGAATACGGTTCAGTATTTCTACCCCCCCCTTAAACGCACACATTACCCAAACTAATGGACATGTGACGGCGAGGCAGAATGGCACATTCCAAGTGAGCACTGGACACATGCTGCATATTGACCAACATGGTATGGATGACACTCCATATGGTTGATTGTGGGCAGATGAACACTTTGCCCAGGCCCTAAACACAATCCACTAATCTTTTGGCGATGGGGCACAAACTTCCACGCATGGGCCTTTGTTGAAGCAAGTTAAGGGAGCATTCTCTCCTGAAAGATGCACAGTGGACACTGGGGTTGTCTCCAGACGGACCAGCAGTGACACAACTTCCATGCCACACCCAGGAACATATTGCGGTGCAGTCATTTTCCCGGGGAAAGGGTCAGAGCACATCCTCTCCAGGCTCCGGAGACACTCCTGCAGAGCCCCCCCCCCCCCTATAGGAACAGGAGAGAACCAGGAAGGAGATAGTTCAGTCTCCAACACGGCGTCCTCACCAGGGCCAGACTGGTAAACTTGAACCCGCCCTTACAGTATAAATCAAAAAATGACAGGCGGTGGCGTATCACATTATTCACTTAGCTTACCGCAAAGATGAGAAGTGTTTTTCCCCCCTGCTTTTTATGGAAACCCAGAGGAGTCATACCTAACCGCCCCAGTGGCTTTCGAGAGCTCCCCTACACACACCGCGGCGCTCTCTCCACAGTGGAGATGCATCTTTTTTTTTGACCCAACCTGTCACACTATTTTTATATAGTGAAAATAAAACTGAGGTGCACAAGCCCCTTTTTTTAGCCCACTCGTGGAACCGGGTACGGTTGGGTCCCAACATGGGTGTCATAAAATCAAACTATATTTCAACTGTACAGGGTCCTGTCGGGGTCCTATTTCGAGGAGCGCTTTGCCGAGCTGCCAGAGTTCAGGCCAGAAGAAGTGCTGCCCTCTCCCACCCTCCAGAGTCTGGCCACCTCCCCCCGAGCCATACTGGGCAGCTACCGGAAGAAGAGGAGGAACTCCACAGGTGAGAGAGAGAGATTTTGTCGTGCAGTGAGGTTTGTCCTACATTTTGCCACTTGGTAGGCCGTCATTGTAAATAAGAATTTGTTCTTAGTTGACTTGCCTAGTTAAATCAAACAAAATGTTCAAAAAGTGCTTCTGTTTCCACATAAATACATAGAATCAGTTGAAGAACACCCCATCAACCCCACTCACACAAAAAAGCTCATAAGTTCATGTCAGACAAGACTGCGACCAGGTGGCAGTTCCACACGATTAAAGAGATACTTTGGGATTCTGGCAATGCTAGCACATACCCATAGACTTCCAGTCATTGCTCTAACGCTGTATAACGCTTTCAGTTTCGCGGCTCCCGAGTGGCGCAGAGGTCTCAGGCCCCTGCATCTCAGTGCTCGAGGCGTAACTAAAGAGAACCTGGTTCGAATCCAGGCTGTATCACAATTGGCCCAGCGTCGTCCGGGTTTGGCCGGTGTCATTGTGAATAAGAATTTGTTCTTAAACTGACTTGCCAGGGTTAAATGAAAAACAGATTTAGGATTAGCTCGCAAAACGTAACTTCCTTCATACTTCTGACTTTGTGGAAGTAGATTCATTGCCAAAATCCCAAAGTATCCCTTTAAGTACATGCCAGCTGCAGTACATCATTGCCGTCTGCCTCTATGTCTCCCCTGCTGTTAAGCACTTTTATTGACAGGGGGACAAACTAACGTTTATAACTGTTCAGCCTGCATCTAGGCACCATATAACGCCTCATCGCTGGCATTAGCTGGAACTCTGCGTATGGGGTCCGATATGACCTTTCTGGCCTGTCTGATGACGGTCTCCTGGAAAATGAACTGGAGAGAGGAGGGAAGTGTCATGCCAATACTCTTCCCTGCTGTCTTGGTCAGTTTCAAGATTAAGGCTTTGAGCTGCACTGTCGGGTTAAACCTTATCCTGAAACAAGCATGACTGGGGAGAGAGTTGTCGAACATATTCAAAAGAAAACGTATTAAGAATCTAGCACGGCCGCTAAAATGAATTTGAACAGATTTCTTTCCTCCGTTGAAAACAGAGGTAGGATGTATTGTGGTTGCGTGTTCTATTGGATTCTGTGGTTAAAACACCTTCTCTTCATCCTCTATCCTCCGCCTCCTTCTTCACTCACTCCCATCTCCTTTTCCTCTGTATCTTCCTCCTCCCCCTCTTCTGTATCATTCTCTTGTTCTTCCTCCTCTTCTCCTTCTCCCCTTCAGACCTGGACTCGTCTGCAGAGGACCCCAGCTCTCCCAGGAGGAAGGCTGCCGCTCGGAGCCGTCTCTCCAGCTGCAGCTCGGAGCCCAACACACCAAAGAGCGAGGTCAAGTGTGAGGGGGACATCTTCACCTTCGACAGAGCCGGTATGTAGTGTGGAGTGTACGGAGGTCTGTTATAGGTGATGTCTTGTGTCCTAAATGGTGCCTTATGCAGTGCACTACTTTTGGCTAGGCCCCTGTAGCGTTTTCCTTAGTTAGTTTTCCCTTCCTCCTCACATTCTTTTCTCACTCATCAGTTTGGATTCCCCTCGGTGCCTCCTCTTTTCTACATTCTTCTCATCCCTCTCTTCTCTCAATCACCACCCTCTCCTCTCACTCTCTCTTCATATTACTCATGCTTCTCAACTATCTCTCATCCCTCCCTTCTCTCAATCACCGTCATTTCTCTACCGTAGGTGCTGAGTCTGAGGATGTCCTGGGGGAGATGGACAAAGTGCCGTACTCCTCTCTCCGGAGGACTCTGGACCAGCGCAGGGCTCTCGTTATGCAGCTCTTCCAGGAACACGGCTTCTTCCCTTCAGGTAACCACCCGGCACCATCTGCTTCTCTCATTGGCTCATGTAGCCAAATTGTTGACTGTCATTGGTCACCTTGTATACTGATTTTGTGGTTGAGCAAGGCCAGATTACAACCAACTAGTCTCTGATACAACCAGGCAAAGGTTGCACTGCAATAATTTTTCTTCAGAGAGGGCTCATCTTCTTTCCCTCTCCTCTCGTCCTCTGCCCCCCCCATCTAGCTCAGGCCACTGCAGCCTTCCAGGCACGATACTCAGACACCTTCCCCACCAAACTGTGTCTGCAGCTGAAGATCAGGGAGGTGAGGCAGAAGATCATGCAGACAGCCACACCTGGAACCCCCGGAATCTCTGAGCCCGGCGGGTCAACAACAGGGGTCATGGGTTCAACGGACTCCGCCTCGGCCGCCATCGGCTCCTCCAATACCAACACTCGAGATGGTACAGGGACAGAGCCAGGAGAAAGAGGGCGGAGTCCCGAGGAGCCCAGGAACGTGGGCAAATTGTAGAAATGGAAAGAAGGAGAGATGGAAAGAAGGAGAAAAGTAAGAGAATAGAGAAGGTGGAGAGAAAGTGTCAAAAGAGAGAGAGGAGTGTTGTTGTGTCCCACAGCATGTCCTTGTACATGTAGTAACAGGACATCAGTTTCACTTCGGCACAGTTCTGTACTGGCTGTACCCTCAGCACATTTGTAGTTTGACACAGAACATTCTGTGGTACACACCAGTGGAGGCTGGTGGGAGAAGCTATAGGAGAGGGGGATGGCTGGAATGGATTCATTGTAATGGCTGGAATGGAATAAAAGGAAAGGAGTCAAGCACGTGGTTTCCATATGTTTGATACCGTTCCATTTATTCCACTCCAGCCCTTACAACGAAACGAGCCCGTCCTCCTATAGCTCCCCCCCACCAGCCTCCACTGGTACACACATTCTTACTGTCTCTCTCTCGCGCACACACACCCCACCAACTCAGACTGTTACTCTTGGGTGGCAGTCACGAGCACTGTCACACAGATGTACACAATGGCACTTTGTAACAATTTGTGCGGATTCAGTTTGCAGCCCTCTGTTGCCATTGACTTCCCTCCCTCCACTCCTCAGCACAGTGGTTGGGATGTATCCAATGTAACATCCACTGATATTCCACAGCCCCTCTATGCTGCAACAACAGACAGCACTGAACTGGACACACACTGCACACACACAGTCTGCCAGTCAACTCAACACTCGCCTGACCAAGCCTTTGGCCTGCACAGTTTTTAGAGATTGGAGAAAGTGAGTCAACCATTGGCTCCCGAAAAAGGGAGGCTGGACTCAGCGTGACCATTGACCAATCCCTGGCCCAATCAGTAATCAACGTCACAGACAGGCTGAGTTCCTATTGGCTGGAGAGGATGTTGTATATTGAGGTTTCCCCCCTTGTGGACGCCGTTATGAGATATGAAATATGTAAAGATTGAAGGGTGATGCGTGACAAAGCAACAAACTCAACATTGGTTGGCTGTAAACGAGCACAGAGAAAGGCTGAACGAGACAAATCGTCCATTCATTGGTCAACTCAAGAGGCTGCGGATTCCACCAAGGAAGCCGGAAGCAGATGATGTGACATGGCTCACTTGGCTCCCAAGTGACAGTTGACAAGCAAAAGTAGATTTATAACCAACGTCTAGGAGTCACCCAGTGGATATGTTGCTTTATCTTGTATTGTTGCAGTGGAAATAACACGTTTTTTCTGTGGCCTGTTTTCTCTCTTGTGGCTCTCATTGGTGTTTCTCCAGCGTAAACTTATATAAAAGGGGTTTGGAAACAGCCCACGCAACCCCTCTTCTAAATTTTACTTTGGGCCATTCCCCCTCTCCCATGACTGCTCAGTAGACACATAGTGGAGGGGGCAGGCAGTTTGTTTTTAAACGTTGAAATCAGGTGTTTGCACAATGTGTGGTCTTGTGACTGCAATTTAAATCAGGAAAGTATTATTTTTAGAGATTGTTTCTTAGAAATAACCTTGTTGTTCAATGTTATCAATCCCCCCCTTCTTCCATTTGGAGCCCCTTTCCCCCTTGCTTCCTTTCCCTGCCCCTCTAACCAAGTGTTGTTAGAAAGTGCCCTTAAGCACTGGTCCAGGGTCAGTTCTGTTACGTAGCTCAGGATGGCTCTGGTTAGAGTTTAGTTCAGGGAAAACAGATCCTAGACCAGCCCCGTAGGGCATTCTCTGGAGCCCTCTCTCTTCCCTCTCTGCCACTTTATTTTTTTCCTTATTAAATGGTGCAATAGGACATTTGGAATGGGTGGGTTATGTGGGTCTGTGCCATAGATATTTACAGTACAGTCAGAAGACCCATTCTAACAACTATGGCATAAGAAGAACTCTCTGAGATTGCTATATTTGAAGAGATAGAGCATAGCTAACTAACTAAAGTCAAAGACATTCAAATAGCACTTTTTGCCTCTTCACTTGTTTTGGGAAGAGTTGGGGTAGTTATGGGTGTACCTTTATTTCTCTGTATACAGTTGGATGTGTGAAAAATATCTATATTTCCATATGTGCATATAGATGTTGTGTGTGTGTTTGCGCACATGCATGTATGGACTCGGCCACACCCTTCACATACCATACAATAAGACATTATCAATCATATGTTCTTCACATATACTGGAGGCAGTATTTTTTTTACAGTCACCAGGACTATTATATGCCACCTTGACTGTTATATTAATGAGATAGTCCAAGATCAAACGCATAGAATTTATCAAAGATTTGTTGAGTCTTGCAAAGGTGAGGCCTGAAATGATTCCGTGAACATGCATGTGCGCACGCAAACACACAGACAGACATACACACACACACACACACACACGAATGCGTGTACACTGTATGATTGTGCTTAAAATAAACTGTCCATACCTTGGAGAAGGAATTTTAGAATGAGAGAGATGAGTGTGAGCTCATAAACAGGCATGTTGACCATGTGCAATATTTCTAAGCAAAATAAACAACTAAATATTGAAAATATTAAAAGACCTAACACAATATCCTTGGTCTTTGACTTTGTTCTGAGTCAGATTAGTGAATGTGAGTGTGCTGGTTTGATGGAATCCATCTCTGTACAACTGACCCAAGATTCTAACGGAAGTGCCCCTGTAAGGTCGGTAATAACAAATAACTACTTTATCCTATGTAGATGTTATGCCTGAAGGTTGAGCGAGTACTGATACTTGAAATGATGACTGGAAGAGAATCTGAATTCAGAGAACGCGAACCTGTGACTCCCCCACACAGTCGACTATGGCTGCTTCCACGAAGTGAAATCCCCAGTATTTTGAGATTCCCTTTGTTGATTGATTTTCTATACACAAGTAGACACGTCACACCTGTCCATCAGTCATGTTAAAGTGGGATTACCTGCAATTACAATGTCAAGATCCTTCCTGCCAAGGCAGGTGGAGATATGAACTCAATCTCATGCTCATCAATCCAAAACTTGGTGTACCAGACCATTCAGAGATCTTGGGCAGTGTGTTGATTTAAAGAACCAATACCTGGGTGACACTATTTGCTTGTCCTTTAGTTGACATCAGGCACTACATTTGAGTCACTTTCCACTTCTGACATCATTGTTGTGAACTGTGTATTTGCCTCTGAAACAGACACCTGGGTTCAAGGCCAGGTCAGGAAACCCCAGAATTTGCTACAATGGTGTGAGAAATGGGAGGGCTCTGCTGTAAGGCCACCAGAGGCATGTGAAGGGTATTGAAATAAATATTAAGGATTATTTTGTAAATCTGCTATTTGGGATTCTTTACCCCCCCCCCATTGAAACCTTAACTATAACCCCATTTAAATGTAAAAATGGTTACAGTTAGGGTAGGGACGTCCAAAGGATGCCGGAAAGCAATGACCCTTATTTTATGTGAAATTCTTACTCTCCTCTTATCTAAAACATAATGGGATTTGTAGTTTTCATGTCTGTACTCCCTTTCGTGTATACATTATTTTTACTGTCACGGTAGAAATCAAGAAATCCCAGACGGAAGCGCCACCTCTGGTGAAACTCAACACTGTTATTTTAGCAGTGTAGTTCTATGGGTATTTTCAAAGACAAGGGAACAGTCGTGAGCCACAGCCAAATCGAACTTCATTTCCCAGGAGAAAATGCAATTTGTCAGTTTCTACTGTCTACGAGCTCAGACAGGCAGTGCAAGGGAGGACTCATCGGAACGGTGTCAATTCTGTCTGTTTTACAACGATTATTGCATTTGCAGTCAAAAGAGGCAACATTTAAACTCACTTGGTGTGAATCCCTAGCCCCCCGCCCGCTACCCTTGCACAGAGATATGAGCGGCAGCGGGCGGCCCAGAACTAGCTCGTTTGCTGAGCCACAAGGTAATCCCGGAGCCGCTGCAGCATCCACCGGATCAGCCGCTGCGGTGGGGAGCAGCACAGGAAAGACCGGGGTCCAGCAGGCCTCGGGGAGCAGTTCGTCTGGATGCTCAAATTTAAAGCTGGCCAGTAAGTTTATTATGATGTGTTTTCTGAAAAATATTGCCTTGGATGATTGAAAGACACACATTGTAGCTACAATCCAGTGTCGTAGCGAATGTGGTCAATTTTGCACGATTGCCAGGGCGAACATTGTTGTAACGTTAGTTTAAAAAAACGAGTTAGCTAGTTAACTGCCTTGATTAACTGTCGTTGTCTGAACGGTTGAGTTGTCAGTTAGCAAACTAGTTACTGTAACTTGCTAACCCACGACAAAAACTAAGTAGTTCGCGTTAGCTAGCTAGCTTGCTAGGTCTAGATTAGTTATACTAAACAAAAAATATTAATGTAAAAATGTCAAAGATTTTACTGAGCTGCAATTCATATGATTGAGGAAATCAGTCAATTGACAAATTCAATAGGCCCTAATCTATGGATTTCACATGACTGGGAATATAGATATGCATCTGTTGGTCACAGATACCTTTAAAAAATGGGCCTCAGGATCTTGTCATGGTATTTCTGTGCATTCAAATTGCCATCGATAACATGTAATTGTGTTCGTTGTCCATAGCTTATGCCTGCACATACCATAACCCCACCACCACCACGGGGCACTCTGTTCACAACATTGACATCAGCAAACTGCTTGCCCATACGACGCCATACACGTGATCTGCGGATGTGAGGCTAGTTGGGCAAACAGTCGAATTCTCTAAATCGAAGTTGTAGGCTGCTTATAGTAGATACATTATCAGGCAACATCTCTGGTGGACATGTCAGCATGCCAATTGCACGCTCTCTCAACTTGAGACAACTGTACATTGGCCTTTTATTGTCCCCAGCACAAGGTGCACCTGTGTACCGATCGTGCTGTTTAATCAGGATCATGATATGCCACACCGGTCAGGTGAAAGGAGAAATGCTCACTAACAGGGATGTAAGCACATGTTGTGCACAACATTTGAGGATGTCTGTATGAAACATTTCGGGGCTCTTTTATTTCAGCCCATGAAAGATGGAACCAACACTACATGTTGCGTTTATATTTTTGTTCCGTGTATATTAGCATGCTAGCTAATTAATGACCTCGCGGTACCATACTGTAACGCTAGCTAAATATAAAGAAAGCATAAGCAACATAAACAACCTTAGCTACGTGTGCTAAGGCATGCCAGCTAACTTGTAAGCAGCAGCTATAGCAGATGGATAACTAGCATCCCAGATGGGTTTTAGATGGCTATGTGGTAACGTTAACTAGTTTACAAGGATATTCAATCTAGTTAGCTACAGTAGTAGTAGTGCTTTTTATGTTTTAACAATCAAACGAATCAGTGATAACTAGCTAGTTCAAACAATTCTTTACCTAACGAGCTAGTTATGTGACACTACAAACGACAGGCTAACGTTAGCTGTCACAGACTTGGTAGGCATAGGCAAGGTAGCCTAATTGTTTGTTCATAACGGCTGACAAGTAAGCTAGCCAGAAAACAACTAGCTTTGTGCTTCCCAACACGGATTCATGTTAAGCACACCCTTACCTATTGTTCAAATTAGGTCGATAGTGGATACGTATCTATCCAGTAGCCCAGATAAGTAACCAGCCTAGAAAGAAATATCTAGTTATAAAGTGACTGTTAACAGGTGAGACAGAACTTGATAAAAAGTGGTGAAACATGTAACTACTAGCCAGCTGTATAATATATCATGAGCTAGTAATTCTCCAAGAAGTAGGCTAGTAGATATACAGAAGGAAGATGACCAGCTGAAATACTTGCTTACATTGCACATCAACAACTTCCATGTGTCCTTTGCACGTTTTGTTTTCTTAGAGCATGTTTCCACTTTGTTCCTTGTAGTGCACATTGGAATTGGATGGCTTTATCCACCATGATGATCAACGTTTGTCATGCAGAGTACATTTTGTTGGCTGTGGATCTGACTTTTCCCAGACCTTCTTCCCCCTGACTAAAGGTCTCGAAGCTTCAGCGTATGTGCAGATCACGTTCTGCACGTGTGTCTTTACTGCACAGATTTGTGGTCCCTTGCACATTTCTCACTGTCAATGGTGAATGATAATTTTTCAAGTTTTACTGGTGAAATGTCCGTATGCGTTTAGATCTTTCTGAGTTAGTGTTATTTTCGCAGTAGCCTGCAGTGTTGTTTTGAGTGATATACAGTGAGCGAATTTTGCCTGTCTTACAGTAACGTTATACTATGCTATAATATTAGGTTCTGTTAGTATTCTACCTATCATTGTGTGATCTTGCAGACATTGATTCAGCTTTTATCCATATTTTATTAAATAAATGACCTCCATTTGCCAAAGTAGCCTGTTCTCTACGGCTAGAGCAGAGACTGTGTGTGTAAAGTAGAGAATAAACACATGCGCAGAAGCTTTGGGATCTTTAGTCCGGAGGAAACAAGTTCTGGGGCAAGTCTGATCTGCAGCCACATCGTATTATATGTGATGATGAAAGTTGGAGCTCAAACCTAATGGTATAAGTCAATATTGGTGAAACACTAAGCAAAGATGTGGACAACAGGACATGCTGATGCTTTTGAAATGATGAAGTGGCGTTCCAAATGATGACCGGTCTCCTTTTTTTGTCCAGGTTTTTTCATGCTTCATGTGGGACAAGTCATTAAGATTTCTGTGGTTTGGATTTGACACTAGCAAGAATATAGGCTACTGGTCTAGCCGTTGATTGCGTTTGACTAAATTAACCAAAGTCGAATTTTGTCTCAGATCTCTGGTATTTATGGCACAAGTTCACAGGTCCATAAATTCCACCATTTCTTTAAAAACAACTCCCTCTATTTCTGCACGCGAGGGTGTGGAATTGATACACCTGGACATGTCATTCTGCAGGAGCACACTGTATTATGTCATCACCATGGTGATTGTGCACACACACACATCATTTGTTTGTGGGAGGCTGAGTGATCTGAGCAGAGTTAGAGCGGGGTCATTCTCCGTGCAAAGTGCTAAGTTCTCCAGTTCAACCAGCCAACTGTCCTCATACAGGGAATGAATCTCACATGAAGTAGGCCTGCCTCAGAACTCTCTGTCCCAGGCCACCAAACACACAGTTGTTTGAGGTGGCCTGTAGGTAACCGTTGTTTTGAGTTCAAGTGTATTGGATGAGGTCGATGATGGGCCTATTGGAGGATCGCAAGTCTCGTGTTCCTTAGGTCAAATGATGTTCAAAGGAGCACAAAATAGCCCTGTTCGTCCTCCAACAAGGCAGGCGGCTACTGTAGCGGTTACACAAACAAGAGGTAGTTAATAACACGAGCCCTGGGTTGAGTTCAGTAGGACATTCAGTAACTCATTTTTCAACGACAAATAATTTATTGAAACAAGTCTAGATGGTATTTCACCCACTTTTAAAAATGTTCTCCCTTACTTAACATGACCCTGTAGGCCTATTTTCTATGCTGAGCAATTGCTTACTCTGCCTGTTTTGGCTATGTAAAGGCCTATTATCATTTGCCCTAAATGCTGTCAATGCCATAAGCCTCAGATATATATTTTTTAAGAGTAGGACATTTTCAGACTTTTTATTGAAGAGACAGGGCGTCTAGAAGTAAGGAAGTCAGTGAGGGTATGTGACAAAGTAGCGGTGGGTAGAGCATTCCGACCCATGCCGTCACGCTGTTGAAGGCGGGGATGTTAACCACTACACCACCCCAGGCCAAAAATGTCAATACACGTGAGCCCTTGTTTACGTAGAAATTAACCATATATTAGCAACAATGTCCTTGGTCATGTTCATTATGTCACACCGTAGCAAAACAGCTTTTCTTAGAGTTCAGATAATAGGCCTACAACCCCGTTTTGGTCTGTTTTCTTCAGTTTTGTACCTACTGAACAAAACCCTCTTAATCTCCTCTATTTCAAATCTAAAAAGAGGACTATTTTTTTTGACACGACTTGTGTCCTTGTTTCCCAGGGGACAGTGGGAAGGTGACTACGGTGGTGGCCACATCTGGGCAGGGTCCCGACCGCCCACAGGAGGTGTCCTACACGGACATCAAGGTGATCGGGAATGGCTCTTTCGGTGTGGTGTACCAGGCACGCCTCATCGACAGCCAGGAGATGGTGGCCATAAAGAAGGTGCTGCAGGATAAGAGGTTCAAGGTATGGCGGCCAGTCTCTTGGAGAAATACAGCCGTGTTGTCACCCAGAGTCACATTTGTTTATTTTTAAATCTGTAGCACATAATTTACAATGCATTTGGAAAGTATTCTGACACCTGCATTTCCACATTTTGATATGTTACAGCCTTATTTTTTTTAAATAATGTTTTTTTTTCTTCTCTTCCATTTACACACAATACCCCATAATGACAAATGAAAACTGTTTTAAAAAAACAGAAACACCTTATTTACATAAGTGTTCAGACCATTTGCTATGAGACTCGAAATTGAGCTCAGGTGCATCCTGTTTCCATTGATCATGCTTGAGATGTTTCTACAACTTGATTGGAGTCCACCTGTCATATATTCAATTGATTGAACATGATTTGGAAAGGCACACACCTGTCTATATAAGGTCCCACAGTTGACAATGCATGTCAGAGCAAAAAGCCACAAGGTCGAACAAATTGTCCGTAGAGTTCTGAGACAGGATTTTATCAAGCATTGAAGGGCCCCAGGAACACAGCGGCCTCATCATCTCCATCGTTCTGGAAGAAGTTTGGAACCACCAAGAGTCTTCCTAGAGCTGGCCACCCGGCCAAACTGAGCAATCGAGGGAGAAGGGCCTTGGTCAGAGAGGTGACCAAGAACCCAATGGTCGCTCTGACAGAGCTCCAGAGCTTCCTCTGTGGAGATGGGAGAACCTTCCAGAAGGACAACCATGTCTACAACACTCCACCAATCAGGCCTTTCATGGTAGAGTGGCCAGACAGAAGCCATTCCTCAGTAAAAGGCACATGATAGCCCACTCTGAGTTTTCCAAAAGGCACCTAAAGGACTCTCAGACAATGAGAAACAAGATTCTCTGGTCTGATGAAACCAAGATTGAACTCTTTAACCTGGCACCATTCCAACGGTGAAGCATGGTGGTGGCAGCATCATACTGCTGGGATCTTTTTGAGCGGCAGGGACTGGGAGACGAGTCAGAATCGAGGGAAAGATGAACTGAGCAAAGTACGGAGAGATCCTTGACGAAAACCTGCTCCAGAGTGCTGAGGGTCTGACTGGGGTGAAGGTTCACCTTCCAACAGGATAACAGCCCTAAACATACAGCCAAGACAACGCAGGCGTGGCTTCGGGACAAATCTCTGAATGTCCTTTTGTGGCCCAGCCAGAGCCCGGACTTGAACCCCATCGAACATCTCTGGAGACCTGAAAATAGCTGTGCAGCGACACTCCCCATCCAACCTGACAGTGCTTGAGAGGATCTGCAGAGAAGAATGGGAGACACTCCCCAAATACCAGTGTGGAATGTTGTCCCACTCTTCTTCAATGGTTGTGCGAAGTTGTTGGATATTGGCGGGAACTGGAACACGCTGTCGATCCAGATCATCACGAACATGCGCAATGGCTGACATGTTTGGTGAGTATGCAGGCCATGGAAGAACTCAAATAAAATTGTATTGGTCACATACACATGGTTAGCAGATGTTAATGTGAGTGTAGTGAAATTCTTCTAGTTCCGACTGTGCAGTACCATCTAACACGTAATCTAACAATTCCACAACTACCTAATACGCAATAATGATGCAATGTTTAGTCGGGGGGAGTCTCCTCTTTATCAAAGTGGGGTTTGCATATTACCTCAGGTGAAACCATGTTATTGTCTGAATGCAGCTGTATGGACCCTCTGGGAAGAATCAACTTGGTTAAGCTTCTGTAGTGTCCATAGAGTTTTTTTTTTTTTTTGTCTGAAAATTAGAACCTAACAGTACATATGGATGACCGAGCGGCATAGGCAAGATGCAATAGATTGGTAACCGGGACATTTATAGCGTCCATTGTGTACAGATCCTTGCAACATGGGGACCTGCATTATCATGCTGAAACATGGGCACAATGGGCCTCAGGATCTCGTCACGGTATCTCTGTGCATTCAAATTGTCATAAAATAAAATGCAATTGTGTTCGTTGTCCGTAGCCCATGCCGTCACTCCACCGGGCACTCTGTTCACAACGATGACATCAGCAAACCACTCGCCCGCACGACGTCATACACGTGGTCTGCCAAATTTTCTAGAACGATGTTGGAGGCAGCTTATGATAGAGAAATGAACATTCAATTCTCTGGCAGCAGCTCTAGTGGACATAAATGCAGTCAGCATGCCAATTGCATGCTCCCTCAACTTGCGACATCTTTGGCATTATGTTGTGACAACTTCATGATCATGCTGTTTAATCCGTTTCTTGATATGGCACACCTGTATGTCTTGGTGAAGGAAAAATGCTCACTAACAGGTATAAACAAATTTGTGCACAACATTTTAGAGATTTTTTTTTTGTGTGTGTGTGTATGGAACATTTCTAGGATATTTTATTTCACCTCCTGAAACATTGGACCAACACTTTACATGTTGTTTATATTTTGGGTCAGTGTGTATGTGTATATATCAAAAGTTTGGACACACCTACTCATTCAAGTGTTTTTCTTTATTTGTACTATTTTCTACATTGTAGAATAGTGAAGACATCAAAACTATGAAATAACACACAGAATCACGTAGTAACCAAAAGTGTTAAACAAAACTAAATATATGTTTGATTCTTCAAAGTAGCCACCTTTTGCCTTGACAGCTTTGCACACACTTCGCATTCTCTCAACCGGCTTCATGAGGTAGTCACCTGAAATGCATTTCAAAGAACAGATGTGCCTTGTTAAAAGGTCATTTGTGGAATTTCTTTCCTTAATGCGTTTGAGCCAATCAGTTGTGCTGTGACAAGGTAGAGGTGGTACACAGAAGATAGCCCTATTATGGCAAGAACAGTTCAAATAAGCAAAGAGAAACGACAGTATCATTACTTTAAGACATGGAGGTCAGTCAATGTGGAAAATTTCAAGATTTAAAAAAAAAAAAAGTTTCTTCAAGTGCCGTCGCAAAAACCATCAAGCGCTATGATGAAACTGTCTCTCACGAGGACTGCCACAGGAAAGACCCAGAGTTACCTCTGCTGCAGAGGATAAGTTCATTAGAGTTACCAGCCTCAGAAATTGCAGCCCAAAGTTAATGCTGCAGAGTTCAAGTAACAAACACATCTCGACGTCAACTGTTCAGAGGAGACTGCGTGAATCAGGCCTTCATGTTCGAATTGCTGCAAATGAACAACTACTAAAGGACACCAATAAGAAGAGACTTGCTTGTGCCAAGAAACACGAGGAATGGACATTAGTTAGACAGGTGGAAACCTGTCCTTTTGGTCTGATGACTCCAAATTTGAAATTTTTGGTTCCAACCACCGTGTCTTTGTGAGACGCAGAGTAGGTGAACAGATGATCTCCGCATGTGTGGTTCCCACCGTGAAGCACGGAGGAGGTGTGATGGTGTGTGGTGCTTTGCTGGTGACACTGTCAGTGATTTATTTAGAATTCAAGGCACACTTAACCAGCATGACTATCACAGTATTCTGCAGCGATACGCCATCCCATCTGGTTTGCCCTTAGTCCCACTATCATTTGTTTTTCAACAGGACAATGACCCAAAACACACCTCCAGGCTGTGGAAGGGCTATTTGACCAAGGAGAGTGATGGAGTGCTGCATCAGATGACCTGGCCTCCACAATCACCCGACCTCAACCCAATTGAGATGGTTTGGGATGAGTTGGACCACAGAGTGAAGGAAAAGCAGTCAACAAGTGCTCAGTGTATGTGGGAACTCATTCAAGATGGTTAGAAAAGTGTTCTGTGTGAAGCTGGTTGAGAGAATGCCAAAAGTGTGCAAAGCTGTCAAGGCAAAGGGTGGCTACCTTTGAAGAATCTCAAATATATTTTGATTTGTTTAACACTTTTTTTGGGGGGGGGGGGTTATTACATGATTCCATATGTGTTATTTCATAGTTTTGATGTCTTCGCCATTATTCTACAATGTGGAAAATAGTACAAAAATGAAGAAAAACCCTTGAATGAGAAGGTGTCCTAACTTTTGACTGGTACTCTATATAAATCTGTTTTTTAACAGACCATAACTCTGAGTCTGCTTTGGTGGGTATTGCCATAGAAAATGTAGTATCGTGATACTGTATCATGGCAACACTAAATTGTCTTATCCTTTATGTCATGAGATGAGGAATATCAATTTTTGGATTGGTCTCGTAAATTCCTATAATGTTATGAGTAGGCTACTTTGTTTTTCTGAATACAGGACACACCTTTGTCATTTTAGAAGAAACATTTCCATATGACTTTGTGGGAGGAAATTTGTATTTTTAGCCTACGTTTTTCTGTGACCGAAATGGACACTGCCATCACCTTACTGAACAAACACATATCTCACGCATTGTAAAGATCAATTCACTTACAGGGCAATTAGAAACCCTTTTCCACTGTTCAATTCCAGAACTGTTCTTTTGTTTAATACCTTTCCTATGCAGAACCGAGAGCTACAGATCATGCGAAAGTTGGACCACTGCAATATCGTGAGGCTGCGCTTCTTCTTCTACTCTAGTGGAGAAAAGGTAGGTTGCCATCCATTGTTTTTGGCACACCTTAATGCAGAAATGAGAATGCTGAGGACCTGAACAGTCTGTTTCCTCTTCATACGAGTCATTCTTCCCACTACAAAGTTGGGATTTTCAAAACGCATGAATAACTTGAGTACATATCGAGTTATGACTGGTGCAGTCATTTGGCGTATAATGATTGTCAGTTCTTCCCCCCCCCCCCCTATACAGAAGGATGAGGTGTATCTCAACCTGGTGCTGGACTTTGTCCCGGAGACCGTGTACAGGGTGGCCCGGCATTTCAACAAGGCCAAAAGCATCATTCCTATAATTTACGTCAAGGTAAACTCCCTCCCTTTCTCTTTCATTGTCCAACTTTCGCTTGCCTCAACGTCTTTTCATTAGACTTTGATTGTCTAGTATAAGTCATTCAACTATGAACTATACTTTTTTTTTTTTACTCTCCCAAACAGGCTTGGCATTGACACAAAATAACCCACCTTATTGATTTGTTTATGGTTCTAATTGGTCTACGTCGGTCATTTTGTGTCTCCTTAGGTGTACATGTACCAGCTTTTTCGCAGCCTGGCCTATATCCATTCCCAGGGTGTCTGCCATCGAGACATCAAACCCCAGAACCTGCTGGTGGACCCTGAAACTGCCATCCTAAAGCTCTGTGACTTTGGGAGGTAAGCTGGTCAGGTATTTCCCATTTCCCTCCACATAGACAGTGTTTTATATACTATTGAACCGAAATGACTGACTGGTACCGAAATATTGAAGTAAACCTGGGTCATATGTGTCCTGACTGAATGTGTTGAATAAATGGGCTCAACCAGACACAATGTGAATGGGGTTGTAACACTGATCCAGTTGTATCCTTAGTTACAATCTCCTACTCACACCCTTTTCATTGTGTATTTTGCACATATTACATCCATTGCTGTTACCGTGCAAACACAGGGCTGCTTTTCTATAGAAAGTATACTGTGACCGTCTTAATTGTAAATCGATAAGTATAAATCTCACTTAAGATATTTACTTCAGCATTGAAAAAAGAATTTACACTGAGACGCGTGAGCTCCACCCCTCATTCATCGGGTTTATCAAGCACTGTATAACACAGTTTCCACCAAATGTCAATGGGTCAGGTGGTCTCATGTGGTCGGGTATAATCCTATACCACATGGTTAGACCTGCAGGGCTCAGTATTAGCCTCTACTGCTGAGCATCTACTGCTTATCTTACCAGCGACAACTGTTGCAGTGGGTAGAGATGAAAGTATTGTAACACGGCTGTATTAGAATAACCTAGACTCGGCTTAGAAGACTGCATTAGCTTAAGCTAGATTTAGGACTAGAATCTGTAACAGAGTGGATTGTGTTTTGTAGACCTTAGCCTTTGCCAAAGCTTCCTTAAAAAATGGTGGGGTTTTAGGACAAATTGAGTTATTGCACAAGCGCACTTCACAGAGTAGGTGTTCCCTTATGCAAATATGCTAATAAATGCTAGAACGCACCAATAGGATCTCACTAGCTCGTGCTTGGCTCTGCCTGTCTCCTTGCTTGTTCTTCCCACTATGATTAATTTGCTCCTATTGGAAACGACAGGCTCTGTTCTATCTTGGGTTAGTTATAAAAAGTATTTGGTATTAGCCTGACTTAGCTTAGGAGACTGTATTAGCCTAACCTAGACTTAGCTTAGGAGACTGTATTAGCCTAACCTAGACTTAGCTTAGGAGACTGTATTAGCCTAACCTAGACTTAGCTTAGGAGACTGTATTAGCCTAACCTAGACTTAGCTTAGGAGACTGTATTAGCCTAACCTAGACTTAGCTTAGGAGACTGTATTAACCTAACCTAGATTTAGCTTCGAAGACTATTAGTCTAACCTTCAACCTCTGCGGTTTACCCTACCTTCAGCGCGAAGCAGCTGATTCGCGGGGAGCCCAATGTGTCGTACATCTGCTCGCGGTACTACCGCGCCCCAGAGCTCATCTTCGGCGCCACCGACTACACGGCCAACATCGACATCTGGTCGGCGGGCTGCGTGCTGGCCGAACTGCTACTGGGACAGCCCATCTTCCCCGGGGACAGCGGAGTGGACCAGCTAGTGGAGATCATCAAGGTGAGTAAATAGGAGGAATGTGTGTTTTGTATGTGGTTTACACAACATGGACAAAATACCTGCCATTCTGATTGCATACCAACATTAGGAGCATTTGACTAATGAGAATGTTTTGTGTGAGTGGTGGGGGAAAGCAAGGGGAGTAATAATCAGTGAAATAAGGCGCGCGTTGCATCGTGCCTAAGAACAGCCCCACGGCCGTCAGCCAATCAGCATTCAGGGCTGGAACCACCCAGTTTATAATAATCAGTGACGTGGGGAGATTCAAAATGACAACCATTGTACGCTATTAACTGTGTACTTGTATGTCTGCTACTCAGGTTTTGGGAACTCCGACACGGGAACAGATCCGAGAAATGAACCCCAACTACACAGAGTTCAAATTCCCCCAAATCAAAGCACATCCCTGGACAAAGGTAAATGGTTCTAAAAAAAATAAATAGTTATGTCAACCAGGTTATGTTTTTGTCTTTCAAGTAATGTCTTTATTTTTTTTCTGAAACTGTTTGATGTTGTGTGTGTACTTGTACCTCCTCTCGCAGGTGTTTAAGCCTCGCTCCCCTCCGGAGGCCGTCGCCCTGTGCTCGCGCCTGCTGGAGTACACCCCGGTCACCCGCTTTTCACCCCTGGAGGCCTGCGCTCACGCCTTCTTCGACGAGCTGCGCCAGCCCAACGCCCGGCTGCCTAGCGGCCGACAGCTGCCCCTGCTCTTCAACTTCAGCACCACCGGTCTGTACACCATGTTGACCCCCTGACCTTTTTGTTACCCAAAAGTGGTTGATTCAATTAAAATTCAGGGAATCAATTGAAACTCCCATTCACGAATTGAGATGGACCTGACCCCCAACTTTGTTTTGTGACCCATGCATATATTCTGCATGTCCTTTTAGGATATCTACAATATAAAGTTTCTAAATATATTTGTTTGTTTGTTTTTCCATGTGTAATGTTGTATAACTATGTGTTGGGGTGTTTAAAATTGCCACAGTCTTGTACCAGTTCTTTCTTATAAATCTAATGCTTTTTCCTATCTTTCTTTTTCTCTCCTATCCTTCCAGAGCTGTCAATCCAGCCCCAACTGAACTCCACCCTAATTCCTCCTCATGCCCGTGCACAGACCAGTTCATCTGGTACGACCCCCCCCCCCCCCAATCCCAAACATAGTAATTGGCTACCCATGTCACTTCAGTGCCACACAGTGGATAGAGTAGCTGTCAATCATTAATTCCCGTATCTGCAGCTAGCGTCATGGAGTAGTAATTGGCTTGCAGACATAGGTTCGGTGGAGTTCTAGGCTAAATCCACATGAAATGGATAGTAAGATGACTGCTCTTACAAATGGCAAAAATAATCCATTATCGCAAAAATTATCCATTACCTTCCATTATCGCTTCAAATATTATTTGTCCATGTTTCTGGTCATTGTAATCCTTTCTGTATAAGACAGCAGCCAACCAAAGGGGCACTAGCCTGATAACCACACGTCTGTCTCCTTTTATGTTTTAGTAACCACACCTTTGTGCATTGTAAATGTTTAGTCTCTATCTGGAAATCTGGAAAATGTTTTCTGATCCGTTTTAGTTGAGGTCTTACTACAATTTGGCTGCGTAATGGCATATGTTTACACTTTATACTTGACTAGCAAAATCAATCTGTTATACCCGTTCAAAATATCTAACACTGTCCTCTTCTCTACCACTTCTGTTCCTCTCTATCCTCTATCCCTCAGTAGATGGCTCTGGGTTAGACGGCTCCTCTCAGCACAGCTCCGTACCTGGATCACTCAACAACAGCACCTGAAACATCCCTGCAAACCCTCTGTCTGCCAGCCCCCCCCCCCTCCGCACACACACACTATATTGCTTCTTTCTACTTCGCTGCTTGTTATTTCTCCCCATTGGTTACAAACATACCTTTTTGTACTGTACATACATTGAACAAACCATTTATAGCGTTAGAGGGTATCATTAGCTGACAAGGTAGTTTTGTTACATTCAATTGAAACTAGATCAGCACTACAGGCAGAGGTCGACACTCTCTCACACACACACACACACTTTCTCATGTATTGATGACACCTTAAGTATTATTCCACTCCCTGGCTGCATCTCCTTTGGCCCAGCTCCCTCTTTCTCTCTGCCTGTTTATAACACTCATGTTCCTGCTGTTGAGGGTGGCATTCGAAGGTTCAGTAGGTGGGGCAGGTCCTCTCTCTATAATATTTTTAGATTTTTATTTTTTTTTAAATCAAGTTTTTTTTTTTTTTGTCTTTTTATTCTGTGTATTTATTTAACTGAAGACTCCATAAAGAGTTCTGCCACAACTACACACAAATTCTACAGGAGTTTGTCTCTACAAGCTAGTTGAGGTGTTTCCCTGTTACAGTCATTTGTAGACAAATGGGATAAAATGGTTCTGGTTGCCAGATGGAGGGAGGAAGATGCTGTGTTTGTTTTAATACTTTTTATAAAATTATATTTAAAAATATGAAATGACAGCTGCTTATTTTTTTTTCTTCATTTATTTTATTTTTTTGCTTCGAAGGCACTGTGAATTTTTACATGGAAAGGGGAGGGTTCAAGTTTATAATTGGTAGCCATACTTGCTAGCAAATTTCCAGTGTGTGTGTTGAGGATCTGAAGGAAAGGGTTTGACAGATGGTGAGGCTGGTGGTGTTCGTGTGGAGACTGAGACATCCATGATTCACATCTGTGTAGCAGCATCTCTCAGACAGTCCCAAACTGAGCCTCCCTTTACTGTCCATGGGAAGACAACCATCTATAGGACCTTCATTCCTCTATTCAAGACTGCTGTGGTAGTGAAATGTCACCTTCCTATTGGCTTCAATATATGGCATACCATAAAAAATGTTGTATGGTGAGGTTACATGTTTGATTTCAAAATCTGGTTCTGGCTAATTTGGCACTCATGCATTCATAGCATGAACTCTCCAGTGCTTGACGGCGTGTATATAGAAAGTGGACTTTCACAGCACACTTGTTAGAATCTTTGTCAGTGTTGCACCCATCTAGATTGTAGAGGACCAAGGGATTATCAACTATGGGTTCAGACATGTGCACATACATGTATCCTACATGGAGTAGCTGACTCCAGTTTGGACATTTGAAACAGACCATGATTCCAGTTCCGTTCTGTTAATTCTCAAATGGAGTCGAGGTCGTGTGTGTGTGTGAAGACGCGTACTCTGTTACTGGTGTAGTGTGGCCGATAGCGAGTTCATAGTAGCCCTACAGTCTTGTGCTTGTGGGAGTGAATGAGAATGAGTGAGAAATTGAAGCGGGTGAGGGAATGGCAGAGGTTTTTTGTGTGTGTGCGTGTATGTGTGTGTGATGATAATGTGTTGTTCCATGTGAATAATCGTACTCCGAATCCAATCTGCACCGTTTTGAAAAGCCAGTGTTGTAGATTTAGATCAGTTCTCAGTACTGACCACTTGAAAGCTTTCTAGTGCAAGCGTGTTATGATATTGTACCACCTCTACCACCCACTTGTAGAAACAACCGTCATATGTGCTGACGTTGATTTAAAGAACACATTTTTCCTCTTATCTCTCTGAAGCCATCTTCTTCCTGTGTGAAATGGAGCATATTGGTTTGGATTCCTTTTATTCTTTTTCTTCTTCTCCCGCCCTGTAAATATCACCAACTTTTAATTTCCCCTCATTATTTTTATTACAGTGTTTTATTTTTCCGTTACCTGTTGAACTCGTCACGGACCACTTTCAGTTCCATTCAAGTCTGTAAATACAATCAGTTTCAATGGCCTGATTTCAAGATGTAAATACCCCCCCCCCCCCCCCCACAAAAAAAAGACCACATTTTCCCTCCCTGTTTGTTGATGTCTCTCTCTCCGTCTCTCTCTGGTCGTGCGCCTCCATAACGTGTGATTGTACTGTGTCTCTCGGCTTTATTTATTACCTCACTTGGTGTTCTCGTGTAGGGAGAGGTTGAGGCACCGACTGTTTTGTGGGCATTATGTAGAGTGGTCCAGAATACATGTACTGTACTTGGAACCCACGACATTGGTATGTTTGGAAAGTTGGACTGAAAATGTTTGGTTGGATATATCCAGATTTGATCAGACTATATCTGTGGTACGATTCCAACTAATACATTTCCTGTTTTTTTTAATATATTTTTTTACCTTAAGTCACCTACGTACTGACCTTTTGACAGGGAAATGTGATTGTGGGCTGTGAGTTTACCAGACAACCATTTGGCCAATGCACGGCCCCTGTAGCCATTTATTACAATGGGCGCCCAATGTAAGAGATTTAAATTGTGTGAAAGTGTCATGTTGTACTGCAGAGAAGCCATAATAAATGTTAAAAATACCCGCTGGATGTGAAGGGTAAATCTGAGGGCCTTGATGGTGACACGGGGTCGGATGGTGCAGCCAGCCTCCCTCCCCTGACATTGCCTACGCCCATCACGGACGATTCCGACTTGCTGCTTTCAAAATGTCAGCCACGGACAAAATGCAGCGACTTCAGTACGAACCAGTTATCAACCCCCCTCCCTCCCTCCTGTTCTGTGTGTTGATGTACATGCCTGTTTGCTGGTTTCATAACTAAATCTCAGCAGGATCAGGCTACTAGCTAATTATACTAGAAGTACCCTGTTCTGTGTATAGCAAACCAAGTGAGGTCACTTTTTAATGTTCTGTGAGTAAAATTGTTATCAGTAATTTTTCATTCCAATCCGATCCTTTGTATCTTCCTGGTCAGGAGACCTGGTGTGCTTTTGGGACAGAGGGAGGAGAGAGAAGGAGGGAGAGAACCCAACTGTCTGTTTTTGTCTGTATGAAATGAGCTCATTTAATAAAGTGATAACTCCTATGAGCCCTTGTTGTTATTGTGTCAGATTGAGTAACATGTTTGAAACATCACTTTCACATGTCACCTTTTGGTCATTTTTGATAAAAGAACAAACATATCCTACAAATCCAGAAGTATTGATTGTTAAAAGACAGCAGCTCCAATGGCAGTGTATTTCTGCCTATGTACCATTTCATTATCAGTTAGTGGTTTTTGGTCAACAACTACACATGTGCAGAGGTCCAACAATCGAACAGTGTTTATTAGGAATCGTGCTATGCAGCCACTTGGACCAACTCTTGCTGCAACCTCGACGAAGGGGTGGACATAAATGTAAATCTGGGACACTCAAATTCTGGATCAAAATGGGGCTTAGGTGGTGGCCGTGGCCAATGGTGCGTTTGCCGACCAAATTATTTTGAGGTCCTCCTGTTGGACGCAGTGATAGTTTTGCCGTTTTAAAGCACATTTTCTGCAATTCTACACATTTTGTCATGGGGCTGAGAGAATTTGCAGTTTTAATACAAATTTCCTGCAATTTTAGAGTTTTACATCAGGCTGAGATTGAAATGTGCAGTTGCAAAGCAAATGTCTTGCAATTCTACTTATGCATACTTTTGATACTGAATGTTATCAAATCAAAAGTTAATATTGGATAAAGGGAACCTGAGTGAACAAATAACACAACAATGACATACTTATTTAATTGATTTAATAAACAAAGTTATGCAACACCCAATGCCACTGTGTGAAAAAGTAATTGCCCCCTTACACTCAACTGGTTGTGCCACCTTTAGCTGCAATGACTCCAACCAAACGTTTTGTGTAGTTGTTGATCAGTCTCTCACATGCAGAACTGCTTAAACTCAGCGACATTTGTGGGTTTTCAAGCATTAACTGCTCATTTCAAGTCCTGCCACAACCTCTCAAGTGGAATTAGGACTAGGCAATTCCAAAACTTCAAATGTGTTGCTTTTTAGCCGTTTTCATGTAGACTTGATTGTGTGTTTTGGATCATTGTCTTGCTGCATGACCCAGCTGCGCTTTAGCTTCAGCTCACAGACTGTTGGCCTGACATTCTCTTATCAGATTCTCTGACACAGAGCAGAATTCATGCTTCCTTCTATTAAGTCGTCTAGGTCCTGAGGAAGCCAACCATCACACTACCACCACCGTGCTTGACCGTTGACACTGTGGAATGCACTGTTTGGTTTTCGCCAGACATAATGGGACCCATGTCATCCAAAAAAGTTATACTTCTGACTCATCGGTCCTATTATTTGTGGCTAACATTAGCTAGGTGGCTAACATTAGCTAGGCTAGGTGTTAGGGGTTAAGGTAGGGTTGAGGTTAGTGTTAGGATGCTTTGTTATTGTTTCGACTGTTTGATTGCCCCTTTAATGTATTTTTTGTTGGAATTCAAATTGAATACCACGTAAAATCTCCACTTCATAAGTGATTTCTATATTAGTTGGCCCCAACCCTGGATGCAAAACCATTCCAAATAACATTGCCATTAACATGGTATTTGAACTTTGTTCAACAGAATACTACTGTAGTTCCATGGAACACCAATACTAGTTAATCATTTTTTTAAAATTGATAATCTTTTGTAGCTCACACGATAGGTAAACATTCCAAAGGACATTGCCATGAAAAGCCATTCATATCTGGAATTTGAACACGCCTGAAATCAGCTCTATGGAACACCATTACCAGCTAACAGTTGTTTGAAATTGCTATTTATTTGTAGCTGACAGTGTAAAAGTGCTCCTCTTTCTCCAGATTAACAGAACCTGCAGAACGTACCAGTGATTCACATTAACAGGTAAGACCTCAATTCATGTACATTTCAAAATAAACTGTTTACTTTGCCGTTATGCTGTTTTTCAGAGAATTCTGGATGTTTCTAGCATTATTGCCCTCTGATTGTTCTAGTACCTTGTTTTTAGGAGACCATCAACACCACCATGGCAATGTTGACCATATCTCTGCTGCTCTGTGCTGCCTTTGCTCTGAATGGAGCAACAGGTAGGACACACAGCAAACCAAGAATATACACTTTAGTTCACACTTTACAGCATTTTTTACAAAACACTCCTTTCCTGTCGATCCCTGGAACTCCAGCTATGATATGCCGCTTGACAACATCCCTGTTTCTTCTTACTTTCCCGTTGTGTTGCGAGGTTTGAATACGCAGACCTTCGTCATGATTGATTCAGCTTTTTCCCAGCTTAGATCTGATGTGGGCATTTATATGCGCCATGATTTTGTTTTGGCATTTAGCCTAACGATCAATGTACTTCAGGTCACTGTACCCCCCTTTCGCCCAAGTTTCAGACTTTCCAAAAAGCAGGCAAGTCCTGCAATGCACGCTGCATGATGAAAGGCTCCCTGTTAACCAGCTATACATTTGATACCAGTTAGTGCAATTTATTTCAACCAACTGGACACAAAAATAAAGTTCTAAAACCAAGAAAACAATTTATAATCTACCTCTTCCATCTCCTGTATTCGGCACAACCCAAATACAACACACTAGGTTCATTCTCTAATTCTAATCCTATGATTGGATGAACAGCATGTCTGTTCATACTGCAAAAGCTTTGACTGGATGGAGGTCGTCCTCCGGAAGTGGTCATAATTACCATGTATATCTCTTGAAGGGGTTGAGGCCTACGAGCCGCCTAGGTTTTGTATTGAAGTCAATGTACCCAGAGGAGGACAGAAGATAGCTGTCCTCCGGCTACACCATGGTGCTACCCCAGAGAGTACTGTTGCTATAGACCTTCATTGCAAAACAATGTGTTTTAATCAATTATTTGCTGACATATGAATGTATTTAGTATAGTTTAATCTAAAAAGGATAACTTTATTATTTCACTATTTTTTTTTAAAATTAAATTTGACTGAGGAGGATGGTCCTCTCATTCTTCTTCTGCAGAGCCTCCACTGGACTGGGCAGTAGTCCAGGTGTGACAAAACTAGGGCCTGTAGGACTTGTTTTGTTGATAGCCTTGTCAAGAAAGCAGAGCAGCGCTTTATTACGGACAGACCGCTGCCCATCTTAGCTACCTTTGCATCAATACGTTTTGACCCGACAGTTTACAATCCAAGGTTACACCGAGCAGTTTAGTCTCCTCAGCTTGCTCAATTTCCTTGATGGAGGTTGATGGAGGTGGGGTATAGTTTTGCGAAGCAATCAAGCCGTTTGCTCTAACAGCAGCAGGAGTTTTACATTTGGTATCAAGTGTTCGGTTGAATTTTCTGAAGGCTGGCTCATCGCAGTCTCGTGGAATTTTCAGACTGGATGAATGAATTAACCAGTGCTTCTTCTCTTTTTTTCAAACTCATTTGAGGTTGCTATGGTTGCTATGTTTCTGCTCTTTTCATGCAAACTGCTAAAGTTGGTTGTCCTGACGTGCAGCTACTGGTTGACGTGCAGCTACTAATAGCTAGCTGGTGGCTATCTCACCTGGTATTTATACTGAAATTGTTTGTATGATTCTTTGAACAAACTCTGAGATCCTAGACTGTACATTTAAGAATCCTCTTACAATTATGGCAGTATCATTCATGTTTAATAATGACTCAAAAGAGAAAACACAATGTCTACTCCCGTTTTATTGACAATAAACAACAAAACAAGTACAAATAATCTTTACTGAATATTTGACTTTACCATAAAGAGTGTTCAGTTGGATGTTGGCACTATGGAGGATCATTGTTGGTTTCAGTTTTTCTGGATTTCACACATTCTTTTGGAGCACACCGAGGGAAAGCTGTTTCCACAGTTCATATCGTTCCAGCGATATTCATCTTAAAAGGAAACACGGCACAGAAATGACCTCTCAAATAATCTCAGGTGTTCACACAACAATAGAATAGTGTGTTTGCGGTGTGTGTGTGTGTGTGTGTGTGTGTGTGTCAGCTTTATTTGATGAATGGATCAGTGAATGATACTGGGCCTACTGTACCTCCCCAGTTGATCACTATACATGGCTCTCTGCCACCGCTATTATTGGGCTCTCCTTTCTTCCAGTTCTGGTAATCAAATTCAGAGCCGTCACTCCAAAACCATAGTCTGTCCTGTGGTGAAGAAGTGTGGTCTCAGTATCCCATGTTATCATTATAATAGTATGCCGATAGATACTGCAGTGACCTTTTTGTTGTTGTTGAGTACATCTATAAGATCTTCCAAACCGAGATCTGACTTTATCAGTGACCCTTGAGATATTGATGAGTTTACCCAATATATTACTGATCTGTGAGTATACTCCACCTGAACAGCATCAAATCCTCCGATCCAGGTAGTTGAGAAACCGCCAGTCTTGCACCCCGCAATTGCCTGTAGAAATTGATACTCCGCAGAGCTGTGCACAGACGCCAGGTTTGCTCCAAGGGACACACAGTGGCGCTACAGTGAGAGGTAGACAGGGACAAAGACATTTCATAATGTAAGTATTAGTCAGTAGTCCAGTCTGTGATAACTTATCTTCTGGACTCTCACAATCAAATATTGTCCATCGCAATTAATGCTCCTTTAAAAAAATACTCTAGGAGATATTAGATTATCTCTGTCTTAACCAATGTCCTACAGGTTTCAATATACAGTGTAGGCCTTAATTAACATAAATATATTTATGAATATGCCACGCTTAAAGAAAAATTCCAATGAAACAATAACTTTAAAGGGGAGGTTCGGTATTTTACATGACACATGTGGTGCTTATACAAATATTAGGCCAAATCAACTCTAAGGGTAACCTCAAACCAAATAAGCGAGTTGATTTCGAACGAACTTTCCCTTTAATTCACAGTAGAGAGTAACCATAATACCTCTGCTAGGGGCCATGACCTTGCAGTCTCGACGAACATGAAGCAGCGCGATCCAAATTGGAACCAGCCTGTGGGGCATTGGTTCCTGTTCTCTGCTGCCACTACTCTCTCATCTTCCCCCTTAGCTCCTGGAAGGACAGACAGGCAGGAATTCAAATGGACAAGTCATAGCAATGTTGTTCACAAACAACCGCCCCTGCACACAACTGTTATTCTGATTAGTAGAATCATCAACCTGTGAGAGGTGTCTACCTAGTAGTACTGCGGATTAATCTACTGACATAAGTTTCATGGACAGAGATTAAAAACTACAATTACCCAGATGCAAAGCCTGCTCAAAGTAATTTGTCTTTTCAAGGGACTCTATAGAGAATGCAGTTAAAGACAAGAAAACACATGAAATCAACGCTGCCTTTGCAAAGTTCATGGGACTGTTCTATACCCTTTGCCGACCCGAACTGTCATGTGCTGGCTCAGATATTTTATTTTCACATTGCCTTTCCCAGCAACTACGGTGGATTCGTAACCAGGCCAGCCCAGTGCAGTTCGACTCGACTCAGTAGTGTGAAAAAGTTACTATCGTACTGGCCAAATTCAATACAAGTGCAACTAACTAGGCACACACTTTTCTCAGTGTTTTTCTCCAGCAAAGGTTCTGAAACAAGAACTGGTACACAAAAAAAATGTGAAGGTAGGGCCTCAGCACCTGGACAACAAAAACTTAAACTAGCTGGAGTTCCAGGGATCGACAGGAAATTAGTGTTTTGTAAAAAATGCTGTAAAGTGTGAACTAAAGTGTATATTCTTGTCCTACCTGTTGCTCCATTCATAGCAACGGCAGCACAGAGCAGCAGAGATATGGTCAACATTGCCATGGTGGTGATGATGGTCTCCTATAAACAAGGTACTGTAACAATCAGAGGGCAATAATGCTAGAAACATCCAGAATTCTCTGAAAAACAGCATAACGGCAAATTAAACAGTTTATTATGTAATGTACATGAATTGAGGTCTTACCTGTTAATGTGAATCACTGGTAAGTTCTGCAGGTTCTGTTCATCTGGAGAAAGAGGAGCACTTTTACACTGTCAGCTACAAATAAATAGCCATTTCAAACAACTGTTAGCTGGTAATGGTGTTCCATAGAGCTGATTTCAGGCGTGTTCAAATTCCAGATATGAATGGCTTTTCATGGCAATGTCCTTTGGAATGTTTACCTATCGTGTGAGCTATTAAAGATTATAAAAAAAATTAATGGTTACCTAGTAAATGGTTTTCCATGGAACTAGTATCCTGTTGAATAAAGTTCAAATTGCAGGTGTAGTGAAATGCTTGTGGTCCTACCTCCACCAGTACAGTAATAAAATAACAATTCACAATAATACACACAAATCTAAAAGTAAAAAAATGGATTCAAGAAATATCTAAATATTAGGATGAGTGGCATTGACTAAAATACAGTATATACATATGAAATTAGTAAAACAGTATGTAAACATTATTGAAGTGACCAGTGATTCCATGTCTATGTACATAGGGCAGCAGCCTCTAAGGTGCAGGGTTGAGTAACCGGGTGGTAGCCGGCTAGTGAAGGCTATTTAACAGTCTGATGGCCTTGAGATAGAAGCTGTTTTTCAGCCTCTCGGTCCCTGCTTTGATGCACCTGTATTGACCTCGTCTTCTGGATGATAGCGGGGTGAACAGGCTGTGGCTTGGGTGGTTGATGTCCTTGATTAACTTTTTGGCCTTCTTGTGCCATCGAGTGCTGTAGGTATCCTGGAGGGTATTGTAGATCATTTTTTTGGGGGGGCGGGGAAATGCACCAAAAATGCTATTCACGTGCAAGTCTTTAGTATTTAACAGATAGAAAGATGAAAAAAAGGATTTCTCCACAATCTTCTCTGGACAAGTCCGGTCCTGGAGTGTCTTAACAAAATGAAACCAAAATATAGACTTGACTTCATCCAGTGTCAAGAAAAATGGTTTTGCGCGAAATGACAATATGCACATATTTAACGAGATATTACTTTATTTGCATATTTTTTTTAAATATATTTCAGAAACATTGCAATACAATAAAGTATGATATTTGTGTCTACATCCAACTGGTAAAGGGGAGAAAAATGAGGCTGTGGTGCCTAGCCTTATAAGAATAATCGTTGGTGTCCGACTCAGATTCAGACATTTCTGCCGCACCGTTCAAAGCGAAGGCCAGTTCTGGTTGTTGTTGATCACAGGTATTCTCTTGTCTATACTGTAATAGCCTTGACCATGTTCGCCCCGTTGTCAGTTGCGAAGAGTAGGATCTTCTCCTCTGGCATGTCCCATGTGTTCAATGTGCGTCCGGCGTGGGGATGCTAAATCCGATGGAGGTTGACCAATGCCTTGTATTTGTATTTATTATTTCATTATGCCAAGGCAGCAGCTACTCTTCCAAGTGTCCAGCGACATTAAGGCAATTACATACAATAAAACATTACATTTCACAACACATTGTTACACACTACTCTACTGCAACATATCTACAATACAAAATCCTTATGTGGTAGAGTGTGTGTGCTTATGCGTGTGTCTGTGCCTGTGTGTGTGTCTCTTCACAGCCCGCACTGTTCCATAAGGTGTAGTTTTAACTGTTTTTTAGCTGATTTGACTGCTTGTATGAGTTACTTGATGTGGAATAGAGTTGCATGTAGTCATGGCTCTATATAGTACTGTGTGTTTCGGGTAGTCTGTTCTGGACTTGGGGACTGTGAAGAGACCTCTGGTGGCATATCTTGTGGGGTATGCATGGGTGTCTGAGCTGTGTGCTAGTCATTTAAACAGACAGCTTAGTGCTTTCAACATGTCAATACTTCTCACAAATACAAGTAGTGATGAAGTCAATCTCTCCTCTTCTTTGCGCCAAGAGAGATTGACATGCATATTATTAATGTGAGCTTTAAGGACCAGCTGCTTTGTTCTGGGCCAACTGTAATTTTCCTTTTTGTGGCACTTGACCATATTACTGGGCCAGTGGAGGCTGGGGACTTGAAAAATTGAGGAGGATGGGAGACCCAGGGTATAGGCACGGAACGCACGGAGACGACAAAGTGTGTTTCAAAAATCATCAAAGACTAATTATTTTAACCTAAAGAGTTTAATAAAGACATTTAAATTACAATATTATGAGTTACTTACATAGTGTTGGGAAGGGATCACAGCAGTGATTGAATGAGGGTATGAGGCGTGAGTTGAGGTGTTCAGAGGCTTGGCCAGTGCAGGACAGGGTTTGACTGGGAAGACAAAAAACAATAACACAACACACAAAACAGTTAGACAAAAGAGCTAAGAATGAGTTAGTCCAAGCAAGGAGTAAAATCATTGATGTGTCATCATGTGATTGTGTTTGTGATTGACTCTACATACAGGAATGAGAGAAAACTGATAGGGGTACTCACAGTACTTGGAGAGGAAACATTCAATTTGTCAGTGGATCAGCGGGCACATGAGACGTGGCTTCAGTTCATGTCAGGAGAGAGTTGACAATGGTAGTGGAGTGGAGTGGTCGTCACCTCTTAAATCAGGGAACAGGGCCACCACATCCCAAGGCCACCACCCGGTTACTCAACCCTGCACCTTAGAGGCTGCTGCCCTATGTACATAGACATGGAATCACTGGTCACTTTAATAATGTTTACATACTGCTTCACTCATTTCATATGTATATACTGTATTTTAGTCATTGCCACGCTGACATTGCTCGTCCTAATATTTAGATATTTCTTGAATCCATTCTTTTACTTTTAGATTTGTGTGTATTATTGTGAATTGTTATTTTATTACTGTACTGGTGGAGCTAGGACCACAAGCATTTCACTACACCCGCAATAACATCTGCTAAATATGTGCATGTGACCAATCAAATTTGACTTGATTTTATTTGATGTCAAGACTTTCTATTTTAGTTGAACCCAACTCTGGATGCAACACTATTCCCAATAACATTATCATGAATATGGCATTTGAACTTTATTCAACAGGATACTAGTTCCATGGAAAACCATTTACTAGGTAACCATTAATTTTTTTTATAATCTTTAATAGCTCACACGATAGGTAAACATTCCAAAGGACATTGCCATGAAAAGCCATTCATATCTGGAATTTGAACACGCCTCAAATCAGCTCTATGGAACACCATTACCAGCTAACAGTTGTTTGAAATTGCTATTTATTTGTAGCTGACAGTGTAAAAGTGCTCCTCTTTCTCCAGATGAACAGAACCTGCAGAACTTACCAGTGATTCACATTAACAGGTAAGACCTCAATTCATGTACATTACGTAATAAACTGTTTAATTTGCTGTTATGCTGTTTTTCAGAGAATTCTGGATGTTTCTAGCATTATTGCCCTCTGATTGTTCCAGTACCTTGTTTATAGGAGACCATCATCACCACCATGGCAATGTTGACCATATCTCTGCTGCTCTGTGCTGCCGTTGCTCTGAATGGAGCAACAGGTAGGACACACAGCAAACCAAGAATATACACTTTAGTTCACACTTTACAGCATTCTTTACAAAACACTCCTTTCCTGTCGATCCCTGGAACTCCAGCTTGTTGAAGTTTTTGTTGTCCGGGCGCTGAGGCCCTACCTTCACTCTATTTTGTGTTCCAGTTTTAGAACTGTTCCAGGACTTTGAGCAGGCTTTGCATCTGGGTAATTGTAGTTTTTAATCTCTGTCCATGAAACTTATGTCAGTAGATTAATCCGCAGTACTACTAGGTAGACACCTCTCACAGGTTGATGATTCTACTAATCAGAATAACAGTTGTGTGCAGGGGCGGTTGTTTGTGAACAACATTGCTATGACTTGTCCATTTGAATTCCTGCCCGTCTGTCCTTCTTCCAGGAGCTAAGGGGGAAGAGGAGGGAGTAGTGGCAGCAGAGAACAGGAACCAATGCCCCACAGGCTGGTTCCAATTTGGATCGCGCTGCTTCATGTTCGTCGAGACTGCAAGGTCATGGCCCCTAGCAGAGGTATTATGGTTACTCTCTACTGTGAATTAAAGGGAAAGTTCGATCGAAATCAACTTGCTTATTTGGTTTGAGGTTACCCTTAGAGTTGATTTGGCCTAATATTTGTATAAGCACCACATGTGTCATGTAAAATACTGAACCTCCCCTTTAAAGTTATTGTTTCATTGGAATTTTCTTTAAGCGTGGCATATTCATAAATATATTTATGTTAATTAAGGCCTACACTGTATATTGAAACCTGTAGGACATTGGTTAAGACAGAGATAATCTAATATCTCCTAGAGCATTTTTTTAAAGGAGCATTAATTGCGATGGACAATATTTGATTGTGAGAGTCCAGAAGATAAGTTATCACAGACTGGACTACTGACTAATACTTACATTATGAAATGTCTTTGTCCCTGTCTACCTCTCACTGTAGCGCCACTGTGTGTCCCTTGGAGCAAACCTGGCGTCTGTGCACAGCTCTGCGGAGTATCAATTTCTACAGGAAGTGGTGGCGAGCAAGACTGGCGGTTTCTCAACTCCCTGGATCGGAGGATTTGATGCTGTTCAGGTGGAGTATACTCACAGATCAGTAATATCTTTGGTAAACTAATCAATATCTCAAGGGTCACTGATAAAGTCAGATCTCGGTTTGCAAGATCTTATAGATGTACTCAACAACAACAAAAAGGTCACTGCAGTATCTATCGGCATACTATTATAATGATAACATGGGATACTGAGACCACACTTCTTCACCACAGGACAGACTATGGTTTTGGAGTGACGGCTCTGAATTTGATTACCAGAACTGGAAGAAAGGAGATCCCAATAATAGCGGTGGCAGAGAGCCATGTATAGTGATCAACTGGGGAGGTACAGTAGGCCCAGTATCATTCACTGATCCATTCATCAAATAAAGCTGACACACACACACACCGCAAACACACTATTCTATTGTTGTGTGAACACCTGAGATTATTTGAGAGGTCATTTCTGTGCTGTGTTTCCTTTTAAGATGAATATCGCTGGAATGATATAAACTGTGGAAACAGCTTTCCCTCGGTGTGCTCCAAAAGAATGTGTGAAATCCAGAAGAACTGAAACCAACAATGATACTCCATAGTGCCAACATCCAACTGAACACTCTTTATGGCAAAGTCACATTTTTTGTAAAGATGAGTTGTTTCTGTCAACTGTAACTTTGAGTTAGTGGTTGTTCATATATGTTGAGTGATGCTTTTGTTGTTTATTGTCAATAAAACGGGAGTAGACATTGTGTTCTCTCTTAAGAGTCATTATTAAACATGAATGATACTGCCATAATTGTAAGAGGATTCTTAAAGGTACAGTCTAGGATCTCAGAGTTTACTCAATGGTCATTTAAATTCTTGATATTCATCCGTCGATTCAAGGTTATTACAGTCAACAAAAACTGATACTAAGATAAAAATGCAATTTGGATAAACAATTTAATAAATGAAATAAAATACTGAATAAAAACATTTACAAAAATTAAAAAAATATACTGAAACTATTGTCTTTGACTGCAAAATAAAATGAAAAGCATCATAAATTGTTTAGTTTTCGTTTTCTTTCCTCCATCGGGCAACAATCGAATGGGGTTTTCAAGCTACTGAATCTGACGGGTAAATGCTGCCAGCAAATGGCAATGGTTGAAATAGGCTTGTGCATCACTATCACTAGCCATCCGTAGCTAACAGGGAAGACATCCGAGGGCAAGCTCCAAATGTGAACCATAGGTGTGAACAAAGGAAAAGTGCTGTATGGGATTGTTTTGAGTAGCAAAAGCAAATGTAGTGTCAGGAGATGGCAGCGTGTGGAACAGAGATAAAAGGGAAAACCCAACCAACTTAAAAGTTCATCTGAACAGCGCTCACAAAGAATCATACTGTCACGTTCTGACCTTAGTCATTTTATTATGTCTTTTGTTTTAGTATGGTCAGGGCGTGAGTTGGGTGGGTTGTCTATGTTCTTTTTTTCTATAATTTGGGATTTTCTGTGTTCGGCCAGGTATGGTTCTCAATCAGAGGCAGCTGTCAATCGTTGTCCCTGATTGAGAATCATACTTAGGTAGCCTGGTTTCACTTTTTAGTTGTGGGTGTTTATTTTTCTGTCTCAGTGTTTGCACCATTCGGGACTGTTTCGGTTTTCATGTTGATTCGCTTGTTCTTTTGTATTCATTAAATCATTAAATCATTATGGATACATACCACGCTGCATTTTGGTCCGATCCTTGCTACTCCTCATCAGAAGAAGACGAGAATCGTTACACATACAAACAACTTCAGGATAAATACAAGGAGAGATAGCCACCAGCTAGCTATTAGTAGCTGCTCGTCTATGGCAACCAGTAGCTGCACGTCAGGATAGCCGTGCTGCGAGCCCAGCTTGAGATGCAATCGTTAGGCAAGGGTCATTTTAGTGTAGGAAAGGATGAAACAGCATCTGTGCCACCAGTAAGTGCAGATAGTAGTATAATTCCCCTTGCACAGTCCCCGCAGCCAGACAATTTTCTCAAGGCTTCTGGAATTAAATGCTGTCGGCATGCTCTACCGGTGTCACTCATTCAGTCGACAGAAACTTTCAACCAGTTCTCCCCATTAAGCAACAAGTCGGAGTCAGAGGCCGAGCCTTCTCTGATCTCTCCTCCACCCGTTACAGGGACTGTGCCACCGAAGCCTCTCACCATTAGCTGTGACAATTTGAGAAAAAAAAAAGAGTGATTGGCGACTCCATTACCTGCAGTATTAGACTTAAAATAATCATCCAGCAATCATACACTGTTCACCAGGTGGCAGGGCTACTGGCGTTAAGGCTAATCTGAAGAAGGTGCTGGCTAAGTCTAGAACTGGAGAGTGTAGAGAGTATAGGGATATTGTTATCCACGTCGACACCAATGATGTTCGGATAAAACAGTGAGAGGTCACAAAGCACAACATAGCTACAGCGTATAAATTAGCTAGAAAGATGTGTCGGCATCGAGTAATTGTCTCTGGCCCCCTCCCAGTTAGGTGGAGTGATGAGCTCTGCAGCAGAGTCTCACAAGTCAATTGTTGGTTGAAAACTGTTTTTTTGCCCCTCTCAAAAGATTTCCGGGACTCATCCACAAACAGGACCAAGCCTGGCCTGCTGAGGAATAACGGACTCTATCCTAGCCGGAGGGGTGCTTTCATCTTATCTATGAACATAGAGCCCTGTCTAACTCCTCTAGCTCCACAATGAGACAGGCAGCAGGCTGTCAGCCAGCCTGCCAGCTTAGTGGAGCCTGCCACTAGCATAGTCAGTGTAGTCAGTTCAGCTATCCCCATTGAGAACGTGTCTGTGTCTCGATCTAGGTTGTTCGCTTTAGCAATCTCACTGGAAAAAAGACCTCCATTCCTGTCATTATTGAAAGGTTGCGATATCTCACATCTCAAAATAAGGCTACTTAATATTAGATCCCTCACTTCCAAGGCAGTTATAGTCAATTAACTAATCACTGACCATAATCTTGATGTGATTGGCATGACTGAAACATGGCTTAAGCCTGATGAATTTACTGTGTTAAATGAGGCCTCTCTTCCTGGTGACACTAGTGACCATATCCCCCGTGCATCCCGCAAAGGCGGAGGGGTTTCTAACATTTACGATCGCAGATTTCAATTTAAAAATAAAAAATGACTGCGCTTTCGTCTTTATAGCTTCTAGTCATGAAAACTATGCAGCCTACTCAATCACTTTTTAAAGCTAATGTTAACAGGCCTCCTGGGTCATATAGAGCGTTCCTCACTGAGTTCCCTAAATTCCTATCGGACCTTGTAGTCACGGCAGACAATAAAAAAAGTCCACAGATCCACTCCAAAAGGCTTTCGGAACCATCATCGACACAGTGGGTTTTGTCCAACATGTCTTTGGACCTACTCACTGCCATAGTCATACCTTGGACCTAGTTTTGTTCTGTGGAATAAAGATTGTGGATCTAAACGTTTTCCCTCAGAATTCTGGACTATCGGTCCACCATGTTATTACGTTTGCAATCGCAACAAATAATCTGCTTAGACCCCAACCAAGGATCATCAAAAGCCGTACTATAAATTATCGGACAACCCAAAGATTCCTAGATGCACTTCCAGACTCCCTCCACCTACCCAAGGACGTTGGAGTACAAAAATTGGTTAACCACCTAACTGACGAATTAAATGTAACTGTCACGAGAATTTTCTATCCCAATGATAATAACTGACAATCAATAGCTCTGACCAATCCCCAAGGTTTGTAAGACCATGGGTATAATAATAATAATTAGGCAAAGACTCAGCTTATGCAAAAGTCTAGTACAGTTTATTCAGAGAATGTTCTAAAGTCAAGAATACAAAAACATCAATTTTATAGCTGCGCACATACTTCCACACAAACAGTAGGTATCCTACACACATTCTTCCACACAAACAGTAGGTATCCTACGCACATACTTCCACACAAACAGTAGATATCCTACGCACATACTTCCACACAAACAGTAGGTATCCTACGCACATACTTCCACACAAACAGTAGGTATCCTACGCACATACTTCCACACAAACAGTAGGTATCCTACGCACATACTTCCACACAAACAGTGGGTATCCTACGCACATACTTCCACACAAACAGTAGGTATCCTACGCACATACTTCCACACAAACAGTAGGTATCCTACGCACATACTTCCACATAAACAGTAGGTATCCTACACACATACAAACAGTAGGTATCCTACGCACATACTTCCACACAAACAGTAGGTATCCTACACACAAACAGTAGGTATCCTACACACATACACACACAAACAGTAGGTATCCTACGCACATACACACACAAACAGTAGGTATCCTACGCACATACTTCCACATAAACAGTAGATATCCTACGCACATACTTCCACATAAACAGTAGATATCCTACACACATACTTCCACACAAACAGTAGGTATCCTACGCACATACTTCCACACAAACAGTAGGTATCCTACGCACACTTCCACACAAACAGTAGGTATCCTACGTACATACTTCCACACAAACAGTAGGCATCCTACGTACATACTTCCACACAAACAGTAGGCATCCTACGTACATACTTCCACACAAACAGTAGGTATCCTACGCACATACTTCCACACAAACAGTAGGTATCCTACGCACATACACACAAACAGTAGGTATCCTACGCACATACAAACAGTAGGTATCCTACGCACATACTTCCACACAAACAGTAGGTATCCTACACACAAACAGTAGGTATCCTACACACATACTTCCACATAAACAGTAGATATCCTACGCACATACTTCCACATAAACAGTAGGTATCCTACACACATACAAACAGTAGGTATCCTACGCACATACTTCCACACAAACAGTAGGTATCCTACACACATACAAACAGTAGGTATCCTACGCACATACTTCCACACAAACAGTAGGTATCCTACGCACATACTTCCACACAAACAGTAGGTATCCTACACACATACTTCCACACAAACAGTAGGTATCCTACACACATACACACAAACAAACAGTAGGTATCCTACGCACATACTTCCACACAAACAGTAGGTATCCTACGCACATACTTCCACACAAACAGTAGGTATCCTACGCACATACTTCCACACAAATAGTAGGTATCCTACGCACATACTTCCACACAAACAGTAGGTATCCTACGCACATACTTCCACACAAACAGTAGGCATCCTACGTACATACTTCCACACAAACAGTAGGTATCCTACGCACATACTTCCACATAAACAGTAGGTATCCTACACACATACTTCCACACAAACAGTAGGTATCCTACACACATACTTCCACACAAACAGTAGGTATCCTACGTACATACTTCCACACAAACAGTAGGTATCCTACGCACATACTTCCACACAAACAGTAGGTATCCTACGTACATACTTCCACACAAACAGTAGGTATCCTACGCACATACTTCCACACAAACAGTAGGTATCCTACGCACATACTTCCACATAAACAGTAGATATCCTACGCACATACTTCCACATAAACAGTAGGTATCCTACACACATACAAACAGTAGGTATCCTACGCACATACTTCCACACAAACAGTAGGTATCCTACGCACATACTTCCACACAAACAGTAGGTATCCTGCGCACATACTTCCACACAAACAGTAGGCATCCTACGTACATACTTCCACACAAACAGTAGGCATCCTACGTACATACTTCCACACAAACAGAACATATCCTACGCACATACTGTCTCACTACCCAGCCGACAGAGATCAGGGAGACCTTGACCTTGAGACGTACTTCCCGTTCTCTCCCAAATCTCTAGTCAGGTCGACGCCGAATTTTGCTCAGACAGTCTGTGTATAAAATGCCATAAAGACATAAACATTAGTCATATTGTTTTAACCTAATTCTGACTAGAACTACACATTTATTGATTATAATTTTATACATTCTTATCAATTCCATACAATTTTATGGTTTCAGGGTGGAATGTTCTAATCATTCAATTAACAGATAAATCCCATTAACAGTAACCTAATACCCTAGATGCAGTCGCACCCCTAAAAAAAAACATTTGTCACAAGAAACTAGCTCCCTGGTATACAGAAAATACCGAGCCCTGAAGTAAGCTTCCAGAAAATTGTAACAGAAATGGCACTCCATCAAACTGGAAGTCTTCCGACTGGCTTGGAAAGACAGCATCGTGCAATATGGAAGAGACCTCACTGTTGCTTGATCATCCTATTTTTCCAACCTAATTGAGGAGAATAAGAACAATCCAACATTTATTTTTGATACTGTCGCAAAGCTAACTAAAAAGCAGCATTCCCCAAGAGAGGATAGCTTTCACTTCAGCGGTGATGAATTCATGAACTTCGACGAAAAGATCATGATCATTTGAAAGCAAATTATGGACTCCTCTTTAAATCTGTGTATTTCTCCAAAGCTCAGTCGTCCTGAGTCTGCACCACACCTCCAGGACCTAGGATCAATGTAGACACTCAAGTTTTTAAATCCTATATCTCTTGACACATTCATGAACATAGTCATGGCCTCTAAACCTTCAAGCTGCATACTGGACCCTATTCCAACTCAACTACTGAAAGAGCTGCTTCCTGTGCTTGGCCCTCCTATGTTGAACATTATAAATGGGTCACTATCCACTGGAAGTGTACCAAAGTCACTAAAAGTGGCAGTAATAAAGCCCCTCTTGAAAAAGCCAAACCTGACCCAGAAAACATTAAAAAAAATAATCGGCCTATATGGAATCTCCCATTCCTCTCAAAGATTTGAGAAAAATATGTTGCACAGCAACTCACTGCCTTCCTGAAGACAAATAGTGAATACGAAATGCTTCAGTCTGGTTTTAGACCCCATCAAAGCACTGAGACTGCACTTGTGAAGGTGGTAAATTATATTTTAATGGCGCCAGACCAAGGCTCTGCATCTGTCCTTGTACTGCTTTTGACACCATTGATCACCACACTCTTTTGGAGAGATTGGAAACCCTAATTGGTCTACACGGACAAGTTCTGGCCTGGTTTAGATGTTATCTGTCGGAAAGGAGATCAGTTCATCTCTGTGGATGGTTTGTCCTCTGACAAATCAATTATACATTTCGGTGTTCCTCAGGGTTCCTTTTTAGGACCGCTATTGTTTTCACTATATATATATATATATATATATATATATATATATATATATATATATATATATATATATATACCTCTTTGTGATGTAATTCGGAAACAGTGTTAACTTTGACTGCCACGCGGATGATACACAGCTGTCGCAACATGGTTAAGCCCCAAAATTACCCCCCTGGAAGCCTGTGTTTCAGAAATAAGGATGTGGTAAATGTTTTACTTTTAAACTCTGACAAAACAGAGATGGTCCCAAGAAACCAAGAGATCTTCTGTTGGATCTGACAATTAATCTTGATGGTTGTACAGTTGTCTTAAAAGGAAACTGTGAAGGACCTCGGCTTTACTCTGGACCATGATCTCTATTTTGACAAACATATCAAAAATATTTCAAGGACAGCTTCTTCATAACACTGCAAAAATCAGAAATGTTTTGTCCAAAAATTATGCAGAAAAGCTAATCCATGCTTTTGTCACTTCTACATTAGGCTATTGCAATGCTCTACTTTCTGGCTACCCAGATAGAGCACGAAATAAACTATATAAGGCTTCTAGAATCTTGACTGCAACCAACACATTTGATCATATTACTCCAGTGCTAGCCTCTCTACACTGGCTTCCTCTTAAGGCTATGGCTGATTTCAAGGTTTTACTACTAACCTGCAAAGCATTACATGGGCTTGCTCCTACCTATCTTCCTGATTTGATCCTGCTGTAGATACCTACATGTGGTCACAAGACGCAGGCCTCCTTATTGTACCCAGAATTTCTAAGCAAACAGCTGGGCTTTCTCCTGTAAAGCTCAATTTTTATGGAATGGTCTGCCTATCGATGTGAGAGACGCAGACTCGGTCTCGACCTTTAAGTCTTTATTGAAGACTCATCTCTTCAGTAGGTTCCCCTTACGTATCTGGCTGTAAGGGAGTCAGGCGCAGGAGAGCAGAAGTTGGGTAGCCAAAGGAGCCTTTTATTTCAGCGAACAAAACACTCACGGCACTAAGAACACTAAACACAATATGGGTTGACATAACCCAGCGCAAACCAGTCTAGCGTGCACATACACGAAACAAACAATTCCACACACAGACATGGGGGGGGGGGGGAACAGAGGGTTGTATACACACGTTGTCACGCCCTGACCTTAGTTATCTTTGTTTTCTTTATTATTTTGGTTAGGTCAGGGTGTGACGAGGGTGGTGTGTGTTTTTGTCTTGTCTAGGGTTTTTCATATATCTATGGGGTTTTGGTATTGTCTGGGTAAATGTAGAAATGTAGGTCTATGGGGGCCTGAATTGGTTCCCAATCAGAGACAGCTGTTTATCGTTGTCTCTGATTGGGGATCCTATTTAGGTTGTCATTTTCCATTTTGGGTTATTGTCCATGTGTGGTTGCATGTCAGCACTCGTGGTTATAGCTTCACGTTTGTGGTGTTATTTCGTTAGTTTGTTTCGTGTTCTTCGTTTTAATAAAATAATGTATTTATCTCACGCTGCACCTTGGTCTCCTCGTTATGACGAACGTGACACACTTCTAATACTGAGGGAATTGAAACCAGGCGTGTAGGAAAACAAGACAAGACAAATGGAAAAATGAAAGGTGGATTGGCGACGGCTAGAAATCCGGTGACTTTGGCGGAAGTCGTGACAAGAACAATTAGAAAATCACAAAATTTGAATAACCTTGCATTTATTCTTGATGAATATAATTCATAAATTATTCTCCATAATGACACAAAAGCTTTTTATTACCGGACAAACAAGAACGTAAACATCTTTAAAATCTGTTCAAAACTATCATGTGGATGTCATAGACTGTCAGTCTTTGCATCTAGAGCACAATCTATGCATTTGAGAGGTGTTACATTTCCCTTCCCTGTATACCAAGAAGTTGGGTGAACATTTAGTTGTTTTTCGAATCCCAGAATGTAGCTTTACGTTTCCAAACTCTCACTAGGTATATACAGTTGAAGTCGGAAGTTTACATATACTTAGGTTGGAGTCATTAAAACTCGTTTTTTAACCACTCCACACATTTCTTGTTAACAAACTATAGTTTTGGCAAGTTGGTTAGGACATCTACTTTGTGCATGACTTTGTGCATGACACAAGTAATTTTTCCAACAATTGTTTACAGATTATTTCACTGTATCACAATTCCAGTGGGTCAGAAGTTTACCCCAGTGGGTCAGAAGTTTACATACACTAAGTTGACTGTGCCTTTAAACAGCTTGGAAAATTCCAGAAAATAAGGTCATGGCTTTAGAAGCTTCTTATAGGCTAATTGACATAATTTGAGTCAATTGGAGGTGTACCTGTGGATATATTTCAAGGCTTGCCTTCAAACTCAGTGCCTCTTTGCTTGACGTCATGGGAAAATCATAAGAAATCAGCCAAGATCTCAGAAAAAAAAAATTGTAGACCTCCACACGTCTGGTTCATCCTTGGGAGCAATTTCCAAATGCCTGAAGGTACCGCGTTCATCTGTACAAATAATAGTATGCAAGTATAAACACCATGGGACCACGCAGCCGTCATACCGCTTAGGAAGGAGACTTGTTCTGTCTCCTAGATGTCTAAGACATCACTGCAGTACCTGGTTCGAATCCAAGCGGCATCATATCCGGACGGTATTGGGAGTCCCATAGGGCAGCGCACAATTGCCCCAGCGTCGTCAGGGTAGGCCGTCATTGTAAGTAAGAATTTGTTCTTAACTGACTTGCCTTGTTAAATAAAAAAATGCAAAAGGCCTAACTTCACCCATGCTCTACCAAGGTTTTCCAGCTTTGACCTGCTATGTAGCTATGTTGGTCAAATGCACTTCAAACAACATGTAGGCAGGTTGCTTAGGATTTAAACCTTCTCAACACCACAACAAATATGCTGGTACACCTAGAGTAGCTTGACGCACCTACGCTTCACACCTGACGCCATTTCTAATAGTTTCTTGTGTGTTTATGCTAGAGAATTACCACAACTCAATCCCCTCTTTCCACCGGTAGAAAGCTTGCACCTATTGAATAACACAGGGCTTGTGAAAGTGGTGGTTTCTACACATGAGAGGATCCTGACAAGAAAATTGTCACAATGGTCTATAAAAATATATAATTTACAGCCATCACTCCAGAACCACACCCGTTTCTGTGGGGAAGAACAGTCAAGTCTCAGACTCATTCCCATAGAGTAAAAACAAGGCCAGTGGATAATTCATCGAGCATTTGCTCCAGTATCTGCCTCTCAAAGAGCTTCCAAACCTAGATTTGACTTCATGAGTCTTGGCTTTAGAGATATCGATAAGTACTCTACATAAACAGCATCAATTCCTCCAATCCATGTTTTGGAGAAATCACCAGTACTGGTCATCACCACCTCCTGTAAGAAATGGCACTTGGCAGAGCTTTGCACCGATGCAAGGTTCACCCCGAAGTGCACACAATGCCGCTAGAGAGAGAGGTGGACAAGAACAGATTCATTTTATAGTGAAAATGAGAGTCGTGACATCTGCATTGCTTGCTGTTTGGGGTTTTAGGCTGGGTTTCTGCTGATGCCACGTTGGTATGTTTGATCTGGAGACAGGTGCAGGAATGCGTAATATGGGTTTTTAATTTACCCAAATTACAGCGTGCCGTGTAAAGGCTCGGGGATGAAGACCAATCAAACACTTACAAAACACAGGGTTGAAACCCAAACAAAAGAGCGAGGAGTACCTCGAATAAATAACACATGCGCACAATGATTAACACAGGGGACGAGACCCGTAATCATCTGCGCAATCCACAATGGCACGCAATCCAGAACACACAGCACAGGTACCCACACAAACCAATGGACATTGTAACAATCATCAAAAGGACACTGGTAAACCAAGGGCACTGTTACGAATCCCGTTTGGCCCGACAGTCTAGGGGGGGATGGTATTGAGACCCGTAACATAACTCATGCAAATTCTAATAGTGACAAAGTAAAAGTGAGAACAAAACTACGACAACTGAAATCTACCGTCAACCTCAGGGTTTATTAATAAACACACAGTAATGGGGGGAGCTGGAAAAGGGGCTGAGCTGGACCCAAGGAAAGAAACAATAAGCATCCAAAACACCCCTAAGCTAGACTAGCCTATTTTAACTACAGCTAACTAACTAACCAAAAATACAGTGGGTGGTCCGCCCAGTTCTAACTAGTGTATTTAACAAAGTTTACCTACGGGTAGTGTATGCCCATGGGCGACTTGTCTTGGTTCCCCCTTTTCCCACCAGCAAACACTATAACCAAAAATACTCACAGGTGAGGACAAAGTGCTATGGAGGTGCTCTAACAAACAAGAGGTCAATACATAAAGTGAGCGTGAGACCTACAGACATGACATTACAGAGAGATTGAGCTCCACAGCAAACAACTGACAGGGTTTTTAAACAAAGGGAAAGGAACGGTGATTGGGTAGGAAACAGGAGGAGGTGTGTCTTCTGATTGATGATTGGTGACTGATTGGGCAGTGATGATTTTCACCTGTGAGGGGAGAAGGAGAGAAAAGACACAGGATACACACACAGGATACTTGTATAGGTAACAGGCACACTTATACAAGTACTAATCACTGGGAATAAGGGCCAGGTGTGCGTAATGAAAGTTCCGGAGGGATCCCTGACAGCTGGTGTAAAAAGGGCTTTATAAATACATGTGATTCGAGTTAGTTGAAAAATGATGATCCCATGGCAACATGCTCATAAAGACATTGCGTCACTTTCTCCAATATTCCGTGAGCCTGAACCAGGCACGAAATAAATGTCTCAACCAAATCCAATCAAACAGTAACCTGATTCACCGTAGAAGGTAAACACAATATGATACTGTACCTCAGCTGCAGCCCATGTCCCTGCAGTCTGGAAGAACTTGTAGCAGCATGATCAGTATTTGGTCCATGCCCTCCTCTGTCCTCCACTTTCTGGAGGGGAGGACAGACACAAAATGAATTGACTGACTCACTGACTCACCAAACAAAATAATCTATAGACGTAAGTTTCACTGGCAAACATAACGAACTGCTAACGTACCCAGAGGCAATGTCAGCTCAGCAACCATCACCTCAAGGGGCTCTACAGTGAAACACGAGGGGGTACATTCAATCAAAACTGTCGTAGCAATATTTATGCAGCATCTTTGTTTGAACGTTTACTCCTCACAACACATCTTTACTCTGAAAACTGGAAGCATCTAGTGAAGGGAGTCTACCTAGTCAAGACTTACCAAGAGGTGGGTTCTGTTTAAAGGTGTTTCCCTCATCATCCATATCCTCTATGACATAGAAACATATGGAGGGAAGACATCGTTTTAAAAGTTTCAATAATGTCCGCTGGACACTATCGACATACTGTATATGCACACACTTACCAAGGGGGATGTTCCATGTTTCCCTCCAATGAAGGTTCTGAAACAAGAACTGTCACACAAAAGAGAGTGAAAGTAGGGCCTCAGCACCTGGACAACGAAAACATCATCAGTGCAATTGTCCGAAGTTGTCAATATCTTGTCAACTCAAGTGGAGTACGCATGGACATATGTCTTGCGGTGCGTTTTACCTGGTGCACTACTCAGCGCAAAAGGCAGCACGAAGCAGTAGAGATATGGTCAACATCGTCATGGTGATGAAAACAAGACATACGTTTTAAAATACATTACTGAGAAAGAGAAGGCTAGAAACAGTCAGGCAGAACTCACTGAGAAAGAGCTCAAAACAGCAACACAGTGTTGTCGGTGAGAAGAGGACTTGCCCATCTGCAGGTTCTGTTCAGCTGGAGAAAGAAGAGCACTTTAAAATAGTTAGCTCACATGGCCACAAGGGAAAAAATCAGCCAATTTAAAAAAAGATGGTTAACTTGATATTGTTTCTTTTTTCATGTAAACGTTTCCCCCTGCTCTTTAGATTAGGTTGATTGGTGTTATTGAAGATGTTTGCTGAAACGTGAGCCAGATCACGATAGAATATCAATACAATCACTTTATCTTTAGTCATCTGTCTTTAATCTTTGTGAAATTAGGATGAGTTGCAATATCCAATCAAGAGCTGCATAAATCATATTACACAAAGCCCTCTTGTTGTTAAGTCTAATTCAAATGAAGCAGTTGAAATTAATTATGCTAACTCGAATTTGCCTACTTTCAGCACCATGAGCTGTCCATTTATGGACAATGTTAATTACTCAAATCTGGCTTATTGTGAGATCAATAACTCTGATAAATACCTAATGGGCAAGAAACATATTGTTGCTACTAATATCATTTAATTTATTAAAAATCTATCAAAGTTGACCTCCGGTCCTTCTCATCACAATCTCCTTCTCAAACTGAACAAAACATAGGACAGTCCGCCCGTGCATTTTTGGGACTAGGCCTAAACATTTTTTTTAACAGAAGAAGCCTTTGACTCTCCTTATGAACTGCCACCATAGCCCTACACATCACAGCTGCTAGTTAAGCAGCACACAAAAAAGTTTTTGATTAGCAACAGGAGAGCAGGCTGGTGCTCAGGGTTGGAATATCCATTGCAGTGTGTAATGCAGCCTAGTGTTATTTACACCATCCCAGCAGCTATCTTAGAAATATAACTTTGCTCTGTGCTTCTCGGAGCATGTACTTCCTAGCCTTTAGGCTCTGGATCTTTTGATTGAGACCACACTAAATAGCCTATAGGCACGTTTATATTGCGCGCCCAGTGGCATCGCACACATCGATATATAGCCTAATAATCAAAGAATTCTAAGACACTGTGAAATATAGACATTTTGTCAATTACCAATTACATGACCCTCCCCTGTACTCAATATATATATTTTTTTTAAACACTAAACCCTCCCCTTGACTGAAATTGAAAAAGCATGACTCTTATAAGAAAGCCTGTCCTTTTAAGAACTCAGTGATCGCGTCAAAGCTATCACGCACTGGCAGAGTGTTAAGTTCATTACCAAGTGCAACTCGCTACTTACTGCTGTGAACACCAAATCTCTGTTTTGGACATAATTTCCTTTCTGACCAATTTATTCATCACTGTGCGTGAATACCAGAACTGTAAGGAAGGTATATGTTTCCCCCTGTTTTACTGATGAAGTAATAGTTTAAGAATATTTGTGTCATTATTACAGCATTATGTGTCTTGTTTATTTCCGTCATTATTACAGGATAATGTGTCTACATTTTCGCCTGACATTGTTAGGTGGCTAGTCTGAAATGAAAATACATGTAACCAGCAACATCAGTCATTGGATTATTATAACAGATGAGAGCTGTATATTTTGTTTTGTTCTTGTTAAATGAATGTGCCTTAAACAACTTCTTAGGGCTGCAATCCCATTAACGGGATCGATATGACAACAGCCAGTGAAAGTGCAGGGCGCCAAATTCAAAACAACAGAAATCTCATAATTAAAATTCCTCAAACATGTATTTTATACCGTTTTAAATGTAATCTTGTTGTCAAATAGGCTTTACAGCGAAAGCACCACAAACGACTATGTTAGGTCACCACCAACTCACAGAAAAATTCTGCAATTTTTCCAGCCAAAGAGAGGAGTCACAAAAATAGAGATAAAATGAATCACTAACCTTTGATGATCATCATCAGATGACCCTCATAGGACTGATAAAGTTCATATTTATATATAAAAAATATCATTATACATTGGCGCGTTACGTTCACTAGTTCCAAAAACATCCGGTGATATTGCAGAGAGCCACATAATTTTATAGAAATACTCATTATAAATGTCGATAAATACAATTGTTAGACATGGAAATATAGATATTGCTCTCCTTAATACAACTGCTGTGTCAGATTTCAAAAAAACTTTACGGAAAAGCAAACCATGCAATAATCTGAGACGGCGCTCAGATTAAAAATAAAATTATCCGCCATGTTGGAGTCAACAGAAATCAGAAATAACATTATAAATAATCCCTTACCTTTGACGATCTTCATCAGAATACACTCCCAGGAATCCTAGTTCCGCAATAAATGCTTGATTAGTTCAATAATGTCCATTATTTATGTCCAAGTTGCTACTTTTGTTAGAGCATTTAGTACACAAATCCAAACACTCAAGCGGATGAAAACTTCAAAAAGTTATATTACAGGTCGAAGAAACTTGTCAAACTAAGTATAGAATCAATCTTTAGGATGTTGTTATCATAAATCTTCAATAACGTTCCAACCGGAGAATTCCTATATCTGTAGAGAAGCCATGGAACGCAGGTCGCTATCATGTGAAATGTGCGTGACCAGGACCTGGCACTCTGCCAGACCACTGACTCAAACAGCTCCCATCCGGCTCCACAACACAGTAGAAGCCTCATTCAAGTTTCTAAAGACGTTTGACATCTAGTGGAAGCCTTAGGAAGTGCAACATAGCCAATATCCCACTGTATATTCAATAGGGGCTGGGTTGAAAATCGACCAACCTCAGATTTCCCATTTCCTGTTTGGATTTCTTCTCAGGTTTTTGCCTGCCATATGAGTGAGTTCTGATATACTCACATACATCATTCAAACAGTTTTAGAAACGTCAGAGTGTTTTCTATCCACTGCTAATAATAATATGCATATATTAGCAACTGGGACTGAGGAGCAGGCAGTTTACTCTGGGCACCTTTCATCCAAGCTACTCAATACTGCCCCTGCAGCCATAAGAAGTTTTAAGTATTGATGCCATTTGTATTAATGTTTATTATTTCCAGACCACATCTTGTATGGATAAATGGACTGTTATTTGGATAATCACAGCTGAGTGACATGGCACAGAATGGCAGACATTGTTAATCTCCAATCAACATTTATAGAACCCTAAACTGGGGAACTGTCTCTCTCTCCATATTTCTAATAGGAGTACAATCTCCATAACTTTACCTACTCAATCAGTGTATAAATTCCAGAGGCAATCACCCTCTAATTCGAACCCTCCCCCATTTTAGTAATTGTGTAAATTTCGATCCGTCCCTTTGCATTTCAGAACAAGTCATAACAAGTGAGTTTTTTTTCTCCAAAAACAAATTATAACCAATGACATCAAATGCTGCGCTGAAATCTAACAATACAGCTCCAACTACCATCGTATGTATTATCCATTTATTTCAGCCAATCATCAGTCATCTTAAGAATTTGTTCTGAACTGACTTGCCTAGTTAAATAAAGGTTACATGTAAAGTATGCAGTACGAGTTGAGTGCCCTTCCCTACATGCCTGCTGAAAGTCAGCAGTTAGTCATTAAAAAATAGCATTGCATTTGTTCAAACACAATTCTCTTCACCAGTTTACTAAGAACAGGCGGGGGGGCTGTTAGAGCCAGAAAAGAGTGCATTGCTATTGTTAAGTAGTGGAATTTCTTTAGCTTCCTTCCTCGCCTATGGACACACACTCCTTTGGTTAAAGACATGGCAAACAGGGGTGGCAATACAGTCTGCTACCATTCCCAATAGTTTCCCATCTAGGTTGTCTATAGCAGGTTTTTCCACCTCTTCCACGCAAACTTGACCAAGTCGATTCAGTATATGAGTGTGTGCGCGTGTGCGTACATTTGCTTGAGCCTAATAGCATGTTGTGAAATTGGGTTAATTTGCAATATCCAATCGAGAGCTGCCTCAATCATATCACAGTGTCACGGGAGTTCTAAAAGTGGGTTAAATGGGAATGCTTGCATTTGTGTACTACACTGCACACATACATAGTCATGTGCATAGTTTATGGATGTGTATGTGTGGGTGTTTTCAGGAATCCTGTCACCTGACCTAAAGATACAGTGCTTGTTTTGATCTTTGTCAAGGGGGTCACGTTGTAGCTGCAATCTTTAAGTACACCAACAAACCTATGGTGCAAAAACAGAAACATCAATATTATCAACTAGTTCACATCAAGGTACCATAATTACAAATAAAAACTTTTAACCCCCCGCCCCAATTTCGTGTTATCCAATTGGTAGCTAGTCTTGTCCCATATCTGCAACTCCCCTTCAGACTCAGGAGAGGCGATGGCTGAGAGCCATGCGTCCTCCTAAACACGACCCTACCAAGCTGGACTGCGTCTTGACACACTGTTTTCTTAACCCGGAAGCCAGCCGCACCAATGTGTCGGAGGAAACACCGTCCAGCTGGCGACCGAAGTCAGCGTGCAGGCGCCCGGCCCGCCACAAGGAGTTGTTAGAGCGTGATGGGACAAGGAAATCGCGGCCGGCCAAACCCTCCCCTAACCCGGACAGCGCTGGGCCATTTGTGTGCTGCCTCATGGGTCTCTTGATCACACAGCCCGGGTCTGTAGTGATGCCTCAAGCACTGCAACGTAGTGCCTTAGAGCGCTGCACCACTCGGGAGGCCCCCACTTAAAAATGAATGCATAGGTGTCTAAATTGGGTGACCGTCCTTGAGAATTGTTTTGGTCCATTTTATTAATTCAATACCTCTCCTTTTACAGAACCCTTTCTGGATAATGACATTGAACAGGTTCCTCCTGTGGGTAAAGGGTTTCCCATCTCACTCCTTACTGGTTATGTCTCTGTTTTCTGTTTTTACAGAGGGTCCGGGTGACGAGGCAAACACCTTTTGAACAGAACCCAACTCTTGGTAAGTTTGTACCACTGTAGACTCGCTTCCCTTCTGGAACACTTTTTCAAAGTTACGTGTGCCTGTGAAAGGAATAGATGTGTAAAGAAATATACATTTCTAAGATAAATAAAATGTGCTCCCTTGTCTTTCACTGCAGTTGCTGAGCAAACGTTGCCTCTTGGTAAGTGTTTTTTTTTTAATCTCTTATTTTTGTTGAATTAACATTTTCAGTTTTTAGGCGGTCACTCGCCCAGGACAAAAAAAAAACTAGAATTGTACATTCCACATAATGGTAGACTCTAGGTAGATTTGTACATGGACATTGTTGCTACAGCAACCTGTTTCAATCCCCGTCCTCCCAGAGAGTAAGTGGAGAGAGGAGGATGTGACTGAGGAGGTAGGGGGATGTGGAGGAGGGGACGGAGTGCAAGGAGTTATGCCCAGTAGGCTGGTCCAAATACGGATCAAGCTGCATCACAGCAAATGGATCCTGATTTGTTTTATTGGTATTTACATACAGCCTATGGGTCAAGCTTTCTGTACGTTGCATCCAACAGCTACACTCGGGCTAAAACACTAATCTGATATCTGTATATCAATATTTTTTTTAAATAATTATTTCGTCATCTGTGTCTACCACAATATACCGCTTTGAAATATGATTAAAACATGTCATTCACTCGGGACTGTCACTTTAAATGATGAAATGTCACCTCCTGCACAAAAAGATGTGTGGCTTCAAAAGCGTTGGTTGATAATCCTGCCACTTAGAGAAGTAGGCAGAAAGCAAATGCCTGCTTCAGTATCCATTGGCACATCATATAAAATGTTTTATATTCTTTATTTTAGCCTGGGGCCCTTCCCGACCTCAAGGCACCTGCTGCTGCAGGACAATCTGCATACTCTTAATCTGCCACAGACGCTGCCGAGGAAGTTGTTGGACAGTCTGCAGACCTAGATAGACTGGGTCACAGTCAGGGGACAATTACCCTTCAAGTGTGGTCTGTAACGGACCGATCTGCATATTGGTTTTCCTATCACAACAGCCCCTTGAATAGTCTCCTTTTACAATCATTAACATTCATTTTCTGTCACATAATGTCATTGAAGATTTGTTGATCTGAAACATTTAATTGTACACATTTAATTCATTTTCTCTCATTAGTTCTTAAACCTATTTCTGCCGTAAAAGTCATATAGTATTTTACGGTAAGCCTATTGCAGTGTGCCATTATACTAGCAGTATATTAGTGGCATGATGTAGTTCCCTTCATAAACGGTGTCACTGTCAAATCAACATCATAATGAACCAAAGACCAAAGAACCAACTCTTGCAAGGTGACACCAAGTGCCATGTTTTTTTGTTGTTGCAGTCATCTACCAATAACCTATGTTATGAAATACATAATCGAAATGTATGGGTTTTCTACATGTTTTTTTTGTTTGTGGCCTGTGCCGGAGCAGAGGGCATCTCTTTAATCAGCCCAACTTGCTCCCCCTATTGTTGAATCTCTGCCCCAATAAAGAGTTCAATCCAATACAGGCCTATCAGATGATCGCATTTAACTCTCACAAACATGATACTTTGTACTGTGTTCAACTGATATGGAGCTATGGGAAATCGGTTTCCTTGTGGCCATGTGAGCCAACAGTATGAAAGTGCTCCTCTGCTTTTTTTTTTGAGGGAATCATCAGTGAATCACTAACAGCCCAAAACATCTATTAATCAATTGAGGTAGATGTCTCGTTTGTTATTGATTGTATATGTCTTATTTTCAGGATCCCATTATCACTGTGGCAATGGTTATCCTTTCCCTGGTTCACTGTGCTGTGTTTGCTCTGAGCGGTGCAGCAGGTAACTCACACAGCAAACCAAGAAAACACCTCATCCTCATATGACATCTAAAATGATACAGCTCACATTATATACTGGGAAAGTGACATTTCTTCATAGTAGTTACATCTCTTTTCTAGAGGATACAAATGTCATGGAAACCCACATGGAACAGAGCCAACCTGCTGGTAAGTGCTCGATGTTGTTACATCGTCTTCAATGAATGAGCAACTTGTGATGGCTTTTTCTGAGTGCGGAACTACAACACCGTGATGGGTGAAACCTGGTGCATGAAGAAATCAGATTTCTCAACTTGCTCAACACAGTGCATTGGTAATGTTAGGCTTCAATGAGTTGGTTCTGATCATGTCTTGCCTCATCACAGAGACGGTGGGGAGGATGAGCAGGAGCTCCCCCCCTCCTCGCTGGCTCAAATACGGGGCACTGTGTTTTATGTCTGTCCCTTCCGGGAAGATGTGGATGAATGCTGAGGTGCATTTTAACCTGATGCACCCTTGAAATGTTTTGGCGTAGCTATATCAGACTGATCATATAGACATACACCAGGTATCACCAATCACAGTGTTGCAGTTCCACACTGGATTATATGTTGAAAATGCATCCAATTTCTTCTTAACTGACTTGCCTAGTTAAATGAAGGTAAAATATAAATTAAAAAAATCCATGTGGCAAGAACACAAAATCCATAGCTGAAATTATTTTGTAGTTAAAAAAAACAACTTCCATTCTAAAATATATATGTGATATTATATCCTGTCCTCTTTGTCTCTAGTGGGACTGTGAGCAATTCGGAGCAAAACTTGCATCCGTCCACACCTCTGAAGAGTGTAGTTTTGTGCACAAGGTGATCAGACAGAGGACTTTGCCCCTGCCTGGATTTGGAGGATCTGATGCTGTTCAGGTAGAATTTGTTTATTTAACTACACAAGTCAGTTAAGAATTCTTATTTAAATTGTAGCCTAGGAACTGTGGGTTAACTGCCTTTTTCTGGGGCAGAGCGGCAGATTTTTACCTTGTCAGCTCGGGGATTCAATCTTGCAACCTTTTTGGTTACGCGCTCCAGCAGGTGTATCTCACTGATCATCCCTAAAGCCAACACCTCATTTGGCCGCCTTTCGTTCCAGTTCTCTGCTGCATGTGACTGGAACGAATTGCAAAAATCGCTGAAGTTAAATAGCCCACCCAATTTACCTACCTCATCCCCATACTGTTTATATTTATTTACTTTTCTGCTCTTTTGCACACCAGTATCTCTACCTGTACATGACCATCTGATAATTTATCACTCCAGTGTTAATCTGCAAAATTGTAATTATTCGCCTACCTCCTCATGCCTTTTGCACACAATGTATATAGACTCTCTTTTTTTTCTACTGTGTTATTGACTTGTTAATTGTTCACTCCATGTGTAACTCTGTGTTGTCTGTTCACACTGCTATGCTTTATCTTGGCCAGGTCGCAGTTGTAAATGAGAACTTGTTCTCAACTAGCCTACCTGGTTAAATAAAGGTGAAATAAAAATGAATAAAAAACTAGTCCAACGCTCTAACCACAAGGCAACCTGCCGCCCCAGAATGTTCATCAATGCAGTCAGATCTAAGTTTGGGAAATCTTAACACAGTATTCTAGGCCAACACTAGAGTTATTTTTGCCTATGTAATATCTACTGGCAACAATTTGATTGTTTCTATTCTATGGTGATGTTTCTTTGACACTGAGATGACGTTTTCCCCACAGAACCAAGAGTGACGGCTCCAAAATTTGACTACAGGAAGTGGCTCAAAAGGGCAACCAAGTAATGTTAGTGGCAGTGAGCCATGCATGATGATGAACTGACGAGGTACAGTAATCATACAATGTGAAACCCTTAACACTTATCACCCTATCCTTAAATTACATTGAACTTTTATTTATAGTGTGTTTACCAAACAGGTCTGACAAGGACGTTAAAAACAAGACTAAATCCGCCATTGTCTGTTAAGTCCATTTCCATTGCATCAGCAGTACTATTTTGGGAAGTCTTCTGCGAGTCTAGCTCGTGCCCTTGTAATCAAGTGAAGAGAGCATGTATATCCCTTGTAATCCTCTTCAGTTGAAAAAGGCCGGAATGATGTTCACTGAGAACGTGTAGGTCCATCTGTGTGCTCCAAAACGACATGTTAAATCTGCCAACTAGACCTTTTGTAATACACTTTTTTTTCATGAAAACTATACAGTATTCTTATAGAATGTGAATATGTGGTGGGCTTATGGTTTTTAGGAATCATAGTCAAGCATGAGGTTTAACTTAAGGGGGCTTTTCCGATCATGTAAGTAGGCTCTCGTCAATCTTGTCAGTTATGCTAATCACGTCAAATGTCATTGTGAAATTCTGCCGATAATACATAAATAATATCCCTAATATTTTGTGTAGATGTCCCGCTGTGATGTGGGTGCATTTGAAGATTAGGTACAGTACATTGTAACACTAAGTGCTGTTTTTGGATGCGGTCTTCATTGTTGCACATCAAGATAAGTCAAGCCAATGAAGAGTGGTACAGTGTTGGTGATGCAGTGCACTATTGCATCACGAATAATTTACTGTACCCCTCTTGAGCCGTTCTCCCCTCAGTGACATATAGACATTCGACCTACAGAGGAGCGGCCGTTGTACCATAGGAACCACAAGTAAAAGTGTTTCTGAGCTCGATGGCGTCGCAAGCAACTCCAACTGTCTGGCTTGCAGTACAGTCAGGCCACGTTGACACAATAAAGCAAATAATGCAGCTACTAAGAATACCTGCAAATGTTTTAGGTAAAAATGGTAAAAATGCATCCATAAGGAATGATGCTTGACAAGACAAAGACAATATTCATTTCTAATAGATAAATTGTGTCAATATCTCTAACAAAATCGGGGTAACCATCTGCACAAAATAATATTTGAACGTAAATGTCGATCTACACTTAGGCCCTCGACTATTTCTTTCCACGCTCATCTTTCCACAAGTTGTGAGGTTGTATCTAGCACACCAGGGGGCGACATTGCATAAGGTTGAAATGGATGAATAAATCCCGGCGCTATATTGAAGAGTTTCACTTGTTAGGCTTGGATGGATATCACAGTTAATTTATTTATGAGAATGTTTATAGAAAGGTTAGGCCACTGATTTTACAAGAGACAAATATGTACCATGAAATGCACTGAAATGTTTAGGCCTGTGTAATATAGTGCTGTTTATTTGTTCATTGCATCATGTAGACTACTCATTCATAGCTAGGGCCTGAATTGCCAAATAACCCTACAGACAAACAGAAGAAAATCAAGGAGGACTAAGGTTTGAATAAACCTAGGCCAGAGATGGTCTATAATTTTGTAACATGCTTTGCCTAGAACTTTGTCATACACACAGTAACACCATACAAGAAGGCCCTACAGCACGGATCATCAACTAGATTCAGCCGCTGGCCAATTATTTTTTGGAGCGGATGGTCTGGTTTCCGGAACATTATACATTATATTTTTAGACTGCATATTGGCCGCAAGAAGCCTAAACAGAGATAGTATTTGACTAAAACATCATTTCAAACCTTGATTACATTTGGGAACATTGTCCTGCGTAGGGTGCGGTCTTTCGGACTGGATGCTAAAACAGGTGTCCTGACTCTCTGTGGTCATTCAAAATCCCATGGTGCTTATTGTGAGAGTAGGGGTGTTCATCCTGGTGTCATGGCTAAATTCCCAACCTGGCCACCTAATCATCCCCCTCATTCCTAATGGGCATATATCACTCCTCACCCCTCCAACTGATAGCTGATGTGTGGTGAGAGTTCTGGCACAAAAATGGCCACCGTGCATCACTGAGGTGGGTGCTACACATTGATGGTGGATAAGGTGAGTTTCCCCCGTACTATGTAAAGCACTTTGAGTACCTCAGTTGGTAGAAAAGGGCTATACAAATCCAATCAATGATTGGATGAGTAGGTGTTCTAAAACTTTTGACCGGTAGCCAGTTTCATCATAGCGCTTGATGGTTTTTGCGACTGCACTTGAAGAAACTTTCAAAGTTCATGAAATTTTCCACATTGACTAACCTTCATGTCTTAAAGTAATGATGGGCTGTCATTTCTCTTTGTTTATTTGAGCTGTTCTCACCATAATATGGACTTGGTCTTTTACTGCCTAGAAGGCCAGCATCCCGGAGGAGCCTCTTCACTGTTGACGTTGCGACTGGTGTTTTGGGGGTACTATTTAATGAAGTTGCCAGTTGAGGACTTGTGAGGCATCTGTTTCTTAAACTAGACACTCTAATGTACGTACTTGCCCTCTTGCTCAGTTGTGCCTCCCAAGTTTGCGCTGTTCTGTGAAGGGATTAGTACACAGCGTTGTACGAGATCTTTCGTTTCTTGGCAATTTCTCGCATGGAATAGCCTTCATTTCTCAGAACAAGAATAGACTGACGAGTTTCAGAAGAAAGTTATTTGTTTCTGGCCATTTTGAGCCTGTAATCAAACCCACAAATGCTGATGCTCCAGATACTCAACTAGCCTAAAGAAGGCCAGTTTTATTTATTCTTTAATCAGGACAACAGTTTTCAGCTGTGCTAACATAATTGCAAAAGTGTTTTCTAATGATCAATTAGCCTTTTAAAATGCTAAACTTTGATTATCTAACACAACGTGCCATTGGAACACAGGAGTGATGGTTGCTGATAATGGGCCTCTGTACACCTATGTAGATATTCTATTAAAGAAAATCAGCCGTTTCCAGTTACAATAGTCATTTACAACATTAATAATGTCTACACTGTATTTCTGATCAATTTGATGTTCTAAGTGACCCCAAAGTTTTGAACGGAGGTGTATACTGTATATATATATATATATATATATATATATATATAATTTATTTTTATTTATTTTTTGCTCAGAAAACTTGGGCCAAATAAAATGGGCCGCCAGTAGGGGAACCTTGCCCTATGTACTTTTTTTCACCCCCAATTACTTTCGGACACCTTCAGTCCTGCAGGCCAGTTCAGTGTTTCTCCACTCAGTATGTAAAGATGTTTTGCCTGGTTACAACCTGAGCATGCGTTTTACTGCTAATGTTCCCCCCCAAAAATATACAAATAAATATCAGTAAAAGAAGATCTGCCCTCAAGTACAGTGTTAGAGAGGACAAGCAAGCTCGAGTGCCAAACCTTTTAGAGGATTAAAAACAAACTGGTTTCATCTCCTTGGAAATTCCTCACCGTTTGCACATTACAAGCCTGGGGGCCTCGTTGCACAATCCATCAGTATTGGCTTTGCACGCTGAAGGCTGCTGTCAGCAATGGTGCCAACTGCTTGTCATTCTGTAACTCTGTCAGCACAGGTGTGATGGAACAGCTGTCTACAATATTTCAACCTTTCTCTGTAGTTTTATACAACCTTCTACGAACTACAAACAGCTTTTTGCCAAGATGCAAAATCAAAGAAAAGGCTTATATTCAACAAGACCCACCCCCTCAGGTCACAAACAAGTTCACGGGCAGCACTTTTGACTGGAAGAGGAATGTAAGATTAATGTAGTGAGTGATTAGTGATCAATGAGTAAATAGATGAAACATTGTTGACAGACATGCTTTTCTCTCACACTGCCACACATATTAGAATTCACCCAACCGAGGTGATCAAATATTGGCATTGAATTTAGGCTTTTAGACGTGTCGTCGATGTCCACTTTGTTAAACAGTGAACCCCTGGGAGCAACACCGAGCTCTGAGGTTAAGATGACATTGTCAGTCAACACAGTCAAAGCATTTTGAGCTGGGAAACATATCAATCTCAGATCTCTCACATCCCATTGGAGTTGTGGCTGGTATTGCGCTCGCTTGTTACATGGGAACAGGAAATGACCTCTGTTCCACAGCGTTTAAAACACATTTAGCTCCAAGATTCCCGAGTCCTATCAAGGGCACAAAGTGGAATTGTTATTAATGGCACCAGACACGTGCAGACGCTCATGCATGCGCACGGGCACACACACACACACCAATGGAAACCAAATGGTGCAGCATGTGTCTGTGTGATCCACTCTGCTGTCAGGGTCATAGTCTGTGTATTGTGTGTGCATGATTGCGTGTGTGTGATTGTGTGTGTGTATGTGTATACGGAGGCACAGGCAGAGCGGGTCCCTAGCCAAACAGTTAGCGAACTGCCATCTGTTTTACCCTCACACAGAGAATCCAAGGAGGGAGCAGGGAGGAGGAGACAAAAGATAGAGAAATTCACACGGACTGTTTCACACCCACTGACCCCCTAAAGGGAAACAGCTAATATGCAGCCAACCTCAGTATGTCAGCTTACCAGCATTATACATCACTAAGCATTCACTGTGATAGGGAGGGAGAAGGCTGACAGCTGTATGTGAGCCAATTTAACTGTGTGTCTGTGTGTCTGTCTGCCTCTGTGTGTGTGTGTGCGTTTTAATTGGATTGCAGTCTTGTGAGTGTTTGTGTGTGTATAATGTGTGCATTCCTCTCAGACGTAGGTATGGACCACTCCTCCCTCTACTTGTTCTCCACCTGCTGCCCGATATTCAACTCTCTGGAGGTGGTAATCTCCTCAGCTCATCTGCCAACCTGTCAACACACAGGAGACTGTCCCTGTAGCCCCTCCTACACCACAGGCTGAGGTACTGCACTCAAAGGAGATGTCCCTCGATGGCCATGTTTGAAAGGACCAAAACGGCAACATCGACAGACTTTATGATCAAGATTACGAACATGAGCTATTTGTTCTTTGTGTAGGATTAGGAATAGCCCCTCTTGGGGCTAGGGGGCAGAATTTTCCCATTTGGATAAATAGCGTGCCCAATTTCAACTTCCTGCTACTTCATGCCAGGAATATAAGATATGCATATTATTCATATATTTGGATAGAAAACACTCTGAAGTTTCTAAAACTGTTTGAATCATGTCTGTGAGTATAACAGAACTTATGTAGCAGGCAAAACCCCAAGGACTAACTGTTCAGAATTATTATTTTTTGTCATTGCCAATGGATGTTGGGGCGGCAGGGTAGCCTAGTGGTTAGAGCGTTGGACTAGTAACCGGAAGATTGCAAGTTCAAACCCCGGAGCTGACAAGGTACAAAGCTGTCGTTCTGCCCCTGAACAGGCCGTTAACCCACTGTTCTGTTATCGAAAATAAGATTTTGTTCTTAACTGACTTGCCTAGTTAAATAAAGGTAAAATTAAAAAGAATATATATATTTCTTAGGAACCTGTTTTCAGTTCCTACCGCTTCCACTGGATGTCTTTGGAATTTGGTTGAGGTTATTCCTTTGTGCAATGAAGAAGTAGGCCAACTGGGTACACTGTTGAAAGTTGCGCAAGACGTGAAAAGTGGTGCTGGTTTGTTTTCATTCCTGTATTGAACACAGATTGCCCCGTCTACAATTTGATCGATTATTAACGTTTAAAAATACATAAAGTTGTATTACAAAAGTAGTTTGTTTGTATTTTGGCAAAGTTTATAGGCAACTTTTGAAATATTTTGTAGTGACGTTGCATTTTTTGTAAGGTGTTTTTTTCTGGATCAAACACGCTTTATAAATTGACATGTAAAAATTAAATTGACATGTAAAAATTGACATGTAAAAATTAAATTGACATGTAAAAATTCAATTGACATGTAAAAATCGGACATGTTGGCTAGATTCACAACGAGTGTAGCTTTAATTGAATATCTTACATGTGTGATTTAATGAAAGTTTGAATTTTATAGTATTTTATTTGAATCTGACGCTCTGCATTTTCCCTGGCTATTGGCCAGTTGAGACATTTGCGTCCCGCCTATCCCTAACTAGTTTAAGGGTTAAAATCATGGAAAGTGGTTCAAATTGGATTTGTTCGATAAATCCGTCCTTTCTAGCATGGTCAGATATCGTGATGACCAAGAACTCTTTACAAGGAAAAAGTGTTGGTATCATCCTAGCCTGCTTTCATCAGATTTTAGACCTTGGGTGTGTCCCAAATGGCACCATGTTTCCTTTATAGTGTACTATTTTTGACCAGGGCCCTAGGGTGGCATTTGAGATGCAGACCCAGATGTATGTAATCTCTAGTCACTGACATGAATCGATCATGTAAGTGTCCGTGAGGGAGAAAAAAGAAAAAGTAGACCCGGCAGCCCTTGAGGACTGTGGTGCGTGACACACCCTGAGCATTGTGTTGCTATGAAAACTAGCCCCTAGCTACCTATTATCCTTAGCAACAGACTAATCAGCTAGCGACAGGTTTGCACTGATGATAAGCGCTCAAACGCCTCCGTAGCATCAAAACACTCATTAAGCGAACACAAAGGAAACTCCAGGGTCTCACATTCGATACACTGTTAGCGTATTAGAGTTTGGGTCCGGGTCTTGTTCTGGTTCTGGGGGCTGTTGAACTTAAACAGAGAAGATCCAAGATAGAGTCTGGAGTCAGTCGGACGCCCTGTCACTCTCTTCTCCATGAGGTTGTGCAGGTAAGGCAAGTTTGGGTTCATCGTGAAGGTTCTCTTTTGGGGTCTATGTTGGTGCTTGAATGGTGCATTTTGAGATTGAAGCGTCACTCCGGAACTCTAGGACATCACCACAGACATACAGTAGAGTAATAAAATAAATACTTGAAGTTGCTTTCAGTCGAAACACAAACAAAATATACCTTCACTGGAGTGTAGTGGTGGAGGAGGGAAGGGTCTTCTCTGGAGTGTAGTGGTGGAGGGGGGAAGGGTCTTCACTGGAGTGTAGTGGTGGAGGAGGGAAGGGTCTTCTCTGGAGTGTAGTGGTGGAGGGGGGAAGGGTCTTCACTGGAGTGTAGTGGTGGAGGGGGGAAGGGTCTTCTCTGGAGTGTAGTGGTGGAGGAGGGAAGGGTCTTCACTGGAGTGTAGTGGTGGAGGGGGGAAGGGTCTTCACTGGAGTGTAGTGGTGGAGGAGGGAAGGGTCTTCACTGGAGTGTAGTGGTGGAGGAGGGAAGGGTCTTCACTGGAGTGTAGTGGTGGAGGGGGGAAGGGTCTTCTCTGGAGTGTAGTGGTGGAGGGGGGAAGGGTCTTCTCTGGAGTGTAGTGGTGGAGGAGGGAAGGGTCTTCACTGGAGTGTAGTGGTGGAGGGGGGAAGGGTCTTCTCTGGAGTGTAGTGGTGGAGGAGGGAAGGGTCTTCTCTGGAGTGTAGTGGTGGAGGAGGGAAGGGTCTTCTCTGGAGTGTAGTGGTGGAGGAGGGAAGGGTCTTCACTGGAGTGTAGTGGTGGAGGGGGGAAGGGTCTTCTCTGGAGTGTAGTGGTGGAGGAGGGAAGGGTCTTCTCTGGAGTGTAGTGGTGGAGGAGGGAAGGGTCTTCACTGGAGTGTAGTGGTGGAGGGGGGAAGGGTCTTCTCTGGAGTGTAGTGGTGGAGGAGGGAAGGGTCTTCACTGGAGTGTAGTGGTGGAGGGGGGAAGGGTCTTCTCTGGAGTGTAGTGGTGGAGGAGGGAAGGGTCTTCTCTGGAGTGTAGTGGTGGAGGAGGGAAGGGTCTTCTCTGGAGTGTAGTGGTGGAGGAGGGAAGGGTCTTCACTGGAGTGTAGTGGTGGAGGGGGGAAGGGTCTTCTCTGGAGTGTAGTGGTGGAGGAGGGAAGGGTCTTCACTGGAGTGTAGTGGTGGAGGAGGGAAGGGTCTTCACTGGAGTGTAGTGGTGGAGGAGGGAAGGGTCTTCTCTGGAGTGTAGTGGTGGAGGAGGGAAGGGTCTTCTCTGGAGTGTAGTGGTGGAGGGGGGAAGGGTCTTCTCTGGAGTGTAGTGGTGGAGGGGGGAAGGGTCTTCTCTGGAGTGTAGTGGTGGAGGAGGGAAGGGTCTTCACTGGAGTGTAGTGGTGGAGGAGGGAAGGGTCTTCTCTGGAGTGTAGTGGTGGAGGGGGGAAGGGTCTCCTCTGGAGTGTAGTGGTGGAGGGGGAAGGGTCTTCTCTGCCACTCATCCCAGCTGAAAGAATTATGGAAGTCAATTGTGTAAAATAATGAACTTATAAGTAGGTAGGCACAAAACCCAAGAACACTTTTTGAAACGGAAGGGGTGCCCCAGGAAATGATCCAATCAGAACAAAGATTAGCATTTTCCGTTTCAAAATGGTTTGCTACGTTGTACTCTACTGAACACAGTTTCTTTAGGAAGCCTACCGTTGTTGCTTTTCAACTGGAACCGAGGCTTAGTTATATTGCTGCCCACCCGGTGTGTGGAGCCCTCTGAGTCCCCTTCCCCTCTGTCTCAGTGCTGCCTGCGGTGGTATAGGTACTTGATAGTGTTCATAAAGCTCTCTCTCCACACGTCACAGTGATGTAGCTCCCCCGCCAAGCCGTGGCAGCTTCAACGCCAAATCAGTGCTGAAGTCACAGGCCGTGCAGATGGAGGTCTGGCTCGAGGAGGAATCAGTTGGATTGGAACTACAGGCAGCAGGGTTTGTAAACATGGGAGTGTTGAGGAAGGAATACTGTTTTTGATTCTAATTCAGTCTCAATGCTATCCATGGCTTGGCGGGGGCGCTACATTACTGTGACGTGTGTGGACAGAAATGTTTGAACACTACCAAGTACCTCTACCACCGAGACAGAGGGGAAGGGGACTCAGAGGGCTCCACACATCATGTGGACCGCAATATACCTAGGCCTCTGTTCCAGTGGAAAAACAACAACGGTAGGTACTAGGTAGGCTTCCTAAAGGAGCATGGAGAGCTGTGCTGTGTTCAGTCGAGTACAATGTAGCAAAACATTTTGAAACGGAAACGCAAATCTGTGTTTTCGTTGGATAATTTCCTGGGGCACCTCTTTTTTTTAAAGGTTTTCTCACATTTTGTGCCTACTTATTTATGTGGATGAGTTTATTGACCGTAATTCTTTCAGCTGTGGTGAGTGGCAGAGAACAGACCCCAACCCATTCACCCCTCACCACCATAACTACCTCCATCCTCCCCAACCCTTCCACTTCCCTAAGCTGCCGCTTGCGCACCAACATCCAGGCCCACACTGGCCTCAAGCCCTTTAAGTGTGACCTCTGCCCCAAGATGTTCGCTTGGAACAGATTGTCTACAGCGCCCGCAAGCCAGACACCTACCTACCTGCGCTGCGGCAAAAGCACGCTCAAAGACCCACCACCTGCTCCACGAGTCCCAGGACTCCTTCAACCAAGATGGCGGAGTGGTGAAAGAGGAAATGGTCAAGTATGAGGGCATGGAGAAGGGGCACAGTGTGGTCAATGATGGAGACCCAAAGAACCGAAAGTACCCAAACAATTTTCGATACAAATGGCGCAATGTTTCCGATGTCCACGCTGCTTCCGATTGTCCTCCCAGGTGCCTGTTCACAGGTATGTCTGGCCATCAATTCAATTCAATTAGGCCTGAATTCAGTTCAATGCAATTCAACTATATGTACCCCTTAAGGGCAATTATGCCCCTCTCTCTGCCTGTTGAGATGTGGCCTCTTAGTTGAGGTGTTTAAAAAAAAAAAAAAAACTGGTAATTCCATTGTAACACGGCACAAAACTAGGTTGATTAACGATTGCTCTTCATTCAGACCAGTACAATACTCTACCGCTTTGAGGCAATTAAGAAGGTGTTATCATGGAGAGCACAAGAGCATAATTACATATATCCTTCCCAGTGGTCGTACAATACAGTTGAACACAAAGGCAAGGCCTGTGTTCATACATACAGAACCATCAGACTGTACCTTTGACAACATTCTGTATGAATTCATGTGCACTGAGATACAAGGTGGCATATGCAACGACGAAATGGGAAAGTGCTCAGTCAATGAGGGAATTCTACAAGTAATACTCTTATTATTACTAGACGTATGACTCGATGGCTATGCAACATTACTTCCCCCGCCATCATGGACAAATTCCAGTCTAATACGACAAGCAAAAGGAATAGATTAGAAGTCGATGTACAATTCCTTGCCTGTGGTCAAACGTATTTCAACAGTGATAGGTGTACTCCAATGCCATTCTTTGATTTATCTTGCCCGCGGATATGATTTGACAGTGTAATCACATTGAGAGACCAGTCTGGTGGACGCGCCATCACATGGCTACACAGGACACAGGCCGCACACACACACACACACACACGGACCTACCATTACATGACTAGCCCCTTAGCAACATGGCTGAAGGCCGGGGGTTTCTTTTTTTTGCTCTTCCCCACCCATCATAGACACCAGGGGCGTATTCATTATGGCACACGGTAGCAAAACTTTTTTTTTTTTGAAACGGAAAACAAATCCAAGCCGTTCTTGTTAGACTACTCCATGTAGTCCCTCCCCGTTTCAGCCGGTTTTCTTCTATTTGGTGCCTATTGAACACAGTCCCAGCACAGTGCCAGGGCCTGCCCACAGCTCTGCCCGAGCAGAAATAACCCCCAACCGACCTCTCACTCAAGAGTTACTGTGTAGGGAGGTGGAAGGACTGACACTGCGCCGCGACTCATTGACTTTCATTGAGAAGGTTTCTGATTGCGCTGCAGCAACTAGCTAATAGCTAATGACGTCCCTTAACAAAGAGTTGCAGTCTGTTTTGGAATGAGTGCCCAGTAATTAACTGGTCCTGATGATCTCTAAAACTAAGAGCATTGTATTTGGTAGAAATCATTCCCTAAGTTATAGGACTGAGCTGAATCTGGTAATGAGCGTATGGGCTGTTGAGGAGACTTGGTGTTACCTCAAGAAAGCGGACCGTGTTATATAGCGCTATGTTGCATGGAGCTCCCTTCCCTCTCATATTACTCAAATGAAGAGCAAACCTGGTTTCAAAGAACAGATAAAGAAACACCTCACAATGTCTCTCCACCATTTGACCTAGACATTTTGTGTGTATGTGTTGATATGTAGGCTATGTGTGCCGTTTTAAAACGTATGTAGTCCTGTCCTTGAGCTGTTGTTGTCTATTCATGTTCTGTATTTTGTCATGTTTCATGTTTTGTGTGGACCCCAGGAAGAGTAGCTGCTGCTTTCACAACAGCTGATGGGGATCCTAATAAAATACCAACTACCAAATTAGACTGCCTCATCATCCACTAAGACAGTTTACCACAAACACACACAGACAACAACAACGCCACTTTAATTACACAGCACTGTACTGTATATTCGAGGCAGTGTCAGAGGAAGACCCAGACATTTTTCAAAGACTCCAAGTCTAATGACTTAAATCATAGTCTGTTCTCTCTGCTAAGTCTCCTCAACAGCTTCTAACCCCAAGCCATAAGACTGCTGACCAATTAATCAAATGACCACCCAGACTATTTGCATTGGCACCCCTACCGACCCTGACCTACGTGTACAAATGACCTTGACTAACCTGTACTCCCGCACATTGACTCGGTACCATGTTAATATTTACTTTTTTCGTTTTTTACCTTAGTTCACTGAGTAAATCTTTTCTTCAGTCTATTTTCTTAAAAGTGCGTTGTTGGTTAGGGGGCTTGTAAAGTAAGCATTTCACGGTGACCTGTTGTATTCGGCACGTGATGAATCTGTTGTGTTAGTCAACAGAGCCATGACCTGTGGAGCAAAGCTTCAATAGAGCTAGGGCCTATTTTCCAGAATTTCCGCCTGGCTGGCACAAACTCAGTCTGTTGGCACACAATGAAGGGGACAAGCGCTTACTCATTTGACTTTTCTATTGAACATACTTCTTTCCGTATGAAATGTTATAGTTGATTTACATTTGAGGATACTTGAGGATTAAATAGAAACGTAGATTGACAAAGTTTAGCGGTAGCTTTTTTTGACTCCTTCGTCTGCATGTTGAACGAGTGGATTACTGAAATCGGTGGCGCCAACTAAACAGACTTTTTTTGGATATAAAGAAGGATTTTATCTAACAAAACGACCATTCATGTTGTAGCTGGGACCCTTGGGATTGCAAACACATGCTGGCTTATTGTGAATTGCATATAGGACCATGATTAGTGTCGGGAGTATTTCCTGGTCTGGTCATGTGGTAAGGAAAGACTCCTGGCATTATGTTGAATTGGAAATACACTACATGACCAAAAGTATGTGGACACCTGCTCGTCGGAACATCTCATTTCAAAATCATGGGCATTAATATGTAATTGGTCTCCCCTTTTCTGCTACAACAGCCACAATTATTCTGGTAAGGCTTTCCACTAGATGTAGGAACATTGCTGTGGAGACTTGTTTCCATTCAGCCACTAGCATTAGTGAGGTCGGGCACTGATGTTGGGCGATTAAGGCTGGCTCACAGTCGGCGTTCCAATTCATCCCAAAGGTGTTTGATGGGGTTGGTCAGGGCTCTGTGCAGGCCAGTCAAGTTCTTCCACACTGATCTTGACAAACCTTTTCTGTATGGACCTCACTTTGTGCATGGGGGCATTGTCATGCTGGAACAGGAAAGGGCCTTCCCCAAGCTGTTGCCAAAATGTTGGAAGCACAGAATTGTTTAGAATGTCATTGTATGCTGTAGATTTCACCTCACTGGAACTAAGAGGCCTAGCCCGAACCATGAAAAACAGCTCCAGACAATTTTTCCTCCTCCACAAAACCTTAGTTGTCACTGTGCATTCAGGCAGGTAGCATTCTCCTGGAATCCGCCAAGCCCAGATTTGTCCGTCGGACTGCCAGATGGTGAAGCGTGCGTGATTCATCACTTCAGAGAACGCATTTCCACTGCTCCAGAGTCCAATGGCTGCGAGATTTACACCAATCCAGTCGATGCTTGGCAATGCACATGGTGACCTTAGGCTTGTGTGTGAATGCTCGGCCATGGAAACCCATTTCATAAAGCTCCCGACGAACAGCTCTTGTGCTGATGTTGCTTCCAGAGGCAGTTTGGAACTCGGTAGTGAGTGTTGCAACCCAAAAACAGATGGGTTTTACACGCTACGCGCTTCAGTAGTTGGCGGTCCCGTTCTGTGAGCTTGTGTGCCTACCACTTTGCGGCTGAGCCGTTGTTGCTCCTAGACCTTTCCACTTCACAATAACAGCACTTACAGTTGACCGGGGCAGCTCTAACATGGGAGAAATTGAACGTACTGACTTGTTGGAAAGGTGGCATCCTATGAAGGTGCCATGTTGAAAGTCACTGAGCTCTTTAGTAAGGCCATTTTACTGCCAATGTCTGTCTATTGAGATTGCATGGCTGTGTGCTCAATATTATACACCTGTCAGCAACAGGTGTGGCTGAAACAGCCGAATCCACTAATTTGAAGGGGTGTCCACATACTTTTGTAAATATAGCATAGGTGCTTTTCACTTGAAACATTATCTTCATATTTCAAAGTGTCTCTTTTTCCCCATCAGATACTCTCACATGGGGAAGCAACCACTCACCTGCTCCATCTGTGGTGAACACTTCTTCCACAAGAGCAGCCTGAAGCATCCTCTGACACACCATGCTCAGAGTAATACTAATGGTGTGTGTGTGTGTGTGTGTGTGGATTTCTTTACCAGTCGGTGCCCTCAAATCTTGATTTAATCTTTTATCTGCATGGTGTTGATAGCCCTGCGTGATGTCATCTTGTGTGTTTGACTTTGCGTGGGTGGCTCTTCAAGATGCTTGCCTGTTGCTTTGCGTATGCACCCGTATCTACGCCAGCCTCTGTGCCATATGCACCTCCCTACGTCTAGTCTGTCTTCTGTTCCCTCGGCTAAGCGATGGATCGTGCCCGCACTGATAAAGTCAGCTAGCATTCACATCCATTCATATCCATATGAGCTGTTATCCGCTAACTAAAAGTATAAGAGAAAAGACTTGGAGGAGCAGCAAATCCGAGCGAGGGCGCCCCCACTTCCCACAATCCCGTACAACAGCCGCCATCCCTGCCGCCCTGTGTCACAACACACAATCTATTTTAATACAGCGCATTGTGCGTTTCACAGGCCGTGACCTGACGATTTTTACGTGATTTATTTTGTTATTTTGCTGTCCTTATTAAATCACGCCGGCTCGGGCCCAGTAAGCGAGGTCGTCGGGGGCAATGTTGCAACACAACTTACAAGGCCTCACGCAGTCACCTCGTTCTTGTGCATATTCCCCCTTTTCACTTTGACTAATGAATTTCCCCACCACCACTTTATTCACCCCTTAATTAATTACGTTGGTGTATCTGGTAGAAGTTGTTGCCTGAATAGACGGAAGATTTTATACCTTCACCTATTTCAATGCATTGACGTCTTTGACCTCTGACCTGAAAGGGACTCTCCCCCGTGTGGATTCTAAGGTGGGCGATGAGTGATGAGCGGCTGGGGAAGTCCTTACCACAGTAATTGCAGTGAAAGGGATGGGGCTTAGGGACGTTGGCGGTGGCCACCGGTGCCGGGCAGTGGGTGAGGAGGTGCTCCTCCAGAAGGCAGCCGTGGCGTAGCGCCGTCTGCAGGGGATCATGGGGCAGCGCAGGAAGGGGGAGGAGTCTGTCCGGCGTGGGACAGTCTGTGGATGTCCAGGCCTTCCTGGGTGACACAGTGGTAGCGGCAGATCTCACAGTTCAGAAGCCCTGTGGTCCTCTCTCGCCTTCCGCCTCGGCCATGGCCTCTACCTCTGTCCTGGCCCCTACCTCTGTCCTGGCCCGTTTCCCTAACAACCAGGCCGATGTCCACCTTTCTTGCACGAAGAAGTCAGTTAGTGAGATTACATGGCACAGGAGAACCCATGTTAAGTGAGCATACGAAGACAACAGGGTTAAGGGTTAAGAAAGCCGTTTACAAACGTTGACATTTCTATGGGCGACAATATCAAAGAACTCTACATCATACAATGACAAGGAACAATTCCAAAGTCCTAATTAAACCAAAAGAGTACACAGGCTAGATCCTAATACAATAAGATGTTATGAAAACACTTCGATAGGTTTAGGGTGGCAAAATTCCCTGCTGATTCCAGAAATCCTCCAACTGTAATTTCAGAAATACAAGGGAATTTTGGGGAATTTTTAATGATTTAAAACAAGCTGAAACAAAGTCAACCGAAATGCCAGTTACAGACAACCAAATTGTCTGTCTTTAGTCCCCTTCAACAGCTTGTTGTACTGGCGATTTATAGAGAAGAGTATTTGGTAACACTCCAGGCTTTGGGTGTCGAGTATAAAGCTCTTAGCAGCTCATTAGACCCCTATTAATCGTTGAACACTCTGGGCCAGTGTCTAAAAGACATTTTAAGGTTGCTAAGGCCTTGTATTTTTATTTGCAAAGCTTTTCGGTGTTCACATGAACAATAACCTATCAGTTTTATGTACAGATGTGTAGAATTCCTTTTGAAGGAAGTTATTTCTAACAATGTTTTGAAGACAACCCTCTAGGGCGGTGGTATTCAAAACGCGGTGGGGTCGGCCCATCCAAAAATTAAGAGTACAGATTAATGTATGGGACAATACACAAACGTTTTTGAGAAAGATAATTTGACAAATAGAATTGAGTAAATGTTTTTTTTTCTCTTCATTTTTATAAGATGAAATATAATTAATTGAATTTAAGGACCCCTTTAGGTATCCCACTTTTTTCTGTTAAAATAATTTGCAATTACCGCATTGAAACTCACTGAATACATGAAAAAACAGTCAGGTGGAAGTATGTTTTGAAGTGTCTGAAATATGAGAAATATAAGACAGCTCAGGAATATATATACCCTAAACAAAAACATAAATGCAAAATGTAAAGTGTTGGTCCCATGTTTCATAAGCTGAAATAAAATACCTCAAATGTTCCATATGCACAAACATTATTTCTCTCAAATGTTCCATCCCTGTTAGTGAGCATTTCTCATTGCTAAGATAATCCATTCACCTCAGAGGTGTGGCATATCAAGAAGCTGATTAAACAGCATGATCATTACACTGTTGCACCTTGTGCTGGGGACAATGAAAGGCCATTCTAAAATGCCACACAACACAATGCCACAGATGTCTCAAGTTTTGCGGTAGTGTGCAATTGTGGCATGCTGACTGCAGGAATGTCCACCAGAGCTGTTGCCATAGAGTTTAATGTTAATTTCTCTACCATAAGCCACCTCCAACGTCATTTTAGAGAATTTGGAAGTATGTCCAACTGGACTCAAAACCGCAGATCACATGTAACCAAGCATGCCCTGAGACCAGTCACCCAGACAGTTTCTGCAATTTCTGCACAATGTCACGTTTCTTCAAAATCAAACCCAGAAGCAGACCAGGACAAGGAGAGTAGGAAGAAGGTGAGTATTTATTTACAAGTGAATGTGACTGGGTAGATATATCCAGGTGGCGTAGCGGGCAGCGGTGGTGAGTTGATGGGAGTAAATAGGTGGATCCAATGGGGAAGCGGAATCCTCCGACGACCAGGCTGGAATGGGGTAAATGATCCAGGTGAGTAACTGAAGACAGAACAAACGGAGGTAAGTTTAAGGCAAGCAATACGTAAAAAAAACAACAAAACAATTTCTATCCAACTTGAGGCTGAATCTATTGCACAACATACTGTTCATGGCTAACGATCCAGCAGGGAATGGATGTCAGGTCCGGGCTTATGAAGAGGAGAGATGATGATCAGGACCAGGTGTGCAGATAGCTGATGGGATACAGGTGCGGGTAATCAGAACTCCCAACTGGCTACATTGCCCGGCAACCAGACAGGGTGCGTTCCAGGACGCCGGAAAAAACACTCCAGGACAGAACACAGGCAAAAAACAGATTCAGGAAACGGGATTCGTGACACACAAACTGTCAGAGTCTAATCTGCGTGCCATCTCCTCATGTTTCAGGACGATAATGCACGGCCCCATGTCAACAAGGATCTGTACACAATTCCTGGAAGTTGAAAATGTCCCTGTTCTTCCATGGCCTGCACACACACAAGACATGTCAACCATTGATCATGTTTGGGATGCTCTGGATAAACGTCTACGACAGCGTGTTCCAGTTCCCGTCAATACCCAGCAACTTCGCACAGCCGTTGAAGAGGAGTGGGACAACATTCCACAGGCCTGATCAACTCTATGTGAAGGAGATGTGTCGCGCTACATGAGGCAAATGGTGGTCACACCAGATACTGACTGGCTTTCTGATCGACGCCCCTTCCTTTTTTTTTAAAGGTGTCTGTGACAAACATATATCTGTATTCCTAGTCATGTGAAATCCATAGATTAGGGCTTAATACATTTATTTCTTTATATGAACTATAACTTGTTGCATGTCGCGTAAATTTTTTTGTTCAGTGTACATATATACTTACATTTGTACGTGGAACTGCCCTATATTTTCATGAAGACACATTTTCGGGATTTCTCCTGGTTTGATAAACACAGCCGTAGCTCTGCCATCCTCAACCACAGATGGGGAAGGCCAACATCGGCGGATGCTGTGGTTTGAGACACAGCCCATGCAAATACGACATCTGATATCTCTAGCTAAACAGGCTGATTTTGATGGGGATTTTGAAATCATTAGTTTTCAAGCTGGATTTGACACGGTGCATTCAGAATCAGTTGTATTTCTTTTAGTAAAACACTCTCTTTCCATTTAAATGTTCCTCCCTTTTGTAGGGAGATAGCATGGCAGTTGGCCTTAATCTGTCTGTCAAGAGATTTAACGTTTTCTTTGGCAAGACAAATGTAAGCCAATCGCTAAAGTACTTGCTTGACATTATTTGTCTGTATCTATATAGTTGTACTATGTTACCAGTCAACAGGGGCACGTGTTCCCTTTGCTCCGAGTGAGAATTACGAACACGGTGAGCTGAAAGTCTGTGAATCACAAAGCCCACTTACGAAAAGAGTCCCCAAAGGTAGGTAAACTAGGCCTCGGTTCAAATAGAGAGAGATTGTTTGGCATGGAGAAGCTATTTGGTGGTGTATTTGTGGTAACAAGTCCACTGACAGCAGTCGATGTGGTGCAAGGAAGGTGTAAAGGTGCTGACTTTTGGCAGCTGTCTTGGTTAAAGAGGCAACCAAGCCCTAATGGTGTCAGTCCCAGGCTTAATTCTCAGAATTCTGAGCCCTGGTCAGAGTGGAACTCCAATTGACCCGGGTTTCTTTTTCCAGGAGCATGTCTGCAATGCGGGCAGGTAGACAGTTAAGTCAATGAGACACTTGTACTTCCAAATGAAGCATCAAGCTCTAAGTGCTTTCACTTCCTATGGCTTGTATGGATCGCGGGGGCGTTGATAAAACCAAATTGCCTCTGTTGAACTGATATTCCTGAGATTAAGGATACGGGTTTTATTTAGTGAGATCATGAATGAATGACTCTAAAGTGCGGACATATTTACCTGTTTCACACTAACGTGCTGACATATTTACCTGTTTCACACTAATGTGCGGAGATATTTGCCTGTTTCACACTAACGTGCGGACATATTTACCTGTTTCACACTAACGTGCTGACATATTTACCTGTTTCACACTAACGCGCGGAGATATTTGCGTGTTTCACACTAACGTGCTGACGTATTTACCTGTTTCACACTAACGTGCTGACGTATTTACCTGTTTCACACTAACGTGCGGACATATTTACTTATTTCACACTAACGTGCTGACATATTTACCTGTTTCACACTAACGTGCAGAGATATTTGCGTGTTTCACACTAACGTGTGGAGATATTGACCTGTTTCACACTAAAGTACGGACATATTTACCTGTTTCACACTAACATGCTGCCATAATGACCTGTTTCACACTAACGTGCAGACATATTTACCTGTTTCACACTAACGTGCAGACATTTACCTGTTTCCCACTAACATTCTGCCATAATGACCTGTTTCACACTGACGTGCTGACGTATTTACCTGTTTCACACTAACATGCTGCCATAATGACCTGTTTCACACTGATGTGCTGACATATTTACATGTTTCACACTGACGTGCTGACATTTACCTGTTTCACACTAACATGCTGACATATTTACCTGTTTCACACTAAAGTACGGACATATTTACCTGTTTCACACTAACATGCTGCCATAATGACCTGTTTCACACTGACGTGCTGACGTATTCACCTGTTTCACACTAACATGCTGACATATTTACCTGTTTCACACTAACATGCTGACATATTTACCTGTTTCACACTAACATGCTGACATATTTACCTGTTTCACACTAACGTGCTAACATATTTACCTGTTTCACGCTAACATGCTGACATATTTACCTGTTTCACACTAACGTGCTGACGTATTTACCTGTTTCACACTAACGTGCTGACGTATTTACCTGTTTCACACTAACGTGCTGACGTATTTACCTGTTTCACACTAACGTGCTGACGTATTTACCTGTTTCACACTAACGTGCTGACGTATTTACCTGTTTCACACTAACGTGCTGACGTATTTACCTGTTTCACACTAACATGCTGACGTATTTACCTGTTTCACACTAATGTGCTGACATATTTACCTGTTTCACACTAACATGCTGACATATTTACCTGTTTCACACTAACGTGCTGACGTATTTACCTGTTTCACACTAACGTGCTGACGTATTTACCTGTTTCACACTAACGTGCTGACGTATTTACCTGTTTCACACTAATGTGCTAACATATTTACCTGTTTCACGCTAACATGCTGACATATTTACCTGCTTCACACTAACGTGCTGACATATTTACCTGTTTCACACTAACGTGCTAACATATTTACCTGTTTCACACTAACGTGCTGACATATTTACCTGTTTCACACTAACGTGCTGACATATTTACCTGTTTCACACTAACATGCTGACATATTTACCTGTTTCACACTAACATGCTGACATATTTACCTTTTTCACAGTGATCACCCGAAAAACACTGTGATGGTTTGGATATTTTCTTTTCACATTGTCATTTTAAAGCACGGTTCCAGCAACTATGGTGAATGCGTAACCTGGCCAGCTCAGTACAGCTTGGCTCGGTTTGGCTCAGTAGTGTGGAAATCTCTAAAGAGCATTAAAAACAACTATTTTGCTGTGTCTTAATCTGAATGTTCTGAATGTTCAGCAAACGTCAACAATTCTTGGATACAAACATCGGTGCCTTGAGACAGGGCATGATGAACTTGAGACAGGGCATGATGAACTTGAGACAGGGCATGATGAACTTGAGACAGGGCATGATGAACTTGAGACAGGGCATGATGAACTTGAGACAGGGCATGGTGCACTTGAGACAGGGCATGGTGCACTTGAGACAGGGCATGATGAACTTGAGACAGGGCATGATGAACTTGAGACAGGGCATGATGAACTTGAGACAGGGCATGATGAACTTGAGACAGGGCATGTTGAACTTCAGACAGGGCATGATGAACTTGAGACAGGGCATGATGAACTTGAGACAGGGCATGATGAACTTGAGACAGGGCATGGTGCACTTGAGACAGGGCATGATGAACTTGAGACAGGGCATGATGAACTTGAGACAGGGCATGATGAACTTGAGACAGGGCATGATGAACTTGAGACAGGGCATGATGAACTTGAGACAGGGCATGATGAACTTGAGACAGGGCATGATGAACTTGAGACAGGGCATGATGAACTTGAGACAGGGCATGATGAACTTGAGACAGGGCATTATGAACTTGAGACAGGGCATGATGAACTTGAGACAGGGCATGGTGCACTTGCCACTTACTCCATGTTTCTACTAAATTAAGTAGTGAAAGCCTCTAACAACTCTTTCCACTGATTTGTGTGACAGATTTTTGTTGTTGTTGTTGATTGATTAGGATCTCCATTAGCTGACTCCAATGTAGACATCTAGTCTTACTGGGGGTCCAACACATAACGAAAAATACATTACAGACAAAAGACTTTACAATTGACATACATTTAAAAACATTAACATGTAGCGTGTGTGTGTGTGTGTGTGTGTGTGTGTGTGATAATTAAATGCACCCACATGCGGTCCCAGGTCTAAATTAGGCCCAGATTAATAGTGGAACAATGACAAATCGCAGTGGAACTGGCTTTGAGGTCCAGAGTTGAGTTTGAGGGATCTAGACGGTGGTGAGACGGAGTGTTTAACCTCCCAAATGTTTGTGCCAAGTCTTGTCACATTTCACGTAACCATTTTGTCCATGTAAACATCAATGTTGCAACTCCTTTTTGACATTTCGGAGCTTCAATGAATCATTGGATCATTTAACATTCGGACGTTCAGAGTTTATTTCTGCTCAACCGTGCTTTCAGAATTTATATTATGGCTATTCGTCATAGTTACTTCATTTTGTCTTCTTCGCACCTCAAATTTGGACGATGACCTAGAGTAGCCACACAAACAAGATAGATTATCTCATCTAGGCAGTACGGTAGTGAAATCTCAGCAATTCATTTTCTCAGACATTTCATATTTCACAATTTGCGTCATGCTAAATACGCCATATCGTGACGCTAATGACAGTTGTTCCCACAAAGGGGAGGCTTTAACATGTAGACGTGTGAAAACTGGTTTGAGAGGATGTATTCTTCCTGGTATGAGGGGACATGTCCTTCCTGTTTTGAGAGGATGTATTCTTCCTGGTATGAGGGGACATGTCCTTCCTGTTTTGAGAGGATGTATTCTTCCTGGTTTGAGGGGACATGTCCTTCCTGTTTTGAGGGGACACTCTTCCTGTTCATCTTTTCCCTGTTGTTTTTAGTCTAGAATTATATCCTCACATTTACAGTCGTACACGCTGTTATTTTCTGCACATAATTCAAGTACTGTGTACCATCTTTTTGACCTGTGGTTCTCCTGGCAAAGCCCCCAATTGCTTGTATTTCTGCCCACCCTGGCCACGACCTATGCCTTCTCCACGCGCATGTGGGTCCCAAGTGTGTGCCTCCAAACATCTTCATTCTCATACTGCACCCCCCCCCCCCCCCCCATACCTCGACATCACCGCGCTTCATTGCTTCCCTCCCCCTCTCGCTATCCTCCCCTCCGTCTCAATCCTCTTTCACTCTACACTCTCTTATTCACTTTGTTGCTCCCTCAATGCGTCGCTCTCCTGCTCCCTCTCTTCCCTCCTTTCCTCTCTCTCTCTCGCTCACTCACTCATTGATAGTAGAGCGTATGTGACCGGCATGCTGAGAGCCTAATCATTATTCCACAGGCGAGGTATGGCGCCGGGGCTGAATGTCAGTTCTCCTCTTTTCTACCCCCTCTCTCTTTTTCTATCTCTCTCCCTCACCCACTGTTCTCCGGCTTTCTCCTTCATAGTCTTCCTAACGCACCTTTCTGACGTTCTCTCTCTCTCTCTCTCCCTCTTTCTCTATCGCTCTCTCTGGCTTCCCCCTCCATAGTGTTCTCAGGCTGTGGTGAACAGTGGGACCACACAGACGGGCCTGGAAAGGAGAGGACAGTATGAGTGAAGGGGGACGATTAAAACACCACAGTTGTTACATGTAGATAAGGGGACTTGGGTAGCGCACTGCCCTTAAGCAGGGGACACTAATGTCAAGCTGTGTGTGTGTGTGTGTGTGTGAATGCATTAGTGTGTGCTGGTATGTTACTGTGTGTGTGTGTGTGTGTGTAGATGTGTGTTAATTTTTTGTATGTGTGTGTAGCTAGACATTTGTATTACATCTAGGCTGCGTTGATTTCATGATCGGTCGTGTCTCATCCTTCTGAATATCTAGGTAGTATTGATTCATTCTTTTTTTTATTACATCTAGGCTGACTCTGATCAGTTTTATAGTTTCAATTCTGACATACTAGATATCCCGGTCATCTATCATCCTTCTGAATATCTAAGCAGCATTGATTTCATGATCGGTCGTGTCTCATCCTGAATATCTAAGCAGCATTGATTTCATGATCGGTCGTGTCTCATCCTGAATATCTAGGCAGCATTGATTTCATGATCGGTCGTGTCTCATCCTTCTGAATATCTAGGTAGTATTGATTTCATGATCGGTCGAGTCTCATCCTTCTGAATATCTAGGTAGTATTGATTTCATGATCGGTCGAGTCTCATCCTTATGAAAATCTAGGTAGTATTGATTTCATGATCGGTCGAGTCTCATCCTTATGAAAATCTAGGTAGTATTGATTTCATGATCGGTCGTGACTCAATTTGTTCTTATTTATTTGGTATAAATTTGCATCACCTCACATTCGATTTCCCCCAATTTATTTCCTCTTTCAGTTGTTCTCGTTTTCTCTCGTCCTGATCTCATATAAAGATCTGAAGCTAGCTATGCTCTTTATGTCCATAACGTCCCAGTAAGTGGTTCTCATTTCCTGCTTTATCCTAAGCACCCAGTGGCAGTTACAACATAGAAATACCCTGAATAGTGCCAGACCCAATGAAAATGGATATAGAGATGTGTGCACCATTGATTTTGGGAGCTTTCCATAGCAAATGTGTTATTGTGTTATTGTGCCTGTTTTTGTGGTGTGTGTGTGGGGTGTGTGTGTGTGTGTGTGTGTGTGTGTGTGTGAATGAGTGAGAGAGAGAGAGAGACAGGGGGGGGGAGTGAAGTACCTACACATCATGCCCCAGGGGGACTCTACTTTGAGAGGGAGAGAGGATGAAAGAGGGGAGAAAGGAGGATAAGGGAGGTAAGTGTCATGTATTGTAAGGGACGGTACGTAACACTCCTGTAGGGCATAAGGTTTATGAGCCCTGTCTCCCCCTGTGATCAGGCATTCCCTTTCCCTCTATCCTATCCTCACTGGATGCTGCCACACACACACACACACACACACACACACACACACACACACACACACACACACACACACACACACACACACACACACACACACACACACGCGCCATCCGTGATGGATTTCTTCTCTCACATAACCATCTGCCTTATGTTTTTTTAACCGCAGGTTGAGTCTGTCTGTGTGTGCTTGTGTGTGTGTGTGTGCATGTGTGTGTACACTGTATGCTTGCGTTTGTTACTGTGATTTATAAACATAATATTATGTGCTTTGTAGTGTGTGGATAGAAATGGATATGCCTGTGTGTTTGTGCAGGGAATTTCAGTGTGGTTCTATGTCAGGGTGTTACTAGTAGGAAACAGCATCTCCACCCCGATGATCCTCAACACTGGGGCCCCACAATGGTGCGTTCTCAGCCCTCTCCTGTACTCCCTGTTCACCCAGGACTGCGTGGCCATGCACGCCTCCAACTCAATCATCAAGTTTGCAAATGACACCACAGTGGTAGGCTTGACTACCAACAACAACGAGACGGCCTACAGGGAGGAGGTGTGGGCCCTCGGAGTGTGGTGTCAGGAAAATAACCTCACACTCAACGGCAACAAAACAAAGGAGATGATCGTGGACTTCAGGAAACAGCAGAGGGAAACACATCATCGGGACAGTAGTGGAGAAGGTGGAAAGTTTTAAGTTCCTCGGCGTACACATCACAAACAAACTGAAACGGTCCACCCACACAGACAGCGTGGTGAAGAAGGCGCAGCAGCGCCTCTTCAACCTCAGGAGGCTGAAGAAATTTGGCTTGTCACCTAAAACACTCACAAACTTTTACAGATGCACAATCGAGAGCATCCTGTCGGGCTGTATCACCGCCTGGTACGGCAACTGCACCGCCCTCAACCGCAAGGCTCTCCAGAGGGTAGTGCGTTCTGCACAACGCGTCACCGGGGGCAAACTACCTGCCCTCCAGGACACCTACACCACCTGATGTCACAGGAAGACCAAAAAGATCATCAAGGACATCAACCACCCAAGCCACTGCCTGTTCACCCCGCTGTCATCCAGAAGGCGAGGTCAGTACAGGTGCATCAAAGCTGGGACTCAGAGACTGAAAAACAGGCCATCAGACTGTTTAACAGCCATCACTAACATAGAGAGGCTGCTGCCAACATACAGACTCAAATCTCTGACCACTTAAATAAATGGACTTAATAAAAGTATCCCTAGTCACTTTAGTTTTTTACAATCACTTTGGCACTAATTTTGGAACCTTCATATCATTTTTCAAAACTGTAGACACAAAACTCACAACCAATGATCAAAATGAAACATTTTCAAAACTGTAACACTTTTCCCAATTACTTGGATACAATACACATAAAGCTATGATCATTTTTTGTTCGTTGAACTAAAATCACCTGTTCAAAATGACACAACTTAAAATCAAAGTATTACCATTTCAAAATGCAACTCACACTTTACAATCTGAGATGACTGTCTATTCATTTCATTACAATGATCTAACTATCAATTGATACAACTGCTCAAAATGATAAGTAACTGTTGCGTTACTCTTAATGCATAGTTTTATGGAAACTGACGAACGATATTCCATGTGAAAGTTTCAGGATAACGAGATCCATTGATACCAATTACTGTGGAACATGAACCAATTGGACTACATTATCTATATCTATGGTAATATTTCATCATCATTCTTTATCAGACACTGTTTCTATGGTCCCATGTACCACTTTTCCAGACCATGTTTTCAGATTTGACATTACTGTACACTCACCGGCCACTTTATTAGGTACACCTATCTAATACTAGGACCCCATTTTGCCTCCACAACAGCCTGAATTATTCACGGTGTTGTACGTTAAGAGATGCCCTTCTGCACACCACTGTTTTAAACAGCTGTTATTTGAGCGTTTGTGGCCTTTCTGTTAGCTTGAATGAGTCTGGACATTCTCCTCTGACCTCTCTCATTAAGAAGGTGTTTTTTCCCACAGAACTGCCGCTCACTGAATGTGTTTTGTTTATCGCACCATTCTCTGTAAACTCTAGAGACTGTAGTGCGTACAAATCCCAGGAAGGCAGCTGTTTCTGAGATGCTGGAATCACTATGTGTGGCATCAACAATCATACCACGGTCAAAGTTGCCCATTCTAATGTTAGGTCGAACAACAACTAAAGCTCTCTACTCTATATACTCTATATTTTGAGTTGCAGGCAGCCACATGATTCGCTGTTCGAATGTAACCTTCCTTGATGGGCTAAATCAGGCCTGTAGAGCTGATGGCACGACCTATGTCATTGTGTGGGATAATGTCAGGTTCCACCATGCTCAAATGGTGCAAGCATGGTTTCAGACCCATCCACAATTTACCACCCTGTACTCACCCCCATACTCTCATTTCCTAAAACCCAAATGAATAATTTTTCTCCACATGGGGGTGGAAGGTATATGATAGGCGCCCTCGCGAACAAGCCGCCCTTCTCCAGGCCATGGATGACGCATGCAATGACACCACTGCAGACCAGTGTCAGGCCTGGATTTGCCCAAAGAATCTTCCCAAGATGTTTGGCTAATGAAAACATCCATTGTGATGTGGATGAGAACCTGTGGCCAAATCCACAAGACAGGGTTGATGGAAATATAGAAGTACAGTAATCAATCCTTTGTTCAGCTTTTTACAGTAAGCCAGGTGAGGAACACTGCAGTTGATGTTTTACTGTAGTTTTTTTTATTTTTTGTAGCTAATTATTTTTGCTCTGATTCAAAGGAACCTATGAATGATTTTATTGTATTTCATCAATAAATGTCAGATTTTGTTCAATGATTCCACTGTGTCTGTAGTATTCTCTTTACTAGTCCTTTTACAGTGATGTATTTACGTGTAGTACCATAAACAAACATATATCACATATTTTGTACTACAATATTTAATGATTGTACTAACAACTACACAGTGAAACTATCGGTATATTGTGTGTGGGTGATCTAAATGAATGTTTCCTATGGTATTTCATGATAAATTAGTTATTCGAACCAATGATTCTGCAAGTGCAAGGTTTCTTTAAAGATATGAATGCACTGTGCAATGTTTTGAACATGGGACAGCCTGTGTTTCAAGTGATGACAGTTTTGAGTTTTGTGTCTAGAGTTTTGAAAAATGACCACAAGGTTCTGAAATTAATGTTTACACATCCTACATTACTCATCTCATCTCTTATCTATATACTGTATTCTACACCATCTACTGCATCTGGCCTATGCCGCACGGCCATCGCTCATCCATGTATTTATATGTACGTATTCTCATTCATCCCTTTACATTTGTGTGTATAAGGTAGTTGTTGTGGAATTGTTAGATTACTTGTTGGTTATTACTACATTGTCGTAACTAGAAGCACAAGCATTTTGCTACACTTGCATTAACATCTGCTAACCATGTGTATGTGACCAATACAATGTGATTTGATTTTGTACTGTGCGCGTATGTTACTATATGCCTGTGTGTCTGTCTGTGTTTTAGTGTGTGTGTTTTAGCGTGTGTGTGTTTGTGCGCCCATGAGAGAGAGGCGGGCTGATGTTTATTTTATGTTGTGTCCTTGATTGACAGTAGGGGATGAAAGGGTGGCAGCCAGTTGATATTTATCTTTTGAGAGAGAGAGAGAGAGAGAGAGAGAGAGTGAGAGAGAGAGAGAGACGATTGGACTGGAGAGAGCTGAAGAGGTATGGAGGTACAATGAAGAGAGAGAGAGAGAGCAAGGAGCTTGCTGGTAGTGCTGAATGCAGTCCGTTCCTTCGCTAGCCCCACAGGAAATACAGCGAGCCCAATACTGAGGGACAGCAGGACAAGAGGCGTTAGATAGAAAAAAGAGGAGTCAAAAAGAACAGGGGAACAGTTACACAGCTTTCACTCATCTCCAAATGGACTGGTCTTTATGAAGAAAAGGAGCACCACAGAAGCCCAGAGAGGAGGGGGTCGATTCCTGTCATCTTCTTGTGACAGCCTGTGGAGCCGTAACCAGGGTGTCATTGCGACAGCGTTTGCTCTGCATTTTATTTGAGTGTGTGTATCCGTCTACCTGTCAATAGAGTCTGGAGCTGTGATTGGCTTCATGGAAAGAAAGTGATCTGTCGTTCTGTTCGTAAAAGGGTATTTGGACAGGACGGATTTTGGGGGATTCGGGGAATGCTTAAAGGACACAGACCTGATAGGGTCATAGTGTCTCTATTGCGCCTGCAACGCGCAACTCTGCTCTTCTCTCCTCTGCTCCTCTCCTCGGCTTTCTCCCTCGTTTCCCCCCCTTCCTCCTCCTCCCATTCTCTCCTTTCGCTCTCTTTTTCCCGTTGCTGGCACACACGCTGGTAATAGCCGTCCGTTTGGCATTTGGCTGAGGGCTCCCTCACTCGCTCTCCGTGGCAACCGCTAACTGCTGATCTAGCAGGGGCTAACCGTTCGTTCGCCCATGGAAAGGGGACTGAGATGGGTGAGTGTGGGTTTTTCCCTCTCCTCTTTTCTCCCCCTTCTCCCCCTCATCTCCTCCTCCTCCCTCTCTCTCATCCCCGTTCTTATTTCTGTTACATCTTTATCTCGCTGGTCGTTATTTGTCCATTGTTCTCCATCAATCAACCCCCCCCCCCCCCCCCCCCCCCTTCCTATATCGACTATGGTCATCCATCAGCCATTTTATCGCCCCCCCCTCTGTCTTTCGCTCCCCTCTTTCCCTCGTTTCTTTCGTCACTCATTCCCGCCATCACCCACCCAGCCACCCATCGAGGGTGCATACATACTGTATGAACGAGCCTGGATGTCAACCGACGTTCAACCGGTCAAAAACCGCCACTCACAGCGAACTCCCCACCCCCGGTTCTCCACATAATCCCACTCCCTTCTTCACCCCCCAAGTTCCCTCACCCCTACTCAACCTCCATGATTACCCCCAAACCACTAACCACCAGCATCATCTCAGCTCCATAGACTCATATTTTTGGTCAGTGTCTGAAAAGCCATAAGGACTGTAATGGCTGTACGCTAATGCTAACACTAGATGGCACTCGGGGTGACGGGGTCATAATAGCACAAGCTGTGTTCTGTTACTGAGATCACCATCACTCTGTGTGCCTCCGTTGGGTTGCTGCAGCGGGTCTAAATAGCGGGAGGCAGGGTCCTGTTGTCCCGCAGGCTGCAGGCGACGTTCTGGAATAGAACACAGCAATGACAAACCAGTGTCTGTTCAATAACGCTATAGCTACACCTCAGGGGGGATGTGTTGAGTTCTCGTGCACATACACAGACTTACGTTCGTTCGCACGCACGCACGCACACACACACACACACACACCCTGGCACACATTCTTTATCAAGATGCCTACAACCATGATGCAGAAAGGGGTACAGACACACACACCTACTGCTTTGCCATCTGGCTGTACCACAGGTTTCTCCATTCTGAGACGTAAATGGTGCTTTACCGTATGAAGACACAAAGATGACCCTGTGACTAAAACAACGTGAAGCCTAACGAATAATGACACAAATGAGAGAGAACTGTGATTTACAAACAATGACTCATGGGTTTGGAAACAGAAGTCCTAAATTACATTGAAATATTGGAGATGATATCAGAGCAAACCAGCACTTATTTTGTCTAGGCCTCAATATATAACCCAGATGATGTAAACAGAGATGCTTAGGAGACATTACTCATTTTTAAAAGGCTTGTGATATTTTTTTTTTACCTTTATTTAACTCGGCAAGTCAGTTAAGAACATATTCTTATTTTCAATGATGGCCTAGGAACAGTGGGTTAACTTGTTCAGGGGCAGAACGACAGATTTTTACCTTGTCAGCTCGGGGGATCCAATCTTGCAACCTTTTGGTTACTAGTCCAACGCTCTAACCACTAGGCTACCCTGCCGCAGTTGAACCTGTATCTTTCCCACTGGAAAGTTGCCCCTAAGCACAGATCCAGGGACAGTTTATGTTTAATCTCTGAGAGGTTTACGGTCAGGGCAGGGATAAGGAAAAGCTGATCTGAGATATGCTATTAGGGGCATCCTCCGCCTGTGACCTCTCCATCCAGCTAATTTGCCTGCCATCACCATTCACCGTCACGCCACATGAACTCCAAACTCCTACTCACCGTACACACCACACACACACTTTCAGTTCTCACACATTCAAACATCTATCTATCTGTCTCCCAGGAGTTGGAAGCATCCACACAAAGAATTCGCTCACAATAGCTACATGCGAGCTGTTGTGCTCTGCAGATGCACTTTCGGCTGGAGTGTTGCAGTGAAGCCGGGTAGCTCCATTTGCTAAGTGCTAAATCAGACTGTAGTTGCTAGTTGGTAGCTACATGCGGAACACAAGAGGCCACTTGACCGCCGTCCCCCGCTAAGGCGTGCAAGCTGTGCGCGTTCGGCTCCCGCTGCCACTGATGGCGTTACGTAAAGGGCGCTAGCGTTAGGCAAATGTTAGTCAAAATGTTGGTAGAATGGTAGAATCTCCAATGTCCACCGCTGTGGCTACACCTTCAAACACATTCCCCCCCCCTCCTTTTTGAACAGCCTCTGCATTTTCTGAAATGAACGCCCTTGGTGGTAATGTATATGATATGACCGCGCTGCTAATGTCATGGCAACAGTGAGGAAACATTGAGACAGCGTACGTTTGAAGCAGTGCGGCCTTTTAAGTACAGAGTGTAAATGTTGATGTTACAGGGAAGATACCATAGAGTCCTCCTTGTCTGTGTAAGCACTTACTTAGAAGAGCATTCGCTATATGTACAAAAGTATGTGGACACGCCCTTGATTCGGCTATTTCAGCCACACCCGTTGCTGACGGTTGGCCTTATAGAAGAGCTCAGTGACTTTCAACGTGGCACCGTTAAGAGATTCCACCTTTCCAACCATTTTTGATTTAACTAGGCAAGTCAGTTAAGAACAAATTCTTATTTTCAATGACGGCCTAGGAACAGTGACAGCCTAGGAACTTCGTCTGCTCAGAGGAGTCGATCTTGCAACCTTTCGGTTACTAGGCCAACGCTCTAACCACTAGGCTACCTGCCGCCCTGTCAAGTAGTCAAACAAGTCAATTAGTCAAATTTCTGCCCTGCTCGAGCTGCCCCCATCAACTGTAAGTGCCGTTACTTGTGAAGTGCAAATGTCTAGGAGCAACAATGGCTCAGCTGCGAAGTGATAGGCCACACAAGCACACAGAACGGGACCGCAGAGTGCTGAAACGTGTAGCGGGTAAAAATCGTCTGTCCTCGGTTGCAATGTCAGCACAATAGCTTTTTCTTGAGAGCTTCATGAAATGGGTTTCCATGACTGAGCAGCCGCTCACAAGCCTAAGATCACCATGTGCAATGCCAACCGTCAACTGGGGGGGGGGGGGGGGGGGGGGGTGTAAAGCTCACCGCCATTGGACTCTGGAGGAGTGGAAACACATTCTCTGGAGTGATGAATCACGCTTCACCATCTGGCAGTCCGACGGACGAATCTGGGTTTGGCGGCTGCCAGGAGAACCTGCCCGAATGCATAGTGCCAACTGTAAAGTTTGGTGGAGGAGGAATAATGGTCTGGGGCTGTATTTCATGGTTTGGGCTAGGCCCCTTAGTTCCAGTGAGGAGAAATCTTAACACTACAGCATGCAATGACATTCTAGACGATTCTGTGCTTCCAACTTTGTGGAAACAGTTTGGAGAAGGCCCTTTCCTGTTTCAGCATGACAATGCCCCCGTGCACAAAGCAAGGTTCATACAGAAATGGTTTGTCGAGATCCATGTGGAAGAACTTGACTGGCCTGCACAGAGCCCTGACCTCAACCCCATCGAACACCTTTGGGATGAATTGGAACACCGACTGCGATCCAGGCCTAATCGCCCGACATCAGTGCCCCGACCTCGTGAATGCTCTTGTGGTTGAATGGAAGCAAGCCCCTGCAAGTCCCCAGTCACCTGAGCCACGGCGTGTTCACACTGTTGCCACCTGGTACACAGTCTCGGACCAGCAGGCTACGAGGATTCTACTACCACTAGACCCATCTGACTGCTGAACAGCTAACTCTAGCTGCCTCCCTGCACAGAACTGCACCTTAGAGACTAGTTTCATCTCAGAGACTATCTGCCCTTTAGAGTCTATTTCCACCGACGACCCGCACATCCAACCCTTACACACAAACCCAGCCACACGCACTCAAAACTCACACACAGGCATACACACAGTCAATGCTGCTTTTTCTACAATATTTGTAAGTACGGTTCATTATGACCGTGTAGTAAGTACTATGCATACTACGTCTCATATTGCTCCTATTGCTTGTTGTTCTTGACTTGTTATTGATATTATTGTTACTGACTAATGTTCTGCGTTGTTGAGGGAGTTAGCCCAAAAGCGCTTCAACGCACCCTTTATACCTGCTGTAAACTGCATGAGACATATAATGTTATACTAACATTCATTCCCGAGTTGAACAAATAGTGTTGTTTACCTCGAAAACAAAGTATGATTCAAGTCAGCGGAACCACACATTTAAAATTGGATGAACAATGATAGTTTGCATAACTACAAAGGTGGCTGTGCCTGCTATACATTTCTTATGAAATTGATGTTGTAATTGAACACGGCCCCCTGACAAATAAATGGAATAAGTCCCATAAAATGCGGCCTTTTTACAGTGCATTTTCTGGGAGATGGTGAATAATGACTGGGTATACAATACAGTATGATGTTGAAATGCTGAAACGCACTCTGTCTCTCTCTCTGTCTCTCTCTCTCTGTCTCTCTCTCTTTCTCTTTTTCTCTCTTTCACTACAGATCCCGAATCACTCCTGGAGACCTTTTCACCTGGCGTCCATTTCCTGCCCTGACAAGGACCACACTTCCCTCCATGGGGCCACTCTTCTGTGTGATAACCTCTAGAGTACCCCGCATCCTTCACACCTAAAGACTTTGCATCAAGCTTGCTTCCTTTCGGTGGTGCCATGGCAACCCGTTCCGTTCACAGCCTCAGTGTTTTGCTGCCACGTTGAGTGACGAGCGGATTTGGGTAATTTTTTTATGTATGATGACAAGTGGATGTGAGAACTAAAAGACAGGAAAACCATTGGTACCCGTGAATTTCCTGCCAAGATGTCTCACACGAGGTGATGCGGCTGTCATGTAGGAAGTACAGTAATGTATTGGATTCCGAAAATCCTTTAGTTCCAGATAATCTTGTTTCAACATAAACACTCTTTGTATCCTTCTGTGATCTACAAAGCAGTGGATTCACTCTCACAACCCAGAACTGAGCGATCGTTTGAAATTGCAACTAGGTTATTATCTGCCCATCTCTTTCATATTCCCATCATTTCACGTATGCTTTTGAGTAGCCTAATTATGTTTGGCTTACTCTAAGAGACTGCGTGAAAATCTTCCGCCCTCCCGGTGAGAAGTACACCTGAAACAAACCAATTACAACAACAACAAAAGGTGTAGATAAGGAAGGGAGAGGTAGAAAGAGAGAGATTAACCAAGAGTGTCAAGCGGGGGAACAGGTGTGGAGTGTCTAAAAGAGAAAAGTGAGAGAGAGGCCGGCTGACATTTTCAGAAGCCCGGTTATAGAGGAGAGGGGAGAGAAAGGAGAGAATCCGTAGGGATGGTTGAGCAGGGGGATGGATAGAGTGGGGGGTCTGGGTAAGGATCAGGGGGCCATTTCAGTCAGATAGTGGGGTAACGGTGGGATCCCAACCTTTAGACTGACACCCACCCAGTGTCATTGGCATTCTCTGCACTGCCTTCCTTGCTATTCGTCAGGCGAAGGGGAGAGTGTAAGAGAACAAAAAGAGAGAGGGGGGTGGGGGAGTGAAAGAGAGAGAGCAAAAACGAGTGCTTCTGAATGATTGTACTGTCGCCACAACCGGGGCCAATTAAGAGAATTGCATTATATGCCTTAATCTTGCCAGTCAAGTGGGATAGATATAGACAGAGAGAGGAAGAGAGAGGGAACCCGAAAGAGAGAGGGGTACAGGTGCCACAGACAGATGTCATTATCGCCTTCCTCTTTAATTTAGTTTTTTTCTTTTCATCTCGGAACGAGATCCCTTTTGAGGACTGTTCGCCCCGTTCGCCGCAAGGGAAGGCGGGAGAATGAAAGAGTTATTTTTTTCCAATTGAAACAGAACGTTCTTTTTCCTCCCGGCTCTTTTATTTGTTAACAGCACACACTCGTTCATTCTGCCGTCTGTTCATCGCTCCACCAGGGCAGAAAGCTAGATACTTCACCTTCACCTCCGTCTAAATCCCCTTTCCCCACTGCTGTTGGATATTTTTCACTCCTGTAGAAAATGCATCATTTTGCACCCTGAGGGAATCATTTCCTATTAAAGAACAAACCCAGGGGTTGGACATTACTCCTATATAGGTTTCCCCCGTAATACACCGTATCACCATATCAAAAAGAATAGACTACTTGGTGAAAAGAAACAGAAAACCCTCCCAAAGCCCAGAGACCCAGTCCCTCACGACACCCCCCAACTCCTTTCTCTTCCTCCCCTCCCTCCGCTCCTCTCGGATCTTACTCCTCTCGCTCCATTCCTTTTATCCGTGGGGGCATCCCACTCCCCGCCGGGACTAAGCCGGCTTGCATCCGCGGGAATCTTTTGATATCGGCTCCTGGTGTCGTCTGATTCATTCTGTGAGTATACCTCTCTTTCCTCTCGCTCTCCCCTCTCAGTTGGTGTGTGAGTGCGCCATTGTGTGTCTACTCTACAGGTACCTTGCCTCCTGTTAAGGCGTCTCTCCCTTCGTTTGATTATAGTGGCGAGCTTGTAGTAAGTAATGCTCTCTAGTAAAGGGTAGACCGGTTTAGTCGGTGTGTGTGTGTGTGTTTTTTTTTGTGTATGTGTGTGAGATGTATTTACATGTGAGGAAGGCAGTAGTGTTGATGATGAATGATGCACCTGAGGTACTTTGTGCATGATTGTAGATAATTATAAACTGGGTGGTTTGAGCCCTGAATGCTGATTGGCTGAATGCTGTGGTATATCAGACCGTATACCACAGGTATGACAAAACATATATTTTTACTGCTCTATTTAGGTTGGTAACCAGTTTATAATAGCAATAAGGCAACTCGGGGGTTTGTGATAAATGGCCAATATACCACGGCTAAGGGCTGTGTCCTAGCACACTGCGTTGAGTCACGCTTAAGAAGAGCCCTTAGCCGTGGTATATTGGCCATATACCACACCCCTTTGGGCCTTATTGCTTAATTATACAGGTATGGTTGTGTCTTCTCTGCAATGTGCTTGTGTTAATTATGTGTGTGTTCGTTTTTTCCTTTTATATGTGTTTGATGGAATGTGTTGATTTACAAGCTTTCAGTCTGCACTCCCCAAAAATATTTTGGCTGCCCTTAAGTTTTGCTCTTATCATATTTTGTGAACATTACACAATCAATTCATGTTTTCTGGCGGAATGTAATCGTCTCTTTTAGAATTTACTTAACTCGGTGGGACTTGATGTGCACCAGATTCATTCATGTAGAAATGAACTGATCAAATTTCGTTTGGTCACAGAGTTTTTTCTTTTTTGGGGGACAGACCTCATTAGACTAATACCCAGCATGCTTTGCAATCAGACATTTGTACATTTACATTTACATTTTGGTCATTAAGCAGACACTTTTATCGAGAGTGACTTCAGTCAGTGCATTCAACCAAGTTAGATAAACAATCACATGTACAAAGTAAAACGTTTATGTAACCATTACTGAGAATGTTGTTGTAGTTAAAGCGATACTTCGGGATTTTGCATGCAAGCAGATACCCATAGGTTACAAGTCATTGTGCTAACACTAATTAGCATTGACCTGTGAAACTAGAGCTAACTTCCTTCACTGGACACAGAGACATAAAAATGGTTTGCACGAGATAATCTGACTCTTGGGAAGCAGATAAATGGAATTGCCAAAATCCTGAAGTATCCCTTTAAACTGGTATGTTGGTTGATACGCTGTACCTTCAACCCTGTTGGTTTAGGAGCTGGTAGAAAAGCTCATGGATGAGCAAGAAGCAGATGGGAGTGCAAAGCTCCCTACTTAAATCTTTGTTTGTTGTTGATTTTAAAAAAAGTTAATAAATGCTTTTTTTTAATTTAGCAGTTAGGATGAATGCAACTCAGAGCTTAAACTGACACAATTGTTTCATTTGGGAGGTACTTCTAATTAGGTCAACATGATTGCCTGAGTAGATCTGTGTCAATCATTTAATGTAAAAAATAACCTGTTTCCATTAGGTGTAACTACTGTCCAAAATGGAATTGTGTGTGTGTGTATCAGGATTGGGCTCATTTCGAATTGATGGCAGTCAATTCGGGAAGTGATTTGAATTTAAAATTCAGAAAATTAAAAACATTTGAAACAACTACTTTTCACTTTATTGAGAAGTTGTTGAAAATAAATGCCCTTTTTTTTGGTTTATTGAATTGTAATTGTTGTTTACTTCCTGAATTGACTGCCTTCAATTCGAGTAGATCCCAACCCTGGTGTGTATGTGGCTTTTGATGTACTGTGTATGCCAAAGCAAGACCTACACTTTACATGATGTGTACTAAGTGTTTACCACTCCACCTTCACTAGAAAAACATCTTATCATACAGAGTGTGCATAACATCCAAATGTAAAAAAACATGACATGCTAAATAGTCCACGTGGCAGCAGAACTATACTCACACCATACATTGTATTAACCCTGGGATAGTAATTGATGGGCCCACCGAATGTAATTCCACCACATCCAAGGCCTATAGATAGATGGACAATCTGCACCGACAGCATTTCCGAGAAGCACCAAGGACGCTATTTCTGCCAATAAGTAACCGTGGGATATGTTATGATTAAGATCATTTTTCTTTGTGCTCTTTCAGTCCAACTCCACTGACACCTCTTAGCTCTGCAGAGCTCTGTATATTGTAGAGTGCTAAGACCTCCTCTATCACTGTCCAGGCCACACACTGGGCCTTGTCGATAATTCGAAAGCTATATTGATATTCTGCTTGAACTAGATGGAGGAAAATCACTCCCTTTTACAGTTAATCGCTTAGATGGAAATGGCCTCTTTTTTCACCCCAGACAAAACTCTTACCCGGAAAAGTCAGGGAGTTTGTGCTATAGCTTGAGAATTGAATAAGAATTGTCAATCTATTATCCATTATTCTGGTTTCAGAGTTGATATTATGCAGTTTGACGCTACGGAGTTGGCGCTACGGAGTTGGCGTTTCAGAATGTATGTTTTTGAGGTCATCTTTTGATGTGTGGGGAATATCAGTCATCAGAAATCAAATGGCTTTATGTTGATTAACAACAGCTGCATGAACTTGGACACGTAATCATTCAGTTATGGTGATTCATGTTAGCGATCAGATTGTTTTGTTAAAATTGGTGAGGATTTCTGTCAGTCACACAGAACACCACTCTGTTGATGAATTCATAATGATACATGTCAGATCTATCTGGATTCATCTACCCATGCATGTTCGTGAAAATGAAGGATGAACCACAATGCAGCCTACATGTCCAATGTTATACAACACGTCTGTGTTTCCAATTGATTAGCAGTGGGTATAAGTCAAGTATGTATATGAACGATATTCAAATTCCAGATTGTGTGTCGCTAGGAATTATCATTTGAATGGGCATCAATTATGTTTTCCTCCAAAAACAATTGAATTGAAGTCCTCTATTCTTCTCAACCTTGGCAACACTTTCTAAGTACCATCTCACAGGAGACAAAGGGGTCCACATTCGCAGCCAGATAGAAATACACATCACAGACACTTCTGCGAGGGCGCTGAGAGCCGATATCAGTCATAGGAAGTAAGATAGTAGGTTATGATTAGTTAGAGTGATTATAGGCCTGGTGGCCTTACATCAGCTGATGAGCACCTTGGCTTGGAGTGTGTGCAGCACTGAACTCATGTCTCTGAGCTGAGCTGCTTAGTCAATGCCGCTCGCTGGAGCGGGGCGCTGCTTCTACTGTGGCACGTTGCTGGCTTGTCAGGCTCTGCAGCCACACAGCTCAGCACATGCTGCACACACTGCCACTAGAAACACACACACGCACAGATGCGCACACACACACACGAAGAAGCACTGTCCAGCTGTATGGAAGGCGGAGGACAGTGGAAAAGGACAGGAGTTTGGGTCAAAGCATGTCCTCGTGGGACAGCCTCAGCTGGGTTTTGTCACCATGCTATTGGTGGATCGGATCGTTCCATTTTGTTAGCAATTTGTCACATAGTTGATGTCGGCAGTAAAGGATGTCCCAGTCGGCCAGTGGCAGAAGTGACAAATATAGAGTTCTAGAGCCTTCCTATGTGCTGGGATGTCAGCATTGCAGTCAAATCGAGAGAGTGAGGACTAAAAACGCATTCCCATGGTGTCCTCTTCTATTGCTGCGCAGTCCATCTTTGTTGACACCTTTTGGAATTTTGAAATCCTCCTGACCTCTCTTACAGACAATGAGGTAGAACTACCTTTTTCATGTAATAATTTACGCATCAAAGATCATCCTTTGGCATTTTCTTCAGAATGGGCTAGCGACAAAAAGTTTAAAGGCCCAATGCAGCCGTTTTTATCTCAATATCAAATCATTTCTGGGATAATAAATTAAGCACGTTACTGTGATTTCTCAAGCAAGAATTTTGCTAGGACTGTCTGGGAGTGGTCTGAGTGGGGAGGGTAAAACTGAAAACAAGCTGTTATTGGCAGACAGGTTTGGAACTCTCTTGGTCTATCAACTTATTCATCGCCTAGTGATGTCACCAGGCAGGCCAAAACTCCACCCCACCCAAAACAGGGTGAATTTTCAGGCGGTCTTTTCAAACCGCTCTTACACTAAAAGGGCATTATCATCATTTTTACAATTTCAAAGTATTATTCCAACCTCATAGTGTGGAAATATATGTAAAACACAGGAAATCACATTTTTGTCTGCACTGGGCCTTTAAGAGATGGATTCGAAAAGACTACAATTAGTCTTTTCACAGTAAGGGGTGTAAATGTGTATTCAAATGAGTCATTCCTCATATTTAAATGGTATTACCCAGAGCAAATTGACAATAAACCAGCGTATTCATATTTTGAGATGTGCAGCTTTGTCAAGGACTTTGTTTGGGAAGGTTGCGGTTCAGTCAGTGCCTGGTTATGTGGTTGATTATTGTTGAAAAGATTGCTGATCTGCAATTGTCACATCTTTGTGTAAAATATCCAGATTTTTCTTAGTTTACCTGTGTGTTGGGTGCTGTAGAGTGGAATGAATCAATCAAAAGGATTGGTAGAATAAATAAACCACATTTGGAATAGAACAGTTGTCATAGTTACCTTTGTAGGTATAGAAAAATGTCAAGCTTTATTAGGGAATCATACAAAAAACAGCTATTCACTTACTTCTGATTCCAGTAATATTCAGTGACAACAAAAGCCTAATCGTGAGTGTGCAAAAGTGGTGCAGGTAGCCTTCACAGGGTCCTCCCATCAGCATTGGCCAAGCATCAATGTCTCAATGTTGTAGCAAGGCCATTACTTAGTAAACAGCTCTGACATTCACTGACAAGGGACAGTTCACCCACAAGGTATAATGGCTAACCAGCTAGCTAATGACATCAGTGTTCACCTCCAAACAGATGTTCGTTCGTCCACAAACTCTGTTCTACTGACAAGGTCTCTACTAACTAAGAAGGGTTGCCGTTTGGCGGCTACAGACCGTTTCAGTAATGACATCGCCACCACAGATGACAGTTACTAACCTCAATTTCGACTTCAAATAAGACTTCAACTCCGACTCAGCTGTTCCACTGTTCATACCGGACCCTATTCCTTTGTTCCACTGGGTACTAAAACGATGCATGCGTAGAGACGGGAGACAATATGTAGTCCTGGTGAAATTGAGGCGAAGAGGAAACCGAACGGCGCTCCTATCTGTTTTATAAGCAAATGTCCGGTCACTGGAGAATAAGATGGATGAGCTTCGTTCGAGAGTCTCGTATCAGAAAGACTTTAAGAGCTGCAATATTATAGGTCTTACTGAAACGTGGCTGGAGGATGGCACTATGCACGTGGTACTCGGTGGATTGTCCCATGCAGCTTCAGGATCATACAGCGGCTTCGGGGAAGTCAAAAAGGAGGGGGAGTGTGTTTTTTCATAAATAACAACTGGTGGGCTGCTTCAAGTATGAAGGGAATCTCGAGCTTTTGCTCATCTGATATAGGAAAACCTCATGGTAGGTTGTAGACACTTATCTATCAAGAGAGTTCTCATCCGTAATTATCACAGCTGTCTACAAGCCAACACAACTATGGACGCTAAAACTCTAGACCTCTTTTAATCTACCGAAAGAAACGCTTACTAGGTCTTCCCTCTCCCCTTATTTGGCAAATCTGACCATGACTCCATTCTCCCGCTTCCTGTTTACACGCAAAAGCTCAAACAGGAAGTACCAGTAATGCACTCAATACGGAAGTGGTTGGATTAAGGAGAAGCGAGGCTACAAGACTATTTTGGTGGTACTGTACAGACTGGGCTATGTTCCAGGATTAATCCGATAGCATTGACCACAACAGTCATAGGCTTCATCAATAAGTGCATTGACAATGTAATCCCCACAGTGACTATAAGAATGTATCCAAAGCAAAAACCATGCATTACAGGCAATATCCGCGCTGGGCTAAAGGCTAGAGTTACCTTTTCCAAGGAACGGGACACGGACATGGATGCATACAAAAAAGCCTGCTACAACCTCCGTGACATCAAACATGCAAGAGGACAATATCATCTCAGACACCCCCTAGACCCACTCCAATTCGCATACTGTCTCCACAGGTGACACAATCTCAATTGTACTTCACACTGCTCTCTCCCACCTGGACAAGAGGGGAAATAATTATCGGAGAATTCTGTTCATAGACTACACCTCAGCGTTAAAAACACCATAGTCTCCAAGCTCATCACCAAGCTAGGGTCCCTGGGACAGAAATTCTGGACTTCCTGATGAGCCAGCCCGATGTGGTGAGGGTAGGCAACAACACCTCCACCATGCTGACTCTCAACACGGGAGCCCTTCAGGGGTGTGTGCTTAGTCCCCTCTTTTATTCCCTGTTCACCCACGACTGCGTGGCCACTTACGACTCCAACACCATCATCAAGTTTTCTGACAACACGACGGTATACGGCGATGAGTCAGCCTACAGGGATGTCTGAGACTTAGCAGTTTGGTACCTAGAACAACAACCTCCTCCTAAATGTCAGTAAAACCAAGGAGCTACGTAATTGTGGATTATAGGAGAAAGAGGGGAGAGCACTCCCCATACACACTGATGTAGCTATTGTGGAGTGGGTCGAGAGCTTCAAGTTCCTTGGCATCCACACACACCTGCACAGTCATGAAAAGGGCACGGCAGTGCCTCGTCCCCCTCAGGAGGCGGAAAAGAGTTGGCATGTGCACTCGTATCCTCAAAATGTTTTACAGCTGAACCATTTAGAGCATCTTGATGGGCTGCATCCCCACTCGGTATGGCAAATGCACCGCCCATGCCTGCAAAGCGCTACAGAGGGTGGTGCGAACAGCCCAGTGCATCACTGGGGCTGAGCTCTCTGCCATCCAGGATCTCTATATCAGGTGGTGTCAGAAGAAGGCATGAAAATGTGTTAAAGACTCCAGCCACCAAAGCCATAGACAGTTCACCAACAGGTTCCGAGACAGCTTCTACCCCCAAGCCATAAGACTGCTAAATAGTCTGCTAAATAGTAAAGGAATGGTACCTGAACTGTCTGACCTGACACTATCTTGCACTGATTCTATGTACACTCACTAGACTAAATATACACACTCACACACGCTACATTGACACCCACACAAAACCCACACACACATTCACATACACTACACATGCATACACACACACATATCGCCACAACCCAAACACACAATCATACACACACACACACTTTTACACTTATCATTTGCTGCTGCTACTCTGTTCCTTATTTTACTCTTATTATTATTATCTATCTTGGTGCCTAGTCACTTTACCCTGCCTTCATGTACATATCTACCTCAAATACCTCGTACCTCTGCACATTGATCTGGTACTGGTACTGTAATTAGCTCCATTCTTGTGTGTTTTATTTTATTCTTACGGTAAAGTCAACACCCGTTTTATTTGGCGCTTGTGACTCAAACATTCAAAAGGCACTCGCAGGTCTGAGCTATCCTGCTCCACCCACATCCGTTCAACGCATTGACTGGGGTTGGAGACGAGGGGAAAATAAACCTGTTGCCAAATATAGCCATGTGCATTTCACAAGTATTCTAATCAAATGTGTTCATAAAACGTATTAAAAACACGTCTGTAAACCCACGATGAGGACATCGACCGGTCGAGTAAGTTTCCATAAATCATTGGGTACAGTTGCAAGAAAAAAATGTCAGATCGGCTGAAGTGGTGGCAAATCGGTACATGTGACAAATAAAATTGGATTTGATTGGATTAGCTCTTTGCCTTTGTTATCGGTCAGCTGGAAGGGCCTTGGACTCTTCAATTCCGAACGGATTTCCCAAGGCTCTGCCAGGCCGTCCCACACTCATCATTACTGGCCTTGGGAAGGCATTCATCTCTATGGGCCAAAAGAACTGGAGAAGAAAATCAATGGCCATCTCCCAATAGATTTAACGACTCCTTTTGCTTGTCGGCTTTACTTTAGGACCACTGGTTGGTGAAGGTAACAGACAGGCTTCTTCCACCATATTGTGCTCAAGTATGAGGCACTGTGAGACCTGAGTTCATGAAAGAACATGATGAGTAAAGAGAGCTGTTTTAAACTATTGGAGCACAGCCAATGCCTTCAAGCTAATGTATTTTTGTCCGGCATATTTGTCCAGCCAGACTCTGTGCATATGGAAGAGAGATGAGCTATGCATCAAATACATGCCAAATAAATGGCTCATCAATAAGGACCAAACTTGGGTTAAAATACAAGTTTATTTGAGTATGTGTTTTTTTAAATACTTATTTTCTGTGTATTTGAGTATTTTCGAATAATGTGGCCTGAATCAACTACTTTTGTAAGGGGTGCGAATCTGGTGGCAGGGAAGTCAGACGCAGGAAAGCAGAACTTGATAATAGCCGGAGCAGTTTAATAGTAAAACCAACGGCATAAGAAATACAAAGTATGGGCACAATAACCTGACGCGCACCAGTCAAACAAGGAGAGGCTTCGACTTCGGGAGAAGTCGTGACAACTTCTTATGAATAGCTTACTACAGTATTTGAAAGCCTTTTCAAATACTTATTTCAAATACAACTTTCAAATTCCTGGGCTAAATGCATGGGAGTGTATCTGAATTATTGTATTTGAGTATTTTCAAATACTTTCCAATATTCAACTGTCTTTTCAAATACAAAATATCTTAATACTTACTTCCAAATGTATTTAAAAGTAATGAAATACCCTATTTGAACCCAGGTCTGATAAGGATAAGGACGCCAATGGAGTCCGACACATATTTACATACATTTAAAAACATTAACGTACGTGTGTGTGTGTGTGTGTGTGTGCATTTATCAGTTACGCATACATGTCGTTACTTATACACAACAAATACAAATAGGTCACATGAGGGAGACGGTTTGTGCGGTGAGGTGTTGCTTTATTTGTTTTTTGAAACCAGGTTTGCTGTTCACTTGCACTATATAAGACGGAAGGATGCACTCATGGCTCTCTATAATACTGTTCTTTACTTGAATTTGTTCTGGACCCGGGGACCATGAAAAGACCCCTGGTGGCATGTCTGGTGGGGTAAGTGTGTGAGTCAGTGCTGTGTGTAAGTTGACTATGCAAACAATTTGGAATTTTCAACACGTTAATGTCTGTTATAGAAACAAGAAGTGATGCAAGTCAGTCGTTCCTCAACTCTCAGCCAAGAGGGACTGTCATGCGTAGTATTTATATTAGCCCTCTGATTACAACGTGCTGCTCTGTTCTGGGCCAGCTCCAGCTTAACTAGGACTTTCTTTGCAGCACTTGACCATATGACTGGACAATAATGAAGATAAGACAAAACTAGAGCCTGCAGGACTTGCTTGTTGGAGTGTGGTGTCAAAAAAGCTCTTTATTACAGACAGACCTCTCCCCAGCTTTACAACCATTGAATCGATATGTTATGACCATGACAGTTTAAAATCTAAGGTAACACCAAGTCATTTAGTCTCCTCACCTTGTTCAACAACCACACCATTCATTGCCAGATTCAGCTAAAACTTAGGAAATTGTTTGTACCAAATACAATACAATACTTAATAATCAGGACCAGAGTATTACTGGCCACCCAATCCAAAACAGAATGCAACTCTTTGTTAAGGGTTTCAGTGACTTCATTAGCTGTGGTTGCTGATGCGTATATGGTTGAATCATCAGCATACATGGACAATATACTTTGTTTAATGCTAGTGGCCGGTCATTGGTAAAGATATTAAAAGAGGGCTTAGAGAGCTGCCTTCCGGTACACCACACTTCACATGTTTGACATTAGCGAAGCTTCCATTAAAGAAAACCTTCTGAGTTCTATTAGATAAGTATATACGGTTGAAAAGCCATAACACATACTGTATGTTTCCTCAACAACAGGTTATGGTGAATAATATCAAAGGTTTCACTGAAATCTAACAGAACACCTCGCACAATCTTCCTATTATCAATTTCCTTCAACCAATCCTCAGTAATTTGTGTTAGTGAAGTACATGTTGAGATACCTTCTCTATAAGCATGGTGAAAGTATATTGTTCATTTGTTTACACAGAAATAGCATTGTATTTGGTCAAACACCATTTTTCCAACAGTTTGTCAAGAGCTGGCAGCAAGCTGATAGGTCTGCTGTTAGAGCCAGTAAAGGCCGCTTTACCACTCTTGGGTAGCGAAATGACTTTTGCTTTTGCTTGGCTATAGTCAGCTTCCATCCTCAGTAGCTTTCCCTCTAAGTTATCAATGCCAGGAGGTTTGTCATTATTGGTCGATAACAATAATTTTTCCACCTCTCTCTCACTAACTTTACAAACATCAAACTTTTGTTTCATTCTACATTTTTTATGCATGAGTATGATGGCTCACTGTTCATTGTTGGCATTTCCTGCCTAAGTTTGCCCACTTTGTCAATGAAGTAATCATTCAAATAATTGGAAACATCAAATGGTTTGGTGATGAATAAGCCATCTGACTCGAGGAAAGATGGAGTTTAATTTGTCTTTCTGTCTATTTTTTTCCATCATTATTTATATAATTGATCTTGGCTTCATAATACAGTATCATCTTCTTTTTGTTGTTTCGTCTCATCATTTCTAAATTCATGGTGAGTCAGCCAGTCAGATGTGCAGCCAGACTAAGTAGTCGCTCCTTCTGCCCCATCTCTTTCAACCATACAGTTTTTCAAATTTCTCATCAATCCATGGAGCCTTAACAGTTCTAACAGTCAGTTTCAATTCAAATTTTATTGGTCACATACAAGTGTTTAGCAGATGTTATTGCGGGTGCAGTGAAATGTTTGTGTTTATAGCTCCAACAGTGCAGTACTGTCTAACAAGTAATATCTAACAATACACACAATCTAAGTAAAGGAATGAAATTAAGAATATATAAATATTTGGACGAGCAATGTCAGAGCGGCATAGACTAAGCTACAGTAGAATAGAATACAGTATATACATATGAGATGAGTAATGCACAATCTGTAAACATTATTAAAGTGGCCTGTGATTTTAAGTCTATGTATATAGGGCAGCAGCCTCTGAGGTGTTACTGATGGCTATTTAACAGTCTGATGGCCTTGAGATAGAAGCTGTTTTCCAGTCTCTGTCCCAGCTTTGATGCACCTGTACTGACCTCGCCTTCTGGATAATAGCGGGGTGAAGAGGTAGTGGCTCGGGTGGTTGCTGTCCTTGATGATCTTTTGGCCTTCCTGTGACATCGGGTGCTAACCCTAACCCTGTGGTTGCGGACGGTTGCCGTACCAGGCAGGGATACAGCCCGACAGGATGCTCTCAAATGTGCATCTGTAAAAGTTTGTGAGGGTTTTAGGTGCCAAGCCACATTTCTTCAGCCTCCCGAGGTTCAAGAGGAGCTGTTGCGCCTTCTTCATCACACTCCCAGGGCCCTCACCTCTTCCCTGTAGGCTGTCTCGTCATTGTTGGTAATCAGACCTACTACTGTTGTGTCGTCTGCAAACTTGATGATTGAGTTGGAGGCGTGCATGGCCACGCAGTCATGGGTGAACAGGGAGTACAGGAGGGGGCTGAGCGCGCATCCTTGTGGGGCGCCAGTGTTGAGGATCAGCGAAGTGGAGGTGTTGTTTCCTTCCTTCAACACCTGGGGGCGGCCATTCAGGAAGTCCAGGACCCAGTTGTACAGGGCGGGGTTCAGACCCATGGCCTCGAGCTTAATGATGAGCTTGGAAGGTACTATGGTGCTGAAAGCTGAGCTATAGTCAATGAACAGCATTCTTACATAGATATTTCTCTTGTCCAGATGGGATAGAGCAGTGTGCAGTGCGATGGCGATTGCGTCATCTGTGGATCTATTGGGAAGGTAAGCAAATTGAAATGGGTCTAGGGTTTCGGGCAAGGTAGAGGTGATAGGATCCTTGATTAGTCTCTCAAAGCACTTCAGGATGACAGAAGAGAGTGCTACGGGGTGATAATCATTTAGTTCAGTGACCTTCGCTTTCTTGGGTACAGGAACAATGGTGGACATCTTGAAGCACGTGGAGACAACAGACTAGAATAGGGAGAGATTAAATATGTCCGTAAACACACCAGCCAGCTGGTCCACACATGCTCTGAGGTCGCGGCTAAGGATGCCATCTGGGCCGGCAGCCTTGCGAGGGTTAACACACTTAAACATCTTACTCACGTCGGCCACGGAGAAGGAGAGCCCACAGTCCTTGGTAGTGGGCTGTGTGTTATCCTCAAAGGGGGCCAACAAAGGTTTTTTTGATTGTCCGGAAGCAAGACGTCGGTGTCCGTGACGTGGCTGGTTTTCCATTTGTAGTCCGTGATTGTCTGTAAAACCTGCCACATACGTCTCGTGTCTGAGTCGTTGGATTACGACTCCATTTGTCTCTATACTGACATTTTGCCTGTTTGATTGCCTTACGGCAGGAATAACTACATTGTTTGTATTAGGTCATATTCACAGTCACCTTGCCATGGTTAAATGTGATGGTTTGCGCTTTAAGTTTTGCGTGAATGCTGCCATCTATCCACGGTTTCTGGTTAGGGTAGGTTTTAATAGTCACAGTGGGTACAACATCTCCTACAACACTTCCTGATAAACTCAATTGCCTTATCTGTGTATTCGTCTATTTTGTTCTCGGAGGCTACCAGGAACATATCCCAGTCCGCGTGATCAAAAGCAATTTTAAAGCATGAATTCTGATTGGTCAGACCAGCGTTGAATAGTCCTTAGCATGGGTACTTCCTGTTTGAATTTCTGCCTATAGGAAGGCAGGAGCAAAATGCAGTCGTGATCTGATTTGCCGAAGGGAGGGTGGCGGAGGGCCTTGTTGGCATCCCGGAAGTTGGAGTTGCAGGGGTTGAGTGTTTTAGCAGCACAAGTACTACAGTCAATGATTTGACAGAATTTCGGTAACGATTTCCTCAAATTTGCTTTGTTAAAATCTCCAGCTACAATTAATGCAGCCTCAAGTAATGCAGCCTCAGGATATGTGGTTTCCAGTTTGCATACAGTCCAGTGAAGTTCTTTGAGGGCCGCCGTGGTATCGGGTTGAGGGGGTTATATACACGACTGCAACTATAACCGAAGAGAATTATCTTGGGAGGTAATACGGTCGGCATTTGATTGTGAGGTATTCTAGGTCGGGTGAACAAAAGGACTTGAGTTACTTTATGTTATCACAATCACACCATAAGTAGTTAATTATGAAATATACACCCCTGCCCTTCTTCTTCCCGGAGAGATAATTATTATTGTCTGCGCAATAAACTGAGAACCCAACTGGCTGAACGGACTCAGACAGTATATCCCGAGAGCCATGTTTTCTTGAAACAGATTATGTTACAATCCCTGATGTCTCTCTGGAAGGAAATCCTCTCCCTTAGCTCATCAACTTTATTTTCCAGAGACTGAACATTAGCGAGTAATATACTCGGAAGCGGTGGGGTTTATGTGCGCCACCTGAGTCGGACTAAAACTCTACTCCGAGTACCTCTTTTCCGCCGGCGGTGTTTTGGAACAGCCTCTGGAATCAGTTCAATTGCCTCTTATACACTATTTTAGGCCCAGCTTTTGGAACTTTGGCATTCCTGGATATGGCTGGCCACTATATTGTGATAAATGCATCCAATGGGTATGGATACAGCTTTAGAACAAAGTTCTACAGTATTAGTAAAAATGTCATCAATACATGTGGATGACCTTGTTCCTGTAGTGTTTGTAAACACCCTGGTAGGTTGATTAATAACCTGATCCAGATTACAGGAAATGGTTACAGTGAGAAACTTCCTCTTGAGCGGAAAGCTTGATGAAAACCAGGTCCCTTAGAAAGTATACCTCTCTGTTTACATCACATACACTTTCAAGCATTTCACACCTATTATTTAGATACTGACTGTTAGCACTTGGTAGCCTATAACAACACCCCAAAATAAATGTTTTTAGATGTGCCAGGTGAACCTGCAACCACAACACTTCAATAACACTTGAAATAATGTTTTCTCTAATCATTACAGGGATATGGCTCTAAATATATACAGCAACACCTCCCCCATAAGCATTCCTGTCTCTTCTATAGATGTTATATCCTTGTATTGCTACTGCTGTATCATCAAATGAATTATCTAAGTGTGTCTAGGAAATGGCTAGTATATGAACCTTATCTGATGTTAGCAAGTTATTGATTTCATGAACCTTATTTCTAAGGCTGCATATATTACTATAGGCCATTTTTAGCCCTTTCCTGGGTAGCTTAACAGAGATAAACATAATATGAGAAATCGCAAACAAAGCCAAAGAAAAATATATACATTCAGCAGTCCATTAATCAGTTGGTGTGTGTAAGTGTGTGTGTGTGCTGTGGGGTTGAAGCTACGAATCCACAGGCTTGGCTCTCTCATCCCTTCCAGGCTTTTGGGAGGGAGGGTGAAAAATAAGCATGTCATAGCAGATGTAAGCAATGTCCCTACGCGATCTGGCAGCTTTCATGGCTGGGATAAGTTTTTTCCTCTTCTGACGCACAGCTTCAGGATAGTCCTCGTTGAGGAAGTTGTACCTTCCTCTCAAGTTCTTGGCTCTTCCGGAACCGCTACAGTACCTTGTCCTTGAACCTCAGGAACTTGTCCACTATTGGACTGGGCCTGTCACCTGGGCCATTGGTGAGTTTTCGAGTCCTGTGAGTGCGCTCCACCTCAATCTTCCGTTTCTCCGAGACCATTTCCCTCCCTTTGCAACAACGTTGTTCTGTCTTGACTGTCCCTAGAGATAATCTGATTTCTCATACAGAACTATCTTTTCTCAATGACTTACCAATTGCAGTCATCTTGCCATTCCCATGTTTAAACTGATTGAATTGAATTGAATTTATTTTGGGTAACAGACATATACAACGAAATGTACAATGTGGACCCAGAGGATGTCACTTGAAAGTATTAATTAAAACACTTGTTTCCACAGTGGTCCTCGATGGTAAAAACAATAACACACACAATGATTAAAAGACAAGACAAAATTACAAACAACCATAAATACATTAATTTACACTCCCATCCTAAAAAGTGTCACTATTCACTGAACCTTTCCCGAACCTTAAAAATCTACCATGTTCTTTTCACATTTCAACCTTTAAAAAACGCTCTCTTCATTGCACATCATACCTATCATTCAAATAAATACACCTGACCAGCAGTAGGGAGGCACAAGGGGTAGCGGAGTGGTTTCTCTTACTTATACAACCTTGTGCAAATGAAAACCTTTGCCTGATTTTGAAAGCTATTTCTTAGCTTGATCTCTAAGGGGAGGCAAATGTCTGTATGAAAAACATGCTCCTCGCAGTACTGTTTACTCTTGGGATTTTACAAGACATATCACTAGCTCTGGTATTGTAACTGTGTTGGTTATAGACCATATCAATGTATTTTTTCATATAAGCTGGGGCACGATTATTTAAGATGTCAAACATTTCATTAGGTTTAAGTTGGTCAACTCTGGACTCCAAAGGCGACAAGCCCACCTCCCGGAACTCCTGCACCCCTCCCTATATGGTCCTAGGGGGTCATTAAGCATATACCTGATAACATTACCTTGCATGACCTGCATTCTCTTTTTCATTTTTTTTGATAGCCCACTAAACCAAGCAGAGCAGGCATAATAAATATGACTCTGAGTCAAGGTTGAGACAAGCAGTTTTTAAAAATCTTAAAAATTTCAATTTGTTTGCCATTTGAGAAATACTTTTAGCAGCAATCAGGTCTCCAGAAAGGGATTGGTCTAAGGACACACACATATAAGTTGCACTTGGTTTAGATTCAATCTCATTGCCTGCACAGTTTACCTTGATCTTGTCAGCCCTAAGCAATACTGAGCTGACTCTGTGAGAACTGCAAACTGTTCTTCAGGTCCTGAACCTCTCTGGTCAGGTTGTCCATTATTTTATTGGTTGACTCCACCAGTATTTGGACCCAACACTTGAAGCTATTTTCTTGTTGTTGCTTGTAGAACTATTTTTTGTTAGTTTAAAAGACCCTTCACCTGTGATAGAGAGACTCCACTGTCCTTTTGTCTTTATCATGGTAGCAACGTAGGTTACGCGATTCCTCCTGGCAGTTCCAGACAGGGCAGGATGCAGGAGAGATTGGAAACAACAACAACAAACAGCAGAGTTCTAGACAGCCACAAGCCACTATGGCTAAGACAATCCCGCTAGCTTGATAGGCAGCTAGCTAAGAAGAAAAGTGTTGCCACATTTTTCGTCACAGTAACCAGGTTCCCATCGGATAAAATATGTCATGACGGGTCAGAGTTTTTTCTATTTAACCTAAGAACAAATGATTATTTACAATGACGGCCTACCCCGGCCAAACCCTAACCCGGACGACGCTGGGCCAATTGTGCACTGCCCTATGGGACTCCCAATCACGGAGTACAGCCTGGAATCAAACCAGGGTCTGTAGTGATGCTTCTAGCACGGAGATGCAGTGCCTTAGACCGCTGTGCCACTTGGGAGTGGATGGAAACAGCAAATATGTCAGTCAACTTTCAAAATGTCGACAAAACAGAATACTCTAGACAAGATGGGAGATTTTTGTGTCAGTAAAATGTATAATGCTAGAAATGGCGGTGGAAACGTGCTTATGCGCAAATATTGATATAATAACCATCAAGCGATATGTTACGTGGTCCTCCCACTATGACTCGGGGCAGCGTGCAGTTTGTTAGGCTACAGATTCAATAAGTTACGATGAAATTCACAGGGGGGTGAAAGTGCACGGTGGTGAGCTTGATACTCCTTTCCACTGAATATTTATTCATTTTCTGGCGACATGCCATGTAAAAATAGTTATTTTTAAGTGCACTACGTAACCATGCACAGGCGTTTATATCCGCAACAAGTCCATTCCTACACAGTGTTTGTGCGTCACCTCTTGTACGTCACCTCTACAAAGACATTGTGGGGATCAGACTCCCATAATTGACCTACAGTAAAAGAGGAAAAGAGGCCAGATAGATACTGCATCTCAGGGTAAATCGCTTGTGGGTTGAGAGGTGGTTATTTGACTGCAGTCTATTCCCTGTGACCAGGGACCCTTTTAAGCCTGGTCTATGATGACCGCTTTGGCCGCTGCAATAGGGACCAATCAAAAGCCATTGATTAGCTGTCAGTGCTGCTGTGTACTCCCCCCCCCCCCCCCCCCCCCCCCCCCCCGTAGCCAAACAGCCTTTCGACAGCCACAGTGGTAGGGAGGTAACTAATGTGTTATTGAAATGGTACAGGAACTGGATGGGGCTTTTAGGGTTTTTTAGAACATTGCGTAAAGGTGGATATGATTATGTGAATAAGCCATTGTCATAACTTTACTTTCATTAATGTGATGACTGTTATTTATCTAATCAACTAACTATGTTTAATTTTTACCAGATTAAATCAATCATGCTAACAATTAACTCATTAGGATTTGGGGCACCACGAGAGCGGTTGTTTAAAGAGTTATCATCTCCAGAATTAAACTCTAAAGGTCTTTACCTATCACACCCATAAAACAGTCAACGTATTAATCATCACCTCGTAACCTATCATCATTCATTTTCTTAGTCAACCGTGTATTCTGTTTTGTTGTGTTCTTGAACGTAGCCCTTTTTCTTTGTGTTCTTGAACATAGCCATGTCTTTGATTTTTGTTCATTGATTTCACCTAGTTACTCACCTGGTCTCATCAGCTCCTTATTTAGTTCAGTTCATTCTGTATGTGCCTTTGTGAGGTATTGTTCGTTTTGACTCTACTAAGCCTTTTCCTAGCTTGTTTGTGAGAACCAGTTATATATAGCCTTCAGTCCTAGTTTTGATTCACCTGCCTGTTTGCCAACCTGTGTATGACCATTGCCTGCATGTGACCACGATTTCTGCCTTCTGCGAAGGCATAATAAACACCTGTTGCGCTCTGCAAGTGAATCCTTTTCTCCCTGAGTATTCATTACATTTAGAAACTTCTCTCACAGTAATCCTATACTTTGGACACAAACTGCCGCCCGTTTGGAGTAAGAAATCATGAATTAAATTATTCTTTGAAGATCGGTGGTTCTCAGTGGGGTGATGAGAGTAGTAGAATACGGTGGTTTGGAGAGTAGTAGAATACGATGGTTTGAAGAGTAATAGAATACGATGGTTTGAAGAGTAGTAGAATGGTCCCATTTAAATGAGCTTTTCTAGATACCTTACTTAGGACAACTAGTCAGCCATACCAGTGATTGTCCGGGAGGTGACGTTATCGTCTCTACCTTGTGTTGAGATTGAGTTTGAACCACTTTGGACGTGAGCTGGAGCTAAACATCTCTCTGGTCTGATATGTTCATTCTTAACCCACCATTTTATACAGTTCATTTAAAAGGGGCGGTGGGTGAGGCTGAGACACTCTCTGACTTCACTCAAGTTACAGAAAGTTACAAAGTTACAGAAACAATTTCCTCTTACAGTTTCTAAGATCACATCCCTCTCTTAACAAATACACTTTCATCATTTTTCATATTTCCTACACAATGTGGAGGATGGAGAATTCGTACAGTTAGTGTATATACTTTTCAAGTTACAGTATTTTTTAATGACATTACAAAATAACAACCCGAAATTACATTATTACTCTTTAGATTGCCTCTGACCATCCCCCACGTTGTATGTTGAAATATTGTTCTAGTATTCACTTTAGGACGTGTTAGAGTTTCGGCGGGAAAACGTCTGTGAAACAAAGTTCACCCTCTGTGGGTGAGAGAGGGTCTGGCTGAAGTCATCCACCGCAAAACTGATCCAACCCATCTGGATCCTCACAGGACAATCATGATACCATGTTGTTTGCTGGGAAAGAAGTGTTAAGGTTTAGTAAAAATTTGAATTCAGAAATGTGTTATTCCAAGAAGAGTGAGACAATCATTTAACATTTCGAGAGATGAATGTGCTATTACAAACAGAGAAATGTTGAACTAAATTGATAATGTTATCATTGTATGTCACACTCTTGATGTGCTCAGACATGGTACTAAGATATAATACGAGCTAGACTCCAGGAACTTTCAATAATGCAATAGAGGTTTTGATTCCAGAGACAGGATTATTACCAGCGATATTCAGTCATCTACGTGACAAATCAGTGGCAGTGGGTGCCATTTAAGATGAAGGAGGATGATTTTTTTTTTGTGAACATGACCTTATTTCTATTACAGTGTATTGGATGACTGTCATTCATATTCCATTCATCCAGCTCAATGTAACACTGATGGGTTTATGCTACTAGATGATACTCTACTTTCCCTGTACCCATCATGAGGTAGCTAAGACCTAGCCTATGAATGAATGTTTACAACGTGGGTGCACACAGGTCGAAAGAATTTTGAGTAATGTAGGTGACAGACAGTGTCACATCAATACCACCGTGCACACTCTTGCCTGCATCTAGCTGTTCTAGGGAGTAATCATTGTTCCAACAATTGCAAACGAGAGTTTCTATAAGACAAATTCAGGTATGTTTATCCTCGTTTCGTTCCGTTTAAGAAACGTTTCTCAACAGAATCGGCAGAATGAATCTGTACTTTACTATTTATATGTTTGACAACTTTTACTTTTATTTCACTACATTCCTAAAGAAAATGTGGTACTTTTTACTCCACACATTTTCCCTGACTCCTAAAAGTACTCGTTACATTTTTGCCTGCTTAACAGGACAGGGAAATGGTCTAATTCACACACTTACAGTGCATTCGGAAAGTATTCAGACCCCTTCCATTTTTCTACATTTTGTTACATTACAGCCTTATTCTAAAAGTGCTTAAATTAATTGTTTCCCTCATCAATCTACACACAATACCCCATAATAACAAAACAAAAACAGTTAAAAAAAAAAATGTTGAGCAAATTTATAAAAAATAAAATAATAATTGACATAAGTATTCAGACCCTTTGCTATGAGACTCGAAATTGAGCTCAGGTGCATCCTGTTTCCATTGATCATCCTTGAGATGTTTCTACAAGTTGATTGGAGTCCACCTGTGGTAAATTCAATTGATTGGACATGATTTGGAAAGGCACATGCCTGTCTATATAAAGGTCCTACAGTTGACAGTGCATGTCAGAGCAAAAACCAAGCCATGAGGTCGAAGGATTGTGTCGAGGCACAGATCTGGGGAAGGGTACCAACATATTTCTGCAGCATTGATGGTCCCAAAGAACACAGTGGCCTCCATCATTCTTAAATGGAAGCAGTTTGGAACCACCAAGACTCTTCCTAGAGCTGGCCACCCGGCCAAGCTGAGCAATTGGGGTGGAAGGGCCTTGGTCAGGGTGGTGATCAAGAACCCGATAGTCACTCTGACAGAGCTCCAGAGTTCCTCTGTGGGCATAGGCGAATCTTCCAGAATCACAACCATCTCTGCAGCACTTCACCTATCAGGCCTTTATGGTAGAGTGGCCAGACGGAAGCCACTCCTCAGTAAAGGCACTTGACAGCCAACTTGGACTTTGCCAAAAGGCACCTAAAGGACTCTCAGACCATGAGAAACAAGACTCATGAAATGGCTGCACCATTCCATATTGTGGTGTACCTTATAGATGTTAGTATGTCAGTAAAGCAATATAGCATAACAGTAGCCGTGCATCAAAATAAAAACACTATTTGGCAAGCACGGAACCCCATTATCCATCTAAAGAATCACACTATTTGGCAAGCACAGAAACGATTAGATCGCAATATTTCAACCATTAATTTATCATTGAGAAAGTTATGGTTACTAAAATATGAATATTTGATAAAATACATATACATCCTTTATAAATCATTTAACTAACTACCACCTCATTAACTTCTAGTAAATTATTTACAAGGTACTTCATATCCAGAGTACTAGCTAGTTATAAACCACTTATAAGCTGTTATCTATTTACAAATCTGCTTATTAACTAAATACAAACCCTTTCATAGCTTCTAGTAACTACTTATAAACCCTTTATAAGCCCTTTGAGTTACCTTCATGTAAAGGGCTACCAACAAAGGGACATGGTTGTGGTTTTTGTGGTGATGCTCTCTCCAATGCAGTGGCAGAGCCTGTCTGGTTGGTTGGGCTGGTGCATCGGTTCTCCAGAATGATGGGTCTAATTTTCAGACGTTGTGAGAACACCTCTGAGATTTTTCAGGCCGCACAATTCTTTGAAGTGCTCCTTATTGGCATATCATAAATAAACATGAGCTTTGGATTAAGGAGGCTAAGCACACAGGATGGAGCAAGGAATAATCATATGCTCCTGTATGTTGTGGCCAATGTTTTGCATGTTTTGTGTGTGTGTGCGCGTGTGTGCGTGTGTACGTGTGTACGTGTGTGCGTGTGTGAGTGTCTATGGGTGTGAATGGGATGTTTATGGATGTTTGGATCTCATTTTGGATGTGTGTGTGTGGATGTTTAATCTTCTTCTAAAACGATGAAATCAAGCTGTTACAGTACATAGAGTTAGCGTAGCCAATCTTTTCCTTTGATCTAGTTGAATTCATTTTTTTTAAAAACACACAATTCATTTGATGTTGTAAGGCAGGGGTGTCAAACTCATTCCATGGAGGGCGTTGTGTCTGCGGGTTTTTGGTTGTTCCTTTCAATTAAGACCTAGACAACCAGGTGAGGGGAGTTCATTACTAATCAGTGACTTTAATTCATCAATCAAGTACAAGGGAGGAGTGAAAACCCGTACACTCGGCCCTCCGTGGAATGAGTTTGACACGTGTTGTAAGGGGGTCAGAAAATGCTCAGAATAGCTCATTGAAAAAAAGTAATTGCATACAGTTTCCATATAACCGAATTACCAGGTAGATGAAAAGATAATCAAGCACAGAGTCAACTGGAATGTCGTGGAATATGAAAAGGTTTAAAGATAAATGGATAAGAGGATAATAGGAGACTATCTAGATAGTAATGTCTATCAGCTTCAACTGGTCAATTCTACAAGTAGATGGGATGCCCAAAGAATCAATATATCTATGCAAATGTACTTTAATATGCACATCTCATCTTATATTATGGCATTTTGTATATCTCCTTTAGTCACCCAGGTGTATCCCATATACACTATATACAGTACACAAAAGTATGTGGACACCCCTTCAAATGAGTGGATTCGGCTATTTCAGCCACACCCATTTGTTGACAAGTGTATAAAATCAAGCACACAGCCATGCAATCTCCGTTGACAGTTCGTAAAATTTCTGCCCTGCTAGAGGTTCCCCGGTCAACTGTAAGGGCTGTTTTTGTGAAGTGGAACAACAACGCCTAGGAGCATCAATGCTTTGCGAAATGCCAAGTGTCGTCTGGAGTGGTGTAAAGCTCGCCGCCATTTGACTCTGGAGCAGTGGAAACGCGTTCTCTGGAGTGGTGAATCACACTTCACCATCTGGCAGTCCGACGGATGAATCTGGGTTTGGCGGATGAGAGGAAAATGCTACCTGCCCCAATGCATAGTGACAATTGTAAAGTTTGGTGGAGGAGGAATAATGGTCTGAGGCTGTTTTTTCATGGTTCGGGCCCCTTAGTGCCAGTGAAGGGAAATCTTAACGCTAGACGATTCTGTAGTTCCAACTTTGTGGCAAAAGTTTTGGGAAGGCTCTTTCCTGTTTCCCGTGCACAAAGCGAGGCCCATACAGAAGTGGTTTGCCGAGATCGGTGTGGAAGAACTTGACCTGCCTGCACCGAGCCCTGACCTCAACTCCATCGAACACCTGAATTGGAACGCCGACTGTGAGCCAGGCTTAATCGGGCCAACATCCGTGCCTGACCTCACTAATGCTATTGTGGCTGAAGTCCCTGCAGCAATGTTCCAACATCTAGTGGAAAGCCTTCCCAGAAGAGTGGAGGCTGTTATAGCAGCAAAAGGGGGATCAGCTCCATATCAATGCCCATGATTTTGGATAGAGATGTTTGAGCAGGTGTCCACATACCTTTGGTCATGTAGTATACTCTGACTGTCACATGCCTTTACTTCACTGCACCTATCCTGTGTATGTGACAATAAAAATTCCTGTCTTATTTCTACCATAAATAAATACATTAAAGTCATTGAAAAGATAGAGTACTTGTACAATTATACATGATCCCCTCATGGGATTGCAGTAGCCTATGAGAGGCCCACGGCTAAGATTAGTTAATGGTTTCATTCCGGGCACCATATCATATCTAGGTAAGCATATGGAGTAACCCCAAGTGCTTACTAGGAAAAGCAATAGAAGCCATTGACCTCCAAATCTCACTTAGGGCCCCCAGAAGGCCAGGGCCGGGCCTGTGTCGAGGTGCTGCTCAGAATTTATCTTGTAAATGTGGAAATCTTTGCTTTGGTTTTCTGTAATGATCTTGACTGAGGTCACCATTCTGGGGCATGGTACATCTTGGCACACAATGAGGTCATTTATGCTAAGCGAGGTTAAGAGAATCCCCACATTACATCCGTCAACAAGATGAGGCGGACATAATACACGGATTACCCCGGCCTGAGGGACATTTATCTTCATTCAACCACACGACTCCATTATGTACCCTTGTAATGGCAAGAATGAAAAGATCACAACACTATGAGTTATACGTTGGCACTTTATTTTACAGCCCGATTAAGCTAGTACTAACCTGGTATTGTCACAACTTCCCCCGGAGTCGGTCCCTCTCCTTGTTCGAGCAGCGTTCGGCGGTCTACGTCACCGGCCTTCTAGCCATCACCAATCCACTTTTCATTTTCCATTTGTTTTGTCTTTGGTTTTTACACACCTGATTTCAATTCCCCCATTACATGTTCATTATTTAACCCTCTGGTTTCCCCCATGTTTGTGTGCATGTTTGTTCTATGTTGGTGGCTGTATCTGACGGCTGGTATGTTGTTTCCCGGGTTTTGTATTTGCACCCGTTTTATTCGTGGTACCGGTATATTTCACACCGTTGTATTGTTTCTATACTGGTGTTTTTTTGTGTATTAAATACCTTGTCCACGCATCTCAACTCTCCTGCGCCTGACTCCTTTTCACCAGTTACCCAAAGCCTTGACAGGTACGTATTAACTCAGAAACTATGTGGTAAAATGTATCATTTCGGATATTAGGGATGGCTCGAAATTTACAGAATGGTTACTTGGAGGAAAATGGAGGAGGGTCATGATTTTTCAATTTCAGTCAAGAGGAGGGTTTAGTGTATATATATTATTTGTCCAGGGGATGGTCATGTAATTTGTAATTTATGAATTTTCTATATTTCTCAGTGTTTTAGAATTATGCTTATTAGGCTATATTGACGTGTGCCTGATGCTACCCCTCGTCTCTTATTCTCCGCTGGGCGCGCAATATCAAGTGTGCCTATATGCTATTTAGTGTGGTCTCAATCAAAAGATTCATAGCCTATAGGCTACAAAGTGCATGCTCGGAGAAGCGCAGAGAAAAGTTAAATTTCTAAGATAGCTGCTGGGATGGTGTAAATAACACTAGGCTGCATTACACACTGCAATGGACATTCCAACCCTGAGCCCCGGCCTGCTCTCCTCTTGCTAATCTAACACTTTTTTTGTGTGCTGCCTAACCAATGGCTGTGCTGTGTGTAGGCCTAAGGTGGCTGTTCAGGAGGAGAGTCAAAGGCTTCTTCCGAAAATAATTGTTGATTAGGCCTAGCCTATAGACACTTCAAACTCAACTCTGGACCTCGAAGCCAGTTCGACTGCATTTTCTTTCATTGTTTTCCCTTTAATCAGGGACTGATTTAGGACCTGGGACACCAGGTGTGGGTAATTAATGATCATGTAGAACAGAAAACCGACAGGGTCCGGACCTCGTAGGGTAAGAGTGCAGTATAGACTATGTTCTGTTCACTTTGAGAAGGAGAGTGCAAAGATGAGGACTGGAGGTCAGCTTTGGTAGCTTGCTACTACTATAATTGATTTGATTAAAAACAATGTTTCTTGCCCATTAGGTATTTATCAGAGTTATTGAGATCACAATGAGCCAGATTCGAGTAACTTACATTGTGGTGCTGGAACTTGAAGCAGCAGCCGTGGCACAATAAATCGGAAATGGACAAGCCATGGTGCTGAAAGTAGGCCCATTCATGTAGGCATAATTAATTTAAACCGTCTTAATTTGAATTAGACATGACTAACTACGAGTGCCTTGTGTTGCAGTCTATTTGCTCCTGTTTAAGAAATAAGAAATACCTGTTTGACAGACAAAATTAGGCTATTGGCTGCTTTGTCCAATTCCTCCACCCAACATGCACTCTTTAAATCGCTTACCCCTGTGTCATTGAATGGCTTTAAAGTTAAAAACCACGACTCAAATTGAGGGGGCATGAAACTACTTTTATTAATAAATATAAAGGAAAAAAAGCACAGGCCTACGCCTTGTTAGCTTAATATGTTGAATCAAATAAAACTGATCAGATGATATAAAGGGATCTACAGTGTTTTTGGTCCGCAACGCTTCATGCTACAAGCTGTAACTCTGATGGAGATATCTTTGTTTCCTTTCTTTGACATTCAAAGGCTGAGCTACAACCTTCTATAGGCGAGGAGACAAAGAACTAGACGTTGCTTGGGAAGTAATCTAATTCTGTCCCTATCTTTTGAAAGTACCATGCTCAGATACCTAATGATGCCTCAGATTTAATTATTTGCAAACGGAAAATGTTGCAAACGAGTCACACTTATTTGTCAGTAGAGGAATATGATGAGCCTCTAATTTTGGTAATTTTTGTGCTATTAAAAAAAGATACTGCTAATATGTAAAATGACGTAGATTTGCATGACATGTTTATAAAATAAAATCAATTCTCAGATCTCCAAATACAGTGATAGATTTATGCAATGCTTTTACGATAAAGGAGATCTTTCCACCCCTACTCTTGTCCAAGGTGGTCTGCGAACCCACAACCTTTCCAGCCCGCAGCCCTGTGTGCGATCAAAATTCCTGAGCTGCCATGTAATGCTTACAGGACAAAGAGCAGTTTCTAAAACGGCATAAATAAGGCTCTGGTCTGTCCAAGAAGTGAGGGTAAACTGTAGACATGTTCTCTGTTATCTACTTTGTTTTAATTATTGTTTTGGGCATAGGGGAGGGTTTTTCAAGCGTTCAGGGAGGGTTTAGGTCAAATATATTTTGCTGAAGGGAGGGCCATCCATTTTAATTTCAGAGAGGTCCGATTTTCTCCATGTAACCCTTATTATAAACAACGTTCTCTCCCTTGCCTGCCTCTTGGGTGACAAAATTTCAGGAACGTTCAATAAAATCCCTGATTTTCCCGAAATCCCGGTTGGAAGATCCCCGGAATGAGGAGGGAGTAAGCAGGAAACCTGTAAGCTTCCAACCGGGATTTCTGGAAAACCAGGGAATTTATTAAAGGTTCCTCGAATTTATTTTGCAACCCTACTCCCCTCAAAGAATTAAAAACAAATGGTGACTACCTGGTACCAAATGGTAACCCTTTACTCAATGAATCTTAAAGGAACTGACGTGCTACTGCTATGCAATTAGGTTATTACTGTTTTACTGTAGAAAGTAATTTAATATATGGTGATATATGCCATTTAACAATATCTAAGTGGTAAACTGGTAAACATGATAGGTAAGCAGCGGTCTATAAAGGAAAGCGTCACCGACTATGCTTTCATTCATCCTTTAGATGAGATGAAGTTGTTTTTGTGTTTTTGTAGGCGAATTTACTTGCCTGTGTGCCTGTATGATTGTAGTTGTTACACGGCAAAAGGTGATGTTAGTTATTTATTTTTTTACCAGAGAGAGAGAGAGAGAGCTCAAAGTTGAAACACTTTCGTTATGGAAATATCTCGGCGGCTCGACAACTCTGTAAATAAAGTAACCCACTCCTATCCACAGAGATGATCCTTTGACACCAGGCGTATACAGTATAGCAATTTGGTTTCTGTGTTTTTCTTGGCTCCTCTCAAAATCGATGGTGTCATCCTCTCTCCGAGTATTTTGGTGCGTAGGTGCACCCGTTTGTGAGTGAGCGAGCGAGCGTGTGCATGTGCCTAGAAGTTTAGAGCTCATGCCCATTCGTTTAGAATAGGCTACACATGTATAGTTACAGTACATGCAATACTTATGGCTCCGTGTCCGGATGTTGGTGCTTAGATACTGAGAGAGTCTGTATTGTGTGCCTACAGGTTGAGAATACGTGTGCAGATGCCTGTGAGTTAAGAGTACGCTACACGTGTATATGATTAATGCAATACAAATGTGTGTGTGTCCGTGTTTGGACTTTTGCGTGCGTCAGAGAGAGAAATGTGTGAATGTACGTGGGTATGTGTGTTTTAGTGTGTGTTGATGTCTCATCATCCCAATACTGTATGTGCAAATGTCCTTTTGAGCGGCCACATTTCTCCTAAGAGGACTGCTGCAGAATGGACAGTGAGAGAAGAGAGACAATGACGAACACTATTTGAATCCACTCGCCCGAGGCTCTCCCGGTTACACACGCAATATAAAAGTCCATAGCACAGAGCTATGTATTCAAAGACACTGAGCTTTATGAATGCAAAAGGAACTTCGCTTCACACAGTCCATGGTGCAGTGTTCTAAGTGTTGCTCTGCCATTGTTTCTGAAGACACACAAATGCCAGGGTTTACATTAACTATACTGAAAGTGAATGAAAATTTTAGGAAAAAAACGAACTGTGAAAGTCCAAGAGAAGACAAGGAAGGGAACAATGTTCTGCAGGCCATATTCCTGTCCATTCTGTCTGATTTGCACTGTAAGTGCTACAAGTACATATGAAAAGCACGATAGACAATGTGATCATTTATAATAATGGATGACAAATGTTTTAATGAATAGCTCGGAGTGGAGAGGTAAAGGCAAAGCTAAAGGAAGCCTATTGTGACTGACAATGGATGACTTGCTGTAGCTGCCTTTTGTCATTGTCAGTATGATTGATTGACAGGGTTGGTTGGAAGATGATATATGAATGCGCTTTTTCGGGCCTTGGGGACAAGGTGAAGTGACATGAAAAAGCACAAGGTCTTTGGAGCCAGGGACAAGGGCACATCCTGCGTGTCTCTGTCTACGTGTGTGTGTGTGTGTGTTCGTGCGTGTATGGATGGGTGCGTCCGTGTGTGTGTGTCGGCATGCATGTGTGCTTGCATGTGTATTCTATTCAGAACATGAGCTTCTGCCAGGTTTCAGACTTGGCATGGCACTCGCTGCCTCTGGAGCTATCCGTTGTGAGCGTGAAAAAAACAAACATTTTTGATCTTAATTACTGGCGGTGAAAGAGGGAGAGGCAGGAGGACAAAGAGGTAAGCTGAGCTTTGTTCCAATAATCTAAACCTGTCAACCATTATCCATTCCTTGGCTCCCGCCTTTTCCTCAAGACCTCAAAGCCATGAGGAATATCCCGAATATCTAATCAGTCCTAGCCATAAAGATGTGCAGTTCTAGATATTTTATCTTTATGGTCCTAGCTATCACCTGTCAGTGGGTTTGAGAGAAAGCGTACATACGGAGATAGAAGGGCAGACGTGAAGTGAACTGATAGACTGAGTAAAGAGAAAGGCAGACATGTCAAGTGAAGTGGTAGACTGAGTAAAGAGAAAGGCAGGAGGGTGAAGTGGTAGACTGAGTAAAGAGAAAGGCAGGAGGGTGAAGTGAAGTGGTAGACTGAGTAAAGAGAAAGGCAGGAGGGTGAAGTGAAGTGGTAGACTGAGTAAAGAGAAAGGCAGGAGGGTGAAGTGAAGTGGTAGACTGAGTAAAGAGAAAGGCAGGAGGGTGAAGTGAAGTGGTAGACTGAGTAAAGAGAAAGGCAGGAGGGGGAAGTGAAGTGGTAGACTGAGTAAAGAGAAAGGCAGGAGGGTGACGTGAAGACAAAAGAGAGCACACAGTCTGAAACCCCAAAGGGCCCGTTGTAGTCACCGCAAAAAGTCAAAGCGAGTGCAACAGACGAAGCTTTAAACAGAATGCAACACATGCGTTGGTAACAAACAAACACAGAGGGAGGTGGGCGGGAGAGGAAGGAGAGGAGAGGAGAGAGGGGGGTGTTTCAGACGATTTGTTTGCTTCTAAGGTGGAACGCAAATCTGACAGGTATAACAATGGGAGCATGAATCTGTGTCATTTATTAAATGCGAGTCTTGAAATGGCGTGCGATAGGCGCTCCCGATTAGCCCAGCGTGGTGCAGTCAATGGATTCTCCTCGCTGGCTACCATTAATAGCTATTGTTTCCCTAAGCGCTCACATTGGTCAGAGAGAAGAGGGCGATGAGACTTGAAGTATACAGTGAGGTTATGGACGGGTGACACTCACAAAAACATGTAGATGGAAAATAACACACACACACACACACACACACACACACAAGCAATATACTGGATATCAAGTATATAGTATATATTGTATCAAGTATATATTGTTTGCAATGGACACATATCTATACAGTACAAATAGATGGAAATAAAAACCACTGATGAAATAGATAGATACAGCAACTAATGATAGCCCCCCTCGAAAGTTAACTGTAGGTCTTCTAGCAGTGACCAGGGCTCTCCAACCCTGTAGGTTTTTGCCCAACCCCCACTTGTAACTAACATGATTCAGTTTATCATCCAGCTAATTAGTAGAATCAGGTGTGTGAGATTAGAAATGGAGGGAACAGGGTTGGAGAGTCCTGCACTAGACACACTACAAGTATTGTCGGTTCCTTTTCTGATCCCTAGGCCAAACCACTGACTGTCTCCTTTGTGTGCGATCGTTGCGGTGAAGGTTTTATGCTCTCTGACTTTGTGTTTTCAGCTAGTCAATATTGAGCGACGATTGTCCGGCCCTGAGACTACAGAGAAGAAACGTCCCACAGTGTGGTTTCAATCGACCCGTTTGACAAGCGTTTCGCCACGCTTCACAACACACACCGTTGATCCACGACAGAGACACTCTTTTCTTGGAGCAGAAGCTTCCAACATTCAACTTTTCCCATTTTGAGTGTGTTGAGTTACTCGCTCAAACTAACTCGTAGCCTTGTACAGTTGCAGTTACCTTTCCTAGCCGTTGATGACTCACTCACTCACTTACTCGGGTGTCTATCTGTCACTCCAATAGTCACTCATCCTCTCACTTACACACTCACCAACTCCATCTCTCGCTAAAGTTATATTACCGATTCTATCTCTAACACACGTCCACACATAGGCACACAGGCACACAGGCACACAGGCACACAATCACACGTACACAGGCAGGCTGCTCATCAAAATGACCAAGATGGCATTTGCCATTTTGCTCTCCTCCTCCCTCTCTCCTTTCTTCCTCTTTCCCTCCCTCGCTCATTCTTTTCCACACTGCTGCCGTGGCAACAGAGAACCAGGAGGGAGATAGAGATAGATGGAAAGGAAGAAGAGAGGGAGAGAATTGGTCAAAATGAGATTGGCGTCAGGGTCCAGCAATGGTGTGAATCAGAGACGGGGGGTAGAATGAGAGAGGGAAAGGTGGAGGGGGTAGAGGGGAGAGATGTGGGGGTCTCGGTCTGCACAGAGTCTGTTGCGTAATTCCTCCACCCTGTCGACCAGAGCTAAAAATGGCAATTTTTTATGGCAAGCAATCATTCCGTTTGAAAAACACTGAACAAAAACACACCCGTCACACAAGTGACTGCAGTGAAGGACAGCGGGTGGATTTCATTATGCAATGAAGGCTTACAAAAGCGATTTGCATGTGTGGAGTGTATGTGTGTGTGAAGTGTGTGTGCATTGTGTGATTATGCAGGTCCTTGTGTGCATGAGCAGGTAGTCAATTATCAGTGTATGAGCGGGAGCATGCATGGAATTTTGTGTGTGTGTGTTAAGAGCTAGTATGTGCATGAGGGTATCTGTGTGTGTATACTGTGTCAGTGTGAGGGCAGGTATTTTTGTGCGAGAGGAGAGACTATTCTCTCTCAGTCTTTGTAATTAAATGTGAAATGTACTCAGTGCGGCAGGACTACATAACGCTCCCTCGTCGTGTTCATTACACAAACAAAAGTCCACCAATCAGGGGCTGTGAACAAGCAGCTGTGTACAAATGCGTATCCCTGCATTCAAAAGGTCTCCTGGAGGCCAACACTGACTACAACCTCATTAACAGGAAGCAAAATCTCGCTCCGGCGCCAGAATCCATGATTAAAGCCCATATTTACCTCCCTTAAATAACAGGATATCAATTTGCTGCAGGGCATTAGCTCCAAATAGGCCTTTATGCACTATTACTTTGCCAGGAAGTCAAGGCGGCTTCTTAGCAGTTAAACATATGCAGGGTTGGGGAGTAACGGATTACAAAAATAATTATATCTGTAATCCGTTACGTCACTAGCAAAAATATTGTAATCAGATTACAGATACTTTTGGAAAAACTAGATGATTACTTCAAGGATTACTTTTAAATTCAGAAAGGATGTTTGCAGATTTTTGGGGGGGACACTTCTCTGTTTTCTCAATAACATTCAAATCAGCATTGAAAAAAGGCGCAAGTTTAAGTTTGTTCCACCTGAGCGAGTCTGACCATAAGTCAGAGACCACTATGATGACACACCAAATGGGTTTGATGGATCGCTGGAAAAGAGCAGGAATAGGCTTTTGTAGGCTACAGTCCAAGCTATGTCTTCCAATGGTGTGATTGCTGTTGGCATCCAGAGATGACCTAACTTGAATAAATGCTTAGAGGTAAGGATGACAGCAGTGGTGTAGTCTAACACTTATTATTGATATCTACATAGCGCATTGATGTGAATCACACTGCTGCTCTCTCATTTAGTTATTTGCGCCTTACAGTTTGTGGTTGTTGTGGATGGCTGTTCACAAATCTAAATGTGTATTTGAACCCAATAATGGTGAAATTCAAGAAGTTTAAGCTCCCTATCAATCATTGTTTTTTTAAACCAGTGGACAGCCAGTGAAAAATGCCTATGGAATGAAAGTGGGGCTGTTATTGCTCAATGTAATTCATGCTGATAAAAATAAAATAAAAATCCATAGGCCTAATGGACATATGCTCAATTTCGCACACTTTTGATAGACAATCTGTAGTTGTTACATCTATTTTTGGACATAAATGATATATATTAATGTAAAGATGTCATTTAGTTGTATTATATGTAGTAGAAAGCGATGGGTTAGAAGAAGCCTACATAACCAACCCATAAAGTAAAATTTTACATCCACATATGACCAGCTATGTAAACTTTAACATTGATTTATTCTGCCATAGATGTCGTTCAATCTTCTAATGCCTCTTAAGGGGAAAGTAATCTAAAAGTAACTGAATGTAATCAGATTACATTACTGAGTTTGGGGTCATCCAAAAGTTACTTTACTGATTGCAATTTTGGAAGGTAACTAGTAACTGTAACGGATTACATTTAGAAAGTAACCTACCCAACCCTGAACCTACAGTATGTTTGTCTAAGTATCTGTTCATATACATGTGTGTTTGAGTGAGTATCAGTTTGGATATGTGACTTTTGCCAAGTAAATGCAAGTTCATACACTAGCAAAGCAGAAATAGTAGACTGAATGACTAAATGGTTGAGTATTATGCAGAGACTATGTGTTTTGGCAAAGCATACTTGCCCTTACACTGCACTGCATGTTCTCCCTAGGGGGTACTTATTAGGCAGGTCCCTCTCTACACTGCTCTCCATTCAGTGAGCTGAGTAGTGTTGCAGAAGAAAGGGCCCGTTTCAGAATCAGCCTATTGATTTGCTTCGCAAATCCACCACCGCAGGCTAGTCCCGTGTGTGTCGTTCTGACTGCACCGTGGTTATACGCCTGAATCGGTGTGGGAGTGTATGTACCGCAGACATTGTCCTACTTTACGCCTGGTTTGACAATAGCTGGTGGATGGAGGTGGACAGTGCAGAATCTCAATGAGCCTTCGTCTGTTGCCCGTGTCTATGATTCAGCATTTCAACCCCCTCCTCTTTCTTCACATCCTTCTCATCCCCCTGTCCTGCCTCCCAACAGGCAGTCTCCCTGGGGACATGATCCGAGGACGCCCCTCCCCCCTTCACCCTGTTTGATCAGAGGGGGCTAGTGCTCTGCCTGTCAGACCGGTGGGTTAGCATTACGCTACACAGGGCCATATGCTCTCGTGAAAGAAGGATACAGAAAGGGAGGGGGCAGAGAAAGAATAGGAGGAGAGGAGAAGGAAGCCTTAGGGAGGACGGGGAGTGAATGAAAGAACTGGGAAAGACTGTGAAAAGAGGGAGATAAGAGATAAGCAAGTGAAAACACTCAGAAGGATTGCTCTGAAATTTGTGAAACCTGTTATGGCCAGTCGCTACCTGTTGTAGCTAGTTGCGAACTGTTGTTGCTGGTTGCGACCTGTTGTGGCCAGTTATTTTGACCCATATAACACCTGTTGGTTGATTTTGTCTACTGCCTCTTTTTGAAATGACATGTTTTTCAAATGAGCTAATGACATCTGAAAGATAGGTGCGAAGGAGATGGGTTGATAGGTTGAAGACGTGAATTCTTTGGAATCACATCAAAACAAGACCTTTGAAAACTTGAGAAAATACTTCAAAGAAATCCTTTCCTTAACAATATAGTTATTTTCACACTGATGTGTAGTTTCTCATTACTCTGAACAAAGAAAGCCTTTCCTTAACAATATAGTTATTTTCACACTGATGTGTAGTTTCTCATTACTCTGAACAAAGAAAGCCTTTCCTTAACAATATAGTTATTTTCACACTGATGTGTAGTTTCTCATTACTCTGAACAAAGAAAGCCTTTCCTTAACAATATAGTTATTTTCACACTGATGTGTAGTTTCTCATTACTCTGAACAAAGAAAGCCTTTCCTTAACAATATAGTTATTTTCACACTGATGTGTAGTTTCTCATTACTCTGAACAAAGAAAGCCTTTCCTTAACAATATAGTTATTTTCACACTGATGTGTAGTTTCTCATTACTCTGAACAAAGAAAGCCTTTCCTTAACAATATAGTTATTTTCACACTGATGTGTAGTTTCTCATTACTCTGAACAAAGAAAGGGAATCATGGTCGGTGATATATATATATATATATATATTTTTTACCTTACTTAGATTTCTATGGCAACATACAGATGTAGGATCTTAATTTGAGCCAGTTTACTACACAAGGAAAATAATCCAGGAAATATGAATTTATTATGTGGATTATAATGAATGGACATTTTTGTTAGGCCAAATCAATTCTGAAATATTGGAGTGGAAAAAAAAACTTTAGAAGCCTTTAAAAAAAAATCTAATACACGACAAGTTTGCATTTCTTGCTTTGCTGGAGAATTCTCAGCAACAAAAGAGTTATCAAATTAAGATCCTACGTCTGTAGGGGCTAATGCTTCAATCAAAAACGGATTGAAATCAAAAAGAAGATTATCCTGTTTTTGTAGCATTTTGAAAAAGACAGATTTAATCGAATGTTTGGTTGAAACCTAACTGCAATGTCTTTGTACATGCTGTTCACATTTGTAAGGTGCAATCTACAGGAGTAGAGTGGTTTCATGGCCTTTGATCTCTTAGTTAATGGCCTTAGAAGATAAGTCAGAAGAAAGTCAGTGAGCATAATGATAATAATGCAATTAACACCAGTGGTGGTGTTCAATGTACACTGTGTATACAAAACGTTAAGATCACCTGCTCTTTCCATGACATAGACTGACCAGTTGAAAGATATGATCCCTTGTTGACGTCACTTGTTGAATACACTTCAATCGAATGAAAGGGAGGAGACAGGTTAAATAAGGATTTGCAAGCCTCCAGACAATTGAGACATGAATTGTGTATGTTGGGCCATTCAGAGGGTGAATGGGCAAGACAAAATATTTAAGTGTGTTTGAACGGGGTATGGTAATAGCTGCCAGGCACACCGGTTTGTTTCAAGAACTGCAACGCTGCTGGGCTTTTCACACTCAACAGTTTCCCGTGTGTATCAAGAGCGGTCCACCACCCGAAGGACATCCAGCCAACCTGACAGAACTGTGGGAAACATTGGCATCAACATGGGCCAACATGAGACTCAAAAAATGTCTGTATTAATACAGTACCGTGACAGAGAAGTTAAAACCATACTGCACATCATGCAACATCTGACACATTCTACCGCATACGCTCAGTGTGATCCTAGAGCACAGGGTGGCTTCATCCTGTGCACATGCTCAGTGTGATTGGTCTGCTGACCGGTAATTTACAGTAATGCAGGGGTGGCGGAACGAGATTTTGACAGGGGGTGAGGGGAACACTGTAAAAATGTGTTCTCTTGTTAATGCGGCATGAACACAACCAGGCATGTTGTTTTCATCTGACTGTCAAGCAAATCACTTCAGGACGTAGGCTACTTGCGCACGTTCGATCCACTATAATGATTCCAGCATGTAAAACAGTGCAATTTGATGAATAGAAAGAGATGAGATTAAAACAACAAAGGTATAATGGCATTTGGCGATCTTCATTAGGCACACTTGTAGCCTGAATTGATTGATGCCTCCACCTGCTGTCCTCATGTGTCACGTCCCGGCCAGTCATCTTTGCCTACTCACCACTATTTTAGGTATGCAAATAATATAATTTCCGACATTTGGTAGGCTATTTGTCAGTCAACTTGTCTATAATTAAATAGGCCTTACATGCAGCTTCTCTTCTGTCATGACTTGTTGCCCTAGAAGACAGTGCTCACCAGAACAATGTAATAAATCCATAGAATGAACGCACCAATAATAAGACGAATCCAACACAAGTTTTCTTTGTGACATTATTCGGATAGTCCAACTGTAAACGCTCTACAGACTATCAGTAACATTTCAACTAGCTATCTACTAACCCTAACCTTAAACCTTATCCTAAACTTAAACCCCTGCCCTAAGCCTAGCCCTAAATTGAACCCTAACCATAACCTGAGCAAGCAGTTGCATATCAACAGATAGTTTGTTGATAGTGTGACCATCTGTAGAGTTCTTCCATTTGTGTTCGCAGAGCAAGGACTTGCAGGGCCCTGGGAGAAAATGCAATAGCCTACCTCTAAAACAATGGAAAGATTTTCTCTGCAACATTTCCAAATTATTTCAGTTTGACCATTTTCAAGGAAATGAAAAGGTGTGAAAAACTATCCAAAATGAATCTCATTAGATTTCAGTTAGTCTTGGATATTGTATGTGGTAGCCTACTGCCAGCTTTTACGGCACTGACAAAGACAGCACGTTTGCACGGTCCCTCACCTTGCATTCGGCATTCTCTCAAGATGCTGAAAGAAATGCATCTTATTTCTCCACTCCTATTCCTGAGACAAAATGAACATTTGTTTTATCGTTATACCGCAATAACTACTATTATATTAGGCTACATATGAGAGTTATAGGCATTTAGTCTGGGTCCATATTTCACTTCACTTACTAGCGGCTTCCTCACTCCCCTACTTCCGTAATCTCTGGGGGGAGGGGGGGGGGTGTGTGCTAGGGAGAGTAGCCAATATGACAGAAGCTCACAGTCTTGGGCACAGTATCTGCTCGGACACCCTTTAATGTGATGAGTCATTATGGATTAACTATGATAAAGGCCACCCAGGACACACCGTGGCAGAACAGGGTCACCAAGCTCCACCAGGCCTGAACTATCACTGTCTGACGGCCGCTATGTCAGAGGAATCACTAAATAAAGAGTTTAGTTTTCCTTCAATTTGATATTGCTATGGCTGACACCACAGTAATTAGGCCTTTGCATAAATCAACTAGTTATAAATGAATGTATGTACATTGAACAAAAATATAAACGCAACATGTAAAGTGTTGGTTCAATGTTTCACGAGCTGAAATAAAATATCCAATACATTATCCATGGGCAGAAGAAGCTTATTTCTCTCAAATTTTGTGCACACATTTGTTTACATCGTTGTTAGGGAGCCTTTCATCTTTGCCAAGATAATCCATTCACCTGACAGGTGTGGCACATCAAGAAGCTGATTAAACAGCATTATCATTACACAGGTGCACCTTGTGTTGGGGACAATAGCATTTGCAGTTTTGTCATACAACACAATGCCACAGATGTCTCAACTTCTGATGGAGCGTGCAATTGACATGCTGACTGCAGGAATGTCCACCAGAGCTGTTGCCAGAGAATTGAATGTTCATTTCTTTACCATAAGCATTCTCCAACGTTGTTTTTGAGAATTTGTCAGTATGTCCAACCGGCCTCACAACTGCAGACCACGTGTATGGCGTCATGTGAGCGAACGGTTTGCTGATGTCAACGTTGTGCTGTGCCCCACGGTGGCGGTGGGGTTATGGTATAGGCAGGCATAAGCTACGGGCAACGAATACAATTGCATTTTAACAGAGATACCATGACAAGATCCTGATGCTCATTTTGAGGCCTATTTCTTTCAAAGTATCTGTGACCAACAGATGCATATCTGTATTCCCAGTCATGGAATCCATAGATTAGGGCCTCATGTATTTATTTCAATTGACTGATTTCCTGATATGAAGTGTAACTCAGTCAAATCTTTGAAATGGTTGAATGATGTGTTTAGATTTTTGTTCAGTGTATATTATTGTACATGTATGTACAGGTAACTGACAAAATAAAGGAAACATAGGGCATCGGGCCACCACAAACCATCCAGAACAGCTTCAATGCACCTTGGCATAGATTCTGAAAGTGTCTGGAACCCTATTGGATGGATGCGACACCCTTCTTCCATAAACAAAATCCATAATTTGGCACCAGAATCTCCCATAAATCTCCCATCAACTGGGTTGAGATCTGGTGAAAGACACTCACACTGATACAGCACACACACACACACACACTTTAAACCCCTTTGCTTCTTTGAGACCCCTCTTTGAAAGTCACTGAGATCTATTCTTTTAGCCATGGTAGCCAAAATAATGGGCAACAGGGCATTTGTATACAGTACATGACCATAAGCACGGTTGGGATGTGAATTGCTTAATTAACTCCGGAACCACACCTGTGTGGAAGCAACCTTCGTTTGATACACTTTATATCCCTCTTTCATTCAAGTGTTTCCTTTGTTCTGGCAGTTCCCTGTAGATGTAGGCTTCCTTGGTCATGAACACATACAATGCATTGATAGGCTGGCATGTGTAAGCAGTCAGTGGAGATTTAGCTAACCACTGAAGATTACGTTGGATAAAAGGCGTCTTTTGCTCTCCAGCCCAGGTGGTAGTCAAACCGATTACATGAACAAGAGGAGCCGGGGAGGAGGTCATTGCTGAGAAGCGTGTTAAAATATAGATCATAGTGCTAGCTCTGCCTTGACGTCAACGGGTTATATCTGCCTCCCAGCTAATGTCTTCTGCATCAAACAAAACAACAAAAGAGATCCTAAACTGTACGCTTCTTCTCTCGACCTCTCGTTTAGGGAAGGCAGCGAAAGACACCCCGGCTAAGAGTGGCGAGCATTACTCATCCTCTCTCTCTGTCGACTCAAAACATCTCGATGTTACTCATCATTGTGTTCTGTTCGATTGAAATGTGGATAACTGTCAGTTTGGGTATAAAATGGAAGGCTAGGCTATCACCTTTCTGTTTTGCAGCCTGTGGCTCGGGGCGTTGCGGAGAGCAGTAGTGGTGAGACTGAATGCAGTGTTGGCTATAGACAGCATCTGGAGATGGCTTGGTTGGGGGTTGAGGGCTGGATGCGAGCGAGCGAGCGAGGGGCTGGTGGCGGGATGGTCTCCAATGGCCCGTGTCGCTCCAGCTGTCACTCAGTGCCCCCAGGACTCTCCGCTCACACCTTGTCATCTCCTCTGTTACTCAGGGACAGCTGAGAGAGAGGGCAAAAGACAGGCAGAAAGTGAGAGAGATTGAGGAAAAAAGGGGGAGGGAGCCCATAGGCCTACATAGTCATTGGGAGAGAGTGTATGAAAGAGAGAAAGGGAGACGGACAATGGCTAAGAGAGAGAGAGAAAGACAGTCTTTCTTGACTAAGATAACACCGTTTGCAGCCGTCCTTTGATATAGAATAGATATTGTCAGAATGGAGGAGATTAACGGGAACTCAAAACCTGCCAAATGTGCCTTCTTATAAAATAATCAACCATAAGCCCCACATATCATACAATCTTGCCTTATGTATTGGATGAAACATAGGTGATATTATCAACACAATTTACTTTGTAATTGGTGAATGGGATTGTGTGGTTATGGCAATAGATAAAGATGCAGAAATCGCTCCCCATTTCCTGGTTGCTAAAGTTGGAATAGTTTGCCTAATTTCAGAATACGTGACAAAACAAGCAATAGTGTGGAATATTATTGTACCATCTAAACCGCTGTGAAATATAGTTTCCCAAACCAAAGATATTGTATTTTCAGTTGTTTGAAACCGGTGTTAAAAAAAAAACACAACTGAAGAACATGAAGCATAGAAATAGCACACATAGAACAGAGCTACTGCTTCTTAGTCTTGTTTTCAATGAGAAAAGCAGATCTATAAGTCACATTCTATGTGAATTTGGTCGGGTTGCCCAAAAAGTTACATATTGCCGTTTTAAAGTGTAGTAGTAATAACAGTCGTTGTAGTGTAGTAGAATAAGAGCATCTGCTAAATGACTAAAATGTCAATGTAGTAGTAGTTTACTGGATCGGCCATTTCATGCAGCGTACACAGTCTAACAATAGCTTTAAGCACTTCATTTGGCCGTGTGTGTGGATAGCTCTGCATGTCCTTTGATTTACACAGTGTGCTACAAAGGGATATACCTCAATCCCCTTACTGCCCAAAAAATTTAAACCAAGATTCAAGAGAAAAGGAGGGAATAAGAGAGGATGATATGAGAGACTTAATAGCCTATAATACAATTGATATTTTACAGAGAAGTCTGGGTCTGTGGGTCTCAGCTGGGGCTCTTGTTACTGCACTAGTGATATGCCTGAAATTGGGTCTGCATTCACGCTGCTTTATACCTGTAATCCGGCTTTGCTTCTAGTACCTGGCTGTAATCTGCAGGCATTTTAGTAGTAATCTACCTCAAATGTGTAACGGCATTCAGAGGTGGAAGAAGGATCGGACCAAAGCGCAGCGTGGTAAGTGTTCATGATGTAATATTTAATGAATCGAACAATGGAATATAAAACAATAAACGAACAGTGAACGAATGAAAACCGAAACAGTACCGTGTGGACCAAACACTCACACCGGAAAACAAACACCCACAAACCAAAAGTGAAACCCAGGCTACCTAAGTATGATTCTCAATCAGAGACAACGAACGACACCTGCCTCTGATTGAGCAGCATACTAGGCTGAACACAAAAAACAACATAGAAAAACAAACAGACTGCCCACCCCAACTCACGCCCTGACCATACTAAAACAAAGAATAAAATAACAGAACTATGGTCAGAGCGTGACAAAATGCTTCTTTTCCGTTTAACCTCGCTGAAATGGTCCAAAATTATTGACAACAATATTTGTTTTAAAGAATGTATCAAATAAATAAAACATTTTCTGACATTAGTTTAGACTAATGTAATTGCTCAGAGAAACACACTACCGTTCAAAAGTTTGGGGTCACATAGAAATGTCCTTGTTTTTGAAAGAAAAGCAAAAAAAAATTGTCCATTAAAATAACATCAAATTGATCAGAAATACAGTGTAGAAATGGTTAATGTTGTAAATTACTATTGTAGCTGGAAACGGCAGATTTTTTATTAAATATCTACAGAGGCCCATTATCAGAAACCATCACTCCAGTGTTCCAATGACACGTTGTGTTAGCTAATCCAAGTTTATCATTTTAAAAGGCTAATTGATCATTAGAAAACCCTTTTGCAACTTTGTTAGCACAGCTGAAAACTGTTGTTTTGATTAAAGAAGCAATAAAACTGGCCTTCTTTAGACTAGTTGAGTATCTGGAGCATCAGCACTTGTGGGTTCGATTACAGGCTCAAAATGGACAGAAACAAAGACTTTCTTCTGAAATTCGTCAGTCTACTCTTGTTCTGAAAAATGAAGGCTATTCCATGGGAGAAATTGCCAAGAAACTGAAGATCTGGTACAACGTGGTGTACTACTCCCTTCACAGAACAGCGCAAACTGTCTCTAACCAGAATCGAAATAGGAGTAGGAGGTCCCGGTGCCAAACTGAGCAAAAGGACAAGTACATTAGAGTGTCTAGTTTGAGAAACAGACGCCTCACAAGTCCTCAACTGGCAGCTTCATTAAATAGTACCCGCAAAACACCAGTCTTCTATTCAAACTAGACACTCTAATGTACTTGTCCTCTTGCTCAGTTGTGCACCGGGGCCTCCCACTCCTCTTTCTATTCTGGTAAGAGACAGTTTGCGCAGTTCTGTGAAGGGAGTACTACACAGAGTTGTACGAGATCTTCAGTTCCTTGGCAATTTCTCACCTGGAATAGCCTTAATTTCTCAGAACCAGAGTGGTGGTGATACAGCCCGACAGGAAGCTCTCAATGGTGCATTTGTAAAAGTTTGTGAGTGTCTTAGGGGCCAAGACAAATTTCTTCAGCTTTCTGAGATTGAAGAGGCGCTGCTGCACCTTCTTCGCCACACTGTCTGTGTGGGTGGACCATTTCAGATTGTCAGTGATATGTACGCAGAGGTACTTGAAGCTTTTCACCTTCTCCACTGCGGTCCCATCGATGTGGATGGGGGCATGCTCCCTCGGCTGTCTCCTGAAGTCCACTATCAGCGCTTTTGTTTTGTTGATGTTGAGGAAGAGGTTATTTTCCTGGCACCACTCCCAGGGCCCTCACGTCCTCCTTGTAGGCTGTCTTGTCATTGTTGGTAATCAGGCCTACTACTATTGTATTATCTGCAAACGTAATGATTGAGTTGGAGTCGTGCGTGGCCACGCATTCATGGGTGAACAGGGAGTACAGGAGGGGGCTGAGCACCCATCCTTGTGGTGCCCCTGTGTTGAGGATCAGCTTAGTGGAGGTGTTGTTTCCAACCTTCACCAACTGGGGGCAGTCTGTCAGGAAGTCCAGGACCCAGTTGCACAGGGCGGGGTTCAGACCCAGGGACCTGAGCTTAATGATGAGCTTGGAGGGTACACTATGGTGTTGAAGGCTGAGCTGTAGTCAATCAACAGCATTCTTACATAGGTGTTCCTCTTGTGCAGATGGGATAGGGCAGAGTGCAGTGCAACGGCGATTGCATCGTCTGTGGATCTATTGGGGTGGGTCTAGGGTCTCAGTTAAGTTGGCGAAAATGTTCCTGTTTTAAAGCAGATTTCCTGTAATTCTACACATATTATCATGGGGCAGAGAGAAAGATGTGTAGTTGTATAGCTAATCTCATGCTATTCTACACATTGTGCAATGAGACTGAGAGAATTTTGCATTTTTAAAACTAAATTCCTGCTATTTTAGGGAAAATGTAGCAGTTTTACAGCTAATTCCATTTTTTTTAGATCCGCCTATACAATCGGAGGTGTGTGGTACGTCAGTGTCTAAGATCCCTCCCAACGTGTTCTCCATCTCATAAAACATTTTCAAAAAAGGCTCAGTGCCATTAGCCTTACAAGGTGAGGTGTTGAAAGGTACTCAAAACAGGGTTGTCCATAATTTTGACCCCTACTTTTTGAGGAAAATTATTATTACTTGTTAAACAAAATATGTTTCCCTGAGCAATTGCAGTAGTATCAAATAATATAATTTCCCATTTTTGTTTAGCATACAATAGCTCCGTATTTTGAATGATTTATTTTATATTATATCATATTTCCTCATCTTTATCGAGGGTGACAGCAATTTCGGGGGCCACTGTAGTAGGTCAAGTTGTATGCATATGGATTACAACAAGAGGGAGGCTGATTCGTACAAACTCAATTTGAATTTGATAAATCTTTCTCATCCACTACAGAACGAAATCCCCAAAGATTTGCGCCGCTTCTTACTGACCAATGAGCCTTGTAAATGTAGAAAGCAAGATATGCTTAAACATTCTGGTTTTTAAATATGTTTTGGGAGGAAAAAATAGAACGATGTTGATAGAAATCAACGAGGGTCGATGATGAGGCTATTGACGAATGTAAAAATGTAAGCGTTATTCATTTCGGGATATGACATTTTACTCTAACTACTTCCATGCTCCAGTGTGACCTATTGAAGAATCACCACTGTCTCCCCCCTTCTCTAAACCTCTCTTGCTCCCTCTCTCCCCTTCTCTTCATCCACCCTTCCCTCCCTCCTTCTCTGTTCCCCTCCGTGTTAATCTACCACTTTGTTTTGATTCATCTCTCTTTCAGTACAAATCCTGGCCACCTCTTCCCCTACGCTTTGTACAGCGTTACACGAGGAGCCGCATGTCTACATTTCCTTGTTTGCAGTAGACATAAAATATGGATATCAGACCGTATCAAACAAACTGTGATTTCCTCTAATAGGCCATTTCAAAAGAACCAAAGCACTGACAGAGAGAGAGTGAGAAGGGAGAGGAGGAAGAGAGGAGAGAAGAAAGGCGATCCAGGGATTTTTCACTCAGTACTCGCTACCCAGCACAACTGTACAGTTTTTTTCTCCCCTCCACTATCCACCCCGCGGATGGTGTGTTTCATAACCACAGGCTGTGATTAATGACAGACTTGGTATTTAGCGCCCAGATCTGACCATTTTGGAAAATGACATTCTGACAGAAAGCAAAAAGAGGACATTATTGCCATGCGGGAGGCGGAATGCTCTTTAAGCCATTTAATTTACCTCCCATAAATCTAGCCTACTCACCCTTTTTTCTTTGGATGCAGAGGGGAGATAAGAGAGGATGGTAAAGGGGCCTTGGTGGGGGGGAGGAGGGGGGGGGGGGGAGCGGGATCAGGTACATTTCCATCAAACACTAGCCAGCCTGTAATGAATCTGATATGACACACGTTGGATGATGCAGATAACAAAGCATGAGGGAAATGTTTCCCTCTTCCTCAGCCTCTCAGAGTATATGCAATTTACTGAGTGTGAAATTGTAAAATGTTTGTTTCTTTTCCCGATGGTATTTACAGTTCTTATACCAATTGACAAGTCTGAACATTCAGAGGCTGTGTTTACACAGGCAGCCCAATTCTGTATTTTAGATGTTTTATAATTGGTCTTTTGACCAATCAGAACAGCCCTGAAAAAGTGCGGATGTGAAAAGATCTGATGTGATTGGTCAAAAAAACAATTAGTGGTTCAAAAAGATCACAGTTATGCTGCCGGTGTAAACCATACTAGCACACATGATGATGTAAGCCTATAGAATGAAGTAACAGACATGCTATACATACTAAGTAGGGAGTAAGTATGTATACTGAGTATGTATACTACATATGGTAGGTTTCAATTAAGCCTGGCTGCATGGCACTTCAAACCGAAAACAATCCCTCTATTTATCTGTTGCACAGATTGTGAGGGCATGGCAAAGCTGGTAGAATACGCTGCTGGCGGCAGAAGCTAGTGGCATATGGAGTGACTCGGTCGCTATAGGGACAGCCCGGGCGTTCGCAGCATTCCCTTTGTTTCCACGGCGATGGAGGTAATTAAGAGGAAGTGTGTCCTTAGCGACTCCAGAGGGGTCATTCCCAGCTCTGCTAACTAACTCTCAATGTAAATACTTAATGTACAACAGTTTTCATAAAGCATGCAGCAATGAAAACAACCATGATGCTACTACTGCACTGGGATCCCGCTGCTAGCTATCGGCTCCCTGCTTTTTACAAAAACTGTCTCAATCCCACTTCCTCTTACATCAACCAATTCCAAGAACTGTGTCCTCTGTCAAATCATCCAACTAGAAGGATTGAGAGCGATAAAGAGAGAGAGGGCATTCTCTGTCAAGTACAGTAGCGCGTAACTCCATATCGCAGAGCGGAAGAACCTGCCATAGCTCGGGGGCCATTTTGTTTAATTTTAGCTGCACTCTGACTAACTCATATTAGACTTAGCATGGCTCTACTTTTTATAGGAGTGGTGGATGTGGGGAAGGCTCTAGGGGTGTTAGACTGTCATTTGGCTCGCTGCTGACAGTGAAAGACTGGCAGAGAGCCTACTTTTGCAATTGCAATTTTAATGCACCCCAAATTAGTGAGTCTCTAGTAGCATCCACAATGTTATGACTAGCTCAGTCAGTGGCCCCTTAATTGAATGTGTCTCTGCATGTTCTGTCAGGCGTAGAGTCAACTTACTCTGTACATCCCATGATGTTAGCTATCTTCACTCCTTGGCCAAGCCCCTGTTAAATGTACCTTAATTGAATGTGTCTCTGTGTAAGGTATCTTCTTGTTATAGGTTGTACTGTGGACATTTTTACCAGGCTTAGAATCTGTTTACTATGTACATCCCTTGTAGCTAGCTAGCTCTCTGTATTCTTTAGCCAAGTTCGTGCTTGTAGAATTGAGAACGTTTTCTCAGAACCAGTCAAGGTTGTGTTGTGTTCCATCCTTAGAACCTTGCCATACATGTGTAACCTTGGTCAAGTTGGACAGAAAATGTTCTTTTTTCCTCAAATTTGACCAATTTCTGTGCTCTCTAGGCTCACATTTTATATTGCAGTTACCCTCCTGCCCATATATAAAATATATCCACCATCCCCCTCTCCTCCCCATCTACCTCTTTCCCCCCACTTTCGTTCTGTCTTCGCTGACACTGTATAATCTCACTCATTCCCTGCTGGTGTGATGTCTCATGTTCTCCTCTGCAGCTGAGCGCAGTCAGGCCACAGAGGTTCAGCCTCACCTTCGCACTGTAGAAGCAATACCCTCTCCTTCCTTCCTTCCTTCCTTCCTTCCTTCCTTCCTTCCTTCCTCCATGTTTGTGATCGAGTGCTTTAACAACGATTGGAGTAGAGAAACGCAAGAGAACCTGGAAAGAACAGCTGAAGCAATATAGAATAGAGGCACAGTGCATGATTTTGATCCATTTATTCACAAACCCTATATATACAGTACAGCCTACAGTGCAGCCAACTGTACACATACACAGTTGGTACCAACAATGGAACAGCCATTTGTTGGACTGTGCAATACATTAACAATACAGTTGAGTGTCCAGGTGGTTTTCCCTAACCATCTGTGTCAGACAATGGGCCGCCGTTTAAACTAACGCAATTAGTGGAGTCAATGTAAACAATATAGCTAGTTACCACCATTCACCATCCACTGCCCATTCCAAATCAATTTGGCTCACTCTTTCATTTCCTGTTTGTGCCGCATGTGGTGGCATGCTAGCTGTCGGAAGAAAGCACAGCGGTAAGGGCGTGCTCGTGTTGAACCCATGCCACTGTTTGTAGGGAGAAATTTATGTCATGTGCCTCGGGCTAAATGAAAGGATTACCATGTCATTATAGCATTTGAGTCAGCAAGACGGCTCCATGATGCCGGCAAAGCAAAACAAAACCGTCTTATCCCCCAGGAATATAATACTAATATTCTATATTTAGGGACGGTATTGAGTCCCATTACCCAACAGACTAACAATTGATCCGGATGGATTCTTTTAAATATGTTATTGGACCATAAACATATTTGGCTCATTAAACTATAAGGTCCAAATAATGATGATCCATGCTGCTTTGAAAATATACCAATTTATCAAGCCTACAAGCAATACAAGACTCTATTATTATGGTGGGAGAATGTAATACAGTTTTAAATAACTCAATGAATCGCAAATGGCATGCCCTGATCTGCTTCACCTGTCCTTGTGCTTGTCTCCACCCCTCTCCAGGTGTTGCCCATCTTCCCTATTATCCCCTGTGTATTTATACCTGTGTTCTCTGTCTGCTTGTTGCCAGTTCGTCTTGTTCGTTCAAGCTTACCAGAGTTTTTCCTGTCAGCTCATTTAGTTTCCCGGCCTCTCTTTGCTAGTCCTCCCAGTTTGACCTTTGCCTTTCCTGACCCTGAGCCTGCCTGTCGTCCTCTACCTTTGCTCCACCTCTGGTTTACTGAACCCTGCCTGTCCCTGACCCTGAGTCCGCCTGCCGTCCTGTACCTTTGCCTTACCCTGGATTTCTCGACCCCTGCCTGCCTTGACCTGTCTTTGTCTGCCCCTGTTTGCTACAATAAACAGTGTTACTTCAACAGTTTGCATCTGGGTCTTACGTTGACCCCTGATAGTTTATAATGTGGTTTCCTTTCCTATCACCCTCATGCACGAATATCATGGATATATTGGAATGAGTGGATATACAGTATGGAGGCTTAAATATCCTGACCTAGTGAGATATACATGGCATAGGCTCAATCAAGTCATCTTGATTAAATTATGTAATTCTTAAAATTGTTGATAGGGGTCAAATTTGCTCTTACAGAATTTCCATGTGGGAGAGGATAGTGGACATTTAATCAAAGCCTATTGGATAAAAACATTTTTTGACTAGACCCAAAAAATGTATAACTGACTTTTTCCAACATACCATAGGTACAGCAAGATCCCCTTGTTGCTTGGCCTTTAGAGGCAATTGAATACTCATCTTTAAAACAAAAGCAATTTAGGTGAAAATAGTTAATATTCGCAAAGGACATTGAGGGACTAATAGTACAGATACAGTGCCTTGCGAAAGTATTCGGCCCCCTTGAACTTTGTGACCTTTTGCCACATTTCAGGCTTCAAACATATATAAAACTGTATGTTTTTGTGAAGAATCAACAACAAGTGGGACACAATCATGAAGTGGAACGACATTTTTTGGATATTTCAAACTTTAACAAATCAAAAACTGAAAAATTGGGCGTGCAAAATTATTCAGCCCCTTTACTTTCAGTGCAGCAAACTCTCTCCAGAAGTTCAGCGAGGATCTCTGAATGATCCAATGTTGACCTAAATGACTAATGATGATAAATACAATCCACCTGTGTGTAATCAAGTCTCCGTATAAATGCACCTGCACTCAGATAGTCTCAGAGGTCCGTTAAAAGCGCAGAGAGCATCATGAAGAACAAGGAACACACCAGGCAGGTCCGAGATACTGTTGTGAAGAAGTTTAAAGCCGGATTTGGATACAAAAAGATTTCCCAAGCTTTAAACATCCCAAGGAGCACTGTGCAAGCAATACTATTGAAATGGAAGGAGTATCAGACCACTGCAAATCTACCAAGACCTGGCCGTCCCTCTAAACTTTCAGCTCATACAAGGAGAAGACTGATCAGAGATGCAGCCAAGAGGCCCATGATCACTCTGGATGAACTGCAGAGATCTACAGCTGAGGTGGGAGACTCTGTCCATAGGACAACAATCAGTCGTATATTGCACAAATCTGGCCTTTATGGAAGAGTGGCAAGAAGAAAGCCATTTCTTAAAGATATCCATAAAAAGTGTTGTTTAAAGTTTGCCACAAGCCACCTGGGAGACACACCAAACATGTGGAAGAAGGTGCTCTGGTCAGATGAAACCAAAATTGAACTTTTTGGCCACAATGCAAAACGTTATGTTTGGCGTAAAAGCAACACAGCTGAACACACCATCCCCACTGTCAAACATGGTGGTGGCAGCATCATGGTTTGGGCCTGCTTTTCTTCAGCAGGGACAGGGAAGATGGTTAAAATTGATGGGAAGATGGATCGAGCCAAATACAGGACCATTCTGGAAGAAAACCTGATGGAGTCTGCAAAAGACCTGAGACTGGGACGGAGATTTGCCTTCCAACAAGACAATGATCCAAAACATAAAGCAAAATCTACAATGGAATGGTTCAAAAATAAACATATCCAGGTGTTAGAATGGCCAAGTCAAAGTCCAGGCCTGAATCCAATCGAGAATCTGTGGAAAGAACTGAAAACTGCTGTTCACAAATGCTCTCCATCCAACCTCACTGAGCTCGAGCTGTTTTGCAAGGAGGAATGGGAAAAAATGTCAGTCTCTCGATGTGCAAAACTGATAGAGACATACCCCAAGTGACTTACAGCTGTAATCGCAGCAAAAGGTGGCACTACAAAGTATTAACTTAAGGGGGCTGAATAATTTTGCACGCCCAATTTTTCAGTTCTTGATTTGTTAAAAAAGTTTGAAATATCCAATAAATGTCGTTCCACTTCATGATTGTGTCCCACTTGTTGTTGATTCTTCACAAAAAAATACAGTTTTATATCTTTATGTTTGAAGCCTGAAATGTGGCAAAAGGTCGCAAAGTTCAAGGGGGCCGAATACTTTCGCAAGGCACTGTAGATAACAAAAAAAACTGTACCATAGAGGCACAAAATAAGTTAGAGGAACGTATTCAAGAGAGATTAAGTGTAACATTTTTTTTTTTAATTAAGCGTACTGGATGGAATATGGGGAAACATGCCCCAAATTATTTTTTAATCTTCAACATAGAAATGCTACCAAAAATGATTTACTAAAACGTATTACAAATGATGGAGTCACCCATGATTCACTAAGCAATATTTTGAAAGAGGAACCAAAGAACTTTAAGAATAAGTTTTCATTTCAGTTTCCTCCATCTCCACTAACCAAAGTTCATTTCTATTAATAATGTACAAATAACGCTGTACAGAAAGATTCATGTGAAGGCCAAATTACAGAGGTGGAACCTGATGCAATTAAAGCCTTTAACTATACCGGCCGTGAGGTACACAGCTGTGAGGTACACAGCCTGGAGGCATATCAAACCTTTTTTGATGTACTCAAAAAAGGTTTGTTATTGTTTTAATCACTCCTGTAAAAATGGTAGATTATCAGATACTCAACCAGGTTTTATTTCACTATTACTAATTCAGGACTCAGGGTGGTAAACATTTTTATTTTTTTTTCTCTCCAGGTAGGTTAGTTGAGAACAAGTTCTCATTTGCAACTGCAACCTGGCCAAGAAAAAATATAAAGATCCAGTCCATAAAAAAAATTGGATGCCCCTTCAGTGTTGTGCCACAAAAAAATGAGCAAAATGCATAGCGCATAGAATTAAAAAGGCATTGTCGGATATTATTCATCCTAATCACTCAGGTTTTTTTACATGGATGATACATTGGAGATAATATCAGACAAGTACTGGAAACAATAGAACACTATGAAATATCTGGGAAACCACGCCTGGTATTCATAGCTGACTTTAAAAAGGCTTTTGATAAGGTAAGACTGGAGTTTATACTGAACAGAAATATAAACGCAACATGTAAAATGTTGGTCCCATGTTTCATGAGATGAAATAAAATATTCTTTACACAGGTGCACTTTCTGCTAGGAACAATAACAGGCCACTCTAAAATGTGCAATTTTGTTTACATCCTTGTTATTGACCAGTTCTTCTTCGCCAAGATAATCCATTCACTTGACAGGTGTGGCATATCAAAAAGCTGATTAAACGTCATTATCTTTACATTACACAGGTCCACCTTGTGCTGGGGACAATAAAAGGCCACTCTAAAATGTGCAGTTTTGTCACACAACACAATGCCACAGAGGTCAAGGTTTGAGGGAACTAGCAATTTGCAGGCTGACTGCAGAGTGTTAATTTCTCCACCATAAGCCGCCTCCGTTGTTTTAGAGAATTTGGCAGGACGGCCTCACAACCACAGACCATGTGTAACCATGACAGCCCAGGACCTCCACATCCGGCTTCTTCACCTGTGGGATTATCTGAGACCAGCCACCCGGACAGTAGATGAAACTGTGGGTTTGCACAACCCGAATAATTTTGAACTGTCAGAAACCTTCTCAGGGAAGCTCATCTGCGTGCTTGTTGTCCTCACCAGGGTCTTGACCTGACTGGAGTTCGGTGTCGTAGCCGACTTCAGTGGGAAAATGCTCACCTTCGATGGTCACTGGCATGCTGGAGAAGTGTGCTCTTCACGAATGAAGCCCGGTTTCAACTGTAATGGGCAGATGGCAGACAGTATGTAAAAGAGTGTTGGAGGCTGCATCAGATGATCTGGCCTCCACAATCATCAACCCAATTGAGATGAGTTGGACCACAGATTGAAGGAAAAGCAGCCAACAAGTGCTCCTTCAAGACTGTTGGAAAAGCATTCCAGGTGAAGCTGGTTGAGAGAATGCCAAGAGTGTGCAAAGCTGTCATCAAGGCAAAGGGTGGCTACTTTGAAGAATTTCAAATATATATTGATTTGTTTAACACTTTTTTGTTTTTTGATTCTATATGTGTTATTTCATAGGTTTTATGTCTTCACTATTATTCTACTATGTAGAAAATAGTAAAAATAAAGAAAAACCCTGGAATGAGTAGGTGTGTCCAAACTTTTGACTGGTACTGTATATATATATGTGTGTGTAGTAGCAGGTTCAAGGGTGTGGGTTTCCACGTCACCAAGTTCAATAACAAAACATGCACCAGTAGCACAACTAGAATGCAAATAGGGAGTTTATTAGGGATTTTGGTACACTAGGGAAGAAGGGGGAATTCACCAATCACCTCACAGGCCACAAGCCGTTCTCGGTGTTCGTTCCATTTTCCAGGGGTAATCCTCACACTCGGGTCCTTAGCCAATTTGGTCCTGTACCCAAGGGGTGTAGTCCGACAGTCCAGGTCACAACGGGTAATCACACAGATATTGTTCTCTCTTCTCCCACTCTTCATATAGCACTTTGTTCTCTCCTTACTCTGCCCCTTTGTGCAGACTGCTTCTTCCTTTATCCCCAAGCACTCCCTGGCTTAACGTCCACAGCCTCGCTTTGTTGGGGGCTCGGGGGTGGAGCCAGCGACCTGCAAGATATCTCCCCTCAGTAACCACTCCCCTCACCTCTCCCTGCCATCTACCACAATATATTTATTTTTAAAAAGATATATGGGGGATTGGAAATGATGCAGACAATTACGTTGATAGAAGCCACAATTTATGTTCAAAATGAAAGCTGATGCACCCCTATACATTTTTTTTTTTTTAATAAATAAAAAACTTTCCTTCGTAACTTTCAGTATTTGCGGGGCTATCTTCCTCCACATTAGTGTAGTTTATGGCAACTACTTTTTACTTGAAAGGCAGAGCTAATGTTAACTCAAGTTTTTTTTTAAGCCTCTTTAAACTGGACCAAAAAACACTTTCAAAGCAGCAGAAATAATGTGAGGTAGATTTTTTATCAGGACCGTATTGTTTAACACGGTAAAGAGCTTTCAGATAAGATTTAACGAGGAGAAAACGCCATGTTGATATTTGCCATTTTATTCGTAGGAAAGTAACTCATCTTTGTAATCCCCTCTTGATTTTAAAAGGGTAACCGCTGTTTTGGTGAACAGCTGAGGGATGGGTCTGGTGATCTGTAACCACTCAAATTCATAGACAGAGCTATGGATGCAATGACTCACCATCGATCAACACATTTCTGACCATGTTCTGTAAACAAAGGATATATTTTGGGTTCTGATGGGGTATGACAGTTTAACTAAGCTCATGAGGTGTTTAGAAGTTCTACTCTTCAAGACTCAATGGCTATATGTATCATTAATTTAAAAGTCCCCAAAAAATGGATGTGGCAATCAAAGATTGCCTCTTTAAGCTAACGCACCCAGAGGTGCCATGTTTTGTAGCAGTGTACTGTAACAGCAGGCTCACTACATGGCACCACTTATAGCCTAGCGGAAGATCCTAATTAATTAGGATCATTATAATATTTATTTCTACCAGGCACCATTTCTCATTTTCTCCTACAATTTGTACCGTGTCTATTCCTACTATATTTTCTGTCACTCAGTGCAGCTGTCTCTTGTGCTCTCTCTCTCTCTCTTCCTCCAATATTAGCTCCATTCGCTTTCTTTATCTATTACCGCTCATCTCACTCTCTCGCACTCCTCAGCCTCTTGCCTCGTCAGCCTGTCCTACTCAACTCTTTCAATTCAAATTATTTTTGGAATCCAGTTTAAATGCACGCAGGAAGGCGTGTCCTTGTCAGGACAAATAAGCAAATTTGGCAGGGGTAACAAATCAGACAGTTGACAAAACAACTCGCTGTCCAGAGTACAGATGAAATTATGGGATGTGATGGAACGATATTAGATTTGTTTTACCCCGTGGCTACATCCTGTGTTCAGTTATGCCGGCACTCCCTAAATCTCACTACTGTAGCTGTAATCTACTTTGAAGATTTTTTACACATTTTGCCATCCCTCCCCAACTAATTATCCTATTTTTCTACACCTTTATCTCTCCTTTTTTCTCTCGCTCCATTTCTCTCTCTCTCTCCTGGCTTCCCCTATTTCTTTGTGCTCGCTGTGTGCTCTTTAAGTTTTCCTTGAGTGACTAATTCTGGTAACCATGTGAGTTTCTATGTGAGTGGGACCTATCTGTGTGTGCTGCCTCCTTTTTTTAAAAATGTAATTTTACCCCTTTTTCGTGGTATCCAATTAGTACTATCTTGTCTCATTGCTACAACTCCCGTAATGGCTCGGGAGAGACGAAGGTTGAATGTCATGCGTCCTCCGATACACAACCCAACCAGCCATACTGCTTCTTAACACAGCGCGCATCCAACCCGGAAGCCAGCCGCACCAATGTGCCGGAGGCTACACCGTGCACCTGGCAACCTTGGCTAGCGCGCACTGCGCCCGGCCCGCCACAGGAGTCGCTGGTGCGCGATGAGACAAAGAGATCCCTACCGACCAATCCCTCCCTAACCCGGACGACGCTAGGCCAATTGTGCGTCACCCCACGGACCTCCCGGTCGCGGCCGGTTACGACAGAGCCTGGGCGCGAACCCAGGGACTCTGATGGCACAGCTGGCGCTGCAGTACAGCGCCCTTAACCACTGCGCCACTGTGTGCTGCCTCCTTACCTCTGAAATATAGACATGAAGTCCTGGGGAGCATCTCAATTACGTACTCCACACGTCCTCTCTCCTCACCTCCTTCGAGTAGCAAGGACCCATTGGAGTAGAAGGTCAGAGGGGAGGGGCCTCTGGCTTGTTCATCCAATGGATTTTAAGGAGGCGAGGAGAGAGGATGCGAGGAGTACGCAACTGAGATTCTCCCCTAGTCAGGTGTGTATTATATCACTTATCTCCAGCCATATATTATGTCATATAGTTGTATATTATGTTATAATGAGTCCTCCCATCCAGCAGGTGGTGGACCAGGCAGCCAGAAGACCGTTCTCCATGAGGAGTAGTGGAAGATGCCGGCTCTGCCAGCGCTGCTGCTGTCGATTTACTTCCTCTTACTGTTGCTGACCATGGCCCCGCTCTCTTTCACCCAGGCTCCCGCACTCTCCTCTGTCAGAATGGGTGGGATTTCTACTAGTTACCACAGCCACAAAGTCAAAATGGGCTATATCATAAATGGGATTACAAATGTAGAATGTAATAAAAATATAGGACAGAACACACGACAAGAGAGACACGACAACACTACATAAAGAGAGACCTAAGACAACAACATAGCATGGTAGTGACACATGAAAACACAGTATGGTAGCAACACAACATGACAACAACATGGTAGCAACACAACACGGCAGCAGCACAACATGGTAGCAGCACAAAACGTGGTACAAACATTATTGGGCACAGACAACGGCACAAAGGGCAAGGAGGTAGAGACAACAATACATCACGCGAAGCAGCCACAACTGTCAGTAAGAGTGTCAGTAAGAGTGTCTGGTAACACAGGAAGTTGCAGTACAGTACAGTTCACAGTACAATTTTCTATCAATGTCTCCATGGATACGCATACTGTAGGCTAATTGAAGATCAGGAAGATAAGGCTTGGATCAGAGAATGCCTCATTCCTCAGTAATTGTAATGTAAACAAGGGCCGTTACCATAAGGATGATAGGATCATTTATGAACTCATTTGGTTATGTACATCTCGCTGACTTCACCGATGTGATCATCATTCAGTGATCGTCCTAAATGTCAGATGACAGGTTGTCCAGTTTTCCCCCTGAATAACCTTTCCTTGAAAATGGCTCTAGTCCGTGTGATTCTCTGTGACTCACCCCATGTATCCATTTTGCAGATGGGTTGAATGTTAGTCAAAAGGTCAGCCTCATTGGAACATAGATCAGATAGACTTACTTTGAAAGGAATCACAAAACCCAACAGTGGATTTGAATCCATCTGCCCCCGGGTCTGGTTTTTCATGCTCCTTTATCTTCTCGTCTGTCTTTCTATCATTCTATTTATCCCCCCAGCGGCCATTTTGGACGACCAGTCGGTGTGTGGGCGAGGGGAGCGGCTAGCGCTGGCCCTGGCCAGGGAGAACATTAACAGTATTTTTGAGGGCCAGTCCAGAGCCCGGGTGGAGGTGGACATCTTCGAGCTGCAGAAGGACTCACAGTACGACACCACCGATACCAGTAAGCATGATCAGTACAAACCCCTATTTTCTAAATTGAGCTGGATAGACATTTTATTCATTCAAATGTGACCGACGGGTTTCAAACCCAGGTCGAATCCTGAGTACCGCAAGAATGTATTAGCCCGCTGAGCTAATGCCAATGTTCCACTTATTGTCACCTATATCTGGATAGACACTTTACGCATACACATTTGACAGAATGGGTTCAAACCAATATCTCCTGAGTGCCACAAGACTGTTAGCCCTCTGAGCTAAAGACAAGACATTATCTCAGAGGAGCTAATGCAAGTCTTCTGATCCCAGGCAAGGTTACTCATCACATGAGTTAAACCGACATACACTCACACACTCACAGTGTACCGCTGACAGAAGTAATTGTCTTGGAGAAGGACGAATCGACCGAGTAAGCTAAGTGTGTGTGTCCGAGATCCATTATTTTTCACCTCATAGCCTTTTGTACTCCCACCATCACAACGGGAGGCAATATGGTAGTGGGTGTTAACAGTTGCTCTTTAAACAGTGAGTGATCTGCAAGTATTCATGTGCAAACACACTCACACACACATACACACCACAGGAGGTTGGTGGCACCTTAATTGGGGAGGACGGGCTTGTGGTAATGGCTGGAGCGGAATTGGTGGAATGGTATCAAATACATGGTTTGATGCCATCCCATTTACTCCGTTCCAGCCATTATTGTGCCCTTTCCTCCCCTCAACAGCCTCCACTGATACACACACACACATTGCTGATCTGTCTCGGATCTGGGAGAGCCGTACAGGTTTTCTGAACAGAATAATAACACTCATCTCCAATAGACATAGTGTGGATTCAGATTACCGTTATGGCTACAATTAATCAAAAGTGTCCAGCATTGACTCTTAACTTGATATATCATCCAAGAACTGGACAGAGACAGAACTGGACCTCGTCCAAGACATTGACTCTTCCGTCTTGCTGGTAAATTCTCTCTCCTTACTAATTCCCCCCTTTCTCACTCCCTCCTGTCTGTCTGTCTGTCTGTCTGTCTGTCTGTCTGTCTGTCTGTCTGTCTGTCTGTCTCTGTCCCCTCGTTTCTTCCCCTCCCCCATCTCGCTGCTGTCTCCTCTCTATCTCCCCTCTGTCTCAGTGTGTCAGATATTGCCAAAGGGGGTGGTCTCTGTGATTGGCCCCGCCTCCAGTCCTGCCTCAGGGTCAACTGTCAGTCACATCTGTGGAGAGAAGGAGGTGAGCTAGCTATGTCCTCTAAACCACATTCACACTGCTACTCATACTATATCCCCAAACTCCCATAAACCACTACTCCACTACTTGTCTGCTTACTGGATGATTACCAATCATTGAAAGGACTGGATAGGTTTCGGATATTTTGTTTATACCTATCCTGCTGGGATTTACTTACTAAGGAAGTGTACTCTCAGATTATTAGGTACACCCATCTAGTACCGGGTCGGACCACCCTTTGCCTCCAGAACAGCCTGAATTATTCTGGGTGTATTCTACAAGGTGTCTGAAACGTTACACAGGGATGTTGGTCCATGCTGACGCGATGGCATCACACAGTTGCTGCAGATTGGACGGTGGTACATTCATGCTGTTAACAGCCCGTTCCATCTCATCCCATTATGCTTTATTGGGTTGAGGTCTGGGGACTGACCAGGACACTCTAGTAAACTGAACTCACTGTCAAGTTCCAGGCAATGTTTGTGATTGCGTGCCCACTGGAGCCGCTTCTTCTTGTTTTTAGCTGAAAGGTGTGGAACTTGGTGTGTTCGGATGTTGCAATAGCCCATCTGTGACAAGGATCGACAAGTTGTGGGTCCCGAGATGCCGTTCTTCACACCAATGTTGTACTGTGCTGTTATTTATCTGTTTATGGCCCACCTGTCAGCTTACACGATTCTTGCCATTCTCCTTCGACCTCTCTCATCAACAAGCTGTTTTCGTCCACAGGACTGCCGCTGACTGGATGTTTTTTGTTTGTCGCACCATTCTCTGTAAACCCTAGACACTGTCGTGAGTGAAAAGCCCAAGACGGTGGCAGTCTCTGAGATACTGGAACTGTCGTGCCTGGCACCGACAATCATACCACGCTCAAAGTCGCTTAGGTCACTCGTTTTGCCCATTCTAACATTCAACTGAACAGTAACTGAATGCCTGGATGCCTGTCTGCCTGAGGGAGCAATCAATTTTCATGAACGGTTGGTGTACCTAATAAACTGGCTGGTGACTGTATGTAGCACTGCTATAAATTCAAATCAAACTTTATTTGTCACATATACAACAAGTATAGACCTTACCGTGAAATGCTTATTTACATCCATTAACCAACAGTGCAGATTATGGGGGTAGAAGCTGTTAAGGAGCCTTTTGGACCTAGACTTGGTGCTCCGGTACCGCTCGCCTTGCGGTAGCAGAGACAACAGTCTATGACTTGGGTGACTGGAGTCTCTGACAATTTTATGGGCTTTCCTCTGACACCCCCTATTATATAGGTCCTGGATGGCAGGAATCTTGGCCCCAGTGATGTACTGGGCCTTACGCACTACCCTCTGTAGCGCCTTACGGTCAGATGCCGAGCAGTTGCCATACCAGGTGGTGATGCAACCATCTCGATGGTGCAGCTGTAGAACTTTTTGAGGATCTGGGGACCCATGCCAAATCTTTTCAGTCTCCTGAGGGGGAAAAGGTTTTGTCGTGCACTCTTCATGACTGTCTTGGTGTGTTTGAACCATGATGGTTCCTTGGTGATGAGGATACCAAGGAACTTGAAACTCTCGACCCGCTCCACTACAGCCCCGTAGATGTTAATGGGGTCCTGTTCGCCCCACCTTTTCCTGTAGTCCATGATCAGCTCCTTTGTCTTGATCACATTGAGGGAGAGGTTGTTGTCCTGGCTGTCTCATAATTGTCGGTGATCAGGCCTACTACCACTGTTGTGTTGTTAGCAAACTTAATGATGGTGTTTGCTTTGGATAAAAGCCTCTGCTAAATGGCATATGTTTTAAGTCCTTTCAGGTCAGTTGATGTTAGGGAGAGGAGACGTGGAAACAGTTCATGTTGGGACACAGCCCCACATCACTCTAGGAAATGTCCTCTCTGACCTCTCTCTCTCGGTCATAGTTTAGTGAACTCTGTAATGAGTTAACTGTGGCTCATTCAGTTCGAACCTGCATGGTCACACTTCGGTCATGCAGAGATTTAACCTGGTTAATACTCCTTCTTTCACTAGCTATGATAATGAATCAGTCTTAAACCGTGGTTAGATTACGATCTCTCGTCACATAAATCTGCAATGGGATGCTGTCAATCATCTACCAATGGAAATCTCTTCAGGCACTTTCACATTAGATTTCATTTCAGTACGGGCCAAGCAGCATTTCATCCCAGGGGCGAAACAATTCAGACCTGGCCCTTAGCCAGATGAAGTCAAACAAGGGTTTATAATCTCGCAATAGGAAGAAAATGCAAATGTGGAAAAAATAGAGCCTGTTTACCGTCTATGGATGAACTACCAGTATATAAACAGCTTTTGCTTTGCTTGGGTTGAATTGGGTTGAATATGTCAATGTGATGGACAGTGCATGATAATAATGTCCAGGGTAAAAGCTTGAATGCTTTTTAAATCTCAATATCAAATAATGACCTTACTGTAATAGTTCTCAAGCAAGAATTTTGCTAGGACTGTCTGGGAGTGGTCTGAGTGACGGGGGACAGGGGTAGAGATATGTCATCTGAAAACTAGCTGTTATTGGCAGATGTCTTAAACTCTATGGTGATGGCACCAGGCATGCAAAACCTGCTGATTTAGAAGGTCTTGTGTAGATTGTATTTTCAACCAGCAACTATCAGGAAATATCCCCGATCAAATGTTTTCCCACTTTTTACAGTGTTAGTTTCATCAGCAGTTGTACAATATGATACAAAACACAGGAAAATATCATTTTGACTGCACTGGGCCTTTAAACCCAACCCCTTCATCTCCCTTCCTTTACTCTTTGTGTATGATAATAATCATTTTGCTTATTATAGTATATACAAGTATGATAATAATAATCAATTATCATCATACGTGACCATCCTTTATAACATGCTCACATAAACAATTGTGCACACTTCCCATGATTGATTCATGATGCCTAAAAGAGCATTTATAACGCCTTATGTTGCCTGCTGTCTCAGATCCCTCATGTGAAGGTGGGCCCGGAGGAGACGCCCAAACTCCCATACCTCCGCTTCGCCTCGGTCAGTCTCTACCCCAGCAACGAGGACCTGAGTCTGGCTATTGGGGCCATCCTCCGCTCTTTCAGCTACCCCACCGCCAGCCTCATATGCGCCAAGGCAGAATGTGAGTGTATATGCCTCAGGTTGTCTGATACTGCATGCATGTTCCTATAGTTCCCTACTTGTAGAATTCCGTACTACAATATTTCCCTACGTACACATTTTGTGGAAAGGGTTCTACATGGAACCCAAAAGTGTTCTATCTGGAAACAAAATGGTGCTATCTTGAACCTAAAATGGTCCTTTGGCTGTCCCCATGGGAGAACCTTTTGAAGAACCCTTTTTGGTTCCACCCTTTCCACAGAATATTTTACATGGAACCACAAAGGGTTCTACCTGGAACCAAAAAGGGTTCTCCTAGGGGGACACCTGAAGAACCCTTTTGGAACACTTTTTTTCTAAGAGTGTACAGTCTACTTCCTTTACCTCCATACATCAACTCTCCACGGTTACGGTTTGATCTGAACAAAGGTTGAGTGTGAGTGCAGGATGTTTGATACTGCATTTGTCTCATGCTTCTAGATCTTGATTATTGTTGCAGTATCACCTTTGTGAGCGTGGAAAGTGTATAAGAAATTATACATTGTATACGTTGTCAAATGAGATGACCTGCATTGCTGTTTTCCTCAAGGTGCATGTTTACAGTTGAGTCATTTAGCAGATGCTCTTATCCAGAGCGACTAACATGAGCAATTAGGGTTAAGAGCCTTGCTTAAGGACACATCGACAGATTTTTCACCTAGTCGGCTCGGGAATTCAAACCAGTGACCTTTCGGTTACTGGCCCAATGCTCTTAACCACTAGGCTACCTGCCGCCTCCATGTAATCCTTTATTTAGCAGGTTCAAGTAGTCCAAGTAGCTTCAAGTAGTGCATATGTAACCGATGTGAAATGGCTAGCTAGTTAGCGGTGATGCGCGCTAATAGCGTTTCAATCGGTGACTTCACTTGCTCTGAGACCTTGAAGTAGTAGCTCAGCAAGGGCTGCGGCTTTTGTGGCGAGACGGGTCACGATGCTTCGTTGAGTGTCAGTTGTTGATGTGTGCAGAGGGTCCCTGGTTCAAGCCCAGGTAGGGGCGAGGAGAGGGACGGAAGCTATACTGTTACACATAGCTATCTGTTGAGGTTCATGTATTGTGCGTATGTTTTGACGCTTTAGACTTGTCAGCGTACAGCCGATGCCCCCAAAGCTTCAGCAGAGCAGTAGTGCGTATCATTTTGCATTGGTCTGATGCTCCTCTCTTCAAATAATACAACTCCAACAAAGACCCTGAACTGTACAAGAGTACTCCAGTAGCCTGGAGCCATTCATACAACCCCTCTATCACCCTCCCATCATTCCTCCTGCGTTCCAGTGTCCCCTGCACACAGAGTGCAGCCGCCCAGCCAGTCCAGGTGGTGGATTAGCCCAGCTCCCCTCCATAGTGGCTTATGCCTTCCACTTATGAGCTGCTGCTCTACTCGACTGCTCAGGTCTAGGCCAAGGTTGGGTGTGCCGAACGCATCTTTTAACAGTCCGCGCCACCCTCCCTCTTTATGGAGCCCACTATTTTCCACTTGGCTGGTCTAGTCTGCGCTCTGTGTAATGTTCTTTCGCAAAATGGTGTCTATTCTTTCCTCTTCCCTTGGTTTTTCTTGCTTTATTTTCCAGTCAGCTATATTGCCACTGTATTGGTTTGTCTGTTCCCTGTTCAAGGCGCAGATTATCAAGGTCAGGCATGTGATAGACTCGTTTCTGGATAGAGTAACTCACTGGTCACTGAATGTTATGAAAAGGGGTCGGAAGTAAAGGTGGACATGTACTTTCTGTCCAGGGATGAAGAGGAGGATGGTCCTCCTCATTCATTTCAGGAAAAAGTTAAACAATTTAACACGTTCAGAAATCCTTCTTGTAACTCAAATGATACCTTCGTTTACACACCTCACCTAAATATCTGATTAAACATACTGGTAACAGAGAATGTGAAAATATGTGTCAACAGCACCAGCTAGACATGTACAGTTACCTTCTGGTTGCCAAAGTAGATTTAACGCTACTACACAGCATAATATAAAGTGATGGGGGGGACAGAGAAATAGAGCAAAATATAATGTTTTTCCGGTAGCAGTAATCAAAATGTATTTTGAAATAGCAATACAGTGCTATAGTACTCTGTAATGTTTGGTTGAGGTATCACAAAGTATGTGTTTCATCAAGCCTCTGAAGTGCTCCGCCTCCACCCCCTAGGCCTGCTGCGATTGGAGGAGCTGGTGCGGCGCTTCCTGATCTCCCGGGAAACACTGTCCGTTAGGATGCTGGACGAAAGCCTGGACCCCACCCCCCTGCTAAAGGAGATTAGAGACGATAAAGTGGCTACTATCATCATCGACGCCAATGCTTCCATCTCCTACCTCATCCTCAGAAAGGTCAGGACCCTCACCAGGCTACAGTCACAAAGACAACTAACAACAGTGTGGTCCTCTGTAGCTCAGGTGAAAGAGCAGGGCGCTTGCAATGCCAGCATCGTGGGTTTGATTCTCGGGACCACCCGTACGTAAAATATATGCATGCATGACTGTAAGTCACTTTTGGACGCATGACTGTAAGTCACGGAATATACTAGTATTATATATTTAAGAAATAAGGTCCAAGAGGGTGTGGTATACAGTATGGCCTATATACCACGGCTAAGGGCTGTTCAAACATGACGCAATGCAGTGTGCCTGGATACAGCCCTTAGCCGTGGTATACTGGCCAATTACCACAAACCTCAGAGGTGCCTTATTGCTATTATAAACTGGTTAACAATCTAATTAGAACAGTACAAATAACTGTTTTGTCATACCCGTGGTATACGGTCTGATATACCACGGATGTCAGCCAATCAGCATTCAGGGCTCGAACTATCCAGTTTATAATACAGTTTAAAATCTTTCAAAGAATCAAGTAGCACATTATTTGAAGGTTACCTAGAGCTACATAAGGACTTCATAACACATGTATAATTCACACATAACACATTTGTAAGCAGCACATAAGCATTCCATAAATGCTTATGTCAAGTTGATAATTGTATCATAGCAATGTCACCATGATATAATTCATCTACTTGAAGGCGTTGACATGAGAATTTATTACATTCAAGAAATGCTTAAGCACTGCTTATGAATCTGCTATATCTGAAATATTCATGTATTAGCAGATCCTTATGTAGGTTCGCCTTGCCCAGCTCAATGTCATTCTCATAGCACATAGCACCATTTATCCTACTCAATATTGTGGCCAGAAGGCACATTATATATGTATGCTTTGAAATGATGTATTATCCTATTCTGTAGTCTACTGGTGGCACCAGTACTGTAAGCTATGTAAACGCTAGATGTAGTGTTCACGTATGCTATGTGTATGCACGTGTAATCAACTGTCAAAAATAGCAGATATGCGCTGTCAGCTTTCAACGGTCAAAGTTCTACATGCCAAACACCTGCTCATATGTCTAAAGCTAGCAGACTTGTTACCTGAATGCCATATGATAAAGTTACTGCATCACCCACAGTGTGCAGTGCAATTCAGTGTATCAGCACTGTTACAATGCCCCCCCCCCCCTCCCCCCTCTCTCCTTTTCCACCCCTCAGGCATCAGAACTGGGGATGACATCAGCGTTTTACAAGTACATACTCACCACAATGGTAAGAGCATACCAATCAAAATTCTCCTCCCCTCCCTCTCCGTACCCTACCCACAATCCTCTCTGCTCGGCCTGTGGACGGCTATCGCGGCAGATCTCATCTGAAATGCATGATGGGAGTGCACCGCTTGTCATCATTATTTCTGTGCCTGGCGCATGCCCTTGTGCGAGGTGACTTACATAGCTAGTAATATTTTCTACATCGTATCCCGTCCCGTCTACAGTGCAGGGTATTTTTGCTGTGGTACTTACAAGGGCGCACGCCTCACACACCCAAGTGAGAAACGGCAGTTCCCTGAACACTGGAGAGGGACCAGAAATCTCTAAATCATTACCCTTTTCATTTTCATAGCTGAATGGCACGCCGCTCTACTGTCTGGAACTAGAACCGTTGGTGTCCTGCCTCCCGGTACCAAAACGCTGTCCCTGTATTGTACCATGGTCTCCTTAGTGTATTCAGCTACTGTGAGATGCTGTGGTAAACTGTTACTACCGCTGTCCAACTGCAATGAATTTTTCCAGAGTCGTATTTCAGATAGGCTGTATTTCAAAATTATTTTAAAGAGAAGAAAGATGTACTTACTTACTACCCCTTTCTACCCCTGTTCCACGCTGCTATCTCATACCTCACTGTCAGTGGCGGTCAGTGCCGTTTATAAGCATGTCCTTATTTCTATTACAGCTTGTTGGATGACTGTCGTTCATATTCCATTCACCCAGTTCAATGTAACATCAATAGGTTTAGGCTACTACATGATACAAACATGTTCCCTATACCCATCATGAGGTTTCTACAAACTAGCCCATGAATGAAAGTTTACAACATAGGTGCACACAGGTCTAGAGAATTTTGCGATGACAGACAGTGACACATGGACGGACAGTGACACATTCAATACCTCCTTGCACACTCTTGCCTGCATCTAGTTTATCTAGGGTGTAATCATTAGTCCAACAGTTGCAAATGAGAGTTTCTATTCGACAAATTCAGGCATTTTTATCCCCGTTTCATTGTTTCCGTTTAAGAAACGTTTTACAACAGAATCGGCAGAAGGAATACACATCCCTGATCACGCATCAACACAGTTCACTTTCATAGCAGCCACGTTGCATTCCTTCTCACCTCTATGCACTCTCCTCCTCTCACCTTTTCCCTTTGTTTGTGGACTTCAATGAACAACATATCAGCTGTATGTGACCAGGCGAAAAAACCTTTCCAAACCATGTCATAACCGCTACACACAGCCTACATCATTGTCCCCATATTTGCCAAAGTAACATCCTAGTCAATATAGCTAATAGAACAAATGCGTTAGTAAACCCGCTACAATCATGCAGTAAGGTTACATTGTACAGTCAGTAAGCAGTTAGGCAATATATTAATAAAACCAAAAGCTTACCTTGACTTGGAAAAGTTTCAGTGTTGTGTGGGATAGTCATAGCCAGCTAGCTAACATAGCATCCCTCTGTTTGAGCCGGGTGTTTGAGTAATTAAACTAGCCAGCTGCATTTGCTAGCTAAGTAAGTGAAACTGAAAGTGAAAAAATGACAATCTCTCTCACTTGCTTCTCCATTTTTGAAGAAATTAATTTGTTCAAAACTGTTCAACTATTGTCTTTCTCTCTTTTTGAGTAAACTGCTCACCACATTTTATGCACTGCAGTGCTAGATAGCTGTAGCTTATGCTTTCAGTACTAGATTAATTCTCTGATCCTTTGATTGGGTGTCAGTTCATGCTGCAAGAGCACCATGGTGCTACCCTACAGAGTGCCCCCCCCCCTCTTTTGTCAATCAGGACTTTCCCCTGCTGCGATTGGACGACGTGGTGGATGACCAATCCAACATCGTAGGTTTCTCCATGCTCAACAGCAGTCATCCCTTCTACCTGGAGTTCATCAGGAGTCTCAACCTGTCCTGGAGGGAGGGCTGTGACCTCAGCCCCTACCCTGGCCCGTCGGTGAGAACCGGAATCCTTGTATGTGGTTGTACTCATACACTATTACTGTGACTAACACTCATACTCATACTCACTCTCTTTCATAAACTGTAACTCATATCTTCTTCAAACACTCATATATTGTGTAGTCTTACTGTCACTCGTATTCTAATTATTTACCAGCACTCATATACTTGTTACTCATATCGTTTTCTCATACACTGTCACATACTGTTACTGCTGTCACTCATATACTGCTACAGTAATTTACTCATATACGGTCAGCTAAGTATGTTTGTTCTCCCTACTGCTAAGTTATCCACGTGCTGTTACCTGTATACTCTCGACTATGATAACTTATACTGATATAGTATTATATATGTTATACTATAACAGTGTAATGACATCCAGTTCTACATTCTCACTCATGCACTTACATTTATGCGTACATTTCTAAGTCATACACAGCGGAGGGGGCTGGTGGGACGAGCTATAGGAGGACGGTCTCTTTGTAATGGCTGGAATGGAACGGTATCAAACCCATCAAACATATTGAAACCACATGTTTGACTCCGTTCCATGAATTCTAATCCAGCCATTACAATGAGCCCGTTATCCTATAGCTCCTCCCAGCAGCCCCCTCTGATTGACAGACTTTATCACTATTCCTTTTTACACGGTCAAACTGCCAGTTGAAGTACACATATTGTCATGCTGTCACTCACAGTCTGCGTGATTCTCACTCTGCCAGGTTGACTGAGGCCTGACCAGATGTCCTTAATTTTTAAAGGGATACTTCGGCATTATGGCAATGAGGCTCTTTATCTAGTCAGGTGAACTCATGGATACCATTTTTATGTCTCTGCGTGCACCTATCGCAACTGCTAACTAGCGTTAGCACAATGACTGGAAGTCTATGGATATCCTATTAGTATCTGCTAGCCTGCTAGCATGCTAGCAGATACCCATAGACTTTCAGTCATTGCGCTAATACTTGTTAGCATTGGCTCGCAAAACTACCTCTAACTTCCTTCATACTAGACACAGAGACATACAAATGATATACACGAGTTAATCTGACTCTGAGGAAGTAGATAAAAGGCCTCGTATCCAAAATCCTGAAATATCCCTTTAAGGTTTGATTGAATCACACAGCTTTGGCACAGACCACAGTGCCACCTTGTTGACTGAGTAGCGTTACATCTATCCCAACGTTTCTCACTCTTTTTGTCTTTCTTTCTCGAGCTTCATGCCTGCCTCTCTCATCTTTCTCTCCATCTCTTCGCTTTCCTTCCCTCCCTCCCTACATCTTTCTTACTCTCTCTCACATTTGTATCAACTATTCTCTTACTCTCTGCTTCCTTCCTTCCCTCCCTCCCCCCTATCCCCTTCGCCCCTTCTCTCTCTCTCTCTCTCTCTCTCTCTCCCACAGCTGTCGTCGGCTCTTATGTTTGATGCGGTGCATGTGGTGGTGGGGGCGGTGCGTGAGCTCAACCGGAGTCAGGAGATTGGAGTGAAGCCGCTCAGCTGCACCACTCCTCAGATCTGGCAACACGGCACCAGCCTGATGAACTACCTGCGCATGGTACCCACACATGCTCTCTCTTTACCCAACGCTGTCCCAACGCTGTCCCAACTATCCCGTTTTGTATTAGCCAACTGATTCATTTGTTAAGGCGACAACGTAATGTTGTTGACTACAGAAACCGTTAGTTCACCTGTGTGTCCCAACTAGCCAGTAGTGCCACCTGCATATAAGCCAACTGATTGCTGTCTTGACTAGGAAACAATGTAACATTGTTTAACCTTTTCCTGCAGTGGGCTAAATCAGGATAGAGTGTCTCTTGATAGTCTTAAGTACACACATGGTTATGGGCTTGAAAAAAAGAAGGCACCTGTACCATGTTAGATATAGAATTGAAATGTATTATTATTATCATACATCACAGAAGACTGAAATATAACAAAACTGTTTGACATAGAAACACCGGATCTTCTGCTGTTTTTTTTAAATTATGTTGATTAATTATGAAATCATAAAAATTATTAATAACATTCCACCTATGAGGCCACTAGGTCATTTGACTGCAGGAAAGAGCTACGACAGGTTGTGTCCCAATAGGTCCAACGCTTAGTTGAAGTATGCAACATGGCATGGTACATTCACCTGTTACTGAACACTCTCCCAACCAGCCTGGCTAGCTATTTATGCGTTTTCCACCTTAGCCAACTCGTTCTCCTGCCAAGGCAGCAATGTAATGTTGTTGAGTACAGAACAGTCAGGTACCAATAGATTCCATGCTTCGCTAAGACATGGCCGCCTTTGGTCCTGAACTACAGAAGTAACAAGGGTTGTGGGACAAATCCATGTAAATTCAGTACATTTGCGGAATGAATGGAATTTCAGCTCATTAAATAAATGTGATTGAATTGTTCAATTCATGAAGTGAATCCTGAATTATTGAGCAATTGACTGAAACGGATTGGAATTTACCCCAACCATACCAGTAGGCTAACTAGTGAATAGCACAGCTCCACTTCGCAGTACATTAGAGCTTGAAGCACTGTCCTATAACCTTCCTGTCGCCTTTGAGCGTTTCGGTCGTTGCCATGTATACCACTGCTCTTGTTTTGTGGCTGTTGTTGCTGTTAGGGTGGTTGGTGTGTGTTGTGGTTTTGATGGTATTCTTCCTATCGTCATTGTTGCGCTCTGCTGGGCAGCGTATTTTCTCTATTTTCTCTCCATCCTCTCTCTCTCCTTCCTTCCTTCCTTCCTTCCTTCCTTCCTTCCTTCCTTCCTTCCTTCCTCCTATCCTATCGGAGTCTACCACTTCTTATCTTTCCCCCATCTGTTTCTCCCCTCATCTCTCTCCGTCTCAGACAATGTTTTCTCGCTCTCCGCATCATTCCATCATTCCTACACTCTCTTTGGCAGTGGTTCCACTCCTTTCCCCCTTTCTCCCCCATCCTTCCCCCGCTTTGTTGTTCCTCGTTTGGGCATCTCTTGTTCTCTTTTAGGGTGTAATTCATCCTGAATCTCTCTTCACACCCTCTGTCTTGCTTGCCTGCCTTTTGTTTTAGCCATACATCTCTCTGTCTTTCTCGCCACTGTCAAGCCTAGCTATTGTCTGTCTGTTTGTCTGTGCCGAATCTTTCCCTCTCCCTTTCTCTCTGTTCCTCTGTCCCTCTTCTCTTTCGGTTCCACATAATTCTTCTCTCTATTTGCCGCTCTCTCTCTCTGGCTACTTGAAATAATAAATGTATGTTTTTCTCTCTATCTTGCTTCCCCTCCCTCCCTCCCTCCCTCCCTCCCTCCCTCCCTCCCTCCCTCCCTCCCTCCCTCCCTCCCTGTCTCTCACTCTCTGTCTCTCACTCTCTGTCTCTCTGGCTCACTCTCTCTTTATGTCTCTCACTCTCTGTCTCTGTCTCTCTCTCTCTCTCTCTCTCTCTCTCTCTCTGGCTCACTCTCTCTCTATGTCTCTCACTCTCTGTCTCTCTGGCTCTCTCTCTCACTCTCTCTCTCTCTGGCTCTCTTTCTGTCTCTCACTCTCTGTCTCTCACTCTCTGTCTCTCTGGCTCACTCTCTGTCTATGTCTCTCACTCTCTGTCTCTCTCTCTCTCTCTCTTTCTGGCTCACTCTCTCTCTATGTCTCTCACTCTCTGGCTCTCTGGCTCTCTCTCTCACTCTCTCTCTCTCTGGCTCTCTCTCTCTCTCTCTCTCTCTCTCTCTCTCTCTCTCTCTGTCTCTCTCTCTCTCTGTCTCTCTCTCTGTCTCTCTCTCTCTCTCTGTCTCTCTCTCTCTGTCTCTCTGTCTCTCTCTCTCTGTCTCTTTGTCTCTCTCAGGTGGAGTATGATGGGTTGACCGGCAGGGTGGAGTTCAACAGCAAAGGCCAGAGGACAAACTACACCCTGAGAATCCTGGAGAAGCACCGTGGGGGTCATAAAGAGGTCAAGGGATCATGGGTTCAAATGTCACTGGGTCATGGTGGGGTCGGGGGGGAATGGCTCAATTTAGGAGTTGATTTGACAAGCACAATACATTTTGACTAAAACATACACATTGATCATGGGTTCAACCTTATTCTCTATCTCTTCCTCTTCATCCCCCTCTCCCCTCTTTCTTTCCCTCGTCATCCCTGTGTATAGATCGGGATCTGGTACTCTAACAACACATTGGCGATGAACTCGACATCTCTGGACATCAACATGTCAGAGACGTTGGCTAACAAGACGCTCATCGTCACCACCATATTGGTAAAGACATATTGGTTTCGCACATTTGCATTGGTAGATGTGAAACTGTTGGTTTTCTGTTAGCCATTTTGGGTCAAACAAACATTTCTCAAGTGTTCAAGATTAATTTGAGGGCGGCAGGTAGCCTAGTGGTTAGAGCGTTGGACCAGTAACTGAAAGGTTGCTGCATCGAATCCCCGAGCTGACGAGGTAAGAATCTGTCATTCTGACCCTGAACAAGGCAGGTCACCCACTGTTCCCCGGTAGGCCGTCATTGTAAATAAGAATTTGTTCTTAACTGACTTGCCGAGTTAAATAAAGGTTAAAAAAAATAAAAAATTAAATTACATAAAATTGACCAAGAACTAAAAAGGAGCCAGTTAGGGGTACACTAATAATTTAATTGTACAGTAACTTGTAATATCAGTTCTATACACCTCATCAAGTCAGTGCTAAGTACTGTAGATGTTAATGTCATTCATGGCTAATAAGTCACATATAGCCCCTTAATGACAAATCATTTCGCCAGTGACCTCTATGCAAGAAATTACAATATATGTAAATGTGGGTATGTGCTCGCATTACAAGTAAAGAGTCAGCTCCTTCAGGACACTGTTCCTTCTTTGAATAATGATGAAGAAATATTCAGCAGCTGTTGGTAGGATGTTTACTTCAAAGATATGTATTACATGTAGATTTCCATTTCAGTCACTGAGCACCCAATCTTATCCAGAGCGACTTAGTCAGTACAATCATCTTAGAGGCAGCTTTGAGAGACAACCACATATCACAGTCATAGTAAGCAAATGTATTCCTTAATAAGTGTCTGTTAGCAAAGTCAGTGCTACATATAATAACAAAAGACAAGCGGGGGGGGGGGGGGTATTCTTTTTTAATTAATTTTTTTAAATCAACACGTTTCAGGAAAATGCCTTCGCCTTCTTTGAATTATAGCTCTTGAAGGACCTTTTGATGTCCTTCTATTGCAGGAGAACCCGTATGTGATGCATAAGTCCAACTACCAGGAGCTGCGGGGAAACGACCGGTACCAGGGCTTCTGTGTGGACATGCTAAGAGAGCTGTCGGACTTGTTGAAGTTCTCCTTCAGGATCAAGCTGGTGGATGACGGGCTGTACGGAGCGCCTGAACCGAATGGATCCTGGACAGGCATGGTGGGAGAGCTCATCAATAGGGTAAGCGCACATACACACACACGCACGCAGGCACACCGTCTAGACGACTGGCTGTAAAAGTGGGTCAATGAGGTGGGTCGTCAATCAGTCAAAGGCAGCCTGTGATCGCCACGATAACTCATGAGAAGGCTGTCTAAAATCCTTGGTCGTAGAGAGCTATAGGGACAGGCAGTCTTTGCCCCTGCTCTGCGCTACAATACGTGATGCAATTAGTCTAAAATTGTGATGATTAGTTGATTCATCGAATCGGGTGTTAGTGCTGGGATTGAGCAAAAACCCGTTGAGCACTCTAGGACCATGGTTGGTGACAACGGATCGAAAGGGTGGGAAGTCATGCGTCTCAATCAAAGTCTGCTGATCGCCAGGTTAACCTGTAGCTCTCGGAGAACTTCCCGGGCTCAAAGATATGCTTATTGAAACAGTCAGATCATTGAAAGGGCATGTGACGAGACGTGTCTGTCAGGGGCTGGTATGTCAACTGAAGCTGACACTCGACATTTATCAAACATAACCCAAAGAGTGTGTATCAAGGTGGCTTTCACTGGCACCCACCTGCAGTTCAGAGGAGGGGTTGAGCAGGGACCGGTCCCTGAGGAAGGGGGAGCACTTCCTCAGGGTCACTTTGTGACGCAGAGCAAAATGTACCAGAATCCGCAAGGCACTTAATGCTCCTTCGACTGCTATTGCCATAGTAACAACACGGTGTCTAGCACTACTGTTGCTGCTACGTTTGTGACTGATAGCGATAGGTCCGCCACAACGCCATAGACTCACCCGTTACTTCTACCGCCACTGCTGTTGCCACAACTAAAAAGGACAATTGCAATTACCGATGCTATCTGTGTGATTGCTGGCCCTATCTCGACTCCCGATAGCATCTAATAATGCCGTTACTGAAAATGGTAATGATAATGATGATGGCATCCATAATGACCTGACTTTCCCCCAGTGTGAGTGGAGCTGGTGGGGTAGTGGAGCCGTGCGTGACCTATCCGGCGCGTTAAGAGCTTAATCAAATGTCTCTCTGTCGCTAATTATACAGTGGTGCAGCCTGTGATGCCCTAGCGTAGGTTGGCACGCACACACCCTGATGAACGCACGTGTACACACACGTGTGTGTGTATACACTTAGAAAAAAAAGGGTTCCAAAAGGGTTCTTCGGATGTCCCCATAGGAGAACCCTTTTTGGTTCCAGGTAAAACCCCTTTTTGGTTCTAGGTAGAATCATTTTGGGTTCCATGTAGAATCCTCTGTGGAAAGGGTTTTTACATGTAACCAACAATGGTTCTTCAAAGGGGTTCTCCTATGGAACCTTTTGGGTTCTAGATAGCACTTTTCTTTCTAAGAGTGTACACACTGTAAGTGCACACACACATGCGCTCATGTGGAGTGAACACGCTCTTGGTGGCACACACGGAGAGACACACACTAATGGATATGCAGAGTGAGCCCTCACACACAAAGTTATGTAAATTCCATGAAAATATACACTCACTAGATTTTTTTAATATGCATACTTATGCAGTAAGCACACACACACACACACACACAAACACACACACACACACACACACACACACACACACACAAACTAGCATTGCCTAAACAGTTCATTGAATAACACACTAACCCACCCCCTTCTCTCCCTCTCTGATACGGCATGATGAAAGTGGGTGAAACTCGTTAACGAGTCTGTCCTCGTTAATCAATTAAACTGTAGTTAAGGAACTGAGAGGTGTCTGGGGTCTTGTTTTTGTTGGAGCAGCCATGCACTCTATGATGACTATGCCCTCTATGGTGTGTCCCGCCCCTCTCCTTCCTCTAGACCTCCCTCTTGAAGACTCTTCCCCTCCTGCTTTCCTACATGTCAAGACTGCTTTCAAGTCCTCCTCGATAACATCCTTTTACATTTTTTTTTATATATCTCTCTGCTCTCTCTTCGACTCCCCTCTGTCTTATATCTCTCTCCCTCAATATTTTTCTCTCACTCTGTTGTCTTTTCTCTCTCTCTCTCCCTTCTCTCTCTCTCTCCCTTCCCTCTCTCTCCTTATCTCTCTCTCTCTCACACTTTCTTTCTCTGTCTCTCTCTCTCTGTCCCTCTATCCCCCCCCCCCCTCGCCATCCCTCTCTCCTACAGAAAGCAGACCTGGCGGTAGCTGGGTTCACCATCACCTCAGAGAGGGAGAAGGTCATAGACTTCTCCAAACCCTTCATGTCCCTGGGCATCAGCATCCTGTACAGAGTCCATTTGGTAAGATGACCACGGAGACCAGTCCATTTAGTTATGATATACCACTAATTGTTCTGCACTGTCATTGAGTACAGATTATGTGTGCTGTACTACGTTGGTGCTTTTCCACTGTGAGAGTTGTCACGGCTCTTGCCATGTCCTTAGTGTCATTCCTAGCTATGAAAAAGCAATGGAAAGCAATGGAAAGCCTCCAGCTGGACCAGGGGTGCAGTGGAATGTACACTGTTTTATACATTGTTGTTACTACCTCGGCTAACACTTTATTTGTGTGCCTATAAACTGTTTATAGACCGTGATAAAATGGTCTGTTAAGCATTAGCAAAATGTCTATCAGACGTGGATGTATTTAGTCCCATAGGCGAGTACATTGCATGTATCAATCATTTCTTATGAGGACCCGTAATCATATACAAGTCATGAATAAGGATGTATTCAAACTATGATCATGATGAGTATTTTAACGTCTGCTGATAAAGTGTCACCCCCAACCGGATTCATCCAAAATGCAATTATCACATATGGACAACAAACAAAACAAACCACATTACTCTGTAGCCTAATACATTCCATTATCAATGTAATTACTCAAGCTGTCGTGGGTCGTATTCATTAGGTACCAAATGGAAGAAAATGGACTGAAACAACTTGTTTCCATTTTTCTGCTGCAAAACCTTTTGCTCTGTTGAGTCCTAATGAATACGACCTTGTACTCACATTGCCCAGTCTGTGATGCAATCAATGCCAATACTCTGCCCCATTGTGTTTGAAATCTGAACTGCACCGTCCGCTATTGATCTCCGTTAACACTAACTTTGTCCTCGTCCTCCAATCAGGGACGGAAGCCAGGTTATTTCTCCTTCCTGGACCCGTTCTCTCCGGCCGTGTGGCTCTTCATGCTGCTGGCCTACCTGGCTGTCAGCTGTGTGCTCTTCCTAGCCGCCAGGTAGCTAACTACGCCACCTAGTGGGCTGGGGGACACCTCAACCTGCATATACACTGGTTAGAGTAGCCTGGTGGTCCTATATCTGTTGGCTATGCAGCACAAACAGATCTGGGACCAGAGGTTATACAAGTCTTCTTTCCCTCATCTACTTATCTAATAGAGAGAAGCTAAATGCAATTTTGGGGATATTTTTTTAACGCATTAAGACACGATGCTAGTATGTGTGAATCATGTGTTGAAGACATAAATCATATGTCGAAGCTCATAGTCCACCTCTCTCACTGTCCACCTCCCAGGTTGAGTCCGTATGAGTGGTACAACTCCCACCCGTGTCCTATGGGGCGAAAGGACATGCTGGAGAACCAGTACACCCTGGGTAACAGCCTGTGGTTCCCCGTGGGAGGCTTCATGCAGCAGGGCTCTGAGATTATGCCCCGCGCCCTGTCCACGCGCTGCGTCTCCGGGGTCTGGTGAGTGTGGGAGGGGGGTTTTTGGCACGTGTGTGTGTGTCTATCTACAGTATCAATCTCTATATTTCTTCCTCCGCTCTTCCTCCACTTTACTCTTCTCTCAAAGCTACTGTTCATCAGATCAAGCAGATGGCAGTCATATACTGATGGGAATTATATTATGCCGCAGTATTACACCCAACCTCACCACTTCTCACTCTAGTTTGTTAGCTCCGTTAACTCTGAATTGTCTTGATACTGCAATGCACTGCTCAGAATAAAACTGGGTTCAACCTAAAGGGTAAAGTAGTGCAATAAGTTACTTTTTTTGAAAACTATGTAGATGCTCAGACGATCAACAAACGTTTCATTATATCAGTGCAACAGCATTCTGTGAATGGGAAGAGTTCAACAATTTGTCATTTTGACCTTCACAAGGATTCAGAAAAAGAGCAGAACTTTGAGGTGTAATAAAATGGGATAGTCTCCTGGACACAAATGAAGCCTATTTCTGGACTAGGGTTCTGGTAACTTACCCACATTTCCCAGGTTTCCCTGAAATCCTGGGTGGAAGATTCCAAGAATCAGGAAGGAATAACTAGTGAAAAAGCAGGAAATGCAACCAGGATTTTTTGAAAAAAAATGGCATTTTGGGAAAGGTACCACAATTCTGCCACCATATTCTGGACAACAACTAAGATCCTATTGTAAGGGTTGTCGTCGGTGGAAGAAGGATTGGACCAAAGCGCAGCGTGGTAAGTCTTCATGATGATATTTCATTGAAAGGAACTGAACACTGAAATACAAAACAACAAATGATGTGAACAAAACGAAAACCGAAACAGTAACGTGTGGCCCAAACACTCACACAGAAACAAACACCCACAAACCAAAAGTGAAACCCAGGCTACCTAAGTATGATTCTCAATCAGAGACAACTAACGACACCTGCCTCTGATTGAGAACCATACTAGGCCGAACACAAAAACCAACAGACTGCCCACCCCAACTCACGCCCTGACCATACTAAAACAAAGAATAAAATAACAGAACTATGGTCAGAACATGACAGTATCCCCCCCCAAAGGTGCGGACTCCGGCCGCAAAACCTGAATCTATAGGGAAAGGGTCTGGGTGGGCGTCTGTCCGCGGTGGCGGCTCTGGCGCGGGGCGTGGACCCCACTTCACCACAGTTTTTGTCCGCCTCCTCAACCGCCCCCGTGCCCTCTTACGAGCGGCGACCCTCGCCGCCGACCTCCGACTGGGGACCCTAGCCATGGGTCCCGAATGGACGGGAGATTCCGGCAGCGCTGGACAGGCGGGAGATTCCGGAGGCGCCGGACAGGCGGGAGACTCCGGCGGCTCCTGGCTGGCTGACGGCTCTGGCGGCTCCTGGCTGGATGGCGGCTCTGGCGGCTCCTGGCTGGCTGGCGGCTCTGTCGGCTCAGGACAGACGGGAGACTCTGGTGGCTCAGGACAGACGGGAGACTCTGGCGGCTCAGGACAGACGGGAGACTCTGGCGGCGCTGGGCAGGAGAAAGGCTCTGGCAGCGCTGGACAGGCGGGAGCACCTGTCCGGGGAAGACGGAGAGACAGCCTGGTGCGGGGGGCTGCCACCGGAGGGCTGGTGTGTGGAGGTGGCACCTGATAGACCGGACCGTGCAGGCGCACTGGAGCTCTTGAGCACCGAGCCTGCCCAACCTTACCTGGTTGAATGCTCCCTAAAGCCAGGCCAGTGCTCCCTCGTATCGCTGGCTCCTCTCTCCATCTGCCTCTGCTCTCCTAGCTGCCTCCACCTGTTCCCATGGGAGGCGATCCCTTCCAGCCAGGATCTCCTCCCATGTGTAGCGACCCTTGCAGTCCAAAACGTCCTCCCATGTCCAGGAGTCCTGACATCGCTGCTGCTACCTGCTACTGCTGCCCGTTACCACGCTGCTTGGTCCTTTTGTGGTGGGTGTTTCTGTAAGGGTTGTGGTCGGTGGAAGAAGGATCGGACCAAAGCGCAGCATGGTAAGTGTTCATGATGATATTTAATTGAAACGAACTGAACACTGAAATACAAAACAATAAACGATGTGAACAAAACGAAAACCGAAACAGTACCGTGTGACCCAAACATTCACACGGAAACAAACACCCACAAACCAAAAGTGAAACCCAGGCTACCTAAGTATGATTCTCAATCAGAGACAACTAACGACACATGCCTCTGATTGAGAACCATACTAGGCCGAACACAAAAACCAACAGACTGCCCACCCCAACTCACGCCCTGACCATACTAAAACAAAGACTAAAATAACAGAACTATGGTCAGAACGTGACACCTATAGATATCTTTTTTTAGTCCAGGACTAGGCTAGGCTTAACTTTGCCATAGTGTAACTCGTGGTAATATGCCTGTCCCCTGTCTCTCCATCCCAGGTGGGCATTTACTCTTATCATCATCTCCTCCTACACGGCCAACCTGGCAGCCTTCCTCACTGTTCAGAGGATGGAGGTGCCCATCGAGTCTCCTGACGACCTGGCTGACCAGACAAACATCCAGTATGGTACCATCCAAGGGGGCTCCACCATGACCTTCTTCATGGTAGGGATTGTATGCTGTGTGTGTGTGTGGGGGGGGGGGGGTGCAGGACATGTGAACAGATCATACATGTATGTTTAGAATTGCAGGAAATCTGCTTTAAATATGAAAAAGTCTCATTGCAATATGTGTAGAATTGCGGGAAATTTGCTTTAAAACAGCTACCTTTTCTCTCAGCTTCATGGAAAAATGTGTAAAATGGCATGAGATTAGCTATAAAACTGCAACAAAAAAATGTGGTTGGGGCCTTGTTCAGACGGGCGGGGGGGGGGGGGGGGTTCCATTCTAAGCTGCGCTATGCCACTGGTGCAGGGGTGTGTGTGTGTGTGTGTGTGTGTGTGTGTGTGTGTGTGTGTGTGAGAGAGAGGGGATGGGGGTTCATGTGTATGTGTTGGGGGTATCACAAAAAGTTCAAACCCCTTCTTGTCTTGCCATGACAACCTTCAACACACCCATCAACAGAACTCGCGCTACCAGACGTACCAGCGCATGTGGAACTACATGCACTCCAAGCAGCCCAGTGTGTTTGTGAAGAGCACGGAGGAGGGCATCGCCCGCGTGGTCAACTCCAAATACGCCTTCCTGCTGGAGAGCACCATGAACAAGTACCACCGCCGCCTCAACTGTAACCTCACCCAAATAGGCGGTCTTCTCGACACCAAGGGCTATGGCATCGGCATGCCCCTGGGTGAGTGGAGAGGGAGTGTGGTCGGGGGGGTAGGGGAGAAGGAGTGAGGACTGCCATCAAAATGCCACTGAGTGAGTGTTGGAGAGGGTGGAGGAGAGAGAATGAGGGAAGGAGAGAAGGATGGGTTAGGAGGCATGCTGGACACCAAGAGTCACGGTTTCACACCCTAACCACCAAGAGCTCTATTCTTATTTGGTGTCATTTCCCTGGAACTTATCATGTTATTACACTTCTCTCATTTTATTTTGATGATAAACCTAAATATGAACTTGCATGTTCTTGCTGGAGGCCCACTTTAACATCAAACCCACCTGGTTTAGATGGATTCCTGGCTATGTATTACAGCCTCGGGACATTTTTCCCCAAAGAATTCCCAGAATTTCAAAACATCAAAGTAGGCCTCAGACATACAGTATCACATTTCCCTCAAGGACTGACCAGGGATACGGTTCCTCTTTCTTTCATCAACATGCCTTTACATTGCCTTCCAGCTCAAAGGTCAGAAATAACTCACATCTCATCACCCAACATTTTCTTTTAAGAAGCCTGTCGCCATGGCTACAGTTGCTTCTTCCTCAGCAACTTTGATGTTACACAAGTAGGTGGTCCTCAGCGACAGATTTATTAAGGACAGGCTTGGATCCTTGTTTTTTTGGGGGGAAGTATGTATTTACACGACTCCAGCTATGTGGGAGTTATTTCGCCTTCCCTATTAGCCGGGGGTGGAATTGGGATGGAACGCTTGGGAACAGAGATCCCACAGTGAAAATCTCAGGGGGAACATTTTGACATTTAACATTTTGTTAGTGGAGATCCATCTGTGGAGTTCACAGATGGTTCCATCCCAGCTAACTAGCCTATTACTGAATATTAACAGTATGTCTGGCTGGCCTACCTTACAACCTCTGACTTACATGTACAGTATAATTGGTGTTTGTTGTATTTGCACAACAGCATGGATGCCAACCTCTAAGGTTACAGTTGGCTCACATGTAGTGCAGAGTCCCAATTATAAATTTCTCTCTCTCTCCCTCCCTTCCTCTCGCTCACTCACCCCCTCCCTCATTTTCTTTCTCCATCACCACGTTCTCTACCTCTTTTTAAAGCCCTCTCTATTCCCAATCCTCTCTTGCGTCCTCCATCTTGATTCGATTCAATTCAATTAACTTTATTGGCACGATTTGTCACTATCTTTAATCGCCAAGCAATGACACAGGAAGTTAAATCAATAATGAGGACATGGTGATACACAATTAGCAACAGTAATATTGTTCTCTCTCTCTTTCACTCCTTCTCTCCCTCCTTGTCCATCTGTCTGTCTCTCTCTCGCTCCCTCTCTCCTTTCCTCCCGCACTCTGTAACTCTCTCTCTCCCGCCCTCTTTCACTCCTTCTCTCCCTCCTTGTCCGTCTGTCTCTCTCTCTCTCCCTCTCTCCTTTCCTCCCTCTCTCTGTAACACTCTCTCTCTCCCGCACTCTCTCTCTTTTTCTCCCCCACCCTCTATCTCTCTCCCTCCTCCCCCTCTTCCTCAGGCTCGCCGTTTAAAGAGGAGATCACTCTGGGGGTGTTACAGCTGGCAGAGAACAACAGGCTGGAGATCCTGAAGAGGAGGTGGTGGGAAGGGGGGCAGTGCCCCAAGGAGGAGGACCACCGAGCCAAGGGTGGGTACAGCACCACCTGTGTCAGTAGTTTTTATTTGATTTAACCTTTACTTAAACCAGGAAGTCCCATTGAGGTCAGATGACTTCTTTCGCAATGGAGACCTGGCAAAGTACCAGCACTAATGATCAGGGGGCCCCCCATCAAGCGTTTCAAAGTGGGCCTGCTCATCTGGGATCACTTTTTCCTTTTTGATCTTAATCAATAAGATTAAATGGACAGGGTGGAGCTGATCCTAGATCAGCACTCCTACTCCGAGAGGCTTGAAAATGAATGGAACACTTGTGGGGAAATGAAATAGGACCCTAACCCTCACACACCCTCACAGCCCAGCATATCGTATACCTTAAGTTAGGCTAGTAAATACACAACTTTTCCATCCAGGAGTGGCTCTCCGTCAGGTCCTGTTCTTGGTAACGACTGCCCAGCAACCGTCAGCCGCCATGCTAACCGCTGAGATAATGTTTATTTGTTCCAAACCAGCTCCTATGCAGTCACATTAGAATTGCACACGACTACTGTACATAATACCATTTGTACACAATACAATTGCTGACATTTCCTCAAGTAGTAGCAAGCACTTGTTCCTCAGATACTCATAAAGTCCATGTATTTTTTGGTGTCGCAGAATCGTGGTATACAAGTGAATTGATACGTGTAGTCCATTCTATTCCCATCACAATGACTCACAGCTGGAAATGACATTTGCGTTAGATGTGTGTGTGTGTGTGTGTGTGTGTGTGTGTGTGTGTGTGTGTGTGTGTGAATGTGTGTTGGGTTTATTATGCCTCATCCTTAAGGATGGATTCCGCAGTAGGGGGAAACTGAGTCACTGTCCACCCCACCACCGCTGTTATTGTTTTGTTGAGGAAGCACACGGGGGGGGGGGGGGGGGGGGGGGGGGGGGGGGCATGCAATGATGCCTGAGGAGAAAAACAGTGTTGGTTTAAGAACAAAACTAATTTGGAAGATTTATTTGATTAGTGTCATGATTACTGCATTTTACCAGGGGGATATAAATGTCTACATGGTGTGTGTGTTTGTGTTCCAAAAGCACATTTTGTTTTTGTATTTCCCCCTTTTCTGAAGTGTTTCTTATTTTTCATTTCTGCAGTTTCCTTTTGGGACATCTGCTAACCCTTCTCCCATTCCAAATGCTTAGATAGCTACAAGCAACAGACTGGACGATATAGACCCAGACACGCTAGCACGCTAGATGTTGTTTGTGGTTTGCATATTTGGCAGCCCCGCAGTAAGACACATGTGCGACCCAAATGGCACTCTATACCTATATAGTGCACTACTTTTTAACCAGACACACTCGTTACAGTTGAGTCATCCATGGGATAAATGAGTGCCCTCAGGTTAAAGCAGGGAGACTTGAGCCTTTGTTTTGATACACTCAACATAACAAGGGTACTTGCTCAGAGCATTCTTATGAGACATTTTGAGGATAAACAAAACAAACAAACATGTAAAACCTTCGTGTTGAATATTCTGTCTTTGAAATAGAACAGGAAGAGCTGAAGGGGATTCGTGTGGTTGATTGACTTATTAAGTCAATGAATGCAGGCTTGTTGAATTGTACACACCCACAACAAATCAAATTTGTCACATTTATTTTTATTTATTTATTTCACCTTTATTTAACCAGGTAGGCAAGTTGAGAACAAGTTCTCATTTACAATTGCGACCTGGCCAAGATAAAGCAAAGCAGTTCGACACATACAACGTGTCATGTATTGTCATGTTGTGTCTTGTTTCTGTCCTTTCTCTTCACCCTGTCTCCCTCTGCTGGTCGTTTTAGGTTACCTTTTCTCCCCCTCTTTCCCCCAGCTGTTCCTTGTCTCCTCCTAACTACCTCGTCACCCCTTTTCCCACCTGTTCCCTTTTTCCCTCTGATTAGTCCTCTATATCTCTCTCTGTTTTTGTTTCTGTCTTTGTCGGATTCTTGTTTGTGTTATTCATGCCTGAACCAGACTATCGTCATCGTGTTTGCTGCAACCTTGTCCTGTCCTGTCGGAATCTGCCGGTCCATCTGAGCCTACGTATGTTTTGTTATTAAAGAAGCTCTGTTTACGTTAATTCGCTTTTGGGTCCTCATTCACGCACCGTAACAGAAGAATCCGACCAAGAATGGACCCAGCGACTTCGGATCCTCTCCACTCAGCCGTCGAGATCCAGGGAGCGATGCTAGGCAGACACGAGCAGGAATTGTCTGCTGCTCGACATGCCGTTGAGACCCTGGCCACCCAAGTCTCCAACCTCACAGAACAGGTTCACCATCTCCGCCTCGATCCACCGGCCACTTCCAGGGCTTTCGAATCTCCGGAGCCCAGAATCAATAACCCGCCGTGTTACTCTGGGGAGCCCACTGAATGCCGCTCGTTCCTCACCCAGTGTGATATTGTGTTTTCTCTCCAGCCCAACACTTACTCCAGGAGCACTGCTCGTGTCGCCTACGTCATATCTCTCCTTACTGGACGGGCTCGTGAGTGGGGCACGGCAATCTGGGAGGCAAGGGCTGAGTGTACTAACCAGTATCAGGACTTTAAGGAGGAGATGATACGGGTTTTTGATCGATCTGTTTTTGGGGAGGAGGCTTCCAGGGTCCTGTCTTCCCTATGTCAAGGTAATCGATCCATAACAGACTACTCTATTGAGTTTCGCACTCTTGCTGCCTCCAGTGGCTGGAACGAGCCGGCTTTGCTCGCTCGTTTTCTGGAGGGTCTCCGCGCAGAGGTAAAGGATGAGATTCTCTCCCGGGAGGTTCCTTCCAGCGTGGATTCCTTGATTGAACTCGCTATTCGCATTGAGCGACGGGTTGATCTTCGTCACCGAGCTCGTGGAAAGGAGCTTGCGTTCTCTGTTGCCCCCCTCTCCGCATCACTACCATCTTCCTCTGCCGGCTCGGGTGCTGAGCCTATGCAGCTGGGAGGTATCCGCATCTCGACTAAGGAGAGGGAACGGAGAATCACCAACCGCCTCTGTCTCTATTGCGGTTCTGCTGGTCATTTTGTCACTTCATGTCCAGTAAAAGCCAGAGCTCATCAGTAAGCGGAGGGCTACTGGTGAGCGCTACTACTCCTGTCTCTCCTTCAAGATCCTGCACTACCTTGTCGGTCCATCTACGCTGGACCGGTTCGTCAGCTTCCTGCAGTGCCTTAATAGACTCTGGGGCGGAGGGCTGTTTTATGGACGAGACCTGGGCTCGGGAACATGACATTCCTCTCAGACAGTTAAGGGAGTCCACGGCCTTGTTCGCCCTGGATGGTAGTCCTCTCCCCAGGATTCAGCGTGAGACGCTACCTTTAACCCTCACTGTTTCTGGTAATCATAGCGAAACCATTTCTTTTTTAATTTTTCGTTCACCTTTTACACCTGTTGTTTTGGGCCATCCCTGGCTAGTTTGTCATAATCCTTCCATTAATTGGTCTAGTAATTCTATCCTCTCCTGGAACGTCTCTTGTCATGTGAAATGTTTAATGTCTGCTATCCCTCCTGTTTCCTCTGTCTCTTCTTCACAGGAGGAGCCTGGTGATTTGACAGGGGTGCCGGAGGAATATCACGATCTGCGCACGGTGTTCAGTCGGTCCAGGGCCACCTCTCTTCCTCCACACCGGTCGTATGATTGTAGTATTGATCTCCTTCCGGGAACCACTCCCCCCCGGGGTAGACTATACTCTCTGTCGGCTCCCGAACGTAAGGCTCTCGAAGATTATTTGTCTGTAGCTCTTGCCGCCGGTACCATAGTTCCCTCCTCCTCTCCCGCCGGAGCGGGGTTTTTTTTTTGTTAAGAAGAAGGACGGGTCCCTGCGCCCCTGCATAGATTATCGAGGGCTGAATGACATAACAGTGAAGAATCGTTATCCGCTTCCTCTTATGTCTTCAGCCTTCGAGATCCTGCAGGGAGCCAGGTTTTTCACTAAGTTGGACCTTCGTAACGCTTACCATCTCATGCGCATCAGGGAGGGGGACGAGTGGAAGACGGCGTTTAACACTCCGTTAGGGCACTTTGAATACCGGGTTCTTCCTTTCGGCCTCGCTAACGCTCCAGCTGTCTTTCAGGCATTAGTCAATGATGTCCTGAGAGACATGCTGAACATCTTTGTTTTCGTTTACCTTGACGATATCCTGATTTTTTCACCGTCACTCCAGATTCATGTTCAGCACGTTCGACGTGTCCTCCAGCGCCTTTTAGAGAATTGTCTTTTTGTGAAGGCTGAGAAGTGCTCTTTTCATGCCTCCTCCGTCACATTTCTCGGTTCTGTTATTTCCGCTGAAGGCATTAAGATGGATCCCGCTAAGGTCCAAGCTGTCATTGATTGGCCCGTCCCTAAGTCACGCGTCGAGCTGCAGCGCTTTCTCGGCTTCGCGAACTTCTATCGTCGTTTCATCCGTAATTTCGGTCAGGTGGCAGCTCCTCTCACAGCCCTTACTTCTGTCAAGACGTGCTTTAAGTGGTCCGTTTCCGCCCAGGGAGCTTTTGATCTCCTCAAGAATCGTTTTACATCCGCACCTATCCTTGTTACACCTGACGTCACTAGACAGTTCGTTGTCGAGGTTGACGCGTCAGAGGTGGGCGTGGGAGCCATTCTTTCTCAGCGCTCCCTCTCTGACGACAAGGTCCACCCTTGCGCGTATTTTTCTCATCGCCTGTCGCCGTCGGAACGTAACTATGATGTGGGAAACCGCGAACTGCTCGCCATCCGCTTAGCCCTAGGCGAATGGCGACAGTGGTTGGAGGGGGCGACCGTTCCTTTTGTCGTTTGGACTGACCATAGGAACCTTGAGTACATCCGTTCTGCCAAACGACTTAATGCGCGTCAGGCGCGCTGGGCGCTGTTTTTCGCTCGTTTCGAGTTCGTGATTTCTTATCGTCCGGGCTCTAAGAACACCAAGCCTGATGCTTTATCTCGTCTCTTCAGTTCTTCAGTAGCCTCCACTGACCCCGAGGGGATTCTCCCTGAGGGGCGTGTTGTCGGGTTGACTGTCTGGGGAATTGAGAGGCAGGTAAAGCAAGCACTCACTCAAACTCCGTCGCCGCGCGCTTGTCCTAGGAACCTTCTTTTCGTTCCCGTTCCTACTCGTCTGGCCGTTCTTCAGTGGGCTCACTCTGCCAAGTTAGCCGGCCACCCTGGCGTTCGGGGTACGCTTGCTTCCATTCGCCAGCGTTTTTGGTGGCCCACCCGGGAGCATGACACGCGTCGCTTCGTGGCTGCTTGTTCGGTCTGCGCGCAGACTAAGTCCGGTAACTCTCCTCCTGCCGGCCGTCTCAGGCCGCTTCCCATTCCCTCTCGACCGTGGTCTCACATCGCCTTAGATTTTGTCACCGGACTGCCTTCGTCAGCGGGGAAGACTGTTATTCTTACGGTTGTCGACAGGTTCTCTAAGGCGGCTCATTTTATTCCCCTTGCTAAGCTTCCTTCTGCTAAAGAGACGGCACAAATCATCATCGAGAATGTTTTCAGAATTCATGGCCTTCCGTCAGACGTCGTTTCGGACAGAGGTCCGCAATTCACGTCTCAATTTTGGAGGGAGTTTTGCCGTTTGATTGGGGCTTCCGTCAGTCTCTCTTCCGGCTTTCACCCCCAGTCTAACGGTCAAGCAGAACGGGCCAATCAGACTATTGGTCGCATCTTACGCAGTCTTTCTTTTCGCAACCCTGCGTCTTGGTCAGAACAGCTCCCCTGGGCAGAATACGCCCACAACTCGCTTCCTTCGTCTGCGACCGGGCTATCTCCTTTTCAGAGTAGCCTCGGGTACCAGCCTCCGCTGTTCTCATCTCAGTTCGCCGAGTCCAGCGTCCCCTCCGCTCAGGCTTTTGTCCAACGTTGCGAGCGCACCTGGAAGAGGGTCAGGTCTGCACTTTGCCGTTATAGGGCGCAGACTGTGAGAGCTGCTAATAAGCGTAGAACTAAGAGTCCTAGATATTGTCGCGGTCAGAGAGTTTGGCTCTCCACTCAGAACCTTCCCCTTAAGACCGCTTCTCGCAAGTTGACCCCGCGGTTCATTGGTCCGTTCCGTATTTCTCAGATCATTAATCCTGTCGCAGTGCGACTTCTTCTTCCGCGATATCTTCGTCGCGTCCACCCGGTCTTCCATGTCTCCTGTGTCAAGCCCGTTCTTCGCGCCCCCGCTCGTCTTCCCCCCCCCCCCCCCCCATCCTTGTCGAGGGCGCACCCATCTACAGGGTCCGTAGGATTTTGGACATGCGTCCTCGGGGCCGTGGTCATCAGTACCTAGTAGATTGGGAGGGGTACGGTCCTGAGGAGAGGAGTTGGGTTCCCTCTCGGGACGTGCTGGACCGTGCGCTGATCGATGATTTCCTCCGTTGCCGCCAGGTTTCCTCCTCGAGTGCGCCAGGAGGCGCTCGGTGAGTGGGGGGGTACTGTCATGTATTGTCATGTTGTGTCTTGTTTCTGTCCTTTCTCTTCACCCTGTCTCCCTCTGCTGGTCGTTTTAGGTTACCTTTTCTCCCCCTCTTTCCCCCAGCTGTTCCTTGTCTCCTCCTAACTACCTCGTCACCCCTTTTCCCACCTGTTCCCTTTTTCCCTCTGATTAGTCCTCTATATCTCTCTCTGTTTTTGTTTCTGTCTTTGTCGGATTCTTGTTTGTGTTATTCATGCCTGAACCAGACTATCGTCATCGTGTTTGCTGCAACCTTGTCCTGTCCTGTCGGAATCTGCCGGTCCATCTGAGCCTACGTATGTTTTGTTATTAAAGAAGCTCTGTTTACGTTAATTCGCTTTTGGGTCCTCATTCACGCACCGTAACACAACGACACAGAGTTACACATGGAGTAAAACAAATATACAGTCAATAATACAGTATAAACAAGTCTATATACGATGTGAGCAAATGAGGTGAGATAAAGGCAAAAAAAGGCCATGGTGGCAAAGTAAATACAATATAGCAAGTAAAACACTGGAATGGTAGATTTGCAATGGAAGAATGTGCAAAGTAGAAATAAAAATAATGGGGTGCAAAGGAGCAAAATAAATAAATAAATAAAATACAGTAGGGAAAGAGGTAGTTGTTTGGGCTAAATTATAGGTGGGCTATGTACAGGTGCAGTAATCTGTGAGCTGCTCTGACAGTTGGTGCTTAAAGCTAGTGAGGGAGATAAGTGTTTCCAGTTTCAGAGATTTTTGTAGTTCGTTCCAGTCATTGGCAGCAGAGAACTGGAAGGAGAGGCGGCCAAAGAAAGAATTGGTTTTGGGGGTGACTAGAGAGATATACCTGCTGGAGCGTGTGCTACAGGTGGGAGATGCTATGGTGACCAGCGAGCTGAGATAAGGGGGGACTTTACCTAGCAGGGTCTTGTAGATGACATGGAGCCAGTGGGTTTGGCGACGAGTATGAAGCAAGGGCCATCCAACGAGAGCGTACAGGTCGCAATGGTGGGTAGTATATGGGGCTTTGGTGACAAAACGGATTGCACTGTGATAGACTGCATCCAATTTGTTGAGTAGGGTATTGGAGGCTATTTTGTAAATGACATCGCCAAAGTCGAGGATTGGTAGGATGGTCAGTTTTACAAGGATATGTTTGGCAGCATGAGTGAAGGATGCTTTGTTGCGAAATAGGAAGCCAATTCTAGATTTAACTTTGGATTGGAGATGTTTGATATGGGTCTGGAAGGAGAGTTTACAGTCTAACCAGACACCTAAGTATTTGTAGTTGTCCACGTATTCTAAGTCAGAGCCGTCCAGAGTAGTGATGTTGGACAGGCGGGCAGGTGCAGGTAGAGATCAGTTGAAGAGCATGCATTTAGTTTTACTTGTATTTAAGAGCAATTGGAGGCCACGGAAGGAGAGTTGTATGGCATTGAAGCTTGCCTGGAGGGTTGTTAACACAGTGTCCAAAGAAGGGCCGGAAGTATACAGAATGGTGTTGTCTGCGTAGCGGTGGATCAGAGACTCACCAGCAGCAAGAGCGACCTCATTGATGTATACAGAGAAGAGAGTCGGTCCAAGAATTGAACCCTGTGGCACCCCCATAGACTGCCAGAAGTCCGGACAGCAGACCCTCCGATTTGACACACTGAACTCTATCAGAAAAGTAGTTGGTGAACCAGGCGAGGCAATCATTTGAGAAACCAAGGCTGTTGAGTCTGCCGATGAGGATGTGGTGATTGACAGAGTCGAAAGCCTTGGCCAGATCAATGAATACGGCTGCACAGTAATGTTTCTTATCGATGGCGGTTAAGATATCATTTAGGACCTTGAGCGTGGCTGAGGTGCACCCATGACCAGCTCTGAAACCAGATTGCATAGCAGAGAAGGTATGGTGAGATTCGAAATGGTCGGTAATCTGTTTGTTAACTTGGCTTTCGAATACTTTAGAAAGGCATGGTAGGATAGATATAGGTCTGTAGCAGTTTGAGTCAAGAGTGTCCCCCCCTTTGAAGAGGGGGATGACCGCAGCTGCTTTCCAATCTTTGGGAATCTCAGACGACACGAAAGAGAGGTTGAACAGGCTAGTAATAGGGGTGGCAACAAAAGAGAAAAAGGTCTGTAACCATTAAGAAGCAGAGAAGAGTATCCAAGAAGAATAATAGGGAGGAGGCTTCTAATGTTAACATGCATGAAACCAAGGCTATTACGGTTACAGAAGTCGTCAAAAGAGAGCGCCTGGGGTATAGGAGTGGAGCTAGGCACTGCAGGGCCTGGATTCACCTCTACATCGCCAGAGGAACAGAGGAGGAGTAAAATAAGGGTACGGCTAAAAGCAATGAGAATTGGTCGTCTAGAACGTCTGGAACAGAGAGTAAAAGGAGGTTTCTGGGGGCGATAAAATAGCATCAAGGTATAATGTACAGACAAAGTATGGTAGGATGTGAATACAGTGGAGGTAAACCTAGGTATTGAGTGATGAATAGAGAAATATTGTCTCTAGAAACATCATTGAAACCAGGAGATGTCATTGCATGTGTGGGTGGTGGAACTAATCGGTTGGATAAGGTATAGTGAGCAGGACTAGAGGCTCTACAGTGAAATAAGCCAATAAACACTAACCAGAACAGCAATGGACAAGGCTTATTGGAGAGGCATGCTTTGTCGAGTGATCAAAAGGGTCCAGTGAGTAGAGAGGTTGGTTGGGGGTCACGGCGATTTAGACAGCTAGCCAGGCCATCGGTAGCAAGCTAGCATAGGATGGAGGTCTGTTATTAGCCAAAATGCGCCAGGTGGTACTGGTTAGTCGAGGTCATTTGTACATGTAGGCTAGGGGTAGTGACTATGTATAGATAATAACAGCGAGTAGCAGCAGTGTAAAAACAAAGTGGGGCGGGGGTCAATGTAAATAGTCCGGGTGGCCGTTTGATTCATTGTTCAGCAGTCTCATGGCTTGGGGGTAGAAGCTGTTAAGGAGACTTTTAGACCTAGGCTTAACGCTCCGGTACCGCTTGCCGTGCGGTAGCAGAGAGAACGGTCCATGACTTGGGTGACTGAAGTCTTTGGCAACACACACACTCCCTGTAGGAACATTAGGCCGCTTAAGGTTCCCAGAGCTTTTCGCCCCCCTAAGGCTTTGTATAGAGAGTGTGAAAATGACCTTATGATCCTGTGGAGGCTATTTCATCGTGTCCTGGGCTTTTTCTGTGCCCTATGTGTGTGCCGGGGTAATCACAAATATCTGTGTGCGTGTCGTGCATGTGTATGTCCTTACACACAGCCCTACCATTCCCTCTCTGTCCGTGTTGTTCGAACTGTGTACATAATTCCTCTGTTCCTCCACAGGTCTGGGCATGGAGAACATCGGGGGCATCTTCGTGGTGTTGATCTGCGGCCTCATCATCGCTGTGTTCGTGGCCGTCATGGAGTTTGTGTGGTCCACCCGCCGCTCGGCAGAGACAGACGAGGTACGCCCTCACTCCTGCCCCGGCCAAAACCACAGACGCACTCCAGTAGGTTACTATGGCAACACAACTCCAGCTCGCCCGGCCGCTCGCGCTCTCTCTCTCTCTCTCTCCCTCTCTCTCTCGTGTGGTGTGTAGTGCAGTGGGTGTTGTGCTTCGGCGTCGTCGTGTTGTTGTGTATATGGCTGCATGCAAACAGAGGGTGATGGTCGACATCTGCGTTTTCCTTTCTCTGTCCTTTGTTTCTCTCCATTTCTCTCTCGCTCCCTCGTCTCTCTAGCTCTCTCTCTAGGATGTCTGTGATTCAGTTCTCCCTCCCCCTTTCTCTCTCTCTCTCTCTCTCTCTCTCTCTCTCTCTCTCTCTCTCACACTCCTCTGTCTCTGTCTCTATGTTTTGTGTTGGTCATTGTTATTCCTCCCGCTAGTCCATTGTGTTGTTTATTTCATTGCCGTCTGGGTAAAAAGCTGTTTGTGACTTTCATTTGCCCCTACTTTATCTCTGCTCGCTGCTTTCTTTGTATTTGTGATTCCTGTCTCCGTTGTCGCTCCGTCTTTAGCTTCGTTCTGTATGTGAGATCCTTTTGAATGCGTGTCAGTGTCACTGGAGGTAGCTACTTATTTGTCATATTGCCATTGCCCAGAGGTCACACCGTATTTGAACAGTGCAACAAGTTTAGTAAACCTCTGAAGATTTTCCTCTGTCCTTCTCCCACACATTCACACGATCATCCCCTTCTCTCTTTATCTCCCTATCCTGCCTCTCCCTCTCTCTGTCGTTCTCTCTCCCTCCCTCTCTCGCTCCATCTTCCTCTTCTCTCTCGCCTAGGTGTCAGTGTGTCAGGAGATGCTGACTGAGTTCCGCAACGCCATCTCCTGTAAGAAGAGCTCACGCTCTCGGCGGCGGCGTCCCTTGGCCAGCACTGGCGGCGTCTTGCGCCACCCCACCCGCCTCCAGCTGGGTGTCCCGAGACCCATTCGCCTAGTCCGCGAGATGCGCCTCAGCAACGGCAAGCTGTACAGCAGCTCGGGCCACCTGACTGGTGGAGGGGGAGCAGCAGGGGGGGGGTGTGGGGCCGTAGGGGGGGGGCCCTCAGACATGGGTCCGGGGCCACAGCGCCTCCTGGAGGACCCGCTGGGTGCCAACACCACAACACCCCCTCCCCTGCCCGAGGCTGCCACGGCGCCACCCTCCCGGAGCTGTGCCCATGTGCGGATCTGCCAGGAGTGTCGGCGCATCCAAAGCCTGAGGTCAGCATCGTCCTTCTCACGCATCCCGCCCCACCTCGGCCCACACTCTTCCATGTCCCTGCCCCGCCTCACTCCACCCCCTCCACCCTCATCCACCAACACCGACAGCGAGGGGGGCGGCTGCGGCACAGCGAGCCCCAAGCGACCCAAACCTAAGCCCACGCCCCCTCCGCGGCCCTTACCCCCGGCGAAGGCGCCCACCACAGACCTGCTGCTGGGGAAACAAGACTGAGGAGGGACGGAGGGATCGGACATGTGACAAGGGTCGAGGGTTAAAAGTCAAATGTCAGGGTTCAACAGAGAAACGCGTAGGAACGAGGAGCGGAAGGGGCTGTGAGCTTGTAGCGCATTGACACGGCAGGATCAAACCACTCTGACCCGTTTGAGGGGGTTATTATCCAGGGCAGAATTTGCGGCGACACCAACCTAGTCAAGGCCGTCCTCCTAAACCAGGAATCCTGCTAAGCAATGGATCAGGCTGTCTATGGAGTGGGAAATGACTTTTGACCACATATGACCGTTAGCTGCCTTTACGGTGCAGTGAGAGACCACGTGGTGACCGTTCAACAGTAAGCATAAGTGTGTTCAAGCTGCCTGGTTTGGCTTTTGACCTTCTCTTTCACTTGGATCTGATGGGAGGACTTGACCTATCCAACAAGCGCTGGAGAGATTCAGGGGACCATAGAGACTTCAAACACACAGAAACTCTTGTGTTTAAAGAAGTCGGTTCTCGCCAAGAAGATGCATATTTTTTTCCCCAGAGCAGCTGGAAGAGCTTGAACTTTGGAATTTGTGTTTTTGATTTGCTTTCTGTCAGAGTCTAACTCGCCTAATTTATTTTCTATCTTTCTTTCTTTCTTTCTTTCGAATATCTTTTTATTGCCGTCATTGGTTTCTTGGTCACTGTTTAGTTATTGACTCATGTTTTTGGTCTGTCATTAAAGATCCTTACGAAAGCCAATGTGGAGATCATGACCATTCGTGCGTAAATGAGGTCTCTTTCCCACCAGTCACAAGCCCGGGAACAAAGTTCAAAGGTCAATAGTCTAAAGAGGCCTTCTCTAAAACACATTCTGACAATACACCCAGATCACAGGACTCAATATTACAGTCCACGTTTGCTTGTCAGAGTAGCAGAGAGTGGCCTTGCCTTCCACTGATCAACAAGCCAGTTTTGCCACAGAGTTTTAAACACAGAGTTAGTGTATCATAGCCCCATCAAATTACAACGCAACAGAGCTACAGAGCACAGTTAAACAACACGGTACTTTGTGAATCCTTCAAACAGATCAGAATTCAATAAACTGGATATAAATAGCAAGAGAAAAGGAGAATGCCAAACTCAGCACAAGGAATGACAAATGAGACAAAAACGATGATTGCATACGTACAAAGCAGAACAGGAGAAACGTAATGCACAGTCCTGTCTGGCCAATGGTAAAAGGAAACCTGTGTTAATGTGTGTTCTGTGTGATTCATATGGGGGTCATAAGTGTGTATGTGTGTGTGTGTGTGAGTGCATACAGAGGAAAGAATGGTGTCGAAGTGTATTTTGTCATATTTAATGCTCTTTCTTTCTCTCTCATTTTCCCTCAGATTTCTATACCAGTGCTAAATGGATTATTAAGAAAATGACGACAAATGTATATTATTACGATTATATTGTTATTATTACTACTGTTGAAGTGTGGGGTACTGTAAGAGGGGCGTAGTCGTCTGATGTTAAATATATAGACACACAAAGGTATTTGGAATAAAATAAAAATAAACAGTATACAAACGTCTGAATCTTGTGTCGTTGCATATGTCCGTGCCGGTGTGTGCATGGACATAAACCTGATTTAATATCTAGAAGTTGCACTTTCCTGCTGTATCTAGTTGTGTTATCGGTGGTCTGTCACACAGGATGTTGTACACCGCACTGACAGACTCATACAAGGCCTCAACAATGCATTCTGTCTCAGTAGAAGGAGCTACAGTGCAGTAGAGTTCAGAATAAGAGTCGTTCAGTCGGTAAAAGTGACAAGTAGCATGCTTTTTTTCATGCTTTTTTCATGCTTTTTTTCATGCTTTTTTCATGCTTTTTCATGCTTTTTTCATGCTTTTTTCAAGCTTTTTTTCATGCTTTTTTTCATGCTTTTTTTCGTTCTTTTTTCATGGTTTTTTTCATGCTTTTATCATGCTTTTTTCATGCTTTTTTTTTAGTTCATTTTGAGGTCACGTTATGACTTTTCATGTCAGCTGTTGGTAAGATTACTGAATACATTATGACCGTTGCATTAAATAGGGGAGCGAAGAAAACAATGTTTCTTGATGTATTCGGTGGATATTCTCTGTCTTGCCACTGCAGATAGTTTAGGCCTATATCCACGCCTTCCACACTTGTAAAAACCAATCTCTCTCAGGATACTGCAATGGAGAGGGCATACTGCCAGCTGGCCCTTTTTGTTTGTGGTACTGGGAAAGAACATCACGTTCAACACCACCCTCAACCCCTCAGATGTGGTCAACTTTATCACTGTAGCATGGAATTTCAATGGTGGCAGTGGACTTGTACCTGTTGTCACTTCTGTGCCCAGAGGACAGACAGTTGAGGCTACGCAGGAAGTGTCATTGAATTCATCTGCCCGCGTCCCAACGTGGACCTTTCATGATGAAAGATAGCAGGATTATTCCCTACTTTCAGGCTTGTTTGTATATATATATATATATATATATATATATATATATATATATATATATATATATATATATATATATATATATATATATATATTTTTTACGATTACAAACTGCTATATCTGGTATTTTTTTGCATATGTCTGTGTTTTTGTGCGCAAAAATATTTTCATTTGGGACTGAGAGATTTTATAGATTTTCACAGTTCAACATCCCCTGGCCATCACCAGTCTAACACAGGATCAGTAGCGAACAGTGGAGTACAGCCACTCCACAGTGCTACTCTGTGCCACAGGGTGTCAGGCCTATAGCCAAGGCATTGAGGCAAACAGGAAAATATATTTCACGTAAAGGAGTTCTTAATTCACCCGACTCCTTAAGTCACAGGTTATGAGATACAGTTGAAGTCAGAAGTTTACATACACTTAGGTTGGAGTCATTAAAACGTGATTTTTCAACCACTCCACAAATTTCTTATTAACAAACTATAGTTTTGTCAGGTCGATTAGGACATCTACTTCGTGCATGACATGTCATTTGCTTGACATCATGGGAAAATAAAAAGAAATAAACCAAGACCTCAGAAAACAAATTGTAGACCTCCACAAGTCTGGTTCATCCTTCGGAGCAATTTCCAAACACCTGAAGGTACCACAAACAACAGTATTCAAGTATAAACACCAAGGTACCACACAGCCGTCATACCGCTCAGAAAGGAGACGCGCTCTGTCTCCTAGAGATGAACGTACTTTGGTGCGAAAAGGGCAAATCAATCCCAGAACAACAGCAAAGGACCTTGTGAAGATGAGGAAACAGGTACAAAAGTATCTTATATCCACAGTAAAACGAGTCCTATATTGACATAACCTGACAGGCCGCTCAGCAAGGAAGAAGCCACTGCTCCAAAACCGCCATAAAAAAGCCAGACTACGGTTTGCAACTGCACATGGGGACAAAGATGGTACTTTTTGGAGAAATGTCCCCTGGTCTGATGAAACAAAAATAGAACTGTTTGGCCATAATGACCATCATTATGTTTGGAGGAAAAAGGGGGAGGCTTGCAAGCCGAAGAACACCATCCCAACCATGATGCTGGGGTGGCAGCATCATGTTGTGGGGGTGCATTGCTGCAGTAGGGACTGGTGCACTTCACAAAATAGATCTCAAGACATCAGTCAGGAAGATAAAGCTTGGTCGCAAATGGGTCTCCCAAATCGACAATTACCCCAAGCATACTTCCAAAGTTGTGACAACAAAGTCAAGGTTCTGGAGTGGCCATCACAAACCCTGAGCTCAAATCCTATAGAAAACTTGTGGGCAGACCTGAAAAAGTGTGTGCGAGCAAGGAAGCCTACAAACCTGACTCAGTTACACCATCTCTGTCAGGAGGAATGGGCCAAAATTCACCCAACTTATTGTGGGAAGCTGTTGGAAGGCTACTCGAAACGTTTGACCCAAGTTAAACAATTTAAAGGCAATGCTACCAAATACTAATTGAGTGTATGTCAACTTCTAACCCACGGGGAATGTGATGAAAGAAATAAAAGCTGAAATAAATAATTCTCTCTACTATTATTCTTACATTTCACATTCTTAAAACAAAGTGGTGATCCTAACTGACCTAAGAAAGGGAATGTGTGTGTGTGTGTGTGTGTGTGTGTGTGTGTGTGTGTGTGTGTGTGTGTGTGTGTGTGTGTGTGTGTGTACGTACAGTGGGGCAAAAAAGTATTTAGTCAGACACCAATTGTGCAAGTTCTCCCACTTAAAAAGATGAGAGAGGCCTGTAATTTTCATCATAGGTACACTTCAACTATGACAGACAAAATTAGAAAAAGAAATCCAGAAAATCACATTGTAGGATTTTTAATTAATTTATTTGCAAATTAAGTATTTGGTCACTTACAAACAAGCAAGATTTCTGGCTCTCACAGACCTGTAACTTCTTCTTTAAGAGGCTCCTCTGTCCTCCACTCGTTACCTGTATTAATGGTACCTGCTTGAACTTGTTATCAGTATAAAAGACACCTGTCCACAACCCTAAACAGTCACACTCCAAACTCCACTATGGCCAAGACCAAAAGAGCTGTCAAAGGACACCAGAAACAAAATTGTAGACCTGCACCAGGCTGGGAAGACTGAATCTGCAATAGGTAAGCAGCTTTGTTTGAAGAAATCAACTGTGGGAGCAATTATTAGGAAATGGAAGACATACAAGACCACTGATAATCTCCCTCGATTTGGGGCTCCACGCAAGTTCTCACCCCGTGGGGTCAAAATGATCACAAGAACTGTGAGCAAAAATCCCAGAACCACACGGGGGGGACCTAGTGAATGACCTGCAGAGTGCTGGGACCAAAGTAACAAAGCCTACCATCAATAACACACTACGCCGCCAGGGACTCAAATCCTGCAGTGCCAGACGTGTCCCCCTGCTTAAGCCAGTACATGTCCAGGCCCGTCTGAAGTTTGCTAGAGAGCATTTGGATGATCCAGAAGAAGATTGGGAGAATGGCATATGGTCAGATGAAACCAAAATAGAGCTTTTTGGTAAAAACTCAACTCGCCGTGTTTGGAGGACAAAGAATGCTGAGTTGCATCCAAAGAACACCATACCTACTGTGAAGCATGGGGGTGGAAACATCATCCTTTGGGGCTGTTTTTCTGCAAAGGGCCAAGGACGACTGATCCGTGTAAAGGAAAGAATGAATGGGGCCATGTATCGTGAGATTTTGAGTGAAAACCTCCTTCCATCAGCAAGGGCATTGAAGATGAAATGTGGCTGGGTCTTTCAGCATGACAATGATCCCAAACACACCGCCCGGGCAACGAAGGAGTGGCTTCGTAAAAAAGCATTTCAAGGTCCTGGAGTGGCCTAGCCAGTCTCCAGATCTCAACCCCATAGAAAATCATTGGAGGGAGTTGAAAGTCTGTGTTGCCCAGCAACAGCCCCAAAACATCACTGCTCTAGAGGAGATCTGCATGGAGGACTGGGCCAACATACCAGCAACAGTGTGTGAAAACCTTGTGAAGACTTACAGAAAACGTTTGACCTCTGTCATTGCCAACAAAGGGTATATAACAAAGTATTGAGATAAACTTTTGTTATTGACAAAATACTTTATTTTCCACCATAATTTGCAAATAAATTCATTAAAAATCCTACAATGTGATTTTCTGGATTTTTTTTATTCTCAATTTTGTCTGTCATAGTTGAAGTGTACCTATGATGTAAATTACAGGCCTCTCTCATCTTTTTAAGTGGGAGAACTTGCACAATTGGTGGCTGACTAAATACTTTTTTGCCCCACTGTATGTATATATGTATGTATGTAGGTATGTAGGTAGTGTAGCAGGTTCAAGGGTGTGAGGTTTCCACGTCACCAAGTTCATGATGAAAGATAGCAGGATTATTCCCTACTTTCAGGCTTGTTTGTATATATATATATATATATATATATATATATATATATATATATATTTTTTTTAACGATTACAAACTGCTATATCTGGTATTTTTTTGCATATGTCTGTGTTTTTGTGCGCAAAAATATTTTCATTTGGGACTGAGAGATTTTATAGATTTTCACAGTTCAACATCCCCTGGCCATCACCAGTCTAACACAGGATCAGTAGCGAACAGTGGAGTACAGCCACTCCACAGTGCTACTCTGTGCCACAGGGTGTCAGGCCTATAGCCAAGGCATTGAGGCAAACAGGAAAATATATTTCACGTAAAGGAGTTCTTAATTCACCCGACTCCTTAAGTCACAGGTTATGAGATACAGTTGAAGTCAGAAGTTTACATACACTTAGGTTGGAGTCATTAAAACGTGATTTTTCAACCACTCCACAAATTTCTTATTAACAAACTATAGTTTTGTCAGGTCGATTAGGACATCTACTTCGTGCATGACATGTCATTTGCTTGACATCATGGGAAAATAAAAAGAAATAAACCAAGACCTCAGAAAACAAATTGTAGACCTCCACAAGTCTGGTTCATCCTTCGGAGCAATTTCCAAACACCTGAAGGTACCACAAACAACAGTATTCAAGTATAAACACCAAGGTACCACACAGCCGTCATACCGCTCAGAAAGGAGACGCGCTCTGTCTCCTAGAGATGAACGTACTTTGGTGCGAAAAGGGCAAATCAATCCCAGAACAACAGCAAAGGACCTTGTGAAGATGAGGAAACAGGTACAAAAGTATCTTATATCCACAGTAAAACGAGTCCTATATTGACATAACCTGACAGGCCGCTCAGCAAGGAAGAAGCCACTGCTCCAAAACCGCCATAAAAAAGCCAGACTACGGTTTGCAACTGCACATGGGGACAAAGATGGTACTTTTTGGAGAAATGTCCCCTGGTCTGATGAAACAAAAATAGAACTGTTTGGCCATAATGACCATCATTATGTTTGGAGGAAAAAGGGGGAGGCTTGCAAGCCGAAGAACACCATCCCAACCATGATGCTGGGGTGGCAGCATCATGTTGTGGGGGTGCATTGCTGCAGTAGGGACTGGTGCACTTCACAAAATAGATCTCAAGACATCAGTCAGGAAGATAAAGCTTGGTCGCAAATGGGTCTCCCAAATCGACAATTACCCCAAGCATACTTCCAAAGTTGTGACAACAAAGTCAAGGTTCTGGAGTGGCCATCACAAACCCTGAGCTCAAATCCTATAGAAAACTTGTGGGCAGACCTGAAAAAGTGTGTGCGAGCAAGGAAGCCTACAAACCTGACTCAGTTACACCATCTCTGTCAGGAGGAATGGGCCAAAATTCACCCAACTTATTGTGGGAAGCTGTTGGAAGGCTACTCGAAACGTTTGACCCAAGTTAAACAATTTAAAGGCAATGCTACCAAATACTAATTGAGTGTATGTCAACTTCTAACCCACGGGGAATGTGATGAAAGAAATAAAAGCTGAAATAAATAATTCTCTCTACTATTATTCTTACATTTCACATTCTTAAAACAAAGTGGTGATCCTAACTGACCTAAGAAAGGGAATGTGTGTGTGTGTGTGTGTGTGTGTGTGTGTGTGTGTGTGTGTGTGTGTGTGTGTGTGTGTGTGTGTGTGTGTACGTACAGTGGGGCAAAAAAGTATTTAGTCAGACACCAATTGTGCAAGTTCTCCCACTTAAAAAGATGAGAGAGGCCTGTAATTTTCATCATAGGTACACTTCAACTATGACAGACAAAATTAGAAAAAGAAATCCAGAAAATCACATTGTAGGATTTTTAATTAATTTATTTGCAAATTAAGTATTTGGTCACTTACAAACAAGCAAGATTTCTGGCTCTCACAGACCTGTAACTTCTTCTTTAAGAGGCTCCTCTGTCCTCCACTCGTTACCTGTATTAATGGTACCTGCTTGAACTTGTTATCAGTATAAAAGACACCTGTCCACAACCCTAAACAGTCACACTCCAAACTCCACTATGGCCAAGACCAAAAGAGCTGTCAAAGGACACCAGAAACAAAATTGTAGACCTGCACCAGGCTGGGAAGACTGAATCTGCAATAGGTAAGCAGCTTTGTTTGAAGAAATCAACTGTGGGAGCAATTATTAGGAAATGGAAGACATACAAGACCACTGATAATCTCCCTCGATTTGGGGCTCCACGCAAGTTCTCACCCCGTGGGGTCAAAATGATCACAAGAACTGTGAGCAAAAATCCCAGAACCACACGGGGGGGACCTAGTGAATGACCTGCAGAGTGCTGGGACCAAAGTAACAAAGCCTACCATCAATAACACACTACGCCGCCAGGGACTCAAATCCTGCAGTGCCAGACGTGTCCCCCTGCTTAAGCCAGTACATGTCCAGGCCCGTCTGAAGTTTGCTAGAGAGCATTTGGATGATCCAGAAGAAGATTGGGAGAATGGCATATGGTCAGATGAAACCAAAATAGAGCTTTTTGGTAAAAACTCAACTCGCCGTGTTTGGAGGACAAAGAATGCTGAGTTGCATCCAAAGAACACCATACCTACTGTGAAGCATGGGGGTGGAAACATCATCCTTTGGGGCTGTTTTTCTGCAAAGGGCCAAGGACGACTGATCCGTGTAAAGGAAAGAATGAATGGGGCCATGTATCGTGAGATTTTGAGTGAAAACCTCCTTCCATCAGCAAGGGCATTGAAGATGAAATGTGGCTGGGTCTTTCAGCATGACAATGATCCCAAACACACCGCCCGGGCAACGAAGGAGTGGCTTCGTAAAAAAGCATTTCAAGGTCCTGGAGTGGCCTAGCCAGTCTCCAGATCTCAACCCCATAGAAAATCATTGGAGGGAGTTGAAAGTCTGTGTTGCCCAGCAACAGCCCCAAAACATCACTGCTCTAGAGGAGATCTGCATGGAGGACTGGGCCAACATACCAGCAACAGTGTGTGAAAACCTTGTGAAGACTTACAGAAAACGTTTGACCTCTGTCATTGCCAACAAAGGGTATATAACAAAGTATTGAGATAAACTTTTGTTATTGACAAAATACTTTATTTTCCACCATAATTTGCAAATAAATTCATTAAAAATCCTACAATGTGATTTTCTGGATTTTTTTTATTCTCAATTTTGTCTGTCATAGTTGAAGTGTACCTATGATGTAAATTACAGGCCTCTCTCATCTTTTTAAGTGGGAGAACTTGCACAATTGGTGGCTGACTAAATACTTTTTTGCCCCACTGTATGTATATATGTATGTATGTAGGTATGTAGGTAGTGTAGCAGGTTCAAGGGTGTGAGGTTTCCACGTCACCAAGTTCAATAACCAAACACGCACAAGGAGCACAACTAGAATGCAAATGGGGAGTTCATTAGGGAGTTTTGCACACTGGTGAAAAGGGGGGAATTCACCAACCATTTCCCAGTCCACAATCCGTTCTCCTTGTCTGTTCCGTTCTCCAGGGGTAATCCTAAAACTCGGGTCTTCAGCCAATCCGGTTCGGTACACAGTTGGGGTAGTCAGACAGTCCAGGTCACAACGAGTAATCACACAGTTATTCCTCTTACTTCCCTCTCTGTTCTCTGCCCCGTTGTGCAGGCCGCTTCCTCTTTTATCCCCCAGTGCTCCCTGGCTTAATGATCCACAGGCTCGCCTGGGGCAGGAAGTCCATAAAATAGTCAAATAATATGCATAAATATATACATACATACACACTGCATATATACACATAGTGTACCTATTGTGGCAGACGGCAGGGAGAGGTGAGGGGGTGGAACCAGCGGGCTGCAAGATATCTCCCTTCAATAAACACTCCCCTCACTTCTCCCTGCCATCTGCCGCAGTAGGTATGTGTATATATGGCAGTGTGTATGTATGTATGTATATATGAATGTATATTATTTTACTGCTCTAGGGATGTAATTATTCTTTGGATGACCTTACTTACTATTATGTATTTTTTCACTCTTTATGTGATGCGCAATGCAGAGAACGCCGGAAGAAGAATGATCATTTAATTACCACAGTGAATTATTGTAATGTTTGTTTATGTGTCAATTAATCCTATAATGGATGGGTTGCCAATTGGCAATTTGACACGGAAAGAGACTATACTTTCTACTCTAGACCCTATAATTCATATTCTAGATTGGACAAATTTTTATATGCCCTCTATTTGCATGCATGTTGTCCAGTCATGTGCTATTGGCTCTATAGTAATTTCCGACCATGCCCCAGTGTATATAGATATTGAAATCGGCAAAACAGTTCCCAAAATGAGATATTGGAGACTTAATAAGTCTCTGCTTAACAATGAAGGATTCTGCTCTGTGATAAAAGATAAATGATCACATTACTGCCTCGACAATCAACTCTCTCCTGTTTGAGCTGCAACTGTCTGGGATGCTGCCAAAGCAACCATAAGGGGTCATATCATTTCCCATGCCTCTCTGATCAAGAAGCTTAGAATGGAAGAAGCATTTAGTAAAGCATTTAGAACTTTTTCATAAACAACCACCAACTCCGGAGAACTGGAATTCACTAAGTTGTGCTGAGGCCAAACTCAATTTAGAGCATACAAAGCATGCAAAAAAAAAACTGTTGTTTTTTTACCAAGCAAAAATAGAGTGAGTTTGGTAACCGTCTGAGCCGTCTACTTGCACACCAACTTTAAAAAGAACAGAATGAAAGATTGATTAAGTCTATAAGAATGGCAGATGGCTCCACTTATTATGATCAATTGCTTATCAATTATTTTCTTTTGCAACTTCTATACGTTCCTTTATACTTCACAATGTACAAGATCGAACAACGAAATTGCAAAATATCTGAATAAGATTATCTTGCCCATTATATCTGATGAGCATAGAAATAGACTAAATGCACCCTTTACTCCTGAATAGGTTTGGGACACTATTAAGGCAGTGCCTTCTGGCAAGGCAGCCGGCCTAGACGGCTTCTCGGCAGAGTTCGACAAGACGTTCTGGCCTGAGACATGCCCTATCTTCATGCCTGCTCTAAATAATATGTCTGAAAGAGACATCACCTGTCAGGGTACAAAATTAACATGGATAAATCCACGGCTTTACCTTTGAATATCCCTTCTACAATCAACTTAGAAACGATGGTCTGAAACAGGCTTAAAATACGTGGGCATATGTGTTACTCCAAATCTTAAAGACCTGTTTACTTCAAATGATATGCCTTTGCTCACAAAGATTAGACAGGATCCGAGTAACTGGTCTACCCTACCAACTCTCTTTTTGGCAGAATTAATGTCGTCAGGATGAATATCCTTCCACGGCTAAGTTACCTATTCCAAAATATTCCCTGCTGTCTATCTCAGTCCTTTTTTTTCAGAAAATGAATGCAAATATATCTGTGTTTTTGTGTTTATCTGGGACAAAAATAAACCTACAATCAAATGTACCAAGCTAATGAAGTCTGAGGATTTAGGAGGGGTCTCTTTTCCAAATCTGCAACTATATTACTGGTCTGCACAGATCAAGCACATGATTAGTTGGTGCCTAGACAGATGCCACTCACTCTAGGTTGGTAATGGAATCAATAGCATGTCATCCAAGAGCACTTCCTTACCATTTATTAATAGCTTTGAAAAGATCCAGTCTTTATCTGACAATGTCACAGTACATACTGTAATGCACTCTTAGCTTGGAAAGAAGCAAGGAGGTACTTGGTCACCGATTGCCCTTAATCCAGATTCCCCCCAAAGATTTCTTTAAAGTACCTACAACTTAGACATTTCATAGAGGGTCAGAAGAAAGCCGATCAACTTCAGTCATTTGAAAAGGTAGTTTAAAAACTATTTACGAAATCTACTGTTCGGAGAGGTTTAATCTCAGACATATATTCTATTTTATTGAACAGAAGTGCCTCATCCTATCTACTATCTTGAAGACATGTTTGGGAGAGAGACATTGGACATGCATTCGGTGAGGAAGAACGGGCTTCTATCTGCGAAAGGGTCCACCCCAAATGCACCTCCATAAGCATACAATAACTAGGTTTCAACATTTTTTATAGAACCTACTTTAAACCGGTCTGCCTTCACAGAATGTTTTCCAGTGCATCACATTTATGTTTTAAATGTAAACAGGATACTGGCACTCTTCGTGTATTTTTGTTTGGTACTGTCGCAGTATCCAGTCATGGAATGATATTCATTTACACATCTAAAAGATCTTGGGTAGACAATTAGCTTTTTCACCGAATGTGTATTTGCTCTACTTTGATTGTAAGGTTGTGTTTGATCCTGACTCTGAACATCTGTTCAATACCCTTGTATGTGCATATTGTTATTATTGTCCACACCTGAAGTACCATCTGCGATAATGTGGCTTTCTCTAGCTTCTGCTATCCTACCTCTAGAGAAACGTACCTTTGATTTATACCAGAGGTCTGATACATTTAGGAAAATCTGGTCTCCATTGGGATCCTATGTAGAAAAACTCCCATAAATTACCTATGTTACAATTGTGATGTTTTTAAAAAAAAAAATTTATGACTGCCTTTTTGTATAACGTTTTGCTCTATCCTTATTCATTTTTATTGTACTTGGTCTGTGTGGTGCAGTTTGTTTGGTTGTCTGTGTAACCCCTGTCAAAAGAAAATAACATTCAAAGAGAAAGATAATTACAAATAGTTACAAAACAGTTTGGACACACCTACTCATTCAAGGGTTTTTCTTTATTTCTACTATTTTCTACCTTGTGGAATAATAGTGAAGACATCAAAACTATGAAATAACATATGTGGAATCAGGTAGTAACCAAAAAAGTGTAAAACAAATCAAAACATATTTTGTATTTGAGATTCTTCAAAGTAGCCACCCTTTGCCTTGATGACAGCTTTGCACACTCTTAGCATTCTCTCAACCAGCCTCACGAGGAAGTCACCTGGAATGGATTTCAATTAGCAGGTGTGCCTTGTTAAAAGTTCACTTATGGAATTTCTTTCCTTAATGAGTTTGAGCTTTAAGTTGAGCTTTCAATTGTGTTGTGAAAAGGCAGGGGTGGTATTTAGAAGATAGCACTATTTGGTAAAATACCAAGTCCAAGGGCCTCCCAGGTGGCTCAGTGGTTAAGGGCGCTGTTCTGCAGGTCCGTGGGGCGACGCAGCGTTGTCCGGGTTAGGGAGGGTTTGGACGGTAGGGAAATCCTTGTCTCATCACGCACCAGGGACTCCTGCGCAGTGCGCGCTAACCAAGGTTGCACGGTGCACGGTGTTTCCTCCGACACATTGGTGCGGCTGGCTTCCGGGTTGGATGGCGCTGTGTTAAGAAGCAGTGCGGCTTGGTTGGGTTGTGTATCGGAGAACGCATGACTTTCAACCTTTGTCTCTCCCGAGCCCGTACGGGAGTTGTAGCGATGAGACAAGATAGTAGCTACTAAACAATTGGATACCACGAAATTGGGGAGAAAAAGGGGGTAAAATTCAACAAAAAATACAAATAAATAAATACCAAGTCCAAGGGCGGCAGGTAGTGGTTAAAGCGTTGGGCCAGTAACCGAAAGGTTGCTGGATAAAATCCTTGAAATCCTTGAAAGGTAAAGAGCTATTGTTCTGCCCCTGAACAAGGCAGTTATTGCCGTCATTATAAATAATATTTTGTTCTTAAAAGACTTGCCTAGTTAAATAAATAAAAATGTTAAGGCAAAAACAGCTCAAAGAGAAACTAAAGCTTTAAGATTACTTTAAGACATTAGTTAGTCAATGCAGAGAATGTCAAGAACTTTGATAGTTTTTTCAAGCGTAGTCGCAAAAACCATCAAGCACTATGATGAAACTGGCTCTCATGAGGACCGCCACAGGAAAGGAAGACCCAGAGTTACCTCTGCTGCAGAGGATAAGTTCATTAGAGTTAACGGCTTCAGAAATTGCAACCAAAATAAATGCTTCACAGGAGTTCAGGTAACAGACACATCTCAACATCAACTGTTCAGAGGAGACTGTGTGAATCAGGCCTTCATGGTCGAATTGCTGCAAAGAAACCACTACTAAAGGACACCAATAAGAAGAAGAGACTTGCTTGAGCCAAGAAACACGAACAATGGACATTAGACCGGTGGAAATCTGTCCTTTGATCTGATGAGTCCAAATTTTAGATTTTTGGTTCCAACTGCCGTGTCTTTGTGAGACGCAGAGTAGGTGAACGGATGATCTCTGCATTAAAGGTTGACCGATTATGATTTTTCAACGCCGATACCGATACCGATTATTGGAGGACCAAAAAAGCCGATACCGATACCGATTATTGGAGGACCAAAAAAGCCGATACCGATTAATCTGCCAATTTTTTTTATTATTTGTAATAATGACAATTACAACAATACTGAATGAACACTTATTTTAACTTAATATAATACATAAATAAAATCAATTTAGCCTCAAGTAAATAATGAAACATGTTCAATTTGGTTTAAATAATGCAAAAACAATGTGTTGAAGAGGAATGTAAAAGTGCAATATGTGCTATGTAAGAAAGCTAACGTTTCAGTTCCTTGCTCAGAACATGAGAACATATGAAAGCTGGTGGTTCCTTTTAACATGAGTCTTCAATATTCCCAGGTAAGAAGTTTTAGGTTGTAGTTATTATAGGAATTATAGGACTATTTCCCTCTATACCATTTGTATTTCATTAACCTTTGACTATTGGATGTTCTTATTGGCACTTTAGTATTGCCAGTGTAACTGCATAGCTTCCGTCCCTCTCCTTACTCCTCTCTGGGCTCGAACCAGCAACACAACGACAATTAGAGCTCGCTAATTAGCCAGCCATTTCACTTCGGTTACACAAGCCTCATCTCGGGAGTTGATAGGCTTGAAGTCATTAACAGCGCAATGCTTGACGCACAACAAAAAGCTGCTGGCAAAACTCACGAAAGCGCTGTTTGAATGAATGTTTACGCGCCTGCTTCTGCCTACCACCGCTCAGTCAGATACTTAGATACTTGTATGCTTGTTTGCTCAGTCAGATTATATGCAACGCAGGACACGCTAGATAATATCTAGTAATATCATCAACCATGTGTAGTTAACTAGTGATTATGATTTATTGTTTTTTATAAGATAAGTTTAATGCTAGCTAGCAACTTACCTTGGCTTACTGCATTCGCGTAACAGGCAGTCTCCTTGTGGAGTGCAATGAGAGAGAGGCAAGTCGTTATTGCATTGGACTAGTTAACTGTAAGGTTGCAAGATTGGATCCCTCGAGCTGACAAGGTAAAAAATCTGTCGTTCTGCCCCTGAACAAGGCAGTTAATCCACCGTTCCTAAGCCGTCATTGAAAATAAGAATGTGTTCTTAACTGACTTGCCTAGTTAAATGAAGGTATAAAACAATTAAAATAAAAAAAATAAATTGGCAAATTGGCTGGCGCCCAAAAATACAGATTTCCGATTGTTATGAAAACTTGAAATCGGCCCTAATTAATCGGCCATTCCGATGAATGGGTCGACCTCTGCTCTGCATGTGTGGTTCCCACGTGAAATACAGAGGAGGAGGTGTGATAGTGTATGGGTGCTTTGCTGGTGACACTGTCAAGGATTTATTTAGAATTCAATGCACACTTAACCAGCATGGCTACCACAGCATTCTGCAGCGATACGCCATCCCATCTGGTTTGCGCTTAATGGGACTATCATTTGTTTTTCAACAGGACAATGACCCAACACACCTCCAGGCTGTGTAAGGGCTATTTGACCAAGAAGAAGAGTGATGGTGTTTTGCATCAGATGGCCTGTCCTCCACAATCACCTGACCTCAACCCCATTGAGATGGTTTGGGATGAGTTGGACCGCAGACTGAAGGAAAAGCAGCCAACAAGTGCTCAGCATATGTGGGATCTCCTTCAAGTCTGTTGGAAAAGCATTCCAGGTGAAGCTGGTTGAGAGAATGCCAAGAGTGCACAAAGCTGTTATCAAGGCAAACTAGTGGTTACTTTGAAGAATCTAAAATATGTTTTGATTTGTTCAATACTTTTTTGCTTACTACATGATTCCATATGTGTCATTTCATAGTTTTGATGAATTCACTATTATTGTACAATGTAGAAAATAGTATAAATAAAGAAAAGCCCTTGAATGAGTAGGTGTGTCCAAACGTTTGACTAGTACTGTACATTGAATATTCCAGTTCCCACTGTCTCTACCTGTGGTGTTGGTGGTCACACAGGATGCCGTGCACTGTATTGGCACATCTATACAGGTCATGAGATATCTCAACGATTTACCATGTCTCAAGGATCTACGGTAGAATATAACTTTATTGTCCAGATTTTTTTACATTTTTTTTTTTACTTCTGTCTGATATTCTGCCTCCAAAACCTGGTCTCAGAAATTCCAGACCTAGAAACATGGTTCATGTGGGAGGCAACCCGTCTGCCTAAGGAAGACACGAACATTGTGCCCACAGTGCAACTGAACTGTCAAGATGAAACCTTGTCTAGCTTATTCCACTGGGTGTCAGCACTGTCAAGGCAGATCGCAAAATCAAACGTTCACCTTAAACAATTACAGTAGACTACCCTACAATGTTTTTTAGGGTTTGTGGGGTGAATATCTTTTGAAAAAATAAATAGATTTTTTTTTCTTAGAAATTGTTTCCCATGGTGAAAAAGTAAAGCCATTCCTACATTTCAAGCAGTAAATTATATTTAGTTTTTCTTAATTGGTGTGTTGCTAAATTCACAGTAATAGTAGCCGTACCATTCTATGAGCAAATATGATGACTTGTCATACATTGTTAGGCTGTTTGAAATATTTTGGGCACAGAACTAGACATAATTTCTTCGATATTTTTCATTCTCCGCAGTAGTAATAGTTGGTACTATGTCAAAATAGAGTGCAGTATGTGAATGGGTTGCAATCCATTCTAAGAGGCGGGTTTTCTGATGTTGACACCTTTACTGGGTGTGTACCATGAAGGAGTGTACTCATTCAGTTTGTAAAAGCGACAGGTAGCCCGCATTATTCTCTGTCGCAAGAAGGGTTCCAGACATCTGGGATGGATTTGTTTAATTTTAGGTCGCTTGTCATTTTGCTGTCAGCAGTTGGTAAGATTAATGAATATATAAATTATTGTTAGCCCTACATGTAATAGTGGACCGAAGAAAACAAAATGTTTGGAGATGTGTTGGGTCGGTTAGGTTTTGGAGGCGCCGTCTGAAGGCGCATTGACGTGGTTCTAGTAGAATGCCTTTTTCAGGCCAATAATATAGGCTACCATTACAAACATTTATTTATAGTTTTTACTAGTGCATTGCATATATCTTGCTTCCTTCTTGATGTATATCACACACTTATATGTTGAAGTGAACACCTGTACTCAAACCGGTTTCTCTCAGGATGCTGCAACGGGCAGAGCGTACTCCCAGCAGGCCCGTTGCAGGGAGTACAGGGAAAGAACGTCACGTTCAAAACCCTCATCATGCCCACAGATGTAGGCGACTTTATCACAGTATCTTGGAATTTCAACGGAGGTAGTGGACTTGTACCTGTTGTCACTTCTGCGCCCAAAGGAGAGACAGTTGGCGCTGGCTACGCAGGAAGAGTATCACTGAATTCATCCACCGGCGTATTGAAGCTGGGACCCTTGACCGCGAAGGATAGCGGGGACTATGCGGTGACCATGGTCACAAGTGCTGCAGTACAGCGCACAGGTGTAACGGCGCTCAAAGTTCTAGGTGAGTAAGACGTTGATTGTGCATACAAGACGTTCATTGAATGCGTAAATGTCCCGAAGTAGCCTACACATTTTGGCATATGTTTGCCAAAATCAACTTTGTTATTTACAGCCAACTGTTTTCGTCTACTCTCTTCATTCCCAAGTAGGCCCTACTCCACAGATGCATTTTGATGCATAATTCCCTAATAATGATTCAAGGGTGTGGCCCTGTGGCTTGGAAAACGAACATTCTAACCTACTACCATGCTCTAGAAATATGGGATGGAGTTATGTCACTGGCATTATACTGTATTGCTACAAACCTAGGCCTGTCTTTAGCAATGTGTGTGTCTGTGATGGCTCAAGGCATTTCTTGGATTAATGCTTATCCATGCCAATATCCCAAATGAGTTTTTTCCATATGCTGTGTAGCTAGACACCTACACAGCACTGCCTTCAGAAAGTATTCACACTCCGTGACTTATTCTACATGCTGTTGTGTTACAGCCTGAATATGTTTTTCTCTCAACCATCTACACACAATGACCCATAATGAAAAATTGAAAACCATGTTTTTAGAAGAAGAAAAATGTTTGCACATTTATTTAAAATGAAATGCAGAAATAGCTAATTTACATTAGTATTCCCACCCTTGAGTCAATACTTTGTAGAAGCACCTTTGGCAGCTACTGCATTACAGCTGTGAGTCTTTCTGGGTATGTCTAAGAGCTTTCCACACCTGGATCGTACAATATTTGCCCATTTTATTCTTTTCAAAATTCTTCAAGCTCTGTCAAATTGGTTGTTGATCATTTCTAGACAACCCTTTCCAGGTCTTGCCATAGATTTTCCAGTAGATTTAAGTCAAAACTGTAACTCGGTCACTCAGGAACATTCACTGTCTTCTTGGTAAGCAACTCCAGTGCAGGTATGGCCTTAGGTTATTGTCCTGCTGAAAGTTGAATTAATCTCTCAGTGTCTGGTGGAAAGCAGACTGAACCAGGTTTTCCTCCTGGATTTTGCCTGTGCTTAGCTACATTCTGTAGGCCTCCTGCCTTATGTAACCATACCAAATGTAACATATCATACTAATTTGAGTGTCCCAGGTTTATGTTTACTATGTTACGTCTAGTCTATGAGACCAGGCATTATACTGATTTAAAAACTCAGTCAACTTCCTCTGTGACAACACCGAAAAATAGGGGTTTTATGGTTTTAGAGAATCAAAGGACCATGAATGTCATAATAAACCTTAGGTGCTGGCTTAAGGCCGGTAGGAACCACTACAGCATGTCCGGCCAGAACAAGGATGAGGCGGATGTCCAGGTTAAGAAGGGCTTCATGGAAAAAGATAGCCGCATTCACACACGTGTCACACACAGCTGACCACTCATGGTTCAGAGAACTGAGAATCATGTCCACTGAGAACTGACATTAACTATGGTTCTGAAAGGAAAGAGGGCAAAGAAAACACAGGCTATAGCACTGCTATAAATAAAGGTTCAATTAAAAAAAAATATATATATAAATAATATGAATGACATGGCTGTCTAAGCTAGCGCAGGTTAAGTATAAAACAGGAAAGGCTATACACTACAGCAGGATTTAATATTTGTATTAGTATTTATATTTTCGCATACTGGTTTGTAATTAAGGCATGTGAAAGTTCACATGTTACAGATGGCATTTCTGCCCCCAACAAATGCATTTTGATGCACAAACGTTTTTTATTTTTTACTTTCAAATGCTTCTCCTTTAAAGTAATAACGTCCGTCATTCGCCTCCATTTGCATGCTGCGTCACATATTCAAAGCTTGAAGGATGGCAATGACGAGTCAGAAGTAGGGAAATAGTTTACAAGTAAAACTGGACGTTCAGGTTTATGGCAAAGTGTAAAACCAGCAAGAGGTCATATACCATTTTGTTGGGTCAGATTAGAATGACCCCTGTGTATTTTTGGTCAGTTAAACAGCAATTTATTTTACGACATCACAGCCATCAAATGAGCACTTGTTCAGTTCACAACATGTTCAGAAAGCCTTTGCTGCCAACCTGTGGTTTACTTTTCATCAGTTTAATGCTTTCGCTCCCTTCCCCCTCAGCCTTAGAGTACAGCTTCATCAATATGCCACTCTCCCCTCCCCCTCCCTCTGCCTCAAAACTCAAGCCCTGATAACAATTACCCTGACATTCACCCACCCCTACCTCCTCCCTCCCCTCCTCAGAACCGGTCGCTGTCGTGACCATCAAGTCCAACCTGAATGAAGCGGTCGAGTTCAACAGCACTGTGGTCTTGACCTGTTCGGCCAAAGGCTCCTTCCTCATGTACAAGTGGCTCAACGGCACCGCCCCACTGGTCGCCGATGGGAATCATGTGACTTTGAGTGCAAACGCAACAGTGCTAACCGTGGCTGGAGTGTTCAGGGAGGATCTGGTCGGACCCATCTACTGCACAGTCTCCAACAAACTAGAGAGCGATAGCAGTGCCCCCTTCAACCTCACTGTCAGCTGTAAGTACCTATGTTCTTATAGCCTGGTCTCACATCTGTTTGAGCTGTCTCCTACTCCTATGGTCATTGTTAGAAATACAGCACAAACAGATCTGGGACCAGGTTAATATTCTTATCCATTGATTCCGCTCACGTCTCTGCAAGGCTATCTGAAAGGTTCAGGTGGCATTTAGTTTAGAGTCTTAGGAGGCTTTGTGTGACTTGGGACACTACCAGTAGGGGTTTCTACACCCAAACCCAACTCTCCTGTTTACACCATGCCTGTGGTCCGATGGTTATGCTGATTTACCCTTATCAAGAGAGTTGAAATCCCGGCAACATTTTCTTTCTCAATTTTATCAACACGTAGATATGATATTGAGCAGTAGATCAATTCGTTTGTGTGACGGCTTTAGAATAAGTCATGCCAGCCATTTTCTATATTGTAACAGGTAGAGGCTGCTGATCTAAATCAGCCAGCTCAGGGTAGTACAATGCAGGTGTCAGGAAAATGCAGGTCAGATAAGATCCACATTTCATCAAAGTCCATCTGAGTTGAGCACCTGGGTGGGGATAGACCAAGCATGGCTTGTTTTCGTTAAGAATTTAATGTGGTTTGCAGCCTTAGGTCCAGATATTTTTCAAATGTAGGCTTAGGCCTAACTCCAATATACCTAACTCCAATATATTTGCAGATGGGCCAGAAAACATTGCCATGGCAGTCACCCCCATGGCTGAGGTCCAAAAGAAGGGTTCCAACATTACATTGACCTGCTCAGCCCAGTCTAGCCCTGCGGCTGTGATTCAGTGGATCCACAATGGAGTCCCGCTCAATGTGATGGGCCCCAAGCTGGTACTGGCCAACATTGCCGAGGCACAGAGTGGAAACTACTCCTGCATGGCCAGCAATGCCAAAACCTTGCGATACCTGGAATCCACCACAGCCAAGTTCACTGTAGTAGGTGAGTAGAAGAACCACAAGAGCCAATGGGAAATCAAGGTTTTGCACATGGATAGGAAGGGTGCTTTAGCAAATACAAAGGGGAACCATGGACAGTATACTGGTAAAGACCTAGAGACTCAAATCTTACTCTAATGGAAAGCAAAGTAGTGAAAATGGTGGTTGCATTCAGTTGAGCTACAGTATTCTTCTGAAGTTCTTGTCGGTAACATGTTTCTCAGATGTTACACTCATTTGATTTTATTAGACTTATAGAATGACTTGATCTTGTTTAACTAATTACAAGGAAGTTATTATTACCCGTTCTCCATTTAATGGTGAATATTTCATCGAAAAGGTTCGTTACAGCCAAATCAACACTTTTTTTAAAACAGTTTCTGTATCTGCAAGATAAAGAATTTGTCATTAGTCCTCCATCCCTGCCTCAAAGAGATGGTATCATCCTTATTAAGCTAATACCATGAACAGACAGACTGAAACCTGCTTCTTGGCTTCGCACCCAGAAGGCATAACACCGAACACTGAATGGATTCCGTATGATTTTTAAGCCTACGGTACAAGTTTCAAACCCAGTGACCTCGTATCATGGCAACTTTGTACGTTCCCTTGTAGGTTTTTAAAGCTTGCGAAATATGTGCTGCATACCATACGGTACAAAGAGTGCATGGCCCGGTGTGTACTGAAACGGTTTACAACAGGAGACAGACAGTCTACCATGTTGTGAGTGACTAAAACCTGCTCGGTTGGGGGGGAGGTCTTTCAGAATGCCTGGAGTTTTTGAGTCGTGTGTTGTTTTTTTCAAAGGAAGAGAGATTGTGGGATGTGGGGGGGTCATTTCAGTCGTTCTATGAATGCTCCCCTCTACTTGGCAAACAGTAGTGACTTCAAGTCCAATTATTCCGTCACGAATCACAGTGACACGTTTTTACTTTTAATGACTGACCAAAGCTGAGGAAATAAGAATTTGCCTCTGAAAATGTTTGCCTTCAAGCCTAACACTTATTGGCCAAAGTATTGATTAGGCAGTTATGAGTCACCATTGAGGGCCATGAACTTTGTGTTTAAAATATATGATCTTGGCATTCGTTTTCCAACACTTAATAGTCTGGAAAGAAGACATCAAGATAAACAAGACAGTGGTTTCTCCCGTTCCACCGGTTCACCTGGTCCAAAGAAAAACACAAACTTGGCCTTAGTCTCACTTTCAAGTGGTCTAGCAAGACAGTGAGCATGTTAATTGCATTATCTATTCATGTAGGTCATTTGGTTTTGCTTGGTACATCAGCCCATTCAAAGACTCATTGTAAAATAACATTCTATTTGATGTCACATTTTATGGAAACGTGGCCTGGTATAAGCTGTACAGTAATATTGTATAGTAGCGACCCACAGACGTCAAATCAACTATTATTCCATGTTGGTTCAACGTGAATTCCTGGTTCAACCAGTGTGCCCAGTGTTCAGATGTCATGTCATTAAGGTATAATGAAAGTACAATGTCTTCCAATTTAGTAGGCATCGCTAAATCCATTAAACTAAAATCGAATGAAGAGTTCATAAAGCTTCATGGGGTTCATAAAGCTTCATGGGGTTCATAAAGCTTCATGGGGTTCATCAAGCTTCATGGGGTTCATCAAGCTTCGTATATTCTAAATACTTTGTGGGTCTAGCACTCTGTAGTTGTGAGTGAAACAAGCTGTCTCTCAGTGTTACCATCTGGTCTGTGTAAACCCAACCTCCATTTGTCCTCTGTGTTTGTAGAGGCCCTATCCGGCACTAAGATCACAGGCCCCAATGGAACGCTCGTTGCAGGTAACAGCACGGCCACCCTGAGCTGCCAGGCAAGAGCCGGCACCGCCGGCACCCGAGTGTGGCTGAAGAATGGCGTGGCACTGTCTCCTAGCAACAGGGTCGTGGTCTCGGCAGACAAGAGCTCGGTCACGATCAAGCCAGTGCAGAAGGAGGACAGTGGGGAGTACCAGTGCAAGCTGACCAATGCTGTGAACACAGACTCTGCCAGTCTCAAGATAGGGGTCAACTGTGAGTCTCTGGCCTCTTGACCTCTACGCTGACCATTAACACCAATGAACGAAGTTAACTTTATGTTTTGTTGTATATTCATAACGTTACAGTATCCAAAAATAAAAGCTTTGTGTTTCACCCAAATCCACGATGAACTGTCTGAATGCTAAAGTGTAGTATTATTGAGGCCAGAATGGCCAAATCCAGCTGAAATTCAGGTATAAATTCTCCTTTCCTGTGTCTCAGTTGGTCCTGAGGCTGTGTCGGTGAAGGGGGATAGTGCCGTGGAGGTGAAAGACCGTGTCACGCTCAAGTGTACCTCAGTCTCCCTCCCTGCTGCCACCTACACCTGGAAGTTCAACGGGACGCTGACCGACGTGATGACAGCCGAGTACATCATCGAAGCCGCCGTGTACAAGAACACTGGGATTTACACCTGTGAAGCCAGCAACGCCGTCACCGGGTTGAGCACCGCCGTCGCCCACCAGCTGTCCGTCAAAGGTTTGATAGTGGAAGAGTATTCCACCATTCGGCACCATGGTTCTTAGGATGTCTTCTCACCCTAACTTTTGTTGGGATATTCTACACGTAAATCATGTACGGTAGCACTGTACACATTTATCTTTGAGATGCTCTGATGACGATGATAAATGATAGGTTGTTCTTGTGATTCCTCAGAGGAGGGAACACTGGATAATGGTCTGACGGGCGGGCAGATCACTGGGATCGTCATCGGCGTGATTATCGCCCTAGGGGCCATCATCGGTGGAGTCCTCCACCTGAGACGGAGAAAAAGACAGTGAGTTCTCTTGGTTTTACCTTTTGATCCACTTGTGCTAATCCATTAAAAGAGCGTATGGCTTTGCAGACACACCTGTTGTGTGTAATGATACCCAATTCCTCCCCGTCTCTTAAGTGCCCTTCCTGTGAATCTCCAGGCCTCGCTTCATTCCTCTCATTCTTTGGCATCCTAGAACTTGTAGTGTTACCAAGTATCTTCACTTTGTTTTGTAGCAGTCAAATTCTCTGCACTTCCAAAAACCCTATTTTAGCAAACTCTTTGTGGCTTTTCATTTGCCTCAACACAGATAAAGATACTGCATTTTTTGTTGGGGGGGGATTCATATGGAACTCCAGAGTGGAACTCCAAGGTTATGGAACTCCAAGGTTTCATATGGAACTCCAGAGTGGAACTCCAAGGTTATGGAACTCCAAGGTTTCATATGGAACTCCAGAGTGGAACTCCAAGGTTATGGAACTCCAAGGTTTCATATGGAACTCCAAAGTGTCATTTCTGATCAATCGTATCACTGAGGTGAAAGTGATGCAAACGACCACATCCTCTGAGTTACCTGCCAGTGGATTCAGGAATCGTTATCTTAAAGCGAAGAACAAACCGTTTAGCCAAGGCAGACACGGGCTGACACGCCTCGCACATTCCAGCAGTTGGCAACAGAAATCTATGATAACACCCCTTCTGAACAAACCAGAAAGGGAGAAATATACCACAGGTGTCATTGCTCACAGTTTTGCGTCAACACCCTTTTTCTCATTGGAACTCTTGTTGTAGTTCACGTTCTCATTCCTCTCCCCTCCCTCGCTAATAAGAGTGTTGTCAGGCAGAGCAGACGAAAAAAAAAGTGACCTGATGGGACAGAGATCGCTGGAGGTCAAGCGTACTGTACCTGCAGAGCACGGTCTACAACCGCCGCTCCAAGGTTCAGAGTTTGTCTCCCTGCTCCTCGTTATCATAATCCGACAAACTCAAACTTGATATTTGAGGCTATTGTTCCTTGACGGCGTTCGCACTCTTGGAGGTCTTAGAGAGGAAACTGTCTGTATCCATTGACTAAGAATGTCAGGTTTGGATCATTGGCAGGCTCCTCTCCCCTGTAACTATTCCCCAGGTCGTTGCTGCAAATGAGAACGTGTTCTCAGTCAACTGACCTGGTAAAATAACGGATGAATAAATAAATAAATTATTGTAAGGTTGTCAATGGAAAAACAGGAACTCTGTAAGTGAAGATGAACTACTGGGATTGCTCACTTAATATCTACCTGGCTGATTTCTAGAGTGTGCCTGCAGATGCATTCCTTGAAATAGTTTTTGTTTCATTAGTAGACGTCGTACAAAGTAGTATTACGTACCTCAGCTTTTTGTGTTTGTGGCCAGTAGAAAATAAAGAACGGAGGTGTGCGTAAAGGTTCAAAACAAGGAAAGGGAAATAAAGTTACAGGGATTTCTGATGCAAAGACCAACCGCCTTCATCCAGTCAGGAAGATGAGCCTCCAGATAACCAACCAGCATAACACGCAGTTCCCCCAAAGTGCAGACTTCCTATTGGATAACTTAACAAGCTGATAAAAAGCAAAAGATACAACATTTTACTTGAGTTCACTTCATTGTCGTGTTTACTGCCGGTGAACAAGGGGAATGCAGTGTGGGCGTTAAAAGTAGGCCTGGTTGGTTACGTTTAGACAACCCTGTGTGCACAGCTGGGTTCACACAGACGCACAGCTGTTTTAGATGAGAGAGGGACTGGCAGGTTCAAAGCCCCGAACACCATACGGTTCCTGATTAGTGCGATAGGTGACTGGCAAATTGGTGCACAGCAGGCCAGGCCCCTAAGTAAAATGGGGGGGATTAGTGAATACAGTATAGTATAGTATACAGATAGTGTAGGTTTCTGGAAAAGGGCACAGTCTTTATAGGGAGCAGATTATTTTCACCGGTAGAGGATATAGATAGATATATGTCTTAGGTGTACACTGAATTTGTTTAACCATGTTCTGATATACGTTACTGGACACTTTTTTACAGAGTATCCAAGATTGATTAAAGCAACTAAGATATGATTCTGTTGATATACCATGACATGTATACAGTAGATAACTGTGATACGTCACAGATAAACCACTGCCAAAGACCTGCATGTATTTATTCTGGCTCGCTCTCCTCATTCTGCCTGGCCTTGTCAGCCTGGATCAACGCTGTGGGTTTCAGTATTTTGAAAACACAGTCGGACCACATTCCAACACTCTCTCTCTAGCCTCACACTCAGGAGAGGAAGATTCCATCTCAACAGGGGGGTCCGCCTCTTTTCGCCCCTCTCTGAATCACCTTAAGATAACAAGCTGTCGGGGCGTGGTGGCCCCGGGCCGTGGAACGGACACTTCCAGCCGAGCTTAAGCCCCTCCTCACTTCAGATTCAGAGTATTTAATAGTCACGTACAGTGTTGCAGGTGTGATTGTAGGGTACAGTGAAAATCTTAGTCTTAGAGATCCAACATGCAGGACTAAGTGAAATAAAATAATGGAGATGGTAATAAAAAACAACAATAGAAATAGCACTATATACATAACTGTGGCGGTGATAAATAGATCAATTAAGTAGCAGGTAGCTGACTAGTGGTGGCTATTCAGCAGTCTGATGGTCTGAGGGTAGAAACGTTCCGTTTTTGACACAATGCTCCTGTACTGCCCTTGTCTGAGTGATAGAAGCAGGGAGAACAGGGCGTGGCTTGGGAGCCTGGGGACCCAGATGATCTTCTTGGCCTTCCTGCAACACCTGGTGTTGTAGGTGTCCTGTAGGACAGACGTGTGCGTTCGGCTTGCTCTTGGAGTGTTCAGACAGCATACTGGACGCTCTGGCCTAGGAGTAGGGTTGATCTGAGCGTTCTGACCTAACAACAACAGTCAAGCACCCAAACTAACTGACTAACATTGGCTAGCTTGCTAGCTACTTCCAGACACAAATGAGGAAACAGCTCACTCTGACCCTTTTACTCACCCTAGCAGAGGTGGTTAGGTTGTTTTTGTTGGTGACTGCAACTGTGCTTCTCGCAACAATTTAATTCAGCTCTTTTTTCCAACGTTTACTGACACCGGCCATATTGAACAGGTGTTGAGCGTTCGTAAATTCATCTGTTATTCTGCTCTCTGGCACGCTCAGACAAGTGCTCTGAAATCAGAGTAAATAGCCAGAGCGTCTATCGACAGTTGTTGCAGTGGCATCATGAACATTCTATTGAAATGGTTACTTGCATAGTGGAGTCTTTTGTTTATACATGTAGCTAGCTAGCTAAACAATGAACCATAATCCCAACTCACAACGTTACTACCCTGCATGAATCTGCAGGTAGCTAACCAACCAGGTTCAATGTTAGCTAGCTAGCTAACATGAGGCTATAACTACCAATGCAAATAGCTCTGAGATACGAATAATATTACTACACAGATCATACACGTGACGTTAGCTCGCGAGCCAGCCAGCTAAGGTTAACTAGCTAACTAGCAGTACACTTTAACTTGAAATGAAAACAACTTTCTGACAAAATTTTCAATGTGTAATATCTGAAAATTTAGCGAGTTTACTATTTTGCCTGTATTCATGGATGGACGCATCTCCCTCTTTGTCACGGATGCCATGGTTGCCTTAGTTTGAAGTTGTAATCCGGAGAGAGGTGTTTTACACAACAGCCTTCAGTGTGTTCTCTTTTCAACTCCGTCTGCATATTTGCAATCAAACGGCAGAATTTTCTCCTTAGCTACTGTATCATACTCTAATTCCACCATGCATTCCACTGATTTCAAAACATGGTCCTCCAGAAAGTGGAGAGCAACCCCTTTGCAGTTCTACTATGTGATATCTTTCAAAGAAATCTGCATTAGAGAGGATTACCTACACATACTGACCAGCTCAAATAGACAGTAGCGTGCTACATGACAGACCAATCTGAACTCATCTCTCGACATGTCCAGCCCACCCATTATCTCAGCCAATTATGCCTAGCGGGAAGGTTCCTGTCTTTTTCTGTGGCTAAACCAACTAGGCTCGTAATTGAACAATTGTATTAATATTTACAGATTGCATATCAGTTTGTTATTAAGGCACATGAATGTTTACATGTTCCAGAAGGCACTTCTGCCAAAAAAACGCATTTAGATTTTTTTTAAATTAAAAAGTTAACTACGTTCAAATGGCTTTCCTGTGGAGTGGTGACGTGCGACATACGCCTAGTTTCCTGAAATGAGTCACATTTGCATTCCTATGGTCCAGGTGGGTAAGGGCAGTGTGCAGTGCAATAGCGATTACGTCGTCCGTGGATCTGTCAGGGCGGTAGACTAATTGGAGAGGGACGAGTGTGTCGGGGAAGGAGGAGGTGATATGGTATTTGACTAGCCTCTCAAAGCACTTCATGATGACAGAAGTGCTACTGGTCTGTAGTCATTCAGCTCAATTACTTTCCCTTTCTTGGGCACAGGATGATAGTGGACATCTCGAAGAAGGTGGGTATAGAGGCCGGAGTTAGGGAGAGATTGAAAATGTCCGAGAACACAAAACAGCCAGTTCGTCTTGCACGTGCTCTGAGGGCACTGCTAGAGATGCCGTCTGGGCCAGCAACCTTGCAAGGGTTAAGATGTTTGAATGACTTACTTGAATGGTAGCTCAGGGTCATTGTGCTCGTTTCTTGAGAAAAAGGTGTTTAGCTCGTCCGGTAGGGTAGCGTTGGTGATCGTTAGGAGCCCCTGCCACATACGCCTTGTGTCCGACCTGCTGAATTGCTCCTCCCCTTTTGTCCCTATACTTGTGTTTCACCATCTTGATCGATCTGCGTATGTCATATTTGTACTGTTTAACCAAACTATTGTCCGCGGTCACCTTGCTCTGTTTATAAGCAGCATCTCTCTCTTCAGATTTCTGGTACGTTTTGGTGGACAGAGATTTGAGTCAGTGGAGCAACAATTAGATAAGGGCAATAAAGAAGGGCATACATTTCCATCACTTGGATTTTCCCCCTTTCCATGGGAGTCACTGGTGATGGGGGAGAGGCTGAGATGAGAGCATGGTTGGAATGCCACCGTCTTGTCTGCACAGGTCTCTCGCTCTCTTTCTGTCCATCTCCCTCTTCTTCTCGCCTCTTCTGTCTGTTACTGTCTTTCACTCTTTCTAACATTCTTACTCTACATTCCTCTCTTCCACTTGGTTCCATCTGTCCTCGCTTACTTTCCGCTATGATTTAGAGTTTCCTCGACACGGTTTGTCCTGAGGGACATTCCTCACGGAAGTACTCATATTTTCTGGAGACATGCCGTAATTCAGCCATAGTACACGGGCATACCTGCAGGATCAAAGTGAAACGGCCAAGTACTCATTGTTGATATTGTAGTTATTGAGTCATCCTCTTCCTGTGTTTGTCCCCATTGTTATGTCTACTGTTCTTATCAATGGCACAAAACTAGGCTAGATGCTTTCTGAGATGCGATCGCAGCATTACAAAGGTTACAGTACCTACCAACACTGCTCTTATTCATCAGGGCATTAGGGTTTGTTCACTAACCATTTAAACTCGTAGGAATTGGCCTATATGGATAGGGCTAAATATATATATTTTTTTTTACAGAAGAAATATGAAAACCATATGTATAACCATGGTAGCAATTAAAAGGAAACAGTTTGGAAATTAGGGGGAAATTATTTAGACTAAAGGCGAGGACAAAACGGTTCATCTGAAACGAGATGGAATCTTAACTTTACATTGTTGATTGTATGTGAATTTTACATTTGTCTTTTTCGCTGCATTTGCTGATAACGAAATCGGAAAATACTGTAGATACATTCAGCAACATGATAAGGATATAAAAATTTGGGGTAGGTACAACATAAGACAAAGAGATGAGAAGGGTTTGAGTGAGAGGTCAAACTGGTGTCTCCAAGTGGCTTTCACACCTCTACAAAGTGTCCACAATTCCTAAGCAATTTCAATGCAATATTATGACTCCAAGAAGAGTCTTCAACAATGAGCTGCTATTTCCAGCTCTCCTAGCTGTGTTGTTGAGGAACGAGAGCAAGCAGACTTGTAGTTGTTCAGAACAACCCAGGGTATGACGCCACGTCGTCTTGGAACTGAACATCAAGCACAGTGATCATAAACGTTGACAATGTACTCTATATCACATGAGTCTTACGATATGGAAATGGGAAGTCTTTGGCTTGCTTGTACGGCATAAAAGCGATATTTTATTATAATCCTCAACGTCTCGTCTTTCAAAATACTTTGAGTCCTCTTTCATTTACAGCATTTCCCTCACTCGGACAACAAAACATTTGCTCAAATTGCCCAGTTACAGGGAGGGACCGCTGTCAGAACCGCTGTCAGTCAAAACCCATACCGTGCTGTGAAGCGGAGACCTTGAGCTCTGACGTCATGTACACTCGGTTGGCAGTTTATTAGGTACGCCACCCCGTTCACCTGGCCATGGCTTGCTATTTTAAAGCAGGCAGACGGGCATCGAGGCACTCAGTTACTGTAGGATTAGAATGGGCAAAACGAGTGACCCAAGTGACTGTGAGCATGGTATTATCGTCGGTGACAATCAAATAACATCCAGTCAGCGGCAGTCCTGTGGGCCAAAAAGGCTGGTTGATGAGGGGTCAAAGGAAAATGGCAAGAAACGTGCAAGTTAACAGGCGGGCCACAAACAGTGGTGTGGCGCAGTACCACAGTGGTGTGTAGAATGGCATCTCGGAACGCACAACTCGTCGGTCCTTGTCATGGATGGGCTATTGCAGCCGGCGACCACACCGGGTTCCACTCCTATCAGCTAAAAACAAGAAGAAGCAGCTCCAGTGGGCACGCGATCACCAACACTGGGAAATTGAGGAGTGGAAAAACATTGCCTGTTCTGATGAATCCCGGTTCATCTTGCTGATGGCAGAGTCAAGGATTTGCCGTAAGCAGCATGAGTCCATGGCCCCATCCTGCCTGGTGTCAACGGTACAGGATGGTGGCGGTGCTGTAATGGTGTGCGGAATGTTTTCCTGGCACACGTTTGATCCCTTGATACCAGTTGAGCAACGTTTCCATGCCTGAATAATTCTGGCTGTTCTGGAGGCAAAGGGGTGTCTGACCTGGTCCTTCGTGTACCTAATAAACTGGCCACTGAGTGTATAGCATGTTACTGTAAAGCCACTGCGTTACAATTTAGGCGCTTATCAGTGACCAAATCTGCCAATTTCAACATGTATACAGGTACAAGTGTAAAGAGCTACCTATTGGGTTTCCATCAAAGAAATTAGGATACACAATTATTTTGAAATAATAGCTGCCTGCTTTATATTTGTTGCGGTCATGTGGATATATGAACTAAAATCAAGTCATTCAGGTTGTCAAAGCGAAGTTATCATCCCCACAACAATGAGGCGTCTTGTTTTTCTCAAATCCCTTCAAAGCCAACTCATCATTACACTCATCGCCACTATTTTCTTTTATGTTCTGTTTCAGTGTCGAGTCGCCATACTAGAAGAGTGCCCCGAGGAAAGCTGGTAAGCCGCTCTTTGATAACTCTATATTATCCTGAAGTTGTTTTTGCGTTCCCTTGTCAGGCAACGCAGGCCAGCATTATTATCCTGTTGTTAACAACAGTTATCAAGGCTGTCTCCACTGACCTGGGACAAACATTTCCTTGTTGAGGACATTTTTATTGCATTGCGTTTGAGGCTATAGCTACTGTTCTGTGGTGCCACTCCGTATCACACACATTTTACCTGAAAGGCCTTTCAGATAAGAATGTTGACTTTATACGTAGGGAGTGAGCACCGAGTCCGAGTCTGGCATAGCTACAGTAAATCAGTGTATCCATCTTTAGTCTGAATGAACAAGTAAGGCAAAGGTCCTCATTGCTGTTATCATTTGATTTTCGCCTATTAGCACTTTGGGAGTTGAAGTAGAACAAAAGCCAGTAGACACTGTATAGCCTAAGTATTGCCAATGTTCACCTAAAGAGGACTTTCTGACGAGGGCTGATGAAAACAAGATATTCAACTTCAGAACGTGTTCTTGTGGTTGTGAGTAGCGCTCAGTGGTAAGCTATGAGTTTCTTCTTCCCCACAGGAGCTATCAGCCCAAAGAATCAGCCAATTATTCCCCTCAAGATCAATCTCTGCAGTCGGGAAGACCACTCAGGTGGAAACCTCCCCCAGGTCTGTCCAGCCATACAAGCTATTCATCACAAAGTCCATATAACCCCAGGGGTCACAACATCGCCCTCTCCAAAAACACTCACACATCACAAGACATGGTCATCTCTGTTGAAAATGGTGGTGTCCTTGGGCTTGGATTGGACCCGAAAGCACCAACACATCTATCCCATCTAACATCTATCTGTCTGTATGGACTTATTTTCCTTCACACACCTTCCCTCCTCTCCATCCATCCCATTGGCTAAGGTAAACAGCTTCCAACATTCCCTGAGAATGCTGACTCTTCCCTTTTTTTGCAAAACAGGAATGTCATCGCTTACATCAATTTCTCCACACATTCCTTGGGAAATGAATCGCATCATAGACTTGAGCGATGGTGAGAAACTGGAGGAGGATCTAGTGGTGTAATACACTGGAGTCCCACGGGACTGTAGGGCTTAGTCACTTGGTCCCTCCTCACTGAGCACACTCATCAAGGCGAATGGGCAAGTATCGTCTGAATCTTTCAAACACCTGACGGACACAGGTTCATAAATCTGACGTTGCCACAGACAGGTGTCTGCCTGATCCCAAGGATTGCTCCCCCCCCCCCCCCCCCCTTTTTATTTTCCGTCTTTACCTCTACAAGATCTGCTCGTAAGAACTTAATGTGAAGACGGCGATGACAAGATCCAACACGCAGCAAATATTCAGGGGAGAAGAGAAAAAAAAAGGTAGGAATGTTTTTGTGGGCAAAGACATTCTTTGGTTTTGGAGGGAAAATGTGTGTGCTTCAGGGCTGTACTACTGAGTTCTGTTATTTGCTATATTCCACTTTTCAAATGTTTTAATCATTTGGCCTTTTGTAGTTTAAACCCCCCAAAAAGACAAAACTATGTTTTTAGAAACATGAATGAACAAGTGACATTTTATGTTAACTGTAACACAACCCCTTTTGACCTGCTTTTTAGCTTTGTTTTTGTCACTAGTGTTTTTTGAACCCTCCGATGAATACATTAAGCTGATGGGGTTTGTTTTTTTAATCCAATGAATGATAATAAGTTGTTTGCTGTCAAACAATTAGTTGTTTGATAGCACACACAGGTATGTGACAACCAGTCATACACACCTTCAATTAGAACACACAGAACTATGGGTTAAAAGTTATTTTATCTGTTAAGTTTTCTCCCACTATTTAAAGTCAATGGGGGGTTTTGTGTGGCATAAACAGTACAGGGCAGTTACTCTAGTAGGCCTGGTAATGTCACTTGGCTGTGGAAGGTGTTTACTCTTGTGGTTTGACCTATTCTGTTAAAACATGTAATTACATAAAGCATTCCGTATATTCAAACATAAAGACAGATGCACAGACACCAGAACTTGAACACGGTAACCAAGTACACTGAACAAAAATTTAAACGCAACATGTTAAGTGCTGGTCCCATGATTCATTAACTGAAAAAAATATCCCAGAAATGTTCCATACACACAAAAAGCTTATTTCTCTCAAATGTTGTGCACAAATTTGTTAACATCCCTGTTAGTGAGAATTTTATCCTTTGTCAAGATAACACATCCACCTGACAGGTGTGTCATATCAGGAAGCTGATCAAACAGCATGATCATTCCACAGGTGCATCTTGTGCTGGGGACAATAAAAGGCCACTCTAAAATGTGCAGTTTTGTCACACAACACAATGCCACAGATGTCTCAAGTTTTGAGGGAGCATGCAATTGGCATGCTGACTACCAGAATGTCCACCAGAACTGTTGTCAGAGAATTGAATAAGCCGCCTCCAACGTCGTTTTAGAGAATTTGGCAGTAACTCATTCCGATTGGCTGGGCCTGGCTCCCCAGTGTGTGGGCCTATGTCATGTGGCTGCGCCCACGCCCAGTCATGTGAAATCCCTATATTAGGGCCTAAATAATTTATTTTAATTGACTGATTTCCTTATATGAACTGTAACTCAGTAAAATCTTAGAAATTGTTGCATGTTGTGTTTATACTCTTGTTCAGCAGGTACACTGGTCAAAGCCACTGCATGTACTAGTCATTAGTTTTCATAGAGATCTAAGTAAGAAACTTGATTGACTGAGGAAGAATGAGATTGTTCCGTTTTCGTCTCGTTGGTTTAGTTCTTGAAGATAAACAGGGAGAAATTGACACCTTTTTACCTGAAGTGTTTTAGTGAAAAATGGAAGAGCAATAAACCTTTGTAAATATGATTTACTTTATGTAAATGTATACTGTAATAAACATTGTATTTTTTAGGCTTGACATTCTGTTGTCGATTTGGGGTTTCTTGCTTTATCTTCATTTGAATATTTCAAATGTCAGAAGCTTCCTCAGGTTGTTTACAGAAAGGCGTATTATTCTTTAATGACTGACCAGCCTATATTCATTCATCATTTTTCTCCTTGTATGGACACGCCTCTGAGATTTTTTTGTTTTATTTATTCTTCTGTCCTTACTGCCACTTGTGTTTTGTTAGTCTTGCTTCTTTGCAAATGGAACTCTCCTACCTATGTCTCGCTAGCCAACCGCAGACTCTGTTTCTAAACAGCCAATCACCTCTCTCTCTCTCTCTCTCTCTGGTTTTGGAATGACACAGAACATAAAGGCGGTCTTGCTGCAGTTGGTGTGTGTGTATGCAATGGTGCTCTCCTCTCCTGCCACACCAGTCCCCCCCCCCCCTTTCTTCACAGATATGGCTCAGAAAAAAAGAAAGAAACGATGTAAAAACCTGCTTTAACAGAGAAAGAGAATCCCTGCAGTGGGCATGTTGTGAGCTCAGGGTGAGAAACCGACACCCTGAGCTCAGGGGTGGGTTAATTAAAGCATCCATATTTTATCTGAACCAAAATGGACTGGATTTGAAACCACACATTTACATTTGAACTGGATTTGATCCTCTTGCAGACGCGTTCATATAAAATGAGCTAACTTGTCTAGTGTAATTGGGACGGGAATACGAATGCACGGTTGGATAAACAAACACTACAAGGTGCAGGATGCTCTTGGTGGTGACCAGTCTATCAAGTTCATTTGCCTTGAGTCAACAATGGCTTTTTTTTAAATGTACTTTTGGTCTGGTTGGATGTTAAAACAATGGGACAACTGTATCACTGTACTTGAATCTAAACGAAAACTCAATAAAATGTAAGTGTACAAAAATATCTCTGGATCCCTTTTTAAAGCTGCCTTTATGTCTTATAAGATTACACCACATCTATGAGCTCAAGCTTTTAGTTGCCAGTGTATTGGGTTTCTTGAGTGCAAAGTGTTCTGCATGTCAAACAACAGGCATGAAATCAAATATACTGAATGTAAAGTGCTTTCGAGCAATTATCTTGAAAATTAAAGCCAAGAGGAGTTCATATAATTCTTTACTAACTTGATTGTAACATGTTTGTTGTGGCCATACAGGTTTGAAGGCTATGTGGGATATAGGCTACCTCTACCTGACTTCCACTAACCCTGTCACTGTCAGGAAGTTGTGCCTGCCAAGGACATTAGTTCATAAATAAGTCTGCTTGGCAGATCGAGTGAGTGTCTCTCACCCACGAACAGTGTAGTCTAAAGAATAGTCCCCAGTCACAAATTATGACTTTCAGTTTTTGCTCATATGTCACGGGGACAGTCCCCAGAGCTCTTGTACAAGGCAGCGCAGCCTTGAGAGAGGAGAGGGGAGGGGAGGCAGTTTGTGCTGTGACTATGACTCACCAACCTGACTTTCTGCAGATCAGGGCTGTCATTACCCTACTCTGTAATCACACTCATACCGGCCAATGTGTCTCAGTGTTTTTTGTTGTTGTAGTAGGCAGATTAAAATGGCTGTAACTTGGAGGTACAAGTCTAGATGTATGCAATTTCAAATTGTTCCTTTAAATATTTTTTTTTTTACAATTTAGCTTTTAAGTTTGGAAATCAGTTTTGAACTAAATAAGAATGTTATGTGTAAAATAACTAGTGGTAAATTATATTTTGTGATGTGTGAGTCATGACCTTTAACTGTATGTGCATATCTGTCTCAGCTATGAGTGCAAATTCAGGTTCCCAAGTTTACTTTCTTTTTTTGGGGAGCTCTCTCTCTCATCCAGCTCTCTCAATCCTCTACCATTGCATTTACACACATTCTCAACATACAGACAGATATTATTTCCTAGATATTAAAACTTGGCGTCAATTACTTCTTTACCGCTGGCTTCTCTTGCTCACAGACCTGAAACGTAACCAAACAGGTAGCATCTTCTAGATCAGAGTACCTTGGAGTCAATCAGCCTCTGCGTGCCAGGCCCAGGGGCCTCATTTATAAACTGTGCAATACAAACTAGATCCCAAAACATGCGTGCACCAGTTTTCACGCAAAAGTTGGCATTCACAAAAACGGAACTTGGTGTTAAAATGTAATCATGTTCCCGCAAACTTTAAACCATGCCTACTCGCAGTTTCTAGTGGTTAAAGTGTTGCATTACAAGCAGGCAAGTATATTAGTGTTGTGTGCAAATGGGGGATATGATAGACAGGCTTATTCGTAACGATAAACAGGTAAATAACAAGATGCAATCCTTTGCCGTTAGTGAGAAGAGTGAACATCTATTTTGTTTATCTTTGCATTTTAAAATAATTACAAATAGGCGTCTATTTCCGAGGCTTTTGTTTATTTATTTTGTTCCATGATCATTGCATAATAAATTCCTCACCTTTTCTGTCATGGTTTCGTACTCACGAGGTAGTACAGGCCGACAACAAGGATACCGTTCGTCCCATCTCGTTTAATTGGACTCACTTCACAGTAGTAACGGCTCCAGAGGCGTGCTCTGACCACCAATGCATCAAAGAGAAGAAAAATGCATGTTTAGAACTGATCATTGATCGCATGGTGCAAGAATTAATGCAATTAATTGATTATTCAATCAATCAATCAAATTTATTGGTAGCCTAGTGGTTAGAGTGGTGGGCCAGTAACTGAAAGTTTGCTGGATCGAATCCCAGAGCTGACAAGGTACAAATCTGTCATTCCCCGGGCACCGAAGATGTGAATTTCGATTAAGGCAGTCCCCCGCACCTCTGTAATTCAGAGGGGTTGGGTTAAATGCGTAAGACACATTTCAGTTGAAAACATTCAGTTGGACAACTGACTAGGTACCCCCCTTTCCTTTATTTATTTATAAAGCCCTTTCTACATCAGCAGATGTCACAAAGTGCTATACAGAAACCCAGCCTAAAACCCCAAACAGCAAGCAATGCAGATGTAGAAACACGGTGGCTAGGGAAAAACTCCCTAGAAAGGCAGGAACCTAGGAAGAACCCTAGAGAGGAACCAGGATCTGAGGGCTGGCCAGTCGTCTTCTGGCTGTGCCGGGTGGAGATTATAACAGTACATGGCCAAAATGTTCAAATATTCATAGATGACCAGCAGGGTCAAATAATAATAATCACAGTGGTTGTAGAGGGTGCAACAGGTCAGCACCTCAGGAGTAAATGTTAGTTGGCTTTTCATAGCCGATCATTCAGAGTTTGAGACCGCAGGCACGGTAGAGAGAGAGAGTCGAAACAGCAGGTCCGGGACAAGGTAGCACGTCCAAAGAACAGGTCAGGGTTCCATAGCCGCAGGCAGAACAGTTGAAGCTGGAGCAGCAGCACGACCAGGTGGACTGGAGACAGACAAGGAGTCATCAGGCCAGGTAGTCCTGAGGCATGATCCCAGGGCTCAGGCCCTCCAGGAGGGGAGGGAGAGAGATAATTAGAGGGAACATACTTAAATTCACACAGGACACCAGATAAGACAGGAGAATTACACGAGATATAACAGACTGACCCTAGCCACCCGACACATAAACTATTGCAGAATAGATACTGGAGGCTGAGACAGGAGGGACCGGGAGACACTGTGGCCCTGTCCGACGATACCCCCGGACAGTGCCAACTAGGCAGGATATGACCCCACCCACTTTGCCAAAGGCAGCCCCCACACCACTAGAGGGATATCCACAGACCACCAACTAACTACCATGAGACAAGGCTAAGTATAGCCCACAAAGATCTCCCCCATGGCACGAATCGGAGGCGGCGCCAACCCAGACAACCCAGACAAGAAGATCACCCACTCTAGTGACGCACCCCTCCTAGGGATGACATGGAAGAGCACTAGTAAGCCAGTGACTCAGTTCCCGTAACAGGATCAGAGGCAGAGAATCCCAGTGGAGAGAGGAGAACCTGTCAAGCAGAGACAACAAGGGTGGTTCGTCGCTCCAGTGCCTTTCCGTTCACCTTCACACCCCTGGGCCAGACTACACTCAATCATAGGACCCACTGAAGAGATGAGTCTTCAATAAAGACTTAAAGGTTGAGACCGAGTTTACATCTCTCATATGGATAGGGAGACCATTCCATAAAAAATGTAGCTCTGTCGAAGAAAGCCCTGCCTTCAGCTGTTTGCTTAAAAATTATAGGGACAATGAGGAGGCCTGTGTCTTGTAACCGTAGCGTACGTGTAGGTATGTATGGCAGGACCAAATCGGAGAGATAGTTAGGAGCAAGCCCATGTAATGCTTTGTAGGTTAGCAGTAAAACCTTGAAATCAAACCTAGCCTTAACAGGAAGCTGGTGTAGGTAGAGTGGCTAGCACTGGAGTAATATGATCACATTTTTTGGTTCAAGTCAAGATTCTACCAGCCGTGTTTAGCACTAACTGAAGTTTATTTAGTGCTTTATCCGGGTAGACGGAAAGTAGAGCATTGCAGTAGTCTAATCTAGAAGTGACAAAAGCCTGGATTAGCTTTCTGTATCATTTTTGGACAAAAGGTTTCAGATTTTTTTGCAACGTTACGAAGATGGAAAAAAGCTGTCCTTGAAATGTGTTCGTCAAAAGAGAGATCAGGGTCCAGAGTAAAGCCGAGGTCCTTCACAGTTTTATTTGAGACGACTGTACAACTATGATGTAAGCAGCTTTGTAGAACCAAAACATACACAGCCTATGCTCAGCAGACTCGAACACAAGAACGAATCGTGTAGCTGCAGTTCGCTTACCACCTTGCCTGGCTATCTAGACTACTTGTTCCGGCTACGCCAAGCCCACGGACATTAGTTTCTTCTCCATAAAGAGAAGGAAAAGAAGTCTGTAGTGAATGACAGAGCATCGGAAGAGTCGTCAGGCTACTTATCACCCTCATGACAGTCCAGCCATACATTCCGTCATTCACAAACTAGTCCGGTTGCAGCCACAAATAGACCTCGTTTCAAATTAAATAAGAAATCATCTTATTTGTGTGCCTAGCAATTAACAAATTTACATTGTTTAAAGCACATGTTTACAAGTCTCGGTCACAAATGACAGCTCCAATAAGCCCCTATAACTCTGACCTCGCTCATAGTCACAATGCGCATAGCAGATTGAGTAGCCTAGCATACACCCAGGGACAGGGTCACCAGGGGTCAGGATCCTGTGGGGGTTCAGTTTCCACGGAAACGGGGAGAGTAAGTTTAGCAGTGAAACTTGAAGTAGTGAGATTGTGCAACTCCTGCACTATGCCCTCCTTCCCCTTATCAGGTGTTTTGAGGCTTCGTCAGTCTGAAAATACTCATGGAATGTGCGTTGTGTGTGTTCATTTGTGTTGGGGTGTGTATGTATGTCTACCCCCGTGTCATGTACTGTATGTTGGTTGACATGTCCATTTTCTTTGCGCAGTGTCATTGTAATTTTCGGTTACGTGTGTTTACAGCAGGTGTGGTGTGTGCTTCTGTATTACATAGAAGTACTAAAACAACCAAACCTGGACCAACTCTCTCGCTCTCTCTCTCTCAGAACTATCTTCTTGACCCTAACCAGACGAGTCACTCAACCGGAGACTGCTCTTCTCTGTGTAAAGGAGACTCTCTGTCCTGCCAAGCCTGACTGTCTCTCCTCTGTTCTCAACCTCCTAGATCTATTTGCTGCCTTCGACACCGTGAACCATCAGATCCTCCTCTCCACCCTCTCTGGGCTGGGCATCTCAGGCTCTGCACATCTTGGACTACAGTATATTCGTAAAGAATTCAGACCCCTTGACTTTTTCCACAATTTGTTACGTTCCAGCCTTATTCTAAAATGGATTAAATACATAAAAAATCTCATCAATCTACACACAATATCCCATAATGACAAAGTGAAAACATTATTATTTTTTTTTGACAATGTCTGCAGTATTGAAGGTCCCCAAGAATACAGTGGCCTCCATCATTCTTAAATGGAAGAAGTTTGGAACCACCAAGACTCTTCCTAGAGCTGGCCGGCCCGGCCAAACTGAGCAATCGGGGGAGAAGGGCCTTGATCAGGGAGGTGACCAAGAAGCCGACGGTCACTCTGACAGAGCTCCAGAGTTCCTCTGTGGAGATGGGAGAACCTTCAGAAGCACAGCCATCTTTGCAGCAATCCACCAATCGTGCCTTTATGATAGAGTGGACAGGCAACTCCTCAGTAAAAGGCACTTGACAGCGCCCTTGGAGTTTGCCAAAAGGCACCTAAAGGCTCTCAGACCATGAGAAGCAAGATTCTCTGGTCTGATGAAACCAATATTGAACTCTTGGGCCTGAATGCCAAGCATCACGTCTGGAGGAAACCTGTCACCATCCCTACAGTGAAGCATTGTGGTGGCAGCATCATGCTGTGGGGGATGTTTTTCAGCGGCAGGGACTGGTAGACTAGTCAGGATCTGCAGGGAAAAATGGACGAAACTCCCCAAATACAGGTGTGCCAAACTTGTACTATCATACCCAAGAAGACTCGAGGCTGTAATCGCTGCCAAAGGTGCTTCAACAAAGTACTGTGTAAAGGGTTTGAATACTTATGTAAATGTGATATTTTAGTGTTTTTATTTTTAATACATTTGCTAACATTTCTGAAAACCAGTTTTTTGCTTTTGTCATTTTGGGGTATTGTGTGTAGATTGAGGGAAAAAATCTATTTAATCAATTTTAGAATAAGGCTGTAACATAACAAAATTCTGAAAATTCAAGGGGACTCAATACTTTCCGAAGGCACTGTACATTCTACCTGGCAGGCCGCTTCTATCAGGTGATGTGGAGAGGATCTGTGTCTGCACCACGTGCGCTCACTACTGGTGTCCCCCAGGGCTCGGTTCTCGGCCCTCTCCTCTTGTCTCTATACACTAAGTCACTCGGCTCTGTCATATCCTCACATGGTCTCTCCTATCATTGCTATGCGGATGACGCTCAAGTACTTTTCTCCTTCCCCCCTTCAGACACCCAGGTGGCGACATGTGGATGTCGGCCCACCACCTCAAGCTCAACCTCGACAAGACGGAAGTGCACTTCCTCCCGGCGAAGGCCTGCCCGCTCCAAGAGCTCTCCATCAAATCAAATCAAATCAAATGTATTTATATAGCCCTTCGTACATCAGCTGATATCTCAAAGTGCTGTACAGAAACCCAGCATAAAACCCCAAACAGCAAGCAATGCAGGTGTAGAAGCACAGTAGCTAGGAAAAACTCCCTAGAAAGGCCAAAATCTAGGAAGAAACCTAGAGAGGAACCAGGCTATGTGGGGTGGCCAGTCCTCTTCTGGCTGTGCCGGGTGGAGATTATAACAGAACATGGCCAAGATGTTCAAATGTTCATAAATGACCAGCATGGTCGAATAATAATAAGGCAGAACATCACAGTTGACAACTCCACAATGTCCCACATTAATGTTTATTGGACTATTTTTTGAGATACTATCCTGGATAAACATAATTTGTGAGAGCTTGGTCCATAGATCCTAAGTATCAAGTTTTGTGCAGATCGGTCATTCGGTACCAGAGGAGTAGAGTTGTGTTTCACAAAAATTCAAAATCCATCATGGTGGATCTTATGGGTCTTTGAGGCATATTTGTTTGTTGTGAGGAGAGGGACCTGTATACCAAATTTCAGTTCAAATGGGATGAGGGGCGTGAGCTTTCAAAGTTTGCATTTTCTATGGCTTGTTATACAGCCACCATGTGGCCAATTGGCATGACATCGCATGAGAGGTTGTGGCCCTTGCCCCTTTACCATCAAGCAAGGTTGCAACTTCTGAGGTCTTACAGGAAATCACATTTTTTTCATCAATAAACACCACCAAATACAATAGGGTTTCACCAGCTTTGCTTCTGAACCCCTAATAATTACGAACGCCAACAAATACAACATATTTAGCATATATGGGGTCGGCTATTTGAAAAACTAGGCTATAACGGGCTAACATTAGAATTTAAGATGATAACAATGCAATACATAAAAAACGTAAATACACAACTAAAGGCAACCACATATTTAGCCATTGAGCATGTTCTGATTGGCCAGTGAGGGGCCAAGCAAGACACACCCACAACTTGCTAATTCATCAAATCCCAGCCCTTTTGCGCCGCTGCCCACTACTGCGCCTATAATTCCGGTTTTGAAATTAGAAAAAATACTTCTGTCACACCCCTAAACTATTAAAACACTGCCACCAGCGCTAAGATTAACCAATGCGATAGGTTTGTTAAAATAGAGCCCAGACTGTATCCTGGTTGTGGGTTCAAGGTCTGTTACAAACGAGAGACAGAAGTATTTGCATTCATCATTTGCGTAGTGTATGGACGGCAGAATTAGAAGGAAATCCTGATGAACCGGACCTGCAGGATCAAGAGTGAACTACCGCCACCATAGTAGACTGGGCGAGGTGTCGGTGACAATCTTTTCCAAAAAAGTTCCTTTGTGATGATTCATGAGCTAACTGCTGAGGCAGAACCCAAACTAGTAGCAGCCTTTGCAGCTTCACTGGTATCTAAAGTCACTGTTCGCCAAGGAGAAATTGATAACTGTGAATTGTTGTTAAAAGTAAAACATGTCTGTGAAATGTAAACTTAAATGTATCTCTTTCTTTCAATAATTTCCCCCCCCTTTTACAAAACACTGAATTACAGCAGTGATGACATGTAATAATGTAAAAACTCATTGACCTTATGATTGAGTATATTGTCACGACTTCCGTCGAAGTTGGCTCCCCTGCCTGTTCGGGCGGTGCTCAGCGGTCGTCGTCACCGTCCTACTAGCCGCTACCGATCCCTTTTTCGTTTGTCTGTTGGTTTTGTCTTATTAGTTTCATGTGTTGGTTTAATTAGCTTCCCTATATGTAGTAGTTTGACCGCCCTTGTTTTGTGCGGGATTGTCTTTTGTTACGTGTGTACATATTAGGTCGTAGTGTATTTTATTTTCTATACTGGACACCCTGTGGTTTTGGGTTGTCTGGTATAGTGTCCTGCGCCCTGTATTGTATTGGGCTTATCAGTTGGGTGTGCAATAGTAAAGCACTTTACTCCGTTACTCTCTCTCTGCATCTGATTCCTGCACACACACCTAGTCCCGCGTGACAGAATCCCGCACCCGAACATGGAATCAGCAGGAGCAGCCGCATCTCCTCTCCCATCGATTAGAGGAAAGGGTCCTCCATCATACCAGCGTTCTCCATAGGATTGGTTCGGCCATAGACCAAATGATGGAGAGGATGGATCGATGGGAGAGGAGTGGCCTTCCCACCTCATCTCCACCACCCCCTCCTCCAGCACTTCCTGCTACCGCATCTGGCTCAGGGGCTCTTTGGCTGACGCTTCCACGGGAGTATGATGGAACGGCGGCGGGGTGCCAGGGTTTCCTTCTACACCTGGAACTGTACCTGGCTACCGTGCGTCCTACTCCCTCCGGAGAGGAGAGCATGAGCGCCCTCGTCTCCTGTTTGACTGGGCGAGCTCTCGAGTGGGCCAACGCAGTGTGGAACGGTCCGGACTCGGCGAGGGATCATTACGCCGAGTTCACCCGCCGATTCTGAGCTGTGTTTGACCATCCACCAGAGGGTCGTGCGGCGGGTGAACGGCTGTTCCACCTGCGACAGGAGACGAGGAGCAGGACTTTGCCCTGGAGTTCAGGACCTTGGCCGCAGGAGCAGGGTGGAACGACAGGGCCTTGATAGATCATTTCCGATGCAGTCTCAGGGAGGACGTCCGCAGGGACACCACCCTCACACTGGATGAACTCATTGACATGGCTATCCGTCTCAACAACCTGCTGGCTGCCCGCGGGGGTTCGGATCAGGTCCTGTCGTTTCCACTTCCCAGCCCTCCTGCCCCTATCCCTATGGAGTTAGGAGGGGCGGCTTCGAGGGGGACCGGAGGAGGAGTGTCCTCCTGCACCAGTTGTGGTCGGCGAGGGCACACGACCGACCGGTGCTGGAGGAACTCATCTGGGAGTCGGGAGGGCAGGCGGAGCACTACTCGATCACCCCAGGTGAGTAAGAACCAGACTCACCCAGAGCTTCCTGTCGGTCATATGTATGTGTTAACTTCTTTCCCTGGGTTTCTTCCCTCTCTACAGCATAAGGCGCTAGTCGATTCAGGCGCAGCTGGGAACTTCATGGATCGTGGGCTCGTGTTAAGGCTAGGGATTCCCCTGGTGTCGTTAGACCTACCTTTCCCCGTGCACTCCTTAGATAGCCGACCATTAGGGTCAGGAGTAGTTAGGGAGGCTACGGTGCCGCTGGACATGGTAACGCAGGGGGGTCATAAGGAGCAGATTAGTTTGTTCCTTATAGATTCACCTGCGTTTCCAGTGGTGTTGGGCATTCCCTGGGTAGCTCAGCACAACCCGGTGATTTCCTGGCGACAGGGGGCTCTTAAGGGGTGGTCAGAGGAGTGTTCAGGTAGGTGTATAGGAGTTGCCATTGGTGCGACTACGGTGGAGAGTCCAGACCAGGTTTCCACCGTGCGCATTCCCTCTGAATATGCCGATTTGGCTGTCGCCTTCAGTAAAATAAGGGCGACCAAATTACCACCCCATTGTCGAGGGGACTGAGCAATAAACTTTCTGGAGAACACTGCACTTCCTAGGAGTCACGTGTATCCATTGTCCCAGGAGGAGACAGTAGCGATGGAAACATATGTTGCTGAATCGCTGGGACAGGGGTACATTCGGCCCTCCGCATCACCCGTCTCCTCAAGCTTATTTTTTGTGAAGAAGAAGGATGGAGGTCTGCGTCCGTGCATTGATTATAGAGGTCTAAATTCCATCACAGTGGGGTTTAGTTACCCACTACCTCTCATCGCTACGGCGGTGGAATCATTTCACGGGGTGCGCTTCTTCACAAAACTGGACCTGAGGAGTGCGTATAATCTGGTACGTATCCGGGGAGGAGATGAGTGGAAAACCGCATTTAGTACTACTTCTGGTCATTATGAGTACTGCGTCATGCCATATGGGTTGAAGAATGCTCCAGCCGTCTTCCAATCCTTCGTAGATGAGATTCTCTGAGACCTGCTCAGGCAGGGAGTGGTAGCGTACATCGATGACATCTTAATCTATTCTGCCACACGTGCGGCGCATGTGTCTCTGGTGCGTAAGGTACTTGGGCGACTGCTGGAGCATGACCTGTATTGCAAGGCGGAGAAATGTGAGTTTTTCAAACAGGCCGTTTCCTTTCTGGGTTATCGTATTTCCACCTCCGGGGTGGTGATGGACCACGGTGAAAGCCGGAAGTTTATCCGGGTTGCTGGGCTGCTCCCATCACCTCACTGCTGAAGGGAGGACCGGTGCGCTTGCGTTGGTCAGCAGAGGCGGGCAGAGCTTTCAGTCGTTTGAAGGAGCTGTTCACCAATGCGCCCGTGTTGGCGAATCCGGACCCCTCTTTAGCGTTCATAGTGGAGGTGGACGCGTCTGACATGTATTTCATAACTGATATTACAGATAGGATATATGGAGACATACACTGTGTGTATAAAACATGAATAATCAAAGGGAAAGCTATGATCCCTTTATTGATGTCACCTGTTAAATCCACTTCAAGCAATGCAGATGAAAGGAAAGAGACGGGTTAAAGAAGGAGTTTTAAGCCTCAAGACAATTGAGACCTGATTTGTGTATGTGTGCCATTCAGAGGGTGAATGGGCAAGACAAAAGATTGAAGTGCCTTTCAATAGGGTATGGTAGTAGGTATGAGCCGCACCGGTTTGAGTGTGTCAAGAACTACAAAGCTGCTGGGTTTTTCACGCTCAACATTTTCCCGTGTGTATCAAGAATAGTCCACCACCCAAAGGACATCCAGCAAACTTACCACAACTGTGGGACGCATTGGAATCAACATGGGCCAGCATCACTTTGGAATGCTTGCGACACCTTGTAGAGTTCATGCCCGATGAATTGAGGCTGTTCTGAGTACAAAATGGGGTGCAACTCAATATTAGGAAGGTGCTCCTAATGTTTTGTACACTCAGTGTATGTGACAGACTTGGCCCGAAAATCTGACATTCGAAGTGTCACACACCACAAAAGCAGTCTGCAGAAGCCAAAAACATGTCAAGCTGTCATTCATATTACTCCTTAGCAGCGTTAAGCAGTGATGCTGTATGCCCTTCTGTTTTGATACAGTTGGATTGAGCACTGACTTTGTGCCAAGTGGCTCAGAGAATGGAGGTACAGGTTTGGCTGGCAGGCTTTTTCCTGGTATGCCAGAGTGCAAAGGGAGGTCAGAAAAACAAACAAAAATCACCAGACTAAACAATGTGAGGGAGTTCTTACTTTAATTGTGTCCAGATCTCTCTTAACAAACGTAAGGGAAATGTCATCAGGTGTTCCACATGTTTGAGATTCTTTATACCATCACAACTTTTCATTGACCCTAAAAGGTATTTACTACAAATTGAATATTTATGATGAATATGATGTTCATTTAAATCAAGTTTGTTTCGGTTTAAAACTGTTTCGTACATTAGGCTTACATTGCTGTAAGTGTCGCAAAAAAACAAAACAAATTGTTGATTTCCTGTAAAACTATTTGTTTCGTGGTTTCCAAAAGAGACCTCTAATTGTACAAGTTTGGGGTCAATTCTTCATGACTCACTGATTGTGGGAAAGTGTTGCAATAACCAAGAAATAGTAACACCACACTCAGAAAAAACATTATCCACTGTAATGATGCATCTGATTATGATATTTGGATATTAATATTAATATGCAATGTACTTTATCATTCAGATGGAAACTGATAACATGATAATGTTTTTAATGATTTTATTTTTTAAATGATTTTATTTAACCCCTCCGGAGGACAAATATCTTCGTTTTTTTTTACAGCTTTTATGCTACATATACATACATTTTAAATACACATTTAACATATACATTTGACATACATGGTACTTTTTTATATATAACAACAATACATTACCAAACAAACTCTTTAATCCCAACCCTCAGCCACTCTCAGCCCATCCCACCTACCACCATAGACCACCCTTGTTTGGTTTCCATGTGCCATATATTTTTCCATTGTGTTTTACAAAATTTTGGAATCTTTCTAATCGTATATTATCCACAGATTGTGAGCTAAAGATGAAAACCGTTCCTACGAGTATTATTATGAGCTTTTCTTGATAATCTATTGGAGAACCATTTTGGGTTTAAGTATAACTTGTGTATGAGTGAATCTTTTAGTGAGAGGTTTAAAGCTTTAATATTGAATAATTTTAGCCCCCCAAACTCATATTCATTATACAAATAGGCACGTTTAATTTTGGCTGCCTTAGCATTCCAAATAAAATGAAATATTTTTTGTTCATTTGATTTTAAAAACGAATCTTCTGGAGTAAGCCATTAGTAAGTAAGTAAACTGTGATAGGACCAAAGAGTTAATCAGTGTAATATTTCCGTAAATAGAGTATTTACCTCTCCATGGTTGAAAAATCTTATCTATTTTTGCTAACTTTCTATTGAAATGAATTGTGGTAAATTCATTTATATTTTTTGAGATGTGAATACCTAGTATGTCTAATTCACCATCCACCCATTTTATTGTTAAACTACAAGGTAATGTAGACATTGTATTTTTTAATGCTCCAATATTTAATATGGTACATTTGTCATAATTAGGCTTTAATCCAGTGAGGCTAGGAAAGTGATCAAGATCTTTAATGAGACTGTGCAGAGATCCAGATTGAGGACTTGAGAAAAACTACAATCATCAGCATACATTGATACTTTTGTTTTTATCCCCTGGATTTCTAACCCCTTGATGTTCTTCTTGGATCTAATTTTAATAGCAAGCATTTCAATGGCCATACTAAATAGATATGGAGACAATGGACAGCCTTGTTAAACTCCTCTTAAAAGCTCAATACTTTCTGAGAAGTAACCATTTTTTACTATTTTACATCTGGGGTTGCTGTACATAACTTTAAGCCATTGTATAAGAGATTCACCAAAATGAAAGTATTCCAGGCATTTATATATAAATTCTAATCGTACTTTATCAAACGCCTTTTCAAAATCTGCTCTGAAGACCAGACCTGGTATCTTCAATGTTTCAATATGTTCAATTGTTTCAGCTAATTGTCATATTTTATTTCCAATATATAGTCCAGGTTAAAAACCCTTCTGGTCAGGATGAACAGCATCTGGTATAACCTTTTTTTAAAATACTTACTGGAACTGACCGCTAATGTGTTGTGTGGGTGCATGCGGTTCGTGACAGGGTGTGTATGACACGGAATGTACACATTGGAGGAAGTCTGCTGTACCTGACTCAGTCGGTCAGTCAGAGACGCAGGTCAGGTGCATGATGGGATAGAGCAATCTATCTGTCTGCCATCCATCACGTCACCTCTGTCCTGCCTCGCCTGGGGGCGTTGGGGCGGAGTAACGCCTCCCCCAGCTTTGTCCCTCTGTGACTGAAACACCATGCCCCGAACGGTGCTGAGCACACACACACACAAACACACACACAGACAGACACTAAAAAATAACTCACTCAGACAGAAACCCAAATAGAGACACACAAACATGCGTACACACACACACGTACACACAAGTGTTCATACACTAACAAACATACACAAAACCAAATGCATTGACACACACCTTCATACTTGCAAACATGAACATGTTTGTGTCTACTACAGAAGAATAAGTAAGGTATTAATGGGGGAAATGTCAAGGTCCAATGCAGCTGTTTTATCCCAATATCAAAACATTTCTGGGTAACAATTAAGTATCTTACTGTGATTGTTGTCAATCAAAATTGTAAAATTCTTTACCAAAATAGCTTCTCAGCAAGACCAATTTCTCAGGCAAGAATTTTCCCGAGGACTGTCTGGGAGAGATCTGAATGGGGAAAACCGAAAACTAGCTGTTATTGGCAAAAAGGTTTGGAACTTTCCTACTGGTCTGTTAACCAATATATCGCCTGGTGATGTCACCAGACAGGACAAAACTCCATCCCACCAAAACAGGCTGAAAATTCAACTCTAAAAGGGAATCATCATCATTTTCACAATATTTTTTCCACCCTCTTGGTGTGGAGCTAAATATAAAATTCAGAAAATCTAGTTTTTGACTGCACTAGGCCTTTAAGGCTGTGCCTTTCAGCCTGGGCATCACAATGACTGTAGTGCCACCTGATGGTCCTTATATTCCTCTCCTTTTTGTGAGCAGATCGAGTTATCCTCAGTTTCTGCTAGGGTTGGGGTGAATTACATTTCAAATTCAGTCAGTTCAGAAAGTAAGCAAAACTACAATTACAATTACAAATGTGACTGACTGGAATTGAAATGGAATTGACCCTAACACTGCTTTCTACATTACTTTTGAATGTTACTCCCTTTTTGTCTTGGCACTACAGAGGGAGTGGTGCAACTGCCTATCTATCTATGCCTGCACAACATCATAATATCCTTACCAAAAACAAACTCAGAATTCAACGCTGGTAGTTACAGTTGAAGTCGGAAGTTTACATACACTTAGGTTGGAGTCATTAAAACTCGTTTTTCAACCACTCCACAAATGTCTTGTTAACAAACTATAGTTTTTGCAAGTGGGTTAGGACATCTATTACACAAGTATTTTTTCCAACAATTGTTTACAGACAGATTATTTCACTTATAATTCACTGTATCACAATTCCAGTTGGTCAGAAGTTGACATAAACTAAGTTGACTGTTCATTTAAACAGCTTGGAAAATGACTGAAAACGATGTCATGGCTTTAGAAGCTTCTGATAGGCTAATTGACATCATTTGAGTCAATTGAAAGTGTACCTGTGGATGTATTTCAAGGCCTACCTTCAAACTCAGTGCCTCTTTGCTTGACATCATGGGAACATCTAAAGAAATCAGCCAAGACTTCAGAAAAAAAGTGTGGACCTCCACACGTCTGGTTCATCCTTGGGAGCAATTTCCAAACACCTGAAGGTACCACGTTCATGTATACAAACAATAGTACGCAAGTATAAACACCATGGGACCACACAGCCATCACACCGCTCAGGAAGGAGACACGTGTCTCCTAGAGGTGAACGTACTTTGGTGGGAAAAGTGCAAATCAATCCCAGAACAACAGCAAAGGATCTTGTGAAGATGCTGGAGGAAACAGGTACAAAAGTAACTATATCCACATTAAAACGAGTCCTATATCGACATAACCTGAAAGGCAGCTCAGCAAGGAAGAAGCCACTGCTCAAAAATTGCCATAAAAAAAAAAGCCTGACTACGGTTTGCAACTGCACATGGGGACAAAGATCGTACTTTTTGGAGAAATGTCCTCTGGTCTGAGGAACCAAAATAGTACTGTTTGGTCATAATTACCATCATTATGTTCGGAGGAAAAGGGGGGAGGCTTCAAGCCGAAGAACACCATCCCAACCGTGAAGCACGTGGGTGGCAGCATCATGTTGTGGGGGTGCTTTGCTGCAGGAGGGACTGGTGCACATCACAAAATAGATGGCATCATGAGGAGGAAAATGATGTGGATATATTGAAGCAACATCTCAAGACATCAATCAGGAGTTCTGTCAGGAGAAATGGGCCAAAATTCACCCAACTTATTGTGGGAAGCTTGTGGAAGGCTTCCCGAAACGTTTGACCCAAGTTAAACCATTTAATGGCAATGCTACCAAATACTAATTGAGTGTATGTAAACTTCTTACCCACTAGGAATGTGATGAAAGAAATACAAGCTGAAATAAATAATTCTCTCTACTATTATTCTGACATTTCACATTCTTAAAATAAAGTGGTGATCCTAACTGACCTAAGACAGGGATTAAATGTCAGGAATTGTGAACAATTAAAGTTTGAATGTATTTGGCTAAGGTGTATGTAAACTTCTGACTTCAACTGTAGGTTTGCTTGGCTTCAGTCATGCTTGGACAGACTAGCTAGCTAGGCCCTAAAGTAGTGTAGCCTAACGGTAATAATTTCCCCCTGTGTCTCTGTAACTCCCCTGCCTTCTATCAGTTGCTTCAAAGCAGGAGTTGGAACACACACATTCTGGCAGGCTTGTAATGGTTTATAATAGTACCAGGAACACACCGTGACATTTCCCAATCGCTTCCCCACCCCCAAATACATACAGTATTACTTGACATCCTAAAGTAAGCAAGAACAGCATTCCCTTGAAAGGAGTCACCCACTTCCCATATGTATTTTGACATGGCCAACTTCCAGATAGTGAATGAATCCAGGGGAGTATCACATCATTCTGATTTGAGAAGATTTATTGACCCAGTAACATATACATAAAAGGGGAGTTAACCGTTTGATACTTTCTGGTTCAATGTGATATGTAATGTGTAATCCAGTAAGCCTACACAATGTAAGTTAAAGGTACACACACACACACACACACACACACACACAAACACAAACACAAAGGGCACCTAAACACATTGAATTTGCATCATTACAGTATTTTTTAATCGCTTTGGTGCTTTTTCCACAAGCAGGTATTGAATTTTAAAAACTCAAAACTGATAACACTAGTTATGTTCAGAACCATTGATTTTGCATTCATTTGGGGTTCCACACATATTTCACCCCTGAGTCTTTCATGCAAAGTTTTTGGGAGAAATACCATGAGAACCATTTGTGATAGGATCATCATTTAGTAATTTATTAGTCATAACTAACTACCTTTAATCCAATAGCAAAAAATACAATAATTTTTTACATTTTGTTACACTACAGCCTTGTTCTAAAATTGATTAAATTAAATTATTTCCTCATCAATCTACACACACATACCCCATAATGACAAAGCAAAAACAGATTTGTAGAATTTTTTTGCAAATGTATTAAAAATATAAAACACATACCTTATTTACATAAGTATTCAGACATTTTGTTATGAGACTCAAAAAATTGAGCTCAGGGGCATCCTCTTTCCATTGATCATCCTTGAGATGTTTCTACAATGTAATTGGAGTCCACCTGTAGTAAATTCAATTGATTGGACATGATTTGGAAAGGCACACACCTATCTATATAAGGTCCCACAGTTGACAGTGCATGTCAGACCAAAAACCGAGCCATGATGTCAAAGGAATTTTCTGTAGAGCTCTGAGACATATTGTATCAAGGCACAGATCTGGGGAAGGGTACCAAAACACTTCTGTATCATTGAAGGTCCCCAAGAACACAGTGGCCTCAATCATTCTTCAATGAAAGAAGTTTGGAACCACCAAAACTCTTCCTAGAGCTGGTCGCATGGCCAAACTGAGCAATCGGGGGAGAAGGCCTTGGTCAGGGAGGTGACGAAGAAACCGATGGTCACTCCGACAGAGCTCCAGAGTTCCTTTGTGGAGATTGTAGAACCTTCCAGAAGAATCATAAACATCTCTGCAGCTCTCCACCAATCAAGACTTTATGGTAGAGTGGCCAGACGGAAGCCATTCCTCAGTAAAAGGCACATGACAGCCCGCTTGGAGTTTGCCAAAGGGCACCTAAAGGACTCTCAGACCATGAGAAACAAGATTCTCTGGTCTGATGAAACCCAGATTGAACTCTGAATGCCAAGCGTCACATCTGGAGGAAACCTGGCACCATCCCTACGGTGAAACATGGTGGTGGCAACATCATGCGGTGGAGATGTTTTTCAGCAGCAGGGACTGGGAGACTAGTCAGGATCGAGGGAAATATGAACAGAGCAAAGTACAGAGAGATCCATGATGAAAACCTGCTCCAGAGCACTCAGGACTTCAGACTGGGGCGAAGATTCACCTTCCAACAGGACAACGACCCTAAGCACACAGCCAAGACAACGCAGGAGTGGCTTTGGTATAAGTCTCTGAATGTCCTTGAGTTGCCCAGCCTGAGCCCGGACTGGAACCTGATCGAACATCTCAGGACAAACCTGAAAATAGTTGTGCAGCGATGTTCCCCATCCAACCTGACAGAGCATGAGAGGATCAGCAGAGAAGAGAGGGAAAAACTCTCCAAATACAGGTGTGCCAAGCTTGTAGCGTCATACCCAAGAAGACTCAAGGCTGTAATCGCTGCCAAAGGTGCTTCAACAAAGTACTGAGTAAAGGGTCTGAATTCTTATGTAAATGTAATATTTCAGTTGTTGTTTTCAAAAATAAAAAATAAAAAAGTTTCTGCTTTGTCATTATGGGGTATTGTGTGTAGATTGATGAGGAAAAAAATGTTGAATCCATTTTAGAATAAGGCTGTAATGTAACAAAATGTGGAAAAAGTCAAGGGGTCTGAATACTTTCCGAATGCACTGTAGATGTCACCTTGATACATAGCCTACATAAAGTCTACTACTCTATAGGGAGGGCATGAATGGCAACACTGGGACAAAGTGCCCTTCGCTCCCGCTTGACAAGCACTACGGTCCGGCAACTGCGTGGGAAGTAGCTACCTAGTAGCCAATATCAGGGTGACAGTACACCCATCATAAATACTGTTAATATAAAATAAACAATCGTCAGTATTATATGTACAATTATTTGTGTAAAACTAAGAGACTCATCTTTTGGCTTAAAAACCGAAGTCCAAACTCTGGCGGTACATTCGCTTGTGTGGTAAGAAACGGACGAAGAAAAGCACTCCTCAATCAAAACCGTTGAACCTATAGCAGAGCGTTTTCGACACATCCACTCCTCTCTATACGCCCACTCCTTTCCACATGCAAACCACTTTCCTTTTGATACACCCGCCACCCCCTTCTCATCCAAAGTCAAAACACCACACAAGAAGTGGGACAGCATAAGGTCGCCACGACCTGCGGATTTGAATCAATGTTGAAAAAACAGTGATTTATCAATTTCGTTTTTGTATGCAATGTGTATGTAGGCCAAACTCCCTTTCCACATTTGTCGGTCAACTAATAGTCAATTAATTGTACACACTTTTAATAAATAGACAGTAGTTCACCTACAGGAAAAATTTGACCTCAGACTCAGTCATGAAAATAAAACTGTTTACAGAAGTGCATTACTACCGTAGCTGTACAATGTTGCACTCTAGTGGCTGATCACAGGAAAATGACTGCAGAAAAAAAATGCGCCCTTTTAATTTTTTTTTACAATAGCCTACATGGAACCGTTTTAAATCATTTTCAAGAAGAGTGGTGCACTCTGCTAATCATAATCTGTAGTATATTGCTTGTACTGTATATATACTGAACAAAAATATAAACGCAACATGCAACATTTTCACTGAGTTACAGTTCATATAAGGAAATCAGTAAATTTAAATAAATTCATTCGGCCCTAATCTATGAATTTCACATGACTGGGAATACAGATATGCATCTGTTGGTTACAGATACATAAAAAAAAATGGGCCTCACAATGAGCATCAGGATCTCGTCACAGTATTTCTGTGAATTCAAATTGCCATCGATAAAATGCAATTGTGTTCGTTGTCTGTAGCTTATGCCTGCCCATACCATAACCCCACTGCCACCATGGGGCACTCTGTTCACAACGTTGACATCAGAAAACCGCTCACCCACATGATGCCATACACGTGGTGTGCGGTTGTGAGGCCGGTTTGACGTACTGCCAAATTATCTAAAATGACATTGGAGGCGGCTTATGGTAGAGAAATTAGCATTAAATTCTCTGGCAACAGCTCTGGTGGATATTCCTGCAGTCAGCATGTTAATTGCACGCTCCCTCAAAACTTGAGACATCTGTGGCATTATGTTGTGTGACAAAACTGCACATTTAAGTGTGGCCTTTTATTGACCCCCAGCACAAGGTCCACCTGTGTAATGTTCTTTAAATAGTTTCTTGATATGCCACACCTGTCAGGTGGATGGATTATCTAGGCAAATGAGATATGCTCATTAACAGGGATGTAAACAAATTTGTCCACATTTTACATGTTGCATTTATATTTTTGTTCAGTGTAAATTAGTCCTATTAAATGTCCCACAATACAGACATAAAAAAAAACACAAAACGATACATAGGCTACTAATCTTATATTCTACTTCAATAGTTAATTAATGGTGTATTAATTAGTACAGTTATTACCTTTTTTTTAAAACATTTGTAAAATGTTTTTTCTTCTTCAGAATTGTCATAAAAAATGCAAAAAAATGCATATGTATGGCAATGCACATGTCATTATTATGTAATAATATCATTGATCAACAAATTGCACTAGGCACATGAAACTGCGCAATGTTGAACGATCAGAAACGTCATTCTTCTTGTTGTCCAATGTCCGTGCTATAATCCAAAACATGCTCCCCACCTCTGGCTAAATTCTCTGTTTATTTTCACCTCGCATTCACATAATTTGTGACGGGGTGGTATCACAATAGTCTAGTTCTAGCTGCTGAATCAGTTTCTTATTGACGAGGATCACCGTGCGAGAGGCGAGATGGTTGATATGGGATCAACAGCATGCGATGGGATGTATTCTAAACTTATCGACAAAGATAGTCAATATTTGGACGATTCAGAGCTGCGCGGTCCTGAAGTGCACACGGGTAAGAACATCAAAAAGTGTTTCCTGTACAAAGGAATTGATTTAGGGAAATTATACAAATGATCTAAAATGTTACAGTAAAGAAAGCAGCAGGTATTGGAAATATCCTTCATGGTTTTGAAATGTATGGCTTGTGGGACAAGAACACAATTCAAATGACTACAATATGACAAAAACAATATGCATAATTTCCAGCAAAGAGAGCCTGATATGAAGGATTTACATTGTAAAGTTTCGGGAGTTATTTTGGTTATTCAGTGTTCACTCAGGCATGATGTGTATTGCATTCAAAATAAAGTTATCTCAGGGTTGCTATGTCGTGTCTTTCATCATTACCTTCTTGTCCAATCAACTCAATAGAATAGACACCGCTTCTAATTCATATTCAATATGCTTCCTTCCACGTATCTGACACCATAGCTAAAAGTAAAATAATTATGTAATCGTATATTATAGAACTATCAGAAGTTCTGAAAATCAATAGTTCTTTATCAAGAGATGTTAGTTCAATTAAATCTAGCATCTAATGTGAAAAAATATATTTGCGTGCTGTGTCTTTAATATTGCGAAGTAAAACAATCATTTCAATTTCAAAATGTGTCAATCTGGTAATCTGGCACACCCCAGCAGTTGCCTTCCAGCACTAGCATACCTGATTCAACTAGTCAATTTATATCCGAGCCATTGCTGCAATATGACAAAATGTGCGACAGCTGGGTTCTCCGAGAAACAGATGTGAAAACACTGAGTGCATACAGTGCACCACAGGAAATATTATTTACAGGAATCCCATATAAAATGGGGAATTTTCTCCAAACGGTTAACAAGCTACACCCTCTTCCCATTCAGCCCACGTAGTGTTCCCGGAATCCTCCTCCTACCTCGGTGTGCGGTAGCAACGACTCGTCCAAACAAGCTCGTGACATTTAACAGCAAGATACATGTTCTTCGTGTACTGATTGCACATTTGCGTGGACATGTGTAATTTCACAACCTGGAATATCAACAACCATAATCCTGCATTACAAATACGATGGGAGATGTGATTCAACAACAGGCATTTTGTGAATCATCGGGGAGCAAGAGGTAGCCAACTAGCAACACAGAAGAGCAGAATAGTCACGAGTTTTCTTCTTTGCATAACTTCTGTTCCTATTTTAACAGTTGGCTCAAACAAACATCAAATCAACAGTTCTTCATCAATTCTACAAGTACGGAATTAAATTGATAGGGTATATACAGTACCTAATGAATAGTAGCCAGTAGCATGTTTCCTTATCAAGCACCCACAATAACAATTGTGTATTCCAATCATTAGGGCTATATTTCAAGGATTACAAAATTCTCATTTTATTTGAACTCTTTTTTCTTTTTGTGCAAACCACATAAAAAATGCAGTCGCCCCCACAATACTCTATGCATTGGTTGAAGTTCAATGTTACATAAAAATCGCTCTATCATCATATGTCATGTTGGCTTAGATCAATGTCGATTAAAATGTGCAAATCAACTTTATTGGAGGTACACAAGACATTCCCCGCCTTTCATCCCAGCTTAAGAACAAGACGACAGTGTCCATAAAGTGACAATTAGACTTACCACCTTTCGGACTGAATACGTTTGTAGGGGCAAAGTTATGATAACATGTATAATTTATCCTCTCACGTGAAAATCTCTGTCCATTAAGAACCAACAATGTGCTGCTTCCTTTTTGTAGCATTTCTGACTATGCTAACATCTTTTCAGCTGAATCTCAGTTCTAAAACCAGACCAAAGCACTTGGGTTGCGCAGCAACAGCACTAGTAGCTAGCTAACACCAGTCGGATGAGAGGCAAGTACAAGAAAAGGAAGGTATCTATATTTTGCTAAGGAAGGTTTTTCACATGGCTGAAGTCGATCTGAGTAAACTGTTGGCCTTAACAATTGCATGTAAACAGAGTTCAAACAAATAAGCACAAATAATGCCTTGATCACACCGACCGTGTCATTGCATTTTGGTATACCAGAAGTACACTCACGCCTCGATCACACCGACCGTGTCATTGCATTTTGGTACACCAGAAGTACACTCACGCCTCGATCACACCGACAGTGTCATTGCATTTTGGTACACCAGAAGTACACTCACGCCTCGATCACACCGACCGTGTCATTGCATTTTGGTACACCAGAAGTACACTCACGCCTCGATCACACCGACCATTTTGGTACACCAGAAGTACACTCACGCCTCGATCACACCGACAGTGTCAATGCATTTTGGTACACCAGAAGTACATTCATTTCCCAATGGAACGCTGCATTTGCCTTGCAGCATTGCGTTGCAGAGGCAGTTGCGGTGTGTCCTGTGTGGTGCATGTGTTGAATTGGTTGCAGAAGGTGAATGTTGAACTTTTGTTGCGCACATATCCAGATGATGCGGTGTCCCATTTTGCACAATTGCTACAGTGACGCTCATAGTGGGGTGTTGCAGTCAAGTGCTAACAGTCAGTATCTAAATAATATGTTCGAACAGTCAGTATCTAAATAATATCTGTGAAATGCTTGATAGTGTATGTGTTGTAAACAGAGAGGTCTACTTTCTCGGGAACCTGAATATTGACTGGTTTTCATCAAGCTGTCCTCTCAAGAGGAAGCTTCTTACCATAACCAGGTCCTGTAATCTGGTTCAGGTTATTAATCAACCTACCAGGGTGTTTACAAACACTACAGGGAACAAGATCATCCACATGTATCAATCATATTTTTACTAATACTGTAGAACTTTGTTCTAAAGCTGTATCCGTACCCATTGGATGCAGTGATCACAATATAGTGGCTATATCCAGGAAAGCCAAAGTTCCAATAGCTGGGACTAAAATAATGTATAAGAGATCATACAAAAAAAATTGCTGTGACTCTTATGTGGGTGAGGTTAAAAATATTTGTTGGTCTGATGTGATTAATGAGGAGCATCCAGACGTTGCACTTGATCAATTTATGAAATTGTTTCTTCCAATTATTGATAAACATGCACCTGTTAAGAAACTGACTGTTAGAATTGTTAAGGCTCCATGAATTGATGAGGAATTGAAAAACTGTATGGTTGAAAGAGATGGGGCAAAATGAGTGGCTAATAAGTCTGGCTGTACATCTGACTGGCTTACAAATTGAGAAATGTGACTAAACTCAACAAAAAGAAGAAACTTTATTATGAAGCCAAGCTCAATGATATAAAGAATGATGGAGGAAAACTTGATTACTTCAAATTAAATTATGGGCAGAAAGACAAATTCAACTCCATCTTTCATCGAATCATATGGCTTATTCATCACAAGACCATTTGATGTTGCCAATTATTTTAATGAGTATTTCATTGGCAAAGTGTGCAAACTTATGCAGGAAATGCCCATGACAAACAGTGAGCAATTATATTCATGCATAAAAAACAAATAATGAAATAAAAGCAGTGCAAGTTTGAGTTTTGTAAAGTTAGTGTGGGAGAGGTGGAAAATTATTGTTAATGATCAATAATGCCAAACCACCTGGCATTGACAACTTAGATGGAAAGCTACTGAGGATGGTAGCTGACTCTATAGCCACTCCTATCTGTCATATTTTTAAGCCTAGAGGAAAGTCTTTGTCCTCAGGCCTGGAGGGAAGCCAAAGTAATTTCGCTACCCAAGAGTGGTAAAGCGGCCTTTACTGGTTCTAACAGCAGACCTATAAGCTTGCTGCCAGCTCTTAGCAAGCTGTTGGAAAAAAATATGTTTAACCAAATACAATGCTATTTCTCTGTAAACAAATTAACAATAGATGATTTTCAGCATGCTTATAGAGAAGGGCACTCAACTATCATGCCACAAGGTGAGACCCAGATGCCGACACAGGAGGCAGATGGTTGGAGTCTTACAATGTTTATTAATCCAAAGGGGTAGGCAAGAGAATGGTCGTGGACAGGCAAAAGGTCAAAACCAGATCAGAGTCCAGGAGGTACAGATTGGCAGACAGGCTTGTTGTCAAGGCAGGCAGAATGGTCAGGCAGGTGGGTACAAGGTCCAGAAACAGGCAAGGGTCAAAACTGGGAGGACTAGAAAAAGGAGAATGTAAAACGCAGGAGAACGGGAAAACCGCTGGTTTACTTGGAAACATACAAGACGAACTGGCACAGAGAGACAGGAAACACAGGGACAAATACACTGGGAAAACAAGCGACACCAGGAGGGGGTGGAGACAATAACGAGGACAGGTGAAACTGATCAGGGTGTGACATCAACATGTACTGCACTGACACAAATGACTAATGATTGGTTGAAAGAAATTGGTAATAAGAAGATTGTGGGAGCTGTACTGTTAGATTTTAGAGCAGCCTTTGATATTATTGACCATAACCTGTTGTTAAAAGCACCTAAGTTTTATGGCTTTTCTACCTCTGCCAGATCGTGGATTCTGAGGTATCTATCCAATAGAACTCAAAGGGTTTTCTTTAATGGAAGCGTCTCTAATGTAAAAAATGTAAAGTGTGGTGTACCGCAGGGCAGCTTTCTAGGCCCTCTACTCTTTTCTATTTTTACCAATGACCTGCCACTGGCTTTAAACAAAGCATGTGTGTCCATGTATGCTGATGATTCAACCATATACGCATCAGCAACCACAGCTAATGAAGTCACTGAAACCCTTAACCTTTCTGATCTCCCCATCCCGGATCCGGGATCGTGAATACAGACTCAAGCTCATTACCATAACGCAACGTTAACTATTCATGAAAATCGCAAATGAAATGAAATAAATATGCTAGCTCTCAAGCTTAGCCTTTTGTTAACAACACTGTCATCTCAGATTTTCAAAATATGCTTCTCAACCATTGCAAAACAAGCATTTGTGTAACAGTATTGATGGCTAACGTAGCATTTAGCATTAGCATTCAGCTGGCAACATTTACACAAAAAACAGAAAAGCATTCAAATAAAATCATTTACCTTTGAAGAACTTCAGATGTTTTCAATGAGGAGACTCTCAGATAGCAAATGTTCAGTTTTTCCTGAAAGATTATTTGTTTAGGACAAATCGCTCCGTTTTCTGCGTCACGTTTAGCTATGAAAAAACCCCTGTATCCAGGATTGTGTAAATCTATCAGCAAGCTCATTAGCATAACACAACGTTAACTATTTATGAAAATCGCAAATGAAATGAAATAAATATGCCATCTCTCAAGCTTAGCCTTTTGTAAACAACACTGTCATCTCATATTTTCAAAATATGCTTCTCAACCTAGGAAAACAATCATTTGTGTAAAAGTAGCTAGCTAGCGTTAGCATTTCGCGTTAGCATTTAGCGTTAGCATTAGCGTTAGCATCCAGCACGCAACATTAACAAAAACATAAAAGCCTTCAAATAAAATAATTTACCTTTGAAGAACTTCTGATGTTTTCAATGAGGATACTCTCAGTTAGATAGCAGATGCTCAGTTTTTCCAAAAAGATTCCTTGTGTATTAGAAATAGCTCCGTTTTATACATCACATTTGGCTACCAAAAAAAATCCCAAAATTCAGTCCTCAAAACGCGAACTTTTTTCCAAATTAACTCCATAATATCGACTGAAAACATGGCAAACGTTGTTTAGAATCAATCATCAAGGTGTTTTTCACATATCTCTTCATTGATACATCGTTCTTGGACACATGCTTTCTCCCCTGAATCAAATGGTAAAGTAGAAGCAGCTGGCAATTGCGCACCGAATTCGACGCAGGACACCAGGCGGACACTTGGAAAATGTAGTCTCTTATGGTCAATCTTCCAATGATATGCCTACAAATACGTCACAATGCTGCTAAGACCTTGGGCGAACGACAGAAAGTGTAGGCTCATTCGTTGCGCAATCACAGCCATATAAGGAGAGAATGGAAAACAGAGCTTCAGAAATTCTGCTAATTCCTGGGTGATGCATCATCTTGGTTTTGCCTGTAGAATGAGTTCTGGGGCACTTACAGACAAAATCTTTGCAGATTCTGAAACTTCAGAGTGTTTTCTTTCCAAAACTGTCAAGAATATGCATAGTCGAGCATCTTTTCGTGACAAAATATCGCGCTTAAAACGGGAACGTTTTTTATCCAAAAATGAAATAGCGCCCCTAGAGCTCTAACAGGTTAATAACAAAGAGTTGCAGTCTGTTTTGGAATAGGTGGCCAGTAATTAGCTGGTCCTGAACATCTCTAAAACTAAGAGCATTGTATTTGGTACAAGTCATTCCTTAAGTGCTAGACCTCAGTTGAATCCGGTAATGAATGGTGTGGTTGTTGTTGTGTGGCTGTTGAACAAGTTGAGGAGACTAAATTACTTGGCGTTACCTTAGATTGTAAATTGTCATTGTCAAAACATATAGATTCAATGGTTGCAAAGATAGGGAGAAGTCTAGCCGTAATAAAGAAATGCTCAGCTTTTTTGACACCACACTCCAAAAAGCAAGTTCTGCAGGCTCTAGTTTTGTCTAATCTTGATTATTGTCCAGTCGTGTGGTCAAGTGCTGCAAGGAAGGACCTATTTAAGCTGCAGCAGGCCCAGAACAGAGCGGCACATTTTGCATTTAATTGTAGTCAGATGGCTGATATAAATACTATGCATGCCAGTCTCTTGGCTAAGAGATGAGGAGAAACTGACTGCATCACTTCTTCTTTTTATAAGAAACATTCATGTGTTGAAAATAGAGGTCGACCGATTATAATTTTTCAACGCCGATACCGATTATTCGAGGACCAAAAAAGCCGATACCGATTAATCGGCCGATTAAAAAATAAATAATAATAATAATAAATTAATAATATATATATATATATATATTTTTTTTAAATGTTATTTATTTGTAATAATGACAATTACAACAATACTGAATGCACACTTATTTTAACTTAATATTATACATCAATAAAAATCTATTTAGCCTCAAATAAATAATGAAACATGTTCAATTTGGTTTAAATAATGCCGAAACAAAGTGTTGGAGAAGTAAAAGTGCAATATGTGCCATGTAAAAAAGCTTGAGTTTGAGTTCCTTGCTCAGAACATGAGAACATATGAAAGTTGGTGGTTCCTTTTAACACGAGACTTCAATATTCCAAGGTAAGAGGTTTTAGGTTGTAGTTAATATAGTATTTATAGGACTATTTCTCTTCATACCATTTGTATTTCATATACCTATAGCCGCGGCCTTTGCAGAGCAAGGGGAATAACTACTCCAAGTCTCAGAGCGAATGACGTTTGAAACGCTATTAGCGCGCACCCCGCTAACTAGCTAGCCATTTCACATCGTTACACCAGCCATTAGGCTGATAGGCTTGAAGTCATAAACAGAGCTGTGCTTGCGACGAGCTGCTGGCAAAATCACACTCAAGTGCTGTTTGAATGAATGCTTACGAGCCTGCTGCTGCCTACCATCGCTCAGTCAGACTGCTCTATCAAATCATAGACTTAATTCTAACATAATACCACACAGAAATACGAGCCTTTGGTCATTAATATAGTTGAATCCGGAAACTATCATTTCGAAAACAAAACGTTTATTATTTCAGGCAAATATGGAACCGTTCTGTATTTTATCTAATGGGTGGCATCCCTAAGTCTAAATATTATTGTTACATTGCACAGCCTTCAATGTTATGTCATAATTACGTACAATTCTGGCAAATTAGTTCGCAATTGGCCAGGCTGCCCAAGCTGTTGCACATACCCTGACTCTGCGTGCAATGAACGCAAGAGAAATGACACAATTTCACCTGGTTAATATTGCCTGCTAACCTGGATTTATTTTAGCTAAATATGTAGGTTTAAAAATATACACTTCTGTGTATTGATTTTAAGAAAGGCATTGGTGTTTATGGTTAGGTACAGTCATCCAACGATTGTGCTTTTTTCACAAATGCGCTTTTGTTAAATCATCCCCCAGCGTTGCATTGATTATATGCAACGCAGGACACACTAGATAAACAAGTAATAACATCAATCATGTGTAGTTATAACTAGTTATTATGATTGATTGATTGTTTTTTATAAGATAAGTTTAATGCTAGCTAGCAACTTACCTTGGCTTCTACTGCATTTGCATAACAGGCAGGCTCCTCGTGGAGTGCAATGAGAGGCAGGTGGTTAGAGCGTTGGACTAGTTAACTGTAAGGTTGCAAGATTGGATCCCCCGAGCTGACATCGGCAAAATCGGAGCCCAAAAATACCAATTTCCGATTGTTATGAAAACGTGAAATCGGCCATTCCAATTAATCGGCCGATCTCTAGTTGAAAATCCTAAGTTGTTTGCATAGTCAACTTCCACACAGCTCTGACACACACACTTATTCCACCAGCCATGCCACCAGGGGTCTTTTCATAGTCCCCAAATCAAGACAAATTTCAAGAAAACGTACAGTATTATATAGAGCCCTTATTGCATGGAACCATCTCATATTGCTCAAATAAACAGCAAACCTGGTTTCAAAAAACAGAAAGAAACACCTAGCGGCACAACGCCTCTCCCCTATTTGACTTATATAGTTTGTGTGTATGCATTGATATGTAGGCTACGTGTTCCTTTATAAAAATGTACGTAGTTCTGTTCTTGTCTAATGTTGTTCTGTATTATGTCATTATGTTTCATATTTTGTATGGACCCCAGGAAGAGTAGCTGCTGCTTTTGCAACAGCTAATGGGGATCCTAATAAAATACCAAATCAAATTTTATTGGTCACATATTTAGCAGATATTATTGCGGGTGTAGTGAAATGCTTGTGTTCCTAACTCCAACAGTGCAGTAGTATCTAACAATTCACAACAATACAAACAAATCTAAAAGTAAAAGTATGGAAATAAGAAATATATTAATATTAGATTGATCAATGTCAGAGTGGCATTGACTAAAATACAGTAGAATATAATATATAGAACATATATACATTTGAGATAAGTAAAGCAGCATGTAAACATTATTTAAACATTATTAAAGTGACTCGTGTTCCATTATTAAAGTGGCCAATGATTCCAAGTCTATGGCATCAGCCTCTACACAGGTGCACCTTGTGCTGGTGACAATAAAAGGCCACTTTAAAATGTTTTTTCACACAACACAATGCCACAAGTGTCTCAAGTTTTGGGGGAGTGTGCAATTGGCACGCTGACTGCAGGAATGTCCACCAGTCCACTATTTCTCTACCATAAGCTGCCTCCAACGTCATTTTAGTGCACCTGGCACCTACTACCATACCCCATTCAAAGGCACTTAAATCTTTTGTCGTGCCCAATCACCCTCTCAATGGCACACATACACAATCCATGTCTCAATTGTCTCAAGGCTTAAAAAAAATCCTTCTTTAACTTGTCTCCTCCATTTCATCTACACTGATTGAAGTGGATTTAACAAGTGACATCAGTAAGGAATCATAGCTTTCCCCTGGATTCACCTGGTCAGTTTTGTATACTTTGTGTATTTAGGCTTGCTAATGGCATGTCATAGCACCTCTCTTTCAATTATACTTAATAGTTTTTGATTTCATACTTATTTTCCATACTTTGTACAATGATTCATGAAGTCTATAAAAAAAACATATGTTTCTTTGTCTGTAGGATTAGTTGAAATTCTGAGAAGATTTCAGTGTAAGCATGTTGTCCATCCCCAACCTGCAGACAGTAGGCTGTAGTATAGTATCTGACTCTGCCATAAAGTGTTTCCGGTGCACAAAAGCCCCCCAAAACTGCATACAGGGCAATTAGCACCAACATTTTCAACTGAAACAGAGCTCAATACACTGGTGTCATGTACTTCTCTGTGTCCTCCATAACAGTGTCTGTTCCCTCACTGAGAGCAGGCTCCAGACAGAGTGGCCAAGGGCCCTACAGGTTAGCCACGGGCTGCCTAGCCACACTCTGTGCTGTCCTGCTGCTGTCCGTCATCGCTGTGAGCACCCACTGTGAGTAATCAAACACACAACCACCACACAACGTTGCTTCAATGGTGCCTCCATAAACCACTTCCTGATGTACCATTGTGTCCCAATGAGGGGAGGGGAGGGGAGGGGAGGGGAGGGGAGGGGAGGGGAGGGGAGGGGAGGGGAGGGTGGATTCATGGAATCTGAATACAGTGTATTGGGCTGCCAGGGAATTACATTGTGAAACATGTCTTCCCCAGCCAACAAAGTTTAAGTGCTACCAGTTACTCATTTGTGTTGTATCATTTATTTCCCACATCTCAACGGTCCCAAGGGTTAGTCATAAGGTTAGCAGTGTGGTTAAGGATTGGTTTAAAATCAGATGTTTTGTCTCCAGTACATGTGTCATCCCAGTAAATGCAACCTGCATAAAACAACTGAAATGAAACTCTACGTGCACACTGACAAATTGTGAGGTCAAAAAGCAGTGTTGAGTCAGTGATTGCTGCTCCTGAACAAATCTTACCCTGAACAAATCTTAGGGCCGCAGTTGACGATTTCATCCTCAGCTCGTTAATGAATAGACATTTGCGTGTTTTGTTCCATGGGGATACCTTCCCATGACTTATGGCTGCCAAGTTCAACTAGCCTTTTCAAAGGAACCTCGCCACATCTGCCCTACACTCATCTTATACTTTGTCTTTGCCTTCCATTCTTTAAAGACTTGTTGTTTTTCCTGGATGCTTTGGACTGAAGTCCCCTGCTTCTTGTCTTCCTCTCAGATAAGAACCTTTATCAGAGCTTGCGCAATGAGCATCTGGCTTCTCTGCCTCAGAATGACTCTGGTGGTCAAATCCAGATGCAGAGGCAGACCACCAATGTGACCACCCTGACTGAAGCCCTGAGAAAATTGCAGATGGAGAAAGAAGACCTTGTGAAGGAGAGAGAGGAACTTCTGGCTAGGATGGCCAAATCAGGTCAGCTGTGTGTGTGTGTGTGTGTGTGTGTGTGTGTGTGTGTCATGACTTCAGGGGTGCAACTTTCATTGGGGACGGGGGGGACATGCCCCCCCACCACATTCTGAAATTGCATTTTTGTCCCGCCCAGTTTTATCATTGGAATGTGATTCAAATCGAGGCAAAGGTGTGCTTTAGGACCATGTGGACGCCTCCTAGCAGTTGGGTAGGCTGTTCAGAGTGTTTATCCGACTGGATAAAAAAAAGAAAATAAGTTATGTCTATGGGATCAATATCATGCCAAATGTCTTCGTAAATGTAAATCACCAATCCACAAATATAAATCACTTTCCAAAAATGTAAATCACCAATCAACAAATGTAAATTACTATCCACAAATTTCCAAAATTTCCAAAAAATTACTATCCACACTTTCCAAAAATGTATATACACCACAATAGTGTTGCAAATATAAAGTAATCTAGGGCAAGGGTTTCGATTATTTACGTTGGACATACTATGGTTACACATATGGTTAACATATTATGGTTACCATACTATACATTTCTGCAGCCCTGAAAGGCAGGCATCAACATGGCCGAACGAAAGGCTGCCAGCGATTTATAGAAATCGCATTCTATGAGTACAAACCTTTTTTCTACACCTACAAATCACTTTCTACCGCAATAACTTTTTTCTGTGTGAGAACTTCTTGTCTACGCATGAGAACTTCTTGTCTACGCATGAGAACTTCTTGTCTACGCATGAGAACTTCTTGTCTTTTTCTTGTCGTCAAATCCCTGCCAAAAGTCAGGTGACCTAAGCGCTGGAGTTGCAGGTTTGCCAGATCTGTCATGTTTGCGCATATCTCTCCTATGTGAAAATCTTTATGGCAGTGATTTTACTTTTAAGGCCCTCGTTTTACAAATACAAATCAAAAGGTGTTTGTTTGTGAATCGTGAATTGCATTAGTGGAAAGTGATGTACATTTGTGGATGGTGATTTACATTTGTGGATTGGTGATTTACATTTGTGGATTGGGGATTTACATTTGTGGATTGGTGATTTACATTTTTGGAAAGTGATTTACATTTGTGAATACATTTGGTATGATATTGATCCCATATATGTCCCCTCCACTTCTAAAACCAAAGTTGCGCCCCTGCGTGACATGATGCTGAAGCAAATCAAACATTTGCTGTCGATCTAAATCCTACCCTCTGCTGTGTATGACAGAACCAGAGCAAACATCACCCACATTACTCCCATCTCCACTGTCACCTCCGTCAATCCCATTGCCCCCTTCAACCCCACTAACCTGTCCTCCGGACTGGCTGGTGTTCAACAGAAGCTGCTACTACATCTCCACCAGGAGTATGACCTGGCCGGACAGCCAGACCTGGTGCAAGGAGAAAATAGGACACCTGGCCATCATACACACTGCTGAGGAACAGGTGAGAGAGAGGGGAGAGAGAGGCAGGGATGGGGGAAGAGAGAGAAGGGGGTGGAGTTAAAGATGGAAAGAGAGGTTGGAAAAGGGAGAAAGGCGGGTGGGAAAGAGAGTAGAGGAGGAGGGATGTGGTGGATTAGACACTGTTGATTTTCTCAAATATCTGGCAAGGCTGGAAATAACCAATCAATAGGGAAGATAAAGCCCAACGTCAACAAGAGAGTTTTGGGGTTCATGATAATTAGTCTAAACCAATTTCTCCTGGTAGAATGGAGTAATTGAGGGAATGTTCTTTAATCATGTCTCCTGTTGTAGACGTCATCATTCACATCCCAATGTAATCATGTCTCCTGTTGTAGACGTCATCATTCACATCCCAATGTAATCATGTCTCCTGTTGTAGACGTCATCATTCACATCCCAATGTAATCATGTCTCCTGTTGTAGACGTCATCATTCACATCCCAATGTAATCTTGTCTCCTGTTGTAGACGTCATCATTCACATCCCAATGTAATCGTGTCTCCTGTTGTAGACGTCATCATTCACATCCCAATGTAATCATTTCTCCTGTTACAGACGTCATCATTCACATTCCAATGTAATCATGTCTCCTGTTATAGACGTCATCATTCACATCCCAATGTAATCGTGTCTCATGTTACAGACGTCATCATTCACATCCCAATGTAATCTTGTCTCCTGTTACAGACGTCATCATTCACATTCCAATGTAATCATGTCTCCTGTTATAGACGTCATCATTCACATCCCAATGTAATCATGTCTCCTGTTGTAGACGTCATCATTCACATCCCAATGTAATCGTGTCTCCTGTTGTAGACGTCATCATTCAAATCCCAATGTAATCGTGTCTCCTGTTGTAGACGTCATCATTCACATCCCAATGTAATCGTGTCTCCTGTTACAGACGTCATCATTCACATCCCAATGTAATCTTGTCTCCTGTTACAGACGTCATCATTCACATTCCAATGTAATCATGTCTCCTGTTATAGACGTCATCATTCACATCCCAATGTAATCGTGTCTCCTGTTACAGACGTCATCATTCACATCCCAATGTAATCTTGTCTCCTGTTACAGACGTCATCATTCACATTCCAATGTAATCATGTCTCCTGTTATAGACGTCATCATTCACATCCCAATGTAATCATGTCTCCTGTTGTAGACGTCATCATTCACATCCCAATGTAATCGTGTCTCCTGTTGTAGACGTCATCATTCACATCCCAATGTAATCGTGTCTCCTGTTACAGACGTCATCATTCACATCCCAATGTAATCTTGTCTCCTGTTACAGACGTCATCATTCACATTCCAATGTAATCATGTCTCCTGTTATAGACGTCATCATTCACATCCCAATGTAATCATGTCTCCTGTTGTAGACGTCATCATTCACATCCCAATGTAATCGTGTCTCCTGTTGTAGACGTCATCATTCACATCCCAATGTAATCGTGTCTCCTGTTACAGACGTCATCATTCACATCCCAATGTAATCTTGTCTCCTGTTACAGACGTCATCATTCACATTCCAATGTAATCATGTCTCCTGTTATAGACGTCATCATTCACATCCCAATGTAATCATGTCTCCTGTTGTAGACGTCATCATTCACATCCCAATGTAATCGTGTCTCCTGTTGTAGACGTCATCATTCACATCCCAATGTAATCGTGTCTCCTGTTGTAGACGTCATCATTCACATCCCAATGTAATCGTGTCTCCTGTTACAGACGTCATCATTCACATCCCAATGTAATCATGTCTCCTGTTGTAGACGTCATCATTCACATCCCAATGTAATCTTGTCTCCTGTTACAGACGTCATCATTCACATTCCAATGTAATCATGTCTCCTGTTATAGACATCATCATTCACATCCCAATGTAATCATGTCTCCTGTTGTAGACGTCATCATTCACATCCCAATGTAATCATGTCTCCTGTTGTAGACGTCATCATTCACATCCCAATGTAATCATTTCTCCTGCTGTAGACATTGTCACATTCCAATGTAATCATGTCTCCTGTTATCAACGTCATAATTCACATCCCAATGTAATCTTGTCTCCTGTTATCAACGTCATCATTCACATCCCAATGTAATCATGTCTCCTGTTGTAGACGTCATCATTCACATCCCAATGTAATCATTTCTCCTGCTGTAGACATTGTCACATTCCAATGTAATCATGTCTGCTGCTATAGACATTGTCACATCCCAATGTAATCATGTCTCCTGCTATAGACGTTTCTGTGGAACCAGTTACCTCGGGGCCACTGGAATGCCTACTGGTTTGGAATCAGTGACGAGACGGCTGAGGCAGACTGGCTTTGGGTCGATGGAACCAAATTGGTCGGGGGGTAAGTTTTTGGCTTTGCTGGGCTACAACAAAAATGTGGGCGGGTTTCGTGGATGCCTAGATTCAATCAGATCAGGCGTTAACTGGCGATAGCAGACACCCGCACAAGGGGGATGTTTTGGCGGAGTGTCAGAGGTAGAACTGCGTTGGAGCCGTCATATCGCTGCTCTTGCTATCATTGTCACAAGTCACCCCCACCTTACTCAGATTAGAAGTTCAGAGCGAGAAAGTGCAGGCTACATAGAAATAATGACGCTCAAATTGAAAAATGCTGAAATAAAATAATAAGGGTTTCTATCATCGTAATGGAGGTGTAGATTACATCTCACATTCTAGTGTTCCAACTTGTAAACAAGGCTGCGTATGGGATTTCTGTTCATGTGACTCCCTGCAGCCAATAGCAATGCCCGCTTCAGGTATAATGCCAGGACAGCTAAAGCAGTTCCACCTCCGACACCACCAAAACAACCACTATGCCGATGTCTGCTAAAGCGGATCTGGTTGAATAGAGCCCTAAATCTACCCCAGGATTATATTGGATTCAATCAACACTAAATGATTGGCTTCATACACATGGCCTAAATTATCTCTGGACTGTGGTGGTTCATTAAAAACGTATTGAATCACAGACCATAGGTCTAACTAACCATGTAAACCTCGATTAGGGGATGTTCATTAATCAATCAATCAAATGTATTTGAAAAGCCCTTCTTACATCAGCAGATGTCGCAAAGTGCTGTACAGAAACCCAGTCTAAAACCCCAAACAGCAAGCAATGCAGATGTAGAATCACAATGGCTAGGGAAAAACTCCCTAGAAAGGTCGGAACCTAGAAAGAAACCTAGAGAGGAACCAGGCTCTGAGAGGTGGCCAGTCCTCTTCTGGCTGTGCCGGGTGGAGATTATAAGAGTACATGACCATTAAGGCCAGATTGTTCTTTAAGATGTTCAAACATTCATAGATGACCAGCAGTGATTGTAGAGGGTGCTACAGGTCAGAACCTCAGGAGTAAATGTCAGTTGGCTTTTTATATCCGAGCATTCAGAGATCGAAACAGCAGGTGCGGGACAAGGTAGCACGTCCAGTGAACGGGATCAGGGTTCCATAGCTGCAGGCAGAACAGTCGAAACTGGAGCAGCAGCACGGCCAGGTGAACTGGGGACAGCCAGGAGTCATCAGGCCAGGTAGTCCTGAGGCATGATCCTAGGGCTCAGGTCCTCCGGGTGTGGAGGGAGAGAGGGAGAGAGAATATGAGGGAGCATGCTCAAATTCACACAGGACACAGAATAAGACAGGAAAATGACACCAGATACAACAAACTGACCCTAGCCCCCCAGCACATAGACTATTGCAGCATAGATACTGGAGGCTGAGACAGGGGTGGGTTGGGGGACACTGTGGCCCCGTCCGAGGATACCCACGGACAGGACCAACCAGGCAGGATATATAACCACCTTCGCACCCCTACGTGAGACTACACTCAATCATAGGACCTACTGACGAGATGAGTCTACAGTAAAGACTTAAAGGTCGAGACCGAGTCTGTGTCTCTCACATGGATAGGCAGACCATTCCATAAATATTGAGCACTATAAGAGAAAGCCCTGCCTCCAGCTGTTTGCTTAGAAATTCTAGGGACAATATGGAGGCCTGCATCTTGTGACCATATCTGTACGTGTAGGTATGTACGGCAGGACCAAATCGGAGAGATAGGTAGCCCATGTAATGCTTTGTAGGTTAGCAGTGGAGTAATATGATAATTTTTAGGGGTTCTATTCAAGATTCTAGCAATCATGTTTAGCACTAACTGAAGTTTATTTAGTGTTTTGTCCGGGTAGACGGAGAGTAGAGCATTGCAATTGTCTAATCTAGAAGTGACAATAGCATGGATTAAAAGTAAAATATTGCCGCCTTCCACTTCCAGGGTAGGCAATTTTGGAGCTTCACCCTGTTTCATCGAAATGTAAAGCTGTGTGTCGTGAAAGTTGGCATTCTGTTTCCAAATCACCAAGAAGTAGAATATATAGTGAAAACAATAGTGGTCCTAAAACGGAACCTTGAGGAATGCCAAAACTTACAATGGATTTGTCAGAGGACAAAACATCCACAGAGACCAACTGATATCTTTCCGAGAGATAAGATCTAAACCAGGCAAGAACTTGTCCGTGTAGACCAATTCCGGTTTCTAATATCTCCAAAATAATATGGTGATCGATGGTGTCAAAAGCAGGTCTAGGAGCACGAGGTCAGATGCAGAGCCGTGGTCTGACACCATTAAAAGCTAATTTACCACCTCCATTTTTTTATTTTATTTTACCTTTATTTAACTAGGCAAGTCAGTTAAGAACAAATTCTTATTTTCGATGACGGCCTAGGAACAGTGGGTTAGCTGCCTGTTCAGGGGCAGTCTCAGTGCTATGATGGGGTCTAAAACCAGACTGAAGCATTTTGTATACATTATTTATCTTCAGGAAGGCAGTGAGTTGCTGCGCAACAGCTTTTTGTAAATTGTTTGAGAGGAATGGGAGATTCGATATAGGCCGATAGTTTTTACATTTCTCGGTCAAGCTTTGGCTTTTTCAAGAGAGGTTTTATTACTGCCACTTTTAGTGTGTTTGTTACACATCTGGTGGATAGGGAGCCATTTAAGCTGCTCTTTCAGTAGTTTAGTTGGAATAGGATCCAGTGTCAAGAGATACAGGATTAAACAACTTAAGTGTCTCCATTGATCCTAGGTCCTGGATGTTCTGTGCAGACTCAGGACAACTGAGCTTTGGAGAAATACGCAGATTCAAAGAAGAGTCCATCATTTGCTTTCTAATGATCATGATCTTTTCATCGAAGAAGTTCATGAATTCCTCACAGCTGAAGTGAAAGCCATCCTCTCATGTTGAACAGGTTGAACGTTTCTGTCTGCTAGATGAGTGACAACGGTTGGGGGGGGGGGGGGGGGGGTTCTGTGCGCATAGTGTTCATGTTAATGTTACTACTTAGCCTTTTCTGCTGGTGGAGGTCCCGTAGAACCATGTCCAGATAAAGCATCCGGGGTAAAAGTTGAAAGAAAAAGTTGAGCAAAGAAAAAAACAAAGACATTGGTAAATGTATTAAAAGTTCAAAACGAAAAGTTTGGCAGATAGCCAAGTAGATAGCCAAGTAGCAACAAACAGCCCAACAGCACGGAGATAAGTCTGTAAACCAGGATTCAGCCACACCTGTTTAAATTGAGTCTGTGGCACTAATGTAATATGAAAACCTGCTTTATCTTGTACAAATTAGCATATTAATGTAGTTTTTCACATTTTTGTTGTTTACTCAGTCCTATGTTTTCGCAGTTGGTACCTGTGATGCAAACAGCTTATGGTTCATTTGACTGTGTTTTTCATACCCAGGCGTGTGCTATTCTGTAGGCCCCTACCCCATTTGGTTGTCCACCATTACACGTCTGCAGTTGAGCACCTGCCCATTTGCATTGATGGACAGGATCGCAATGGATGACTCTGCCTTTTTATATGCTGTAAATGTGACCTTTTTGGTGTTGAAGCTGTCTGACAAATTCATGTTTTGCCTTCTGCACGCTCTGAGCCACCCAAAAGATTACCAGAGAGTCTGTATACTGTTATGAGACTATCAACATGCTGCCTAAGGAACTTCTGGGCCAAGAATAGCCCCCCCCCCGCCCCACCCCCAACCCAGCACAACTTTCATTCAAGATGAAATGTTCCATTTCAGTGGGTTTGTCAAATACTTGCAGCCCAACCCCTCCTCCCCAATGTTGTCAATGTTCTATATTTGCATTCTCATTTTGGGCTAATGTAACTTGCAGCTTATTAGGCCCAGTTTCCACATGTTCAATGCAAATGCGGCATTTGAGCTTCTAGAGGTCGGAAAGACAAGATGTCACTGCAAGCATAAACCTTGTCTTGTCAGAACTGCAGGATCAGCACATCGGGATGGACAACCTGGCGTTTGTCAGCGTCAATGTGACTTTCATTGCAATCAGCGTATTTGCAAACGTTTTTTTTGCCTTCTGCCTGCTCTGTCCTCAGCGCGGCAGAGAGGGACTCAAACAGCCTATGAAGACACTACTGGAATCTTTAGTTTGCTGCACCATTGTTTTCTTGGTTTCTGTTATTGCAATGAAATATTTCCTCTTCACGGAACATCTGAAGCTCAGGCTCGCTGCTAGTATGCTAGTGGAGTACACTTTCCCCACTAGTATGACAACCTCTGTGTGGCTGAATTTCTTCTACTACACCCAGATCGTCCCTGCTCGGCGAGCTCTCTTCACCCGGGTGAAGAGGAACATCAAAATCATCATTTACTGGGTCCTGTTTATCAACAGGGTCTTGTTTTTGTTTGACATTTCTCTTCATATTCCAGCGATAGTTGATTTACTCAACAGTGCCTCTGGAAATGCAAACGGCACTTACACATCAATGAACAGCACTGCGTCTGCCTCGCCAAGTGACCTGTTTTACACTGAGACGACACGTCTTGTTTTGAAAATTCTATACATCTTTTTTGGACTCTGTGTGGTAGTCGGGTCGAGCTGTGCCACTGTGCGCTACTTGCACAGACACATGAAGAGCATGAAGGAGAGCGGCAGCCCCTTCTCCGCGCCCCGCCTGCGCAGTCAGATGAGGGCCACCATTACTGGGATCCTGCAGGGAATTCTCTACGTCATTTGCTTTCTGTGGCTCATCTTTTATGTCTTCAAGGACTTTTTCTTTATAACTTTTGACAATAATAGAAATATCTTCTACACAGTCCTCTCTCTGTACACGTTTGACACCACTGTAAACCTGGGTATTGGTCAGTCGGTTTTCAGACAGAGGGCTGCTGATATTTGGCTCAAGGCTCAACAGGCTGTAAGGTTGTCAGAGTTGCGTGGATGAAACAATCAGTCAGGTGTGTTACACAGAGACTTACGCATTGGTATATTTAAACGTGTAATGCGGCGTTGAGTTAAATAGTCTGCCCCAGGATTATATTGATATATAGATATAATCAATGCTAATAATAATCATTTGGATTCATAGACATAGACATAGGCTTAAATGATTTAAGATTCAATAGTTTACCAACAAAATTCTTGTTTTTTTGAACCAGAATTACGCCTTCAACTGTAAGCCTTCACCTGGATTTATTTAAACTGGCCCATAATGTAGTTGGCTATAATCTTTTACAAGATTCATTCATTCATTCTGTCCTCCGTAACTCATCTGGTAGAGAATGGCACTTGCGACGCTAGTAGGTTTGAATTCCGGGACCACCGTAACATGTATGCACACATGACTGTTAGTCGCTTTGGATAAAGGCATCTGCTAAACGGTATATGTTATTATTGGATTTATGTTTCTACATTATGTTTCCCATCTGTATCTGAGATACAAATATGTTATGGTACATTTGACTGTGTTTTTCATCAGGCGTGTGATATTCCTATTTGTTCTTCCGTCCACTTAACTTATTAAGTGGACTATGATAATGGATTTTAAATAGTAATGGATGATATATGATCTGTTTAGTACATAATACAGTACGAAGATTACCAAGATGGATAACTATAGCAAGATGGATAACTAATTGACCTCTGTATTCTCTACTGCATGACTGTACTTAAACGAAACTTGTGAAATGTATGACTGTGCTTTGTGTGACCCATAAAGAAATAATATAAATCAGAAAAATAACAAAAATGTGTAACCCAATGGATCTACATGCAGGAGAAATAGGCTATTACAAACTACTGTTCGGACCCCAGAAATAAAATTACTTCCTGCTTTACTCCTATGGGTACACTCAATATGGCCACCGGTCCACCCATCACAGAGCATTGACTTGAATGTTATTGACCATTCTAGTCGTTCTATTTCTATGGGTCCAAATAACTCCCTATATCTCAGGTAGAGGGGAAAAAGAGAAGGCTGCGGCTCCGGAAACATATAACCGCCATGTTCCTCCCCCGGCCCGCCCCCGCGCCCCTGAATCCCCTTGAAAGATCTGTATCACGTTTCGCGCATGTCTTTCTTTACCTCTACTTTACACATACATTTTTTTGTGGTCACCCTACCTTCACATTTCTCACTGTCAATCGTGTATGATAATCCTTTAAGCTTTACTAGTGAAACGTCCATGCAGCATCTGCACGCCAAACCATTTGATCTCAAACTATACTCTTCTTAGTTATGTACAGTGTTGTTTCGAATCCTGTACAGTGAGCAAATCTTTTAGCAGATAGTGTTAAACAAACTATAGCATACCTGTGTTTTGTTTCAATCAAAGCAGATATTTTGCCTAGTGGTGCATGCTGTTGAGTTGTGGCCGCATGAGAGAAGAATGGTTGATGAGCTTCAGTTTGCTGCCATATGACTGGTTTCACATTTGTCTCCAGCGATCATACGGTTAAATAGATTGAAAACAATTATAATGTATATTTACAATCACCTTATCCTAGCGACTTTCATTTGCCCAGCTCTTATCAATAGCTCAGCCTCTTATCAATTTGTAAATTACAGTACATGGAGAATTATGTTATTTCTATCATAAAAAATAAAGTCGCTCCACTTGGAAACCAACAGGTTGCTTAACGTTATTCATTGCTTAATTTGATTGTAAAGGGGGTGGAATTACGAGGGAATTAAGTAGACACACCTCCGCCACATCTTCATTTCTTTGATCTCCACCCCCAAGCGAATAGTTTCACGTCGTGTTAGTCATATGTAATGGGATACTCATGGTATACATCCTCCTAGGAAATGTTTAACTAGCAGGTTCTTTCGCGACAAATGCAGCAATAGCAAATAATAAAAGATAAGAATATAATCACAAAGTAAATGGCAGTAGAATAGAATACACATTTTAGCAAGACTATAATTTATAGTCCAATATTTACACGTGTATTGGGGGATGGGGGGGGGGGGGGGGCAAGTGTTATTCTCATGCTTAAATTCAAGGTCAGAATAGACAAGAAAAAAATTGCATCAAAGGGGAGTTACGGTCCATTTACGCTCGCAAGTAGAGAATCCTGCACATGCGCAGAGGTTTTGGCACCTTTAGTCCCCGGAAAGAAAGTTCCAGAGAATATGGATCTGCAGCCACTCCGAAAACAGAAACAGCTACTAACTTAGCTTGTTGTCAACCTAGCTCTGGTTCCTATGGACACTGACCTCTGGGACTGTGTGCTCAGGCAGCAACAGTATTGATCTACAGTAAAATAGGACAGGACCGTCTGTGTATACACACATTTACTGGCATGTTTTGGTATGCATACTTTGAAAGAGAACCTTTCCCCTTTGGCCCAGTTTCCCTTCCTCATGGGCCCATAACCTCACTTGTTTTCTCCATGTTCTTCTTCCCTCCTTCAAATTTGTGTCAGCCTGGTCGCCATCATATGATCTCTCTTCCTCATTCTTAATGTGTTTTCAAAAGATATTAGTGTTGCTTCAGATTCCCTTCTCCTTCCTCCTTTTTTTGCTTGTCTTATCCTCCTTCCCATTCTTCAGCATTTCATCCTTATTTCTTCCTCTTTTCTTTCTTTATATTTATATATATATTTTTTTACATATTCCATTGCTTCGTCTTTCCTTACTACTGCTGCAATTAAGACGGCAGTGACAGAGTGAAGAATATGGTACATTATTTTACATTATCTCACTTTTATAACGGTTTGTCTCATTGAGACAAAGAGAGACCTGTAGAGGCACTGCAGATAACCTAGTTCAGTAGCGCACACCAATGGCCAACAGCTATTCTAGTGAAACATATATTATACGCACACATATATATATATATATATATATATATATATATATATATATATATATACATACAATTGAAGTCGGAAGTTTACATACACCTTAGCCAAATACATTTAAACTCCCTACTTGAGTATCTGGAACATCAGCATTTCTTGGCAATGTCTTGCATGGAAATGCCTTCATTTCTCAGAACAAGAATAGACTGATGAGTTTCAGAAGAAAGTCCTTTTTTTTTTGCCATTTTGAGCCTGTAATCGAACCCACAAATGCTGATGCTCTAGATACTCAACTAGTCTAAAGAAGGCCAGTTTTATTGCTTCTTTAATCAGTACAACAGTTTTCAGCTGTGCTAACATAATTGCAAAAGGGTTTTCTAATGATCAATTAGCCTTTTAAAATTATAAACTTGGATTATCTAACACAAGGTGCCATTGGAACACAGGAGTGATGGTTGCTGATGGTTGCTGATAATGTGCCTCTGTACACCTATGTAGATATTCCATAAAAAATTGGCCGTTTCCAGTTACAATAGTTCTTTACAACATTAGCCATGTCTACACTGTATGTCTGATCAATTTGATGTTATTTTAATGGACAAAAAATGTGCTTTTCTTTCAAAAACAAGGACATTTCTAAGTGACCCCAAACTTTTGAACGGTAGTGTATATATGTTGTTTGTATATGATGTACGTTATACCAAGAGATGTTTTGGTTGAATATGTGTTGTTTTTTTTAATAACGAAACCATTTTTCTCCCTTTATAGCTTTTGGGAGGAAGGCGAGCCCAACAACCACATTGACGAAGACTGTGGCTACATCGTGAAGACTCGCAAGCTGGAGCGCAAGGCGGTGAGCAGCTGGTACGACGCCCCGTGCACCATGTACTGGCCCTTCATCTGTGAGATCGAGATGTAGGCCTATGCACCTGCTACTTAGAGATAAGCACTTACCAGACTCGTGTTGGACCCAGAATTCCTCCCTGTCAACGTCCATAGTGATAGACCAGTGATGACCAACACTTCACCTGCAGAGCTACTGGGTATTCAGGTTTTTGCTCCAACCCTGCTCTAACACATCTGTTTCAGCTAACCAAGGTTCGGATGAGCCGCTGATTAGTAGAATCAGGTGTATTAGAGCAGGGAAAGAGCAAGACCGGTAGCTCTTCAGGAAGATGGTTGGCCACCCCTGTCGTTGACTTTTACAGCATTATCAGGTCTGAAGAGCAATGCTTTACTTTAATAGTATCTACTTTCATTTGCTTTTTCAATTAAACTTTTACTCCAGGAGGATCTTATATAGTTACTGTTGTGTCATTGAAGTGGTCACCACAGTTCAAAATCCTTCTAAAGCAATGTCTGTCAATCAACGGTCATGTTATTTAGATTCATAGAAGAAGAAAAAAAATATATATATAAAAAAAAAAGATTTATGTAAATGTTTTTCATAAAACAGACGATCAAATGATCTATTCATAACAATGCAAATGCATTTGTTTTGGTTTTGTCAATAAAAATGTTGAAAATGGAAAATAGTTCAGCCTATTTACTATGACAGATTATGTTGGACCACACATTTTTACTTTGAGTGGTTACGGTTAGTTTTGGGAATGGATCATCCAGTCGAAGGTCGAAGGTAATCTGTCTAGACCAACGCGGTTATAGAGTATGTCCTTTTTCAGTGTTGTTCTCTAGGTGATTAGTGTTTGGGGCTGTCAATCGCCAAAGGAAATAACAGAATAGGTGTTATATAGGTGTACAGTTAGCGTATAAGTTACTTGTTTGCTAAATGATTGCTTTGCCTCGCCTATTTACATGTGGGGTGGTGAGCTATTTGAATACTGTGGAGTGAAATCATTCTAGAAAAATGGTACAAGATTTAGGACAATCTAACAAGATTTTGAAGCTTATTGGGCTTTCAGAATTATTACAGGTACTTCAAAAACTGAATTACTTTGCTGTTACGATGAAAAGCATACACTACCGGTGTTAGTGGAATTCTAAATTCCTCTGTATGATTTCCCAATCAGAATGAATTACTCTGTCAATGCATTCTATGGGATTGTAAGACCCAATATTTTTATAAGAAATGGACAGAGACCCGGTCTTAAAAGTCAGGTAACAGCATTTAATTCAAGAGAGTACTGGCTACATACACATTTTAGACAGTCTGGAGATAGTCCGTCCCTGCCATCTGGAGATAGTTCATTAATTTGTACAAAGGAACAGACCGTCATTGTTACTAAACTCCTGACTATATTATACACAATTGGGAATGGGAGCAAGAGAGAAAATTCATATATGTACAGTACGTAATAACATTTGGACTAGTCAGTCCTGATTGAAATGTATACATAATTAGTCATCATTGATAAAAAATTCCCTTAACAACCGGTCTACATTGTAGAATAATAGTGAAGACATCATAACTATGAAATAACGCGAATGGAATCAAGTAGTAACCAAAAAAGTATTAAACAAATCGAAATATATTTTATATTTCAGATTCTTCAAATAGCCACCCTTTGCCTTGATGACAGCTTTGCTTACTAGTGGCATTCTCTCAACCAGCTTCACCTGGAATGCTTTTCCAACAGTCTTGAAGGAGTTCCCACATATGTTGAGCACTTGTTGGCTGCTTTTCCTTCACTCTGCGATCCGACTCAAGCCAAACCATCTCAATTTGCTTGAGGTCTGAGGATTGTTGAGGCCAGGTCATCTGATGCAGCGCTCCATCACTCTCCTTGGTGAAATAGCCTTTACACAGCCTGAAGGTGGGTCATTGTCCTGTTGTCCTGTTGAAAAACAAATGATAGTCCCACTAAGCCAAAACCAGATGGGATGGCATTTCGCTGCAGATTGCTGTGGTAGCCATGCTGGTTAAGTGTGCCTTGAATTCTAAATAAATCACACACAGTGTCACCAGCAAAGCACCCCCACACCATAACACCTCCTCCTCCATGCTTTACGGTGGGAAATACACATGCGGGGATCATCCGTTCACCCACACCGAGTCTCACAAAGACATGGCGGTTGGAACCAAAAATCTTCAATTTGGACTCCACACCAAATGACAAATTTCCATTTGTCACATGCGCCGAACCCAGCAGGCGTAAACCTTACAGTGAAATGCTTACTTAATGCTTAATTATATCCCTCAAATATCCAATTTATGGTGTCCAATATTGAGAGCTATTGTGAGGCCACCCTCATGTCTCTGAAATTATCTTTCCTGGTCGTGAAAAGCATGCAAATACTGTCTGTATAACTCTGATGACGTCACTGGAAATGTGTAGTTCTGACTATGTTAACGTTTATTTTACAGTCCCTTGCAAGCGGCACGCAGTTGTCAAGGGTTTTAAAGGAGCTGGTGGGTCTCATTGCCCCCAAGCTTGCACTTTATTGTGACGTTTTATTGATAACAACCTGTAGTCAGATCAGATTGTGATGTCATGATCTGTGCCAAAAACTCCATCTCACCCCAACAGGCTGATAATCCATATATATCTTTTCTTTTTTTTTCACAAAAAGGGCATTAATCATCATTTTCTAAATGTCAGTGTTATTTCAACCACATAGTGTAGAAATGTCTCCTTCTTTTTTTTTTGAACTGGAAAATGATTTTTTTTACTTGAGGTATTATTCTATTCCTTATACATTATTCATGGTAATATGACACCACATGGCGGATACTTGGATTGTTATTCAGAATGTCTTGAAGTAATGACAAATCACAGGTGTGAAATGGCCCATTATAAAGACCTAAAGGTGGGACACAGAACTGCTCCAGTCCCTGTAATACACATTTCCAAAAGTCCTCACAAAACAGATATGGTTAGTATAGCACTGTAACACACAGTATACTGAACACTATCATACCAACATAATAGCTAAGCTAATGTTTTACAACAATATATTTAATACTAGTAAATGTTTGTTCCCGAAGACTCGCTGTTGGACTGTTCTGCATAAAGTGGCTGCCCTGAAAACATGGACCTTGACAGTATTAGACCGACCTACATCAGCCCGGTTGTGTACTTTGTCAGCTTCTGCCCAGATAAATGTGAAATTGCCTCGGTAGCAGTAGGTGAAATGGCAGTATTGACATGGGGAGAGATACTGGTATAGATTCAATCTGCAAACTAACACTTTACCTCGACCTTCCGTCCTGAGACCTACTTAACACTGTGGCTGGCATCATACTAGTAAAGTAACATGGCATAAGCTCTCAATAGACATGATAGCTTCGGACAGACAGCTTCAATGCAGTGTTACCACACACAATATATGAACATACACCACAGGGGAGGGAGGGAGACGGGGAGAGAAACGCAAAACTGAGGAATAGACACACAGACATATACATACCCCTTTCATACACAGACCACAATCCCACATATTTGCCATGCGTGCATTTTTATACCAGAATAACATGGGAAAAATAAAAGCCACCTAAAGATTCCTGCATTTTCACAGACCCCGTAACCAAAATGCAGGTATGGTGTCTGTGTCAATGGTTCTCTGCTTCATTAAAGGTAAATCCATTAACACTTCCATTGTTTATCACCTCCCTAATTTGAACTGCAAACAGAGTCAATGCAAAAGGGGTGTCAATGCAAATAGGTGGTAAATAAGGGGGTTTGAAAGGGGGTGACATACACATTGCTGTATATATTATATTGTATATACAGCTAACATACCAAGTCTTCGGTCTGAATTGGGTAATAGAGATGAGGGAGAGAGGTGAGAGTGTGCAGAGAGAGAAGCGAGAGAGAGAGAGAGTTTTGTTGTTGATGTTGTGTCTTGTCACTTTTGTTTTTTGTTTATATCACTTGCTTTGGCAATGTCAACACATGTTTCCCATGCCAATAAAGCCATTTGAATGAGAGAGACAGAGAGAGAGAGACAGAGAGAGAGAGAGAGAGAGAGAGAGAGAGAGAGAGAAAGAGAGAGAGAGAGAGGGAGAGAGAGAGAGAGAGAGAGAGAGAGAGAGAGAGAGAGAGAGAAAGAGAGAGAGAGAGAGAGAGAGAGAGAGAGAGAGAGAAAGAGAGAGAGAGAGGGAGGGTAATACTAGGTGTCCTACTGGGGCCTGATAAATGCACAGCCTTGCACAAACACTGAGGGAAAAGGGATGAGACGATGGCCAGGTTTAACATAGTAACTAACAACATCACAGGAAAGCATCTGAGGCTTCACCCCCTTGCACTGCTTCGAAGGGGCTCTGCAGACCTTTTCAGTGCCAACTGCAGAATAAAATCGACACAGGACAGCTTCTAAAATGGATTCTAAAAACTTGGATCGAATGCCAAATACTTCACTTTTCAAATACTTGACCTGCGTTTGATTGATTATGAGTGGTACAACGGAACCGATAGAATAGCTGAATAAAGCACTGATACACATTTGCACAGGTCTGTAAGGTGTCAGAACTTGTTCCCAAATATTCAGGCAACATACTCTATGGTAAAGATTCTGACATTCACAATTGGCTGTTGGGGGGGGCCAGGGGGAAAGCGTTTCATGCCTGCTGAAACTTTTATCAATGCCGAACAATAAAGATAAAGAAATGATTGTGCATTTTATGCAGAGGATATTCAAAGATATCAAATTTGGCCATCAGTGCCACTTCCCTCCCTCGCAAAAATAGTTGCGGCTTTACGTATTTATTGGGAACTCGTGGTCCACAGCCCCCTGGTGGTAGCCAGGTAGCAGTGCATCATCTGTCAAATCAATGGATTACAGATCAAGGTCTTTTGACTGGTGAAGGTGTGAATCCAATCCGAGTGTCCAACAGTCACCTCAACCTTTAACTATTTCTGGCCCAACATGACATGCCACGATGCAGGGTGATTGGTTTTTCGCATCAATATGAAACCAGTGGAAATAGGCCAGATGAGTGGTAGTGTTGGTTCTACGGTGCAACCGAATGCATAACCTCCTGACTGCATATCTAAGTATTTTTTGTTGTTGCTTTCCATTGAAGAGGATTCAGCTACTTTTCACTATTTCTGCACATTGTGACTAGGATCTTAATTCCTGATCATTTAGGTTTTCACTTGTACTGTTTTGCTAGGAGTTCAAGGTGCATTGTCTCGTTAATTCCAGAGGGTTGCATAGCATAGAATAGATGTGTTTTCACAAGATTTCTCCTCACATGGGGTCTAATACGACCTATAAAGTAATCATTTCATGGGCGCCGTTTATGAATATCAGTATTGGGCCATATTGTGTGCATCTATGTACAGGGTTTGTTTGTTGGCATTCCTTGCAGCGAATAATGGCATTTCAAGCAACCCCCCCCCCCCCCCCCCCCCAAGTTCTCGTTCCCATCCATCCCGATCTTTAACCCCGCCCCGATCTTGTGGGATCTGTGAAATCTCTCCCTCGGAGTCACAAGTCAGTTTACGTCCCATGGTCGAGAAAGGACGATCAATTCTCACTGTAACATTCTCCCTTTATCTACCAGAATTGCAAAGGCTTGTCATTTATTCCCAAATTCATTCTGTAACTGCACTGGCATCTTCACACCCAAATCTCTATTTTAACCCACAATCGATTCCTCGATATCTTGATCCATTTCCATCTTGTGTCACTTGTGACGCACATTCTGGTTGGACTGCTCCAATTCCTTAACGAGATTTCAGATTCCCCCCGGATTTCCAATTGGATCCTGATTAACTGGGCTCAGCTCATTAGGTCTGACAAATGAATTCAACCCCCTTCATCCTCAACCCCTGCCAATCTCTCAGAAACCAGACAAAATGCAATCGCCCCATCAATACAGTCAGACAATAATACGATGATGTCTGATCATTTCTGACTGCTGCATCAGATGACTAGAAATTAAGGCTGCCATTGATAGCCTGGATAAGAACCCAAACACCACTCGCTAGTGATGTGCACAGGAGGGCTTCCATGCAATTGGCTCAAAGTTGGTGATATAAATGGTGATATAAATCATGAGCCAGTCCAGGTCAGCAAAATCAAATACGCTCTCTTTGCAGACCTTAATATTATACTGTTGAATGATGAGTGATTGAATGTGGAAGACATCAAATGTGTTCCTCTACCAGCTTTATGTAGTAGCCATTGACGTGGATGTTCTAACTATCAGTGTCTCTCTACTTTCTAATATTCTCACATTTAAACCTCCACCTGTTCCCTCTCTTCCTTCGTTCCTCCTCTCTTTACCTGCTCTTGACTTTTGACCTCATAACCTGATTTCCTCCTCCAATCGGTTTACCTGCCTCCTCTTGTCATGCTCCCTGCTCTCTCTGCTCTCTCTCTTTCCCTCTCTCTATTTCTATCTCCGGGCTTATCCCTTCATCCCTGATCTCCTTCATCCCTCCAATCCTCATCTGTTCCTCACAGGAGGAAGGGAGAGAGAGTTTTCACAGGATTGCCTGCAACCAGTCTGTGGGTGAAAGCGTAAGAGGAATAAGATATAAGATAAGGATAGCAGGGCTGACTTGAGTATTGTGGGACATAAAAAGCTGCTCCAAAGGGCTACTGAGGCGGAAAAGACCAAAAATAAGAAGGATCACATTTTGTGTGGAAAAGGTGAGTGATTTTTGTCCACTTTGGTTGCAAATTCTTCTGGGCATTTACATGGAACTATGTGGAACTACATTGACTCCTCTGATGATTACCACCATGGATCCACATAATCCTGGAAAGTATCCCATTACCTATCTCAGTGTTCTCATCCGTGATAAGATTTCACAGTTAAAAGAATGGAACTTCATCTGATTTGCAGTTCTCAGTGGTGCTCATTTCCATCGCAAAATGAACTCCAATGGCATGCCTGCAACAAGTGTGCTGTAGTCCGTGGAAAAGATACTGACTGATGTCTGTGCAAGTGGGAGAAAGAGAGAGGCGGAGAGAAGTAGGTAGTTACAGTGACATCGAGGGCTTTTCTTCTCAGAATCAGTCTCCTTTATTAGGTAACAGCAGGATGCACAAGCATTAGCAGCATTATCATGAAGGTGGCAAATCCTCCCACATTGATTCCAGTATAAAAAAAATATCACGCCTAAGAGCAGCAAACTGCAGAACTTTCCTTCTCAGTTGTTTCTCACTTGACAAAAGGATTTTTTTTGCAGGTGGCAATGTCTTACAGATAATAGTAATAATAATTATATTGCTAATAGAATTGTGCACTTCTAGAGTACTTTTAGAGTAGAGGAATAGAGGCCTGTCTGTGCACTTCTAGAGTACTTTTAGAACAGAGGAATAGATGCTTGTCTGTGCATTTGTGCAGATATATATTCAAAGGAAATGACCAAACAGGAAACTGACGAAAACTCAAATGTATACCTGATAGGCCCCTATCTTTGCCTATTCTTGCCCCCTCTATCCTCTCTGCCCATGTGCCCCCCCCCCCCCCCCCCCCCCCCACACACTCCCCACTCCCCCTTTCAACAAGAAATCAACAAGAAATCCAAATCATTTTTACCTTATCATTGGATTTAGGTTGAAAGTTGGGTGAAAAAAAGACACAAATTCCAGAAATTCTTTATGTTGATGACTTTTTGCAAGTTTGCAGTTTTGCACATTGATTCAACTTCATCACGTTTTGTTTTTTTTGATGACGTGGAAACAACGTTGATTTAACCAGTTTGAGCCCAGTGGGTTGTGCCCACCCCTCCTCGCACACTGTCTCCCTGGCTCTCGTCCTAGGTCAAACTACTGAACGCCTATGCTTTGTCAACACGTGAACAATTGTTTCTGTGAAAGTAATACGTTTTTTTGAACACCGTATTTGCAGGGATGTGTGCTGTAGTTAGTTGGACACATTTTTTAAAAAACAATTTAGAAAGTGGTGTGCGTTGGTAATTGGCCTCCAAATACGAAAACGTCAGCATCCAATTATGAGTATTAGGGCCATAGACAGCTAAGCACTAATTACGTCTTGATCATTAAATATTCTCTCTTAAAAGGCATTGAAAGTCAGAGTGAGAGCTGACAGAAGAAGGTTCATGGCAAATTGTCTCTTAAACTTGTTTTAATTGTAGCAAAACATTTACATAATTGAAGTCATGAATACGAAAATGAAAGTAATAAAGTAAAGTTGCCACGTTGTAAAGTTGTGGTAAAACAGTCATTCTAAAAAATAAAATAAAAAGACAAGTACTCACGAAACACAGGCAACACTTCTGTAATGACCTATAAAAACCAAAATGGCTGTCTGTGTCACAGAAAAGATGGCCAGTAATTTAGCCCTAATCTTCAGATAGGTGAAGGTAGAGCTTGGATATATCACTATTAGACAGCGGATGTGGGATTATACCTCGTACCATACTCAAGAAGGCCAAGCTAGGCTCTGGCACCAGACTAGATGACGAAAGCACCTGAGCGATTTAGTTTAGGGGGTCAGAGGCCATGGGTGGGGTGGGGGTTACAGGAACAAACATTTACGTTCTATTTAAGGTCTTCCCTATATGATTGAGTTCTACATTGTATTAATTGTACAATAACGACAGCATTTTTGCCAAGCCCTGATTTGCATAAATATGTTTGTAATCATATAATCCTTTTCTCTTTCTCCCTATCTTCTAGTCTGCTAGTTTCTTTCTCCGGCGGTAACAGCCCCTATCAGCCGTTGCCATGGGTGAAATGGAGACGCTGAAAAAGGAGGCCGATGGCCTGAAGAGCCAGATTGAAGTGAGTCTTCCTGTCGCAGCATGCATTGATGTTGGGGTCACCATGACAATAGACATACTCATCAAGCACATTTCTGTGACGATATTCAATATCACCTCCAGTCTAAAAAAGGTCTCATCATCAGATGAATCACTCGGAAGCACAGTACCAATAACGCACAATAATTGAATAGCCTGCATAGAGTTTCCTCCACATACCAAAACTGGTACTGAGCTAAAGTTATTCTAAGACATTTTAAGCTGTGTCTGGTTCCTGAAAAATTGAAAAAACACCAGAAGTATGGAGAACATTCAATGTATATATGCTTATTTTTCGACAACTGTTTTACTCTTCACTAATCTTATTCCTCTCCTGTGTGTATCTCCCCGTCACACCACTAGGCTGCCCGCAAGGCGGTCAATGACACCACCATGGCTGCCGTAGCATCTGGTGTGGCGGCTGCACCCCGTGTCCAGCTGAAGAACAGAAAGACATTGAAGGGCCACTTGGCCAAAATCTACGGCTTGCACTGGTCTGCTGATAACAGGCGAGAAGGACTTCTTGTCCAGATAGCTGAGAGTCAGGATAGCGTCAGGGACAGTCTAGCTCACCACAGACACCCCACCACTACCACGAGCCAGCGTGATATAGGGGCTTATGAACAACATAGAGAAGGTCTACTTTGCGCAGGGTAGAGAAGGTCGATAAGAGGGGTTGTCTGATGCACCGCTGAAACCAAGTGGACTCGGATATTGAAAAGTCCCATTGTTTAATGTGTCCACTCTAACATGCAAGTGTTATGGGGTTCGGTGAAAAGGCTTTTCAAAGGCCTTCATTGTTTCAAATGTTGCATTAAACCAGATTCATACTGGATCTCGTGCCTGAACCCGGTTCAAACAGAATTTGATAGACTGACTGACCACTTGTTTAACTCTCTTTCTCTCTCCAACAGGCACATGGTCAGTGCCTCACAAGATGGCAAGCTTCTTATTTGGGACGCCTACACCGGCAACAAGGTAAGGGCTGATCACTGATCAGTCATCATTTTCACAGTTCTAACTGTTTTCATAATAATGCATAGGACTTATATCGAGAGCTTTCCACTTGGTTTACAGTGTATGGAGTAGATCCCTCTTTCAACCACTGATGTGTAGAAGGAGTATCGACTTCTGTTTCAGATTGTCTTGACTTTGACTACACACTCTACGAATGTATTTATATGGTAAAAGTCAGCTAGCTTGGTATATTATGTATTCTAACCTTTAGACAAAGCAAACTAAAAAGTGAGTGGTTAAGTGTTCTTCTCCCTGCCCTCCAGGTATATGCCGTCCCCCTCAAGTCTTCCTGGGTGATGAGTTGCTCCATGGCCCCTTCTGGCAATCTGGTGGCCAGTGGAGGTCTGGATAACATGTGCACCATCGTCAACATCAAGGCTGCCAGCCCAAAGACCCTAAGGGAGCTGGACGCACATGAAGGTAGCTACCCTGCTTCACCCGTGTTATGGTTTACTCCGTGACCAACTGGGTTATGGTCAACTCTGTGACCAACTGGGTTATGGTTAACTCTGTGACCAACTGGGTTATGGTCAACTCTGTGACCAACTGGGTTATGGTCAACTCTGTGACCAACTGGGTTACGGTCAACTCTGTGACCTACTGGGTTATGGTCAACTCTGTGACCAACTGGGTTATGGTCAACTCTGTGACCAACTGGGTTATGGTCAACTCTGTGACCAACTGGGTTATGGTCAACTCGTGACCAACTGGGTTATGGTCAACTCTGTGACCAACTGGGTTACGGTCAACTCGTGACCAACTGGGTTACGGTCAACTCTGTGACCAACTGGGTTACGGTCAACTCTGTGACCAACTGGGTTACGGTCAACTCTGTGACCAACTGGGTTACGGTCAACTCTGTGACCAACTGGGTTACGGTCAACTCTGTGACCAACTGGGTTATGGTCAACTCGTGACCAACTGGGTTATGGTCAACTCTGTGACCAACTGGGTTATGGTCAACTCTGTGACCAACTGGGTTTAGGTCAACTCTATGATCAACTGGGTTATGGTCAACTCGTGACCAACTGGGTTATGGTCAATTCGTGACCAACTGGGTTATGGTCAACTCTGTGACCAACTGGGTTATGGTCAACTCTGTGACCAACTGGGTTATGGTCAACTCGTGACCAACTGGGTTATGGTCAACTCTGTTACCAACTGGGTTATGGTTAACTCTGTGAGCAACTACAATTCAGAGAATTCATTAAAACGGTGTTCATAAATTGGATGTCCTCAACATATGTAGGAAATAAGGAGAACAAACAATAAAATCTCTGTCCGACTCCTTCCATCTCAGGCTACCTTTCCCATAGCCGCTTCCTGAACGACAGCGAGATCCTCACTGCATCCGGTGACACCACTTGTTGCCTGTGGGATCTGGAGACTGGCAAGCAGAAGGTGGTCTACAAGAGCCACGTGGGTGACTGTATGTGCCTGGCCTTGTCACCAGACCAGAACACTTTCATCTCAGGGGCCTGTGACTCCAGCGCCAAGCTGTGGGACATAAGAGATGGTGGCTGCAAGCAGACCTTCATCGGCCACACGAGTGACATTAACGCCATTGCGGTGAGCACATAAATCCTGATCAGAATGACTCTTCTTTTTCTAAAAATTTGAGTGACCTTAACCCAACAACTAGCGACCTCATCAAGGTGTTGGGTTGCAGTTACAAGATCCTGGGTTCAAGCTCCGGTTGAGACTACCCCCCCGACTACAATATAAGCAAGACATGAGCAGTGTGATCCAAAATCAAAACATAGTTTAGCATCACAACACCAGCTCTTTCCATGGAGTCTGTACTCTGCAAACTCAGTCAACTCACCAGGCAACTTACCTTCAAGCTCAGTAAATGTCAAAACAAAAAACAAAACATGCTGAAATAGCCCTCTCCTCTTCTTTTTCCCCCCTACCCCAGTTCTACCCTAGTGGCACTGCAGTTATCACGGGATCCGATGACTGCACCCTCAAAATGTATGACCTCCGTGCCGACCAGGAGGTCAATGGCTACCAGGACGCTGCGTTGAATGCAGGCGTCACGTCAGTCTCCCTCTCCAGCTCTGGACGCCTCATCTTCGCCGGCTACGACAACTTCAACTGCAACATCTGGGATTCCCTGAAGGCCGAGAAAGTCGGTGAGTAAAAGTGGGAGAGAAAAGAGCGGGAGAGAGGGGAGGGGACTGAGGGGATATGTGGGGGAAAAAAGAGAGCAGAGGCAGAGAGAACCGAAGGGAGAACAGTCAATGTAAACAGAGGGAGGCAGACCAAGAGATAGATGGCATAAGTGGGTGGTTGAAACAGAGGCAATGAAAGGGAGAAAGTGGATTGTTAAAAAAAAAAGTCTGGATGAGATGTTTGTGGAGGCAGTCAATTAAAGAAATACGGGTGAAAAAGGAATAGAAACTAGAACTGCATAATTTGCATCAGTGTGTATGACTTCTCTCTCTCTCTCTCTCTCTCTCTCTCTCTCTCTCTCTCCCTGTCTCTCTCTCTCTCCCTCTCTCTCTCTCGCTCCCTCTCTCTCTCTCTCTCTCTCTCTCTCTCTCTCTCTCTCCCCCCTCTCTCTCTCCCTCTCTCTCTCTCTCTCTCCCCCCCCTCTCTCTCTCTCCCCCCCCCTCTCTCTCTCTCTCTCTCTCTCTCCCCCTCTCTCTCTCTCTCTCTCTCTCCCTCTCTCTCTCTCTCTCTCTCTCTCTCTCTCTCTCTCTCTCTCTCTCTCTCTCTCAGGTGTTCTATCTGGCCATGACAACAGAGTGAGCTGCATTGGGGTGCCAGATGATGGCTTGGGTATCTGCACAGGATCCTGGGATAGCTTCCTGAAGATCTGGAACTGAGCTGGTGCTCCAGAGGCGACATTAGGAGAGGGAGAGGGGGGATGGATGGAACTCGAGGAGGAGAGGAGAAGGGGGGATGGATGGAACTAGAGGAGGAGAGGAGAAGGGGGGAATCACAAGCCTGAGAAATAAGGTTGCTCATTTTGGGATTGGGGAGATACCAGGAGGAGGATGTTTGCCGTACCATTTCACGTCATTTGTAACCGCTAGATCTTCCCTTCTCTTGCTCCCTCTTTCTCAGCTATGTGTGCAAATGTGGGAGGTGGTGAGTGGGACTTCATAGAACATGCTACATAAATGGCTTCGACAACAGCACAAGATGCAGTCGCGCTACATGTACACGAGAGTTTTGAAGTTATGGTTGACACTATCAATATCTAGGCAATGGCAAACACCAAAAAATAGGATATTTGAAGTAATTACTTGAAATAACGAATTAATAAAAAATAAAAAAAATGCTCTACTTGTGTCTAAGGTGAGAATGACAATTACACATATAGATTTTTGACAATAAGAACGTGTGAGATAAATGCAGAAATATAATGCACATCAGTAACGATTTAGTATTACGGATACATTTTTATTGTCTTTGATTAATAAAGCCCGCAGATAGTAGCTGAAAGTTGATATGTACATTTATTTACATTTAGGTATTTAATTAGAGTGCATAGTTGATGTACAGTGTGATTTCTGTTTGGTCATACATATCCGGTGTACAGTGCCTTGCGAAAGTATTCGGCCCCCTTGAACTTTGCGACCTTTTGCCACATTTCAGGCTTCAAACATAAAGATATAAAACTGTATTTTTTTGTGAAGAATCAACAACAAGTGGGACACAATCATGAAGTGGAACGACATTTATTGGATATTTCAAACTTTTTTAACAAATCAAAAACTGAAAAATTGGGCGTGCAAAATTATTCAGCCCCTTAAGTTAATACTTTGTAGCTGCGATTACAGCTGTAAGTCGCTTGGGGTATGTCTCTATCAGTTTTGCACATCGAGAGACTGACATTTTTTCCCATTCCTCCTTGAAAAACAGCTCGAGCTCAGTGAGGTTGGATGGACAGCATTTGTGAACAGCAGTTTTCAGTTCTTTCCACAGATTCTCGATTGGATTCAGGTTTGGACTTTGACTTGGCCATTCTAACACCTGGATATGTTTATTTTTGAACCATTCCATTGTAGATTTTGCTTTATGTTTTGGATCATTGTCTTGTTGGAAGACAAATCTCCGTCCCAGTCTCAGGTCTTTTGCAGACTCCATCAGGTTTTCTTCCAGAATGGTCCTGTATTTGGCTCCATCCATCTTCCCAGCAATTTTAACCATCTTCCCTGTCCCTGCTGAAGAAAAGCAGGCCCAAACCATGATGCTGCCACCACCATGTTTGACAGTGGGGATGGTGTGTTCAGGGTGATGAGCTGTGTTGCTTTTACGCCAAACATAATGTTTTGCATTGTTGCCAAAAAGTTCAATTTTGGTTTCATCTGACCAGAGCACCTTCTTCCACATGTTTGGTGTGTCTCCCAGGTGGCTTGTGGCAAACTTTAAACTACACTTTTTATGGATATCTTTAAGAAATGGCTTTCTTCTTGCCACTCTTCCATAAAGGCCAGATTTGTGCAATATATGACTGATTGTTGTCCTATGGACAGAGTCTCCCCCCTCAGCTGTAGATCTCTGCAGTTCATCCAGAGTGATCATGGGCCTCTTGGCTGCATCTCTGATCAGTCTTCTCCTTGTATGAGCTGAAAGTTTAGAGGGACGACCAGGTCTTGGTAGATTTGCAGTGGTCTGATACTCCTTCCATTTCAATATTATCGCTTGCACAGTGCTCCTTGGGATGTTTAAAGCTTGGGAAATCTTTTTGTATCCAAATCCGGCTTTAAACTTCTTCACAACAGTATCTCGGACCTGCCTGGTGTGTTCCTTGTTCTTCATGATGCTCTCTGCGCTTTTAACGGACCTCTAAGACTATCACAGTGCAGGTGCCTTTATACGGAGACTTGATTACACACAGGTGGATTGTATTTATCATCATTAGTCATTTAGGTCAACATTGGATCATTCAGAGATCCTCACTGAACTTCTGGAGAGAGTTTGCTGCACTGAAAGTAAAGGGGCTGAATAATTTTGCACGCCCAATTCTTCAGTTTTTGATTTGTTAAAAAAGTTTGAAATATCCAATAAATTTCGTTCCACTTCATGATTGTGTCCCACTTGTTGTTGATTCTTCACAAAAAAATACAGTTTTATATCTTTATGTTTGAAGCCTGAAATGTGGCAAAAGGTCGCAAAGTTCAAGAGGGCCGAATACTTTTGCAAGGCACTGTATGTGTCCCACAGGAATATGACTATCGCCATTTTGGACCTATGATGACACATGCTAACCAGCAGCACCCTCCTACTTTGCCCCAAAATGGCTGCAATCACCAGGCAAATCCATGATGTAAAAACAAAATGCAACGCCTGTATTATACTTCAGGGAAAAAGCGTTGTTGAGGTGTTACATATCAGATACCAATACATTCCCTCCCAACTGCATTTTGTAGCACATTTACACATCTGCAGTATCTCTGTTAAAAAAAAAATGGATTGCTTGTTGAAAAACCTTTCTAATAAACATTGACTTCTGCATTAACACCATGTCTGTGTATGTGTGCTTTGACAGTCAACCATTTAGAAAGAAGTTTGTCTCAAAGTTTGTCATCTGCAAACCTCTTGCTGAAGGACTTATTGTAAAAAAAAATGTGCCCGGGGCATTAATCGAGTCCCATCACTGTCCTCCAAGAGTTGCTGAATTGTCTCTTGACTAAAGTCTGGTTTATTGCAAGGTATATGTAGAGCAGGGTTTCCGTTATGTAAATGTGGCATGGGACATTTGACCGGCAGCATTTCAATTTACCGGACCCATGTGCATTTGGTGCGTAACGTGATTAGTGTGTCCACCCACGGTGCTCAGAATGACAGAAATCACATTTAGATTATGATAATCACTCTTAACAGAACACCCAAGTCGAGGATGCAACGACGAGTGTCCTCACCGTGAACTTTGAAGATGTTAGAATCAGTGGAGGCGCCTCAGAGGAGGAAGGGGAGGACCATCCTAATCATTAAATTTCATAAAAATGTTAAAACATTTCAAAAGTTATTATTTTTTAGATAAAACTATTCTATATGATGTGTTGTGTTTTGAAGTCCACAAGTGAAGGGAAAAGGTGAGAGGAAGAGAGCGCAGAGATGCGAGAAGGAATACAATGTGGCTGCTATGAAAGTGAACTGTGTTTTTGCGTGATCAGGGGTGTATTCATTCTGCTGATTCTGTTGAAAAACGTTTCTAAAATGGAAGCAAACGGAATGAAACGGGGATAAACATACCTGCATTTGTCCAGGGTCAGGGTAATCCGGGGGGAGGGGGGGGGGGGGGGCAAAGGTACAGGTCGGCAGGCAGGCTCAGGCAGAGTGGTCAGGCAGGCGGGCTCGGAGTCAGGACAAGCAAGTGTCATACCAGGCGGTGATGCAACCGGTCAGGATGCTCTCGATGGTGCAGCTGTAGAACTTTTTGAGGATCTTGGGACCCATACCAAATCTTTTCAGTCTCCTGAGGGGAAAAGGTGTTGTCATGCCCTCTTCACGACTGTCTTGTTGTGTTTGGACCAGAATAGTTTGTTGGTGATGTGGACTCCAAGGAACTTGAAACTCTCGACCCGCTCCATTACAGCCCCGTCGATGTTAATGGGTGCCTGTTAGGCCTGCCTTTTCCTGTAGCCCGCGATCAGCTCCTTTGTCTTGCTCACATTGAGGGAGAGGTTGTTGTCCTGGCACCACACTGCCAGGCCTCTGACCTCCTGTTGAAGAGAGGGAAAGATTGAACTGTAGGGTCATTGAGGTTGGACGGGGTTGGACAGGGGTTGGAAATTATTTGGGGGATGGGGGATGGGGGAGGGTCTATTAGAAGTCAGTAGGACTCTTTTTTATTTTCTCAGAAGTACTGAGTTAGAAGTGTTGTCAACCGTGATTGACCACACACTCCAGCACATTAGGTGGCACCTTTGACGTTTGTTTGCAAAGCCCCATTATATCATAGAATAAGAAGAAGAAAAAGAAGAAGAAGAAGACGGGGGTAGGGGTGCTCATGTTGCTAGGGTTCCAAAGTGTCCGGTGCGAGTGAGGAAGGTTGAAGTGGCCAGAGTCAGAGTAGTGCAGAGGATGTTGAATGCTGATGCAATGAAGAAAGTAGAGCAGGATGGGTCAAGGGTGAGGGATCCTATTGAGTAGTAGATTTGAGGGATAGGGTAACGAGTGAGTTATGCTTCAGTAAAGTTGGCTTCTTAGCGTTCATAGCAATCACAGAGAAAATATGTTGTGGTGGCAGCTGCAGTATATGAGATTTGACATCAGAAGAATTACAGGGTGTGTTGAGGGGTAGTTTCCCATCCTCCCAGGCCGTTGGCATGGTGCTGAAGCAGATAGTGTAAAAGTAATGGAATGGGGGTGGTGGGTTTTAGTGTAGGTGGTAGCTGCAGTGAAATAGGCTACCTGTTTACATGTAAGTATTTTATTGCAGAAGAGGTGATTTGTATTTTTATGAAATAGTGTTATTTAGGTGTAGGGTTAGTTGTTGGTGCAAGTTTTTCCTTTTAGGGACAGGAATAATTAAATGAATTTGACTTGCCTCACACTTTGGTACAGTAGGTGGCGGTGTATGCACCTTTAAATTGGATGCGATCCGCAAACCAATCCCAAAGAAGAAGAAAAAGACCGCTTCTGTTTGCCCGCTGTTCGTATCAAAAGCATCACCTCCTAGGCCCGTGTCATCGTTTTTCTAGTATCATCTACCGCCCAGCCATCATGTCGTCCAGAACATTTTTCGTAGGAGGAAACTGGAAGATGAACGGTGACAAGAAAAGCCTGGGCGACCTCATAACGACCCTGAACACCGCAAGCCTCCACGATGAAACCGGTATACAATGTTTTTTTTGTCTCAAAGTATCTTGTCTAGAATTAACCCTAATACGTTGTTTACAGTTCATTCTGACTGATACCAATATCCAATACTTGCATGTAAAGAGTAAATGTGAAATATTTTTTTAACACTATGCGTCAAACGACACCATAACATTGTCGTTTCGTGACATGTATCTTTTGACCGCTCCATCCATGCAGGGTTGTTGGCCTAGCGCAAGCTGTGCTCATTGGACTGAGCATAGTTTATCATATCTGAGTGCATCGATGACACCTGGGCTTTGAATCCCAATAAGCCTGCTTGTCTGCAATGCCTTTTGACTTGAGAGTGAATGGCTGAACATGGTCCTGAGTCAATTTTACCACAGTCCTAATCATCTGTCACTTGCAAAGAAACCTTATGCTTGGCCAGTGTTTATGGGATAGGCCAGGGTTCCCCAACTGCTGGGCCAAATTTGGCCCGCGGGTGGTTTTTCATGTGTCCCCATGTTTTCAGATTTTTTTTTTTATGTCATTGTTGGACATGAAGACTAAAATCTAGAGGTTGACCGATTATGATTTTAATGCTGATACCGGTTTATTGAGGACCAAAAAAAGCCGGTACCGATTAATCGGACTGTTTTTATATATATATATTTGTAATAATGACAATTACAACGATACTGAATGAACAAGGAACACTTAAAAAAAAAAACTTAATATAATACATAAATCAAATCTATTTAGTATCAAATAAATAAGGAAACATGTTCAATTTGTTTTAAATAATGCAAAAACAGTGTTGAAGAAGAAAGTAAAAGTGCAATATGTGCCATGTAAAAAAGCTAACATTTAAGTTCCTTGCTCAGAATGTGAGAGCATATGAAAGCTGGTGGTTCAATATTCCCAGTTAAGAAGTTTTAGGTTGTAGTTATTATAAGAATTATGACGCGTCGACTATTTCTGTCTATACCATTTGTATTTCATATACCTTGACTATTGGATGTTCTTATAGGCACTTTAGTATTGCCAGCCTAATCTCTGGAGTTAATATGCTTGAAGTCATAAACAGCGCTGTGCTTCAAGCATTGCTAAACGCTGCTGGCAAACGCAATAAAGTGCTGTTTGAATGAATGCTTATGAGCCTGCTGCTGCTGCCTATCACTGCTCAGACTGCTATCACATATCAAATCATATACTTAATTATAATATAATAAACACAGAAATACGAGCCTTAGGTCATTAATATGGTCAAATCCGGAAACTATAATTTCGAAAACAAAACGTTTATTCTTTCAGTGAAATACGGAACCGTTCCGTATCTTATCGAACGGGTGGCAACCCTAAGTCTAAATATTGCTGTTACATTGTACAACCTTCAATGTTATGTCATAATTATGTAAAAATCTGGCAAATTAATTACGGTCTTTGTTAGGAAGAAATGGTCGCATATACCCTGACTCTGCTTGCACTGCATGCAAGAGAAGAGACACAATTTCCCTAGTTAATATTGCCTGCTAACATTCATTTCTTAAGGTTTAAAAAAAACATACTTCTGTGTATTGATTTTAAGAAAGGCATTGATGTTTATGGTTAGGTACATTTGTGCAATGATGGTGCTTTTTTTGCAAATGCGCTTTTGTTAAATCATCACCCGTACAGAAGTGTCCGTACAGAATATACAGCCTCTGCAGAAGTCAGGGCTTTCATACTACTTAAAAAAATAAAAAAAAACTTAACTAGGCAGGTCAGTTAAGAACAAATTCTTATTTACAATGACGGCCTACCAAAAGGCCTCTTTTTTTGTCCTATATTTTTTTTTAAAAACGCATCACGACAAGAGATAATGCAACACTACATAAAGGGAGACATTAGACTGCAACATAGCATGGCAGAAACACATGACAACACAGCATGGTAGCAGCACAACATGACCACATGGTAGCAGCACAACATGGTAGCAGCACAAAACAGACATTGTTGGGCACAGACAAAGGGCAAGAAGGTAGAGACAACAGTACATCATGCAAAGCAGCCACAACTGTCAGTAAGAGTGTCCAAGATTGGGTCTTTGAATGAAGAGACTGAGATAAAACTGGCCCGTTTGAGTGTTTGTTGCAGCTTGTTCCGGCCACTAGCTGCAGCGAACTGAATAGACAAGCAACCCCGGGATGTGGGTGCTTTGGGGACCTTTTAACAGAATGTGACTGGCAGAACAGAAGCACCCACATCCCGGGGTTGCTTGTCTATGTGGAGGATGAGGGCTGCGGTAGATATCTCAGATAGGCCAATGAGGCCTAAGAGGGTTTTATAAATAAGCAACAACCAGTTGGTCTTGTGACGGGTATACAGAGATGACCAGTTTACAGAAGCGTATAGAGTGCAGTGATGTGTCCTATAAGGAGCATTGGTGGCAAATCTGATGGCCAAATGGTAAAGAACATCTAGAGCACCCTTACCTGCCGATCTACAAATTACGTCTCCATAATCTAGCATGGGTAGGATGGTCATCTGAATCAGGGTTAGTTTTGCCGCTGGGGTTAAAGAGAAGCGATTACGATAGAAGAAACATAGTCTAGATTGAACTTTAGGCTGCAGCTTTGATATGTGCTGAGAGAAGGACAGTGCACCGTGTAGCCATACTCCCAAGTATTTGTATGAGGTGACTACCTCAAGCTCCAAACCCTCAGAGGTAGTAATAACACCTGCGGGGAGAGAGGGGCATTCTTCTTACCAAACCACATGACCTTTGTTTTGGAGGTGTTCAGAACAAGGTTAAGGGCAGAGAAACTTGTTGGACACGAAGAAAGCTTTGCAGAGCTGTTGTGAAAGAAGTTGTCAAAGTGAGTTTGTGTTTATACAGGACCTCCCGCCCCCACCTACCGTCAACCAGTCATGTCAATGCGGAGGTATAAGGTGCCCTCCACATAGTCAAAACATTTGGGAAGCGCACTGCGATGCGGTACGGAGCTCCGTTTGGCCTCCGGAGGCTCTGCGATTGCATCACACCCTCTGTACGCAGCCTACAGATTGCATTTCCGGGGCAAGCATGAATTGGCTTTTACAGTGCCTCTCAACTGATGAATATGTGGGCGATGAAACTATGGAAAGCCCTTCATTTCCAAGCGAAGTGGGCGGAGGACTGTTTGGGCGATGCGAGCATGGGCAAGGGACGTGAACTGGGTTGGACCAAAGTTGGGGAAAGCTGAACTTTATACAAATACTTTGTGACATCACTGGGGTTTCACATTTTGGGGAATATTCAGAGGTGGAGACTTTCCATGGTAATAAATGCAAATTAATACAATTTTAAATTTAGATTTATTTTGCATTGGATATATTTACCATATCATAAAGAGACAGAAACATAAACCTTTTACCTTAAGTAGATATAATTGTAAATGTTTAAATCCTTCCAATATAAATAACAATTTAGTTACGAATTGAACTTTAATTAAATTAGTTGACTCTTCACATGGGATGATTTCACTGAACAACAAAAGAAAGGGAATATTGAATGATCCCCAATGATCCAACGCATCTCCCAAAAACGTTTTCAACATGCATCTATAAAATTATAACCAAAGCTTTAGTTTCTAGACTATCTTCCTCTCAGGCTTCCATGTCTTCTCCCTGGACCTCCTCAATGTCTACCTCTTGAACATCAGACTCTAAGGCCTCATCTTCACTGTCACTTTCATACATTTTTCAACCCTTGTATTGGTCAGCCTGTTGCATGCTTTGGTGTGTGTGTTCCCAAATAAGGACCAGTTAGTTGCACTCTGAGGTGGCTGATATTGGTGGGATTTGGAGGATTATGGAGGCAACAGGAGAAGGAGCCGAAGATTCACAAAGTCCCTTCCACCAGGTGGCTGATGAGATATGTTGGCACGACTGCCATATTGCATCTCTATCCCAAAGCCCTTGGTTGGAAGTGTACTTCGCCAGACAGCCAAGAAACTTGCCCTCTTCCAGGCCAAGGTGGCGAGACACGGTAGTGATGACACCATAGGTCTTGTTTATCCATGCACCAGACAGGATGCTCTTGCCAGCATTCTTGGGGTCCAACATGTACGCTGCGGTGTGTATGGACTTCAGGCAGAAGTCTTCACACTTTTTGATGCATTTCAGAACTGCAGTTTTTGCAATAGTCTGCTTTCTCAATGATTTGCTTGACCTTCACTTGAACTCTGCATCCAGCTAAATACTATATAAAGCATGTCTGATTGGAGGGGTGTATCCTGGGCGAAGAACATTAAGAAATCTCTTCCAATACACATTGCCTGTGAGCATCAGAGGTCAAGCAGTTGCATACACAGCTTGAGCAAGACATTCATTAGTATTTATCTGACTACATTCCTCCATTGAGTCAAAAAAAAAACTTCTGATTTCAGGAGGACCATGAGCTGTTGCTATCGATAAGGTGTATGATTAATAATTTTCACCTCGAATAGAAGTAGAGGGACTTTTGTCAGAGGTTACTTGTTGTGAGCGCTGAAGGAACTTTATACACTTGGCCAGATGATTCTGCATCTTTTGTTGCATTCTTCACATATGATTTGGCACAGTATTTGCAAATGTACACAACTTTTTCTTCTACATTGGCTGCAGTAAAATGTCTCCCCACATCAGATAGTGCCCGTGGAATTTTCCTGTAAACATTAGAAAAACAAGTTTAAACATTTACACAATTCTGTGTACAGATAAATAGTTAAGCAGATAGATTAAACAACTCCTTTGTAAGATAAATGTTTTAAAATGAAACATGAATGGAAACAGGTGAATTTACACTCCTCGGTTAGCAGGCTCAAGCAAGCTGAAACCAACATGGTAGCAAAAATTAACTAGCAGAAATTGTTAACAAGTTAGAAATGATTTAAACACACTTTTCTGTAGGCTACTATTTAAAAATATCATAAAATACACTGCTCAAAAAAATAAAGGGAACACTAAAATAACACATTCTAGACCTGAATGAATGAAATATTCTTATTAAATACTTTTTTCTTTACATAGTTGAATGTGCTGACAACAAAATCACACAAAAACGATCAATGGAAATCACATTTATCAACCCATGGAGGTCTGGATTTGGAGTCACACTCAAACTTAAAGTGGAAAACCACACTACAGACTGATCCAACTTTGATGTAATGTCCTTAAAACAAGTCAAAATTAGGCTCAGTAGTGTGTGTGGCCTCCACGTGCCTGTATGACCTCCCTACAACGCCTGGGCATGCTCCTGATGAGGTGGCGGCTGGTCTCCTAAGGGATCTCCTCCCAGACCTGGACTAAAGCATCATCCAACTCCTGGACAGTCTGTGGTGCAACATGGCGTTGGTGGATGGAGCGAGACATGATGTGCTCAATTGGATTCAGGTCTGGGGAATGGGCGGGCCAGTCCATAGCATCAATGCCTTCCTCTTGCAGGAACTGCTGACACACTCCAGCCACATGAGGTCTAGCATTGTCTTGCATTAGGAGGAACCCAGGGCCAACCGCACCAGCATATGGTCTCACAAGGGGTCTGAGGATCTCATCTCGGTACCTAATGGCAGTCGGGCTACCTCTGGCGAGCACATGGAGGGCTGTGCGGCCCCCCAAAGAAATGCCACCCCACACCATGACTGACCCACCGCCAAACCGGTCATGCTGGAGGATGTTGCAGGCAGCAGAACGTTCTCCACGGCGTCTCCAGACTGTCACGTCTGTCACATGTACTCAGTGTTAACCTGCTTTCATCTGTGAAGAGCCAGTGGCAAATTTGCCAATCTTGGTGTTCTCTGGCAAATGCCAAACGTCCTGCACGGTGTTGGGCTGTAAGCACAACCCCCACCTGTGGACGTTGGGCCCTCATACCACCCTCATGGAGTCTGTTTCTGACCGTTTGAGCACATTTTAGCACATTTGACACATGCACATTTGTGGCCTACTGGAGGTCATTTTGCAGGGCTCTGGCAGTACTCCTCCTGCTCCTCCTTGCACAAAGGCGGAGGTAGCGGTCCTGCTGCTGGGTTGTTGCCCTCCTACGGCCTCCTCCACGTCTCATGATGTACTGGCCTGTCTCCTGGTAGCGCCTCCATGCTCTGGACACTACGCTGACAGACACAGCAAACCTTCTTGCGACAGCTCGCATTGATGTGCCATCCTGGATGAGCTGCACTACCTGAGCCACTTGTGTGGGTTGAAGACTCCGTCTCATGCTACCACTAGAGTGAAGGCACCGCCAGCATTAAAAAGTGACCAAAACATCAGCCAGGAAGCATAGGAACTGAGAAGTGGTCTGTGGTCCCCACCTGCAGAACCACTCCTTTATTGGGGGTGTCTTGCTAATTGCCTATAATTTCCACCTGTTGTCTATTCCATTTGCACAACAGCATGTGACATTTTTTGTCAATCAGTGTTGCTTCCTAAGTGGACAGTTTGATTTTACAGAAGTGTGATCGACTTGGAGTTACATTGTGTTGTTTAAGTGTTCCCTTTATTTTTCTGAGCAGTGTATATTCACCCCACCCAGTATTGTAATCAAAACTTACCAGAAACCATGTGGTCCTTGGCTCAGACAGTGTAGTAGTGTGGGCTCAATAGCATCTCATTAGTGTGCAAGATTTTGAGAATCAGCTGTACATGTGATGGAAGAATGCACTGCACATGTGATGGAAGAATGCACTGTGCATGCAGAGGGTTGCAATTCCATTTAATTGGGGATAGTTTAACCAAAATATACCACAAGACCTAGAATTGCCTTAAGTGTATCCCATAAAAAGGGTTCACTGTTATAAGCAAACTTCTTTTATGAATTTAAGCAAAATACCCGGGCTTAACTTCCCATGGAAAAATTCCAGAAATATACCGGAGAGTTTCCGACCCTTTGCAACCCTAGATGTGACAAATGCAATTTGATTTGATTTCTTCTGATGTTCTCCGAACTCCTCCTACTGTCTCCCTCTCTTGTCTCCTCACCCCCACCTTTGTCTCCCTCTCCCTCTTATACACTCACACAGAGGTGGTGTGTGGCGCTCCCACCGTCTACCTCGACTTTGCCCGCTCGAACCTGGATGCCAGGATCGGTGTGGCTGCACAGAACTGCTACAAAGTCGCCAAGGGGGCTTTCACTGGCGAGATCAGGTAAGGCTCCACACTTGCGCATGACGACACGTCTTCCACTTTGAGACAGAATCTGTGACAGAACTTGTTAAAGATGGCCTCCTTATTGGGCGATTTGTTTATTTTTCGGTTCTCAGATTGTTCCTGGTTGTTCCTGTAAAAGGAACTTCATTGGGAAGAAGGATGTTGAACATGTTTTTTTAATTTGTATAAAAAATTTTAAAAAATGATCATAATGAAATTGGCCTATTTAGACCTAACCATAAGATCCTATGTTCTGTGGACCGTACATGATACAGACAACATCTTGGCGTTATTATATTCCTTGTAGTTTTAAACATATGGAGTATGTCTAGATTCAAAAATACATATTTTCATATTAATATTTTTAATGTTGGATAAATTCATCTCAAAATGTCCCTTTCTGTGTGTTTTTTTTTTTTTTTGGTTTACATTTTGGTTTTAACAATATTCTTCAAACACGTCATATTTCCACAGTGGGCTCTCTGGTACTTTCTAATGATATGACACATTTTATACATAGATATTGACATTATAGGTCGTTAGCCACTAGCGCCGACAGTCGGCTAAACAGCCGATTACTTATTTTCACCCAGCTACTTTTCCCACCAGAGATGCGTTTCCATCAAACAGACTTGTTGCGGATAAAAGGCTGTGTGTGAACACGTAGTGCACATAAACATTTTGGCCGTTAAATTCCCATGTACCGAATGGGAAAAATACCAGTTAAATGGGTTTCCGTGGCATTTTCAACTCTAACCGATGGTTTCGTCACAACAGATGTTGCGTTATGTAGCGAATGTGCCCACTCTGGTCTTGATATGTGCTCTCTCGCCAACAGCTGGCCGATACAGTGAGGGTAGGCTACTCTACATGATGACATTTAATTATGGATACGAGCGAGATCATTTTTATTTGTCAAATGCCAGCCAAGCATGGATCATCATGTCACCAGAATAAGACCGTGGATATTTATTGGTAAGGAGCATCGTGCTCATCACCGTTCACTTTCACCACGCTGTGAAGTTGATCACAACTTATTTCATCTGTAACCTAATAAATGTTGTTTTTTTCCTGAGTCCTAGTGGGAGGAGCTCTTGACTCTTCAGTTTACTTCGACATGATGGTTTTTACATCAATATTTGCGCAAAAAGGCATATCCACCTCCATTTCTCGCTCGTTTTATTTGACAGAAACAAGATCCCACCATGTCTGTTGGCATTTCTAAAATTGTAACGGCATTTCATGTTTCCATCTGCCCAGTCGTGACTTTTCCCCCATGCGTCAGGTAATTAATCCGCATGAAATGGTTTGCCTGCAACCCGTTTAGTGAATTTGAGGGCTCTACAGTGCGACCATTACACTCACACTATTAAAAATAGATGTGTGCGAACTGAAAAAGTAAAGTATGAGCACACGTGATAGTTATGATTTCATAACAACATAGTATTTCTGCCGTTTGTTTCATAAGTGGTAGCTAATCACACAAAGAACCACAGAAATAAGATTGGTTTCTTATTTCTATGCCAGGAACTACGTAGGGTCCCATATATCCCACCTGGCGTGCAGCAACAGGGCCTGGGGTGCTGTGCACACTGAGTGAAGTTGGTTGAATTTACCCAAAAGTCTACTAAAGAGACTTTGTCCTTGTTGCTTGGCTATTTACATTGTTTTGTTCATACACTAGGTTGTTATTCATAATTTGAAGAGCAGACATTGTGGCTATTCATATTTTGCAGTAAAACTGTAAATAAGACAATTTCAAGAGTAGACAGGTTAAAGGTGCAATATGTAGAAATCGATCTGGCATTTCCTGGCTGCTAGAATCCTAATAGTTTGCCTAATTTCAGTTTGTGACAAAAACAAGCTCTCATTATGCAGAGAATCACTGTACCATCTAAACCGCTGTGAAATATATTTTCCAGAACCCAAAATATTGTTGTTTCAGTTTGAAGCTGGTGTACAAAACCGCAAGTTAAAGACGCAAAAACTTACGAACGGGAAGCATGGAAAAGGCGCACTTAGAACACATCTACCGCTTCTTAGATTTGCTTTCAATGCAAATGACAGATTTACATTTCTATGTGAATTTGGTCTGGTTGCCAAAAAAGTGACATACTGCAGCTTTAAATGTTTAATGTGCTTTTACTTAGAAAATAGTCCTGATCATATAGGCCTAGGCAATATCCAAAATAACTACAAACACACTGAATTCATAAATTTCCTGTAATTTAAATGGTAAAGTCATGTCCTTCTACACACAATGCCACAACTGTTTCCAATCTGGATGGTACATTTGATAATGTATTCAATTTTGCAGTGTTTTTCAGATGGAATCGAGGCATTAGAATGTACCAGAGGCCACCAAAATATAGGTCATTTGGCCCGGGAAGGCCTGGCTCACTACTTTTTATTTTGGGCTGGCTACGCCTGGTGCTAGTGAAACTCGTTTCACAGCCCACCTTTAGGATTGCACATTCAGCAAGTCACCAGCAGAGGGAGTTACCTTTTTGAATCCATTTTCCCATTCACTGTGTTGATGGTGCACATAACATTGATCATACCTTCAGACTTAGCAGAGAGCCCGCACTGGAAATGGGATGTACCTGTAGAGTGTATTGTTCCAAACAATACCTTTTAAAATGAACACAATCAAAACGGGTAGTTGACAATTCTCACATTGAATAAATGAATGTGAAAATGTAATTTCAGAATAAAAAATGGCCACTTTCATCATGATTTAAAAAAAAAATACAAATGGTTTGATACAAATGTAATAAAGCATTTCAAACATCCTTCCTCCCAATGACGTTTGTGAGAATTGCCAGAAAAATATGAGATACCAAAAATGTATTTTGCGCTATTTTCAATTAAATCTACTATTAGTGGATGTATTGAGTCTCCCTCTCTCGCTTCCTCAGCCCTGCGATGATAAAGGACTGTGGCGTGGAGTGGGTGATTCTGGGCCACTCGGAGAGGCGTCATGTGTTCGGGGAGAGCGACGAGCTGATTGGTCAGAAGGTGGCCCACGCCCTGGAGAGTGACCTGGGGGTGATCGCCTGCATCGGAGAGAAGCTGGAGGAGAGGGAGGCTGGAACCACAGAGGAGGTGGTGTACGCCCAGACCCAGGCCATCGCAGGTAACAGCTGGGATCGAACCCTGGGTCTGATGTGCGTCACAAGACTGTGTTAGTCCTGTGACTAACACCGTAATCTTTCTTGTGATACACCACACCAGCACATGATGTATAGTACATACCCATTGTTTTCTCCACTGAATCATTCTGTGGGATTTTTTTTATTTTTAATGTCCATGAAAGCTCAATTGTATCTCTTCTACCCACTATAGATTCAGTTAGCCAGCTCCGCATAGCACTGTTGCACACCTTCCAATATTTTTTTTCAAAACCTTCCAATTTTGGTTTAAGTGGAAAATGTTAGTCTCAAAGGGGAAATTTGGGGGAATTTTGTGCCTGTTATTCAGGAGGTAGTCAAAGGGGTTGGCAGTAGTTCACTTAAACGGTGGTGTTGCATGAATGGAACCCTTGCCTGAGACCTAAAAATTGGTTTACCTACCTTGCCTATCTTACCTTACCATTATCTACATACAGTGCCGTCCATTATCTTGATAATAAGCTGTTGTGTTGTAGACAACGTGAAGGACTGGAGCAAAGTGGTGCTGGCTTATGAGCCTGTGTGGGCCATCGGTACCGGCAAGACGGCCTCACCCGAGCAGGTACGACTCATCACCGTTTCTTAACAATATTGACTTATTTACATACATTGTGCATACTTTACTATGTTATTTAATAATTACAAGCTGCTCTGTGGGGGAATGCATATTGGTTTTACCCTCCCCACTCAGACCACTCCCAGACAGTCCTAGAAAAATTATTGCTTGAGGAATTGCTCTTTGCTATGAAGATGTTTTAATTTTAAAAAATAATAAAAACGATCACAGTAAAGTACTTAATTGTTAACCAGGAATGATTTGATATTGAGATGGCTGCATTGGACCTTTTTAATCTTTAATTATCCAGGCTAGTCTCAGAGAATCTATTTTTCAAGAGACCTGGTCCAAGAGAGATCTGGTTCAAGTATATCTACACATAATACCCCATAATGACAAAGCGAAAATAGGTTTTTAGAAATGTTTGCACATTTATAATATTTTTTTTTTTTACACAACTCAACACATTTACATAAGTATTCACACACTTCACTCAGTACTCTGTTGAAGCACCTTTGGCAGCGTTTACAGCCTCGAGTCTTCTTGGGTATGACATAACAAGCTTGGCACACCTGTATTTGGGGAGGTTCTCTCTTATCTGCAGATCCTCTCAAGCTCTGTCAGGTTGGATGGGGAGTGTTGCTGCACAGCTATTTTCAGGTCTCTCCAGAGATGATCGATTGGGTTCAAGTCTGGGCTATGGCTTGGCCACTCAAGGACATTGAGACTCGTCCCAAAGCCACTCATGCGTTGCCTTGGCTGTGTGCTTAGGGTCGTTGATCTGTTGGAAGGTGAACCTTGACACCAATCTGAGCTCCTGAGTGCTCTGGAGCAGGTTCTCTCTGTACGTTGCTCTGTTCATATTTCCCTCGATCCTGACTCGTCTCCCAGTCCCTGCTGCTGAAAAACATCTCCACCGCATGATGCTGCCATCACCATGTTTCACCGTAGGGATGGTGCCAGGTTTCCTCCAAACGTGATGCTTGGCATTCAGGACAGTTGAATCTTGATTTCATCAGACGAGAGAATCTTGTTTCTCATTGTCTGAGAGTCCTTTAGGTGCCTTTTTGCAAACTAAGCGGGCTGTTATGTGCCTTTTACAGAGGAGTGGCTTCCGTCTGGCCACTCTACCATTAAGGCATGATTGGTGGTGTGCTGCCGAGATGGTTGTCCTTCTGGAAGGTTCTCATGTCCACAGAGGAACTCTGGAGCTCTGTCAGAGTGACAAAGGTCGTGACCAAGGCTCTTCTCCCCCGATTGCTCAGTTTGGCCGGGCGGCCAGCTCTAGGAAGAGTCTTGGTGGTTCCAAACTTCTTCCATTTAAGAATGTTGATGGCCACTGTGTTCTTGGGGACCTTCAATACTGCATTCATTTTTTTGGTACCCTTCCCCCAGATCGGTGCCTCGACACAATCCTGTCTCGGAGCTCTACAGACAATTCCTTCGACCTCATGGCTTGGTTTTTGCTCTGACATGGACTGTCAACTGTGGGACCTTTATATAGACAGGTGTGTGTATTTCCAAATCATGTCCAATCAATTGAATTTACCACAGGTGGACTCCAATCAAGTTGTAGAAACATCTCAAGGATGATCAATAGAAACGGGACGCACCTGAGCTTAATTTCAAGTCTCATAGCAAAGGGTCTGAATACTTATGTAAATAGGTTATTTGTTTTTTATGTTTAATAAATGTTGCTTTTGCTTTGTCATTGAGGTATTGTGTGTAGATTGATGAGGAAAAACATTTCATAGATTTTAGAATAAGAATGTAACGTAACAAAATGTGGAAAAAGTCCAGGGGTCTGAATACTTTCCAAAAACACTGTAAATTTGTGTGTGTGTGTGTGTGTACTTCTCGTCTTGCCCCAGGCCCAGGAGGTGCATGAGAAACTGAGGGAGTGGATCAGGGCCAACGTCTCTGAGGCCGTGGCCGACTCCGTCCGCATCATCTACGGAGGTCAGTAGGGGACACCCTGAACCCAGCGCTGGGAACCTTATCTTATCAGAGGGTCTTTTCCATTCTCTACAAGGCTGCTGATAGCTAAGAGTCAATCCCCAGAGACACTGTTCCTAATGGAAATGTAAACAAGTATGTATTAGGCTGAGTAGAGTTGGGGCCAATTAACACTGACAATCAAATGCAGTTTAGAGCATGTATAACGTATAACATTACTTTGGTAGGTATGTACATTGGTATCTTGAGAATGATATTAATTAGTGTTCCTAAACCTTTGATATGCAATAATTTCATCCGTTTTTTTATAATATATGTACAGACACATGCTTGTGAAGTTATTTTGTTTAACCAAAGTCCCTCCCTTCTCCTCCAGGCTCAGTTACAGGGGCCAACTGCAAAGAGCTGGGCTCCCAAAATGACGTGGACGGCTTCCTGGTTGGCGGAGCCTCCCTCAAGCCAGAGTTTGTTGACATCATCAACGCGCGTGCCTAGAGCGCACAAGAGCAACCTAACCTGCTGCTAGTAGTGTCCTGTGACTGTCCCTCTTCCCAGAGTCTCTGTGTGACAATGTCTTACCTGTGTTTTTGTGTCTGTCAAGAAGGGACTATTTGACTCACTTTGTACTACACTGTAGTTTAGGGGCCCGCCACAGTGGGGCCCGCCACCACTCCATTGGTTGATGCAGATGGTATTCTATGTGTTAAGGGTGGGACTTTTTACATTGGAACGGCCCTTTGGATGCAAGTTCCTAACAACTGCTATATCAGTATACATTCTAAAATATATTTTTCTGATATATTAATAAGCACTGCACTTGATGTTCCACACTGGATATGTGTTCACTCACAACTGTAGAGGGACCAGTACTTAGTGTATTGCTAGTGACTGTACAAGTTGCATTAGTCACTAGAAGCACAGTCATGCACGCGCTTGGTTTAGTCCTGCCCTTTCTCTCCTATTGGTTGAAGCACATGTCAATAACTTTTTCCAGCAAAAGACTGTCAAGACAAACCCACAAGGCTGAAGACTACTTGAATAAATGGTTTAGTCTGTGCTGTGAACTTGCCTGTGTTCTCCCTCCTTTGAGTCTGTCCTCCGTTTCTGTTGATTTTTGTCATGTTGTCGACCTTGAGGCATTGCATCATTTATTAGAGCCAACTGAAGTCTCTCCAGTTACTGCATGACTCTAGTAGAAATGACTCCTTCCATCCACCAAAAGCACACTGGATAATACTTTCTTATAAACAAAACGTTTGAAAAGGAAAAGGTGGAACAATCACTCACTATTAAGATGTATTTCAGTTGTTTAAACAATTTAAAAGCTTGATGTTTCAGCCATCAATGGCCTCCATCAGAACCTTTACAATGATTGCGTTTTGTCTGCACCTCTACTCACCTGGTTGAGCACCCTCTACTTCTTTCCATTCTAAACCTATTCATTTATCAGCAGTGTGCTGCATTTAAGATCAGAGTAACAAGTTAAATATCTTCCTTAGAGAAACCTCCAAGGTAACTAGCAAGTTGTCTTGTAATCCTGAAAGTGTATTCAACCGAATTTTAAAGGGATACTTTGAGAATTTCGTCTACTTCCCCAAAGAGGTGAACTCGTGGATACCATTTTTATGTCTCTTTCAATCAGATTGAAGGAAGCTGCTAACTAGTGTAGCACAATTGCTAACTAGGGTTAGCGCAATGACTGGAAGTCTTTGGGGAACCACTAGCTGTTCCTGTAGACTTCCAGTCATTGCGCTAACGCTAGTTAGCATTAGCTCATGAAACTACCTCAAATGGCTACATTTACACAGGCAGCCCAAACTCCCTTCAAACTGGATACAGAGACATACACTGGTGGATACCATTTTTATCTGACTGGGGAAGTAGATGACAAAGGGCTTCATTGAGAACATCCTGAAATATCCCTTCTTGATATTTTATCATTGTTAGCTAAGATACAGTAACTTTACACTAGCTAAATAGTTTACAAAATGGTATAATCAATTCACTTGCCAAACATTAAATAGTGTTACAGGAAGTGTTTGTCATCTGTTCTGTATTTACATGGGAATGTTGTGTGTGTATGGGATAGTGGGAGCATACTGTGGCATCCAGCAACGTAAATTGGGAACTACACGTGCAGCACACAGATGTGCATTGGTTGTAGAACCAGAAAAGGTTTTAACATCAGTAATTTACATTTGTGTGTAGGTAATTATGTAGGAAGAGATTGCCCCCAAATGCTGATCTGTTATTTTTGTATAACAAAAGCGGGGGCGGTTGTAAGCCGATCGTAGATTTGTTAAACACTTTGATATTAATACAATAAAAGAGTCAGTGTGGTTGAAACTGAAAATTAACATTTTATTTCACATATGTCCTTTCGTGACAGGCGTTCTGTCTTTCAACACAGCAATTCTGTTGCCAGGGTAACCAAAGGAAAGTAGGCAAAGAGGAAACGGGGACAAGCATGGAGGAACAGGCCAATTCCTGCAAACATAGCAACACCAGGAGAGCCTTTTGAAGTAACCAAGAAACAAAAATGAGGGATGACTGCAGAGCCAGGAAAGGAAAGTGGAGAAGAGGAAGGAGGGAGAGCGCAGTTTTGTGTCGTCATGGGTGAATGAGAGCAAACAACTTGCAAAATACAACGTGTGTTCTTTTTATTCTCAGTCAGCCGGTAGTTAGTGTGTCCTTGTCAGCCATCAGTCGGAGTGTTGCTTTTTTTTGTATACAGTGTTGTGTTTCCTTTTCTCTTTGAAGCTCATACCTGTCTTTCTTAGGTGCCCTTCAGGCTTCATATCTACACTTGTGTGTCTCTATGTGCACGTTTGTGTGTGTCGGTCGGTCTCTTTATATCTTGATCTGTCTTTGTGTCTCAAAGTAACTGTGCATCTGGTTGGCGGCGATGTGTCTGTCTGTCTGGTCTCACAGGGCAGTGGGGTTTCTGAAGTTATAGCCTGCAAAGCGAGCTTGATCCCCCAACTCCTCCTCAATCCTAAAGAGACCAACAAGGAGGGAAAAGAAAAAACAGGTAAATGCATGTGAACAGAATTTGAATCTGACATCCATTTGCTCAAGGTAAAAGCCCGGGCAATCCTAGATCCTAGATCTGTGGTTAGGTTAGGGGGTGACTTCTACCTGCAGCTATAAACCCAGTGATCAGGGAGTTATAGTAGCTGTTAATGCTGCTGTGGGTGGGCAATCAGATCCTAGATCTGTGGTTACATACACCTCCACCCGCAACTATTAACCCAGTGATCATCATGGGTTATGGGAGCTGTTATTAGGGGGTCATGCAATCTGATTCTAGATCTGTAACTCCTAACTGGAACCATTAACCCAGTGGTCAGGGTGTTATGGTGCTGTGATTGGGTAAGAGGCCCTCCCTCCCCTGTCCTGCTAAGAGCCCAATGGGATTACACTGAGCGGATCCCAGGTGCTCTCCGTACTCTGACTGGCTCTCACACATGGGGTGACATCGGCGTGTCGTTAGCATGCGCGTCACAGCAATTAGCTTGGCGACGCTTGTTTAGAATGGGATATGTGGGAATATGCTCTTGGCTACGCTCTGGGCTAGGGTCTTATACACTGCTCAAAAAAATAAAGGGAACACTTAAACAACACAATGTAACTCCAAGTCAATCACACTTCTGTAAAATCAAACTGTCCACTTAGGAAGCAACACTGATTGACAATAAATTTCACATGCTGTTGTGCAAATGGAATAGACAACAGGTGGAAATTATAGGCATTTAGCAAGACACCCCAATAAAGGAGTGGTTCTGCAGGTGGGGACCACAGACCACTTCTCAGTTCCTATGCTTCCTGGCTGATGTTTTGGTCACTTTTAATGCTGGCGGTGCTTTCACTCTAGTGGTAGCCAGAGCCCTGCAAAATTACCTCCAGCAGGCCACAAATGTGTCTGCTCAAACGGTCAGAAACAGACTCCATGAGGGTGGTATGAGGGCCCGACATCCACAGGTGGGGGTTGTGCTTACAGCCCAACACTGTGCAGGACGTTTGGCATTTGCCAGGGAACACCAAGATTGGCAAATTCGCCACTGGCGCCCGGTGCTCTTCACAGATGAAAGCAGGTTCACACTGAGCACATGTGACAGACGTGACAGTCTGGAGACGCCGTGGAGAACGTTCGGCTGCCTGCAACATCCTCCAGCATGACCGGTTTGGCGGTGGGTCAGTCATGGTGTGGGGTGGCATTTCTTTGGGGGGCCGCACAGCCCTCCATGTGCTCGCCAGAGGTAGCTTGACTGCCATTAGGCACCGAGATGAGATCCTCAGACCCCTTGTGAGACCATATGCTGGTGTGGTTGGCCCTGGGTTCCTCCTAATGCGAGACAATGCTAGACCTCATGTGGCTGGAGTGTGTCAGCAGTTCCTGCAAGAGAAAGGCATTGATGCTATGGACTGGCCCGCCCGTTCCCCAGACCTGAATCCAATTGAGCACATCTGGGACATCATGTCTCGCTCCATCCACCAACGCCACGTTGCACCACAGACTGTGCGCCACCTCATGAGACCTCTGAGACCATCCGCCACCTCATCAGGAGCATGCCCAGGCGTTGTAGGGAGGTCATACAGGAACGTGGAGGCCACACACACTACTGAGCCTCATTTTGACTTGTTTTAAGGACATTACATAAAAGTTGGATAAGCCTGTAGTGTGGTTCACCACTTTAATTTTGAGTGTGACTCCAAATCCAGACCTCCGTGGGTTGATAAATTTGATTTCCATTGATCATTTTTGTGTGATTTTGTTGTCAGCACATTCAACTATGTAAAGAAAAAAGTATTTAACAATAATATTTCATTCATTCAGATCTAGGATGTGTAATTTTAGTGTTCCCTTTATTTTTTGGAGCAGTGTATGTAGATACAGGACTAGATTCAGTTTACTGTAACTGAGTACTAACCTTGAACCATTGCGGGTGGAAGGTGAAACTGATCTTAGATCAGTGTCTAGGGGCAACGTTGTCCTACTCCTATTCTTCCTTTTAAGGATTGTTGACCAGGAGCTTGTTGGTCTCTACATAGTACAGCTATAGTACATGTTCATGCATGCTTGTGTAGCATGTGGGGATGTGTGAAACCTACTCCTCAGTCTGAACTGTCCTGCTTGCGCCGCCTTAGCAATCCGTTAAGACGCTGGAGGGAGGACGGTCACGTGTGTTTGTGATGCAGAGGTCCCGAGTTCGTGCCATGTATGGGCCGAATCGGGAGGAAGTGGTACTCGCGAAGCAAGCAGCGTGACGTCCTTTACACTTACAGTTGAAGTCGGAAGTTTACATACACTTAGGTTGGAGTCCTTAAAACTAGTTTCTCAACCACTCCACAAATTTCTTGTTAACAAACTATAGTTTTGGCAAGTCGGTTAGGACATCTACTTTGTGTATGACACAAGTCATTTTTCCAACAATTGTTTACAGACAGATTATTTCACTTCACTGTATCACAATTCCAGTAGTTCAGAAGTTTACATACACTAAGTTGACTGTGCCTTTAAACAGCTTGGAAAATTCCAGAAAATGATGTCATGGCTTTAGAAGCTTCTGATAGGCTAATTGACATCATTTGAGTCAATTGGAGGTGTACCTGTGGATGTAGTTCAAGGTCTACCTTCAAACTCAGTGCCTCTTTGCTTGACATCATAGGAAAATCAAAAGAAATCAGCCAAGACCTCAAAATAATTGTAGACCTCCACACATCTGGTTCATCCTTGGGAGCAATTTCCAAACGCCTGAAGGTACCAGGTTCATCTGTACAAACAATAGTACGCAAATATAAACACCATGGGACCAAGCAGGCCATCATACTGCTCAGGAAGGAGATGCGTTCTGTCTCCTAGAGATGAACGTACTTTGGTGCAGAAAATGCAAATCAATCCCAGAACAACAGCAAAAGATCTTGTGAAGATGCTGGAGGAAACAGGTACAAAAGTATCTATATCCACAGTAAAAACAAGTCCTATATCGACATAACCTGAAAGTCCGCTCAGCAAGGAAGAAGCCACTGCTTCAAAACCGCCATAAAAAAGCCAGACTATGGTTTGCAACTGCACATGGGGACAAAGATCGTACTTTTTGGAGAAATTTCCTCTGGTCTGATGAAACAAAAATAGAATGGTTTGCCCATAATGACCATCGTTATATTTGGAGGAAAAAGGGGGCGGCTTGCAAGGCGAAGAACATCATCCCAACCGTGAAGCACAGGGGTGACAGCATCATGTTGTGGGGTGCTTTGCTGCAGGAGGGACTGGGGCACTTCACAAAATAGATGGCATCATGAGGCAGGAAACTATGTGGATATATTGAATTAACATCTCAAGATCCCATTCTATGGTTTATACTAGTTTTTCATGTTGTTCGTCTGTCATTTTTGTAATGACTTGGTGCTACCTATCTTGGCCAGGACGCTCTTGAAAAAGAGATTTGAAATCTCAATTAGCCCTTCCTGGTTAAATAAAAAATTTAAATTGCTTGGTCGCAAATGGGTCTTCCAAATGGACAATGACCCCAAGCATACTTCCAAAGTTGTGGCAAAATGGCTTAAGGACAACAAAGTCAAGGTATTGGAGTGGCCATCACAAAGCCCTGACCTCAATCCCATAGACAATTTATGGGCAGAACTTAAAAAGCGTGTGCGAGCAAGGAGGCCTACAAACCTGACTCAGTTACACCAGCTCTGTCATGAGGAATGGGACAAAATTCACCCAATTTGTGAGAAGCTTGTGGAAAGCTACCCGAAACGTTTGACCCAAGTTAAAAAATGTAAAAGCAATGCTACTAAATACTAATTGTATATGTAAAACCTCTTACCCACTGGGAATGTGATGAAATAAATAAAATATTAAATGAATCATTCTCTCTACTATTATTCTGACATTTCACATTCTTAAAATAAAGCGGTGATCCTAACTGACCTAAGACAGGGAATTTTTACTAGGATTAAATGTCAGGAATTGTGAAAAACCGAGTTCAAATGTATTTGGCTAAGGTGTATGTAAACTTCAGACTTCAACTGTACATGCAATAATACACATATTATCATTCCTTTCCGTTGCAGTATTTATTATGGAAAGATGATGATTTATGGTTTTGAGGTGCAGTATGCTTTCACAAGAAGCAATAGAAGCCACTGAGTACAATTCGGAGGGATAGCTAAAGAGGATCATGTTTGACCACTGACCTCATGAGCTGGTTGTACTTGGCCAGCCTTTCAGATCTACATGGGGCTCCTGTCTTAATCTGAGAGAGAGAGACATAATTAGAACAGATTTAGTGAAAGCAATACAATGTTGTGGTCAGATTTGTATAATGGTTGGGGTCTTCTGTATGGGATGCTCCGCATGTCTTTTTGAGTGAGCGAGTGAGTGAGCGAGTGAGTGAGTGTGTACCTGTCCAGTGCAGAGCCCCACCACCAGGTCAGCGATGAAAGTGTCCTCTGTCTCTCCTGAACGGTGACTGACCATCACCCCCCAGCCATTGGCCTGGGCTAGCTTACACCTGAGTGAGAGAGAGAGTGAGAGTGAGAGTGAGAGTGAGAGAGAGAGAGAGAGAGAGAGAGAGAGAGAGAGAGTGGAATAAGCATGAGGGTACTAAAAGGAGATTAAAGTAAATGTATGGTTGATGGCTATATTAATACATTTTAATTGAACGACTTTGAATGACTGTTGGCTGTACTTACGGCCAAGATTGATGACAACAGTTATAGATGATGGATAGCTGTAAAATGTCAATGATTGATGACTATGAGTGTTGTAACATTTGACAAGTATATACAGTGGGGCAAAAAAGTATTTAGTCAGCCACCAATTGTGCAAGTTCTCCCACTTAAAAAGATGAGAGGCCTGTAATTTTAATCATAGGTACACTTGAACTATGACAGACAGAATTAGAATAAAAATCCAGAAAATCACATTGTAGGATTTTTAATTAATTTATTTGCAAATTATGGTGGAAAATAAGTATTTGGTCAATAACAAAAGTTTATCTCAATACTTTGTTATTTACCCTTTGTTGGCAATGACAGAGGTCAAACATTTTCTGTAAGTCTTCACAAGGTTTTCACACACTGTTGCTGGTATTTTGGCCCATTCCTCCATGCAGATCTCCTCTAGAGGAGTGATGTTTTGGGGCTGTTGCTGGGCAACACAGACTTTCAACTCCCTCCAAAGATTTTCTATGGGGTTGAGATCTGGAGACTGGCTAGGCCACTCCAGGACCTTGAAATGCTTCTTACGAAGCCACTCCTTCAAATCAAATCAAATTTTATTTGTCACATACACATGGTTAGCAGATGTTAATGCGAGTGTAGCGAAATGCTTGTGCTTCTAGTTCCGACAATGCAGTAATAATCAACAAGTAATCTAGCTAACAATTCCAAAACTACTACCTTATAGACAAGTGTAAGGGGATAAAGAATATGTACATAAAGATATATGAATGAGTGATGGTACAGAGCGGCATAGGCAAGATACAGTAGATGGTATTGAGTGCAGTATATACATATGAGATGAGTATCAGGTTCCATCAGGTTTTCTTCCAGAATGGTCCTGTATTTGGCTCCATCCATCTTCCCATCAATTTTAACCATCTTCCCTGTCCCTGCTGAAGAAAAGCAGGCCCAAACCATGATGCTGCCCCCACCATGTTTGACAGTGGGGATGGTGTGTTCAGCTGTGTTGCTTTTACGCCAAACATAACGTTTTGCATTGTTGCCAAAAAGTTCAATTTTGGTTTCATCTGACCAGAGCACCTTCTTCCACATGTTTGGTGTGTCTCCCAGGTGGCTTGTGGCAAACTTTAAACGACACTTTTTATGGATATCTTTAAGAAATGGCTTTCTTCTTGCCACTCTTCCATAAAGGCCAGATTTGTGCAATATACGACTGATTGTTGTCCTATGGACAGAGTCTCCCACCTCAGCTGTAGATCTCTGAGTGATCATGGGCCTCTTGGCTGCATCTCTGATCAGTCTTCTCCTTGTATGAGCTGAAAGTTTAGAGGGACGGCCAGGTCTTGGTAGATTTGCAGTGGTCTGATACTCCTTCCATTTCAATATTATGCTCCTTGGGATGTTTAAAGCTTGGGAAAACTTTTTGTATCCAAATCCGGCTTTAAACTTCCTCACAACAGTATCTCGGACCTGCCTGGTGTGTTCCTTGTTCTTCATGATGCTCTCTGCGCTTTTAACGGACCTCTGAGACTATCACAGTGCAGGTGCATTTATACGGAGACTTGATTACACACAGGTGGATTGTATTTATCATCATTAGTCATTTAGGTCAACATTGGATCATTCAGAGATCCTCACTGAACTTCTGGAGAGAGTTTGCTGCACTGAAAGTAAAGGGGCTGAATAATTTTGCACGCCCAATTTTTCAGTTTTTGATTTGTTAAAAAAGTTTGAAATATCCAATAAATGTCATTCCACTTCATGATTGTGTCCCACTTGTTGTTGATTCTTCACAAAAAAATACAGTTTTATATCTTTATGTTTGAAGTCTGAAATGTGGCAAAAGGTCGCAAAGTTCAAGGGGGCCGAATACTTTCGCAAGGCACTGTACATAAAGATGCAGTAGATGATATAGAGTACAGTATATACATATACATATGAGATGAATAATGTAGGGTATGTAAACATTATATTAGGTAGCATTGTTTAAAGTGGCTAGTGATATATTTTACATAATTTCCCATCAATTCCCATTATTAAAGTGGCTGGAGTTGAGTCAGTGTGTTGGCAGCAGCCACTCAATGTTAGTGGTGGCTGTTTAACAGTCTGATGGCCTTGAGATAGAAGCTGTTTTTCAGTCTCTCGGTCCCAGCTTTTATGCACCTGTACTGACCTCGCCTTCTGGATGATAGCGGGGTGAACAGGCAGTGGCTCGGGTGGTTGTTGTCCTTGATGATCTTTATGGCCTTCCTGTGACATCGTGTGGTGTAGGTGTCCTGGAGGGCAGGTAGTTTGCCCCCGGTGATGCGTTGTGCAGACCTCACTACTCTCTGGAGAGCCTTACGGTTGTGGGCGGAGCAGTTGCCGTACCAGGCGGTGATACAGCCCGACAGGATGCTCTCGATTGTGCATCTGTAGAAGTTTGTGAGTGCTTTTGGTGACAAGCCAAATTTCTTCAGCCTCCTGAGGTTGAAGAGGCGCTGCTGCGCCTTCTTCACGATGCTGTCTGTGTGTGTGGACCAATTCAGTTTGTGATGTGTACGCCGAGGAACTTAAAACTTACTACCCTCTCCACTACTGTTCCATCGATGTGGATAGGGGGGTGTTCCCTCTACTGTTTCCTGAGGTCCACAATCATCTCCTTAGTTTTGTTGACGTTGAGTGTGAGGTTATTTTCCTGACACCACACTCCGAGGGCCCTCACCCTGTAGGCCGTCTCGTCGTTGTTGGTAATCAAGCCTACCACTGTTGTGTCGTCCGCAAACTTGATGATTGAGTTGGAGGCGTGCGTGGCCACGCAGTCGTGGGTGAACAGGGAGTACAGGAGAGGGCTCAGAACGCACCCTTGTGGGGCCCCAGTGTTGAGGATCAGCGGGGTGGAAATGTTGTTGCCTACCCTCACCACCTGGGGGCGGCCCGTCAAGAAGTCCAGTACCCAGTTGCACAGGGCGGGGTCGAGACCCAGGGTCTCGAGCTTGATGACGAGCTTGGAGGGCACTATGGTGTTAAATGCCGAGCTGTAGTCGATGAACAGCATTCTCACATAGGTATTCCTCTTGTCCAGATGGGTTAGGGCAGTGTGCAGTGTGGTTGAGATTGCATCGTCTGTGGACCTATTTGGGCGGTAAGCAAATTGGAGTGGGTCTAGGGTGTCAGGTAGGGTGGAGGTGATATGGTCCTTGACTAGTCTCTCAAAGCACTTCATGATGACGGAAGTGAGTGCTACGGGGCGGCAGTCATTTAGCTCTGTTACCTTAGCTTTCTTGGGAACAGGAACAATGGTGGCCCTCTTGAAGCATGTGGGAACAACAGACTAGGGATTGATTGAATATGTCCGTAAACACACCAGCCAGCTGGTCTGCGCATGCTCTGAGGGCGCGGCTGGGGATGCCGTCTGGGCCTGCAGCCTTGCGAGGGTTGACACGTTTAAATGTCGGCTGCAGTGAAGGAGAGTCCGCATGTTTTAGTTGCGGGCCGTGTCAGTGGCACTGTATTGTCCTCAAAGCGGGCAAAAAAGTTATTTAGTCTGCCTGGGAGCAAGACCAATCGTGGTCCGTGACGGGCCGGTTTTCTTTTTGTAATCCGTGATTGACTGTAGACCCTGCCACATACCTCTTGTGTCTGAGCCGTTGAATTGAGATTCTACTTTGTCTCTATACTGACGCTTAGCTTGTTTGATTGCCTTGCGGAGGGAATAGTTACACTGTTTGTTTTCGGTCCTGTTTCCGGTCACCTTGCCCTGATTAAAAGCAGTGGTTCGGCTTTCTGTTTCACCCGAATGCTGCCATCAATCCACGGTTTCTGGTTTGGGAATGTTTTAATCATTGCTATGGGAACGACATCTTCAACGCACGTTCTAATGAACTCGCTCACCGAATCAGCGTATTCGTCAATGTTGTTGTCTGACGCAATACGAAACATATCCCAGTCCACGTGATGGAAGCAGTCTTGGAGTGTGGAGTCAGATTGGTCGGACCAGCGTTGAACAGACCTCAGCGCGGGAGCTTCTTGTTTTAGTTTCTGTCTGTAGGCAGGGATCAACAAAATGGACTCGTGGTCAGCTTTTCCGAAAGGAGGGCGGGGCAGGGCCTTATATGCGTCGCAGAAGTTAGAATAGCAGTGATCCAAAGTTTTGGATCGTTGCCCGGGCGGTGTGTTTGGGATCATTGTCATGCTGAAAGACCCAGCCACGTTTCATCTTCAATGCCCTTGCTGATGGTAGGCTTTGATCCCAGCACTCTGCAGGTCATTCACTAGGTCCCCCCGTGTGGTTCTGGGATTTTTGCTCACAGTTCTTGTGATCATTTTGACCCCACGGGGTGAGATCTTGCGTGGAGCCCCAAATCGAGGGAGATTATCAGTGGTCTTGTATGTCTTCCATTTCCTAATAATTGCTCCCACAGTTGATTTCTTCAAACCAAGCTGCTTACCTATTGCAGATTCAGTCTTCCCAGCCTGGTGCAGGTCTACAATTTTGTTTCTGGTGTCCTTTGACAGCTCTTTGGTCTTGGCCATAGTGGAGTTTGGAGTGTGAGTGTTTGAGGTTGTGGACAGGTGTCTTTTATACTGATAACAAGTTCAAACAGGTGCCATTAATACAGGTAACGAGTGGAGGACAGAGGAGCCCCTTAAAGAAGAAGTTACAGGTCTGTGAGAACCAGAAATCTTGCTTGTTTGTAGGTGATCAAATACTTATTTTCCACCATAATTTGCAAATAAATTCATTAAAAATCCTACAATGTGATTTTCTGGATTTTTTTTCCTCATTTTGTCTGTCATAGTTGAAGTGTACATATGATGAAAATTACAGGCCTCTCTCATCTTTTTAAGTGGGAGAACTTGCACAATTGGTGGCTGACTAAATACTTTTTTGCCCCACTGTAGATGGAAGTAAAGTGTTAGCTATATTCAATATGGCTGATTGATGATTATACGAATGTAAAAATAAAGCTAATTATTTTCTTAATTCAATTATCTTTTATTTAAGTAGGTAACTGCCATTGAGATTGGCATCTCTTTTTCAACGACTCCCAACCTGGCCAAGAGACAGACTTGATGACTGACGGCTACATAAATGTGCCTGACTGACGTCACACTTTACTTGAACCCTACCTACGTCATAAGGGCTACATAACCTTGTTATAGATCATCGTAGTGTTTCTCCTATATATTACCAGGTAATCTCTTTTTCAAGGACAACTTAGCCTGGCCTAGTGACTGAGATTGACAGATTGGCTTGATGATTGACATCTAGGGTAGCCTAGTGGTTAGAGCGTTGGACTAGTAACCGGAAGGTTGTGAGTTCAAACCCCCGAGCTGACAAGGTACAAATCTGTCGTTCTGCCCCTGAACAGGCAGTTAACCCACTGTTCCCAGGCCGTCATTGAAAATAAGAATTTGTTCTTAACTGACTTGCCTGGTTAAATAAAGGTAAAATAAAAAAAAAGTGATTTATTGACCGGTCATGTGATGTGGGTCACTTACGCCTGGATGGCTTCAGTGACAGAGCCGATCTGGTTGACTTTGAGCAGTAGGCAGTTGCAGGCCCTCTTCTCGGCAGCCTTCTCTATCCTCTTGGGATTGGTCACCGTCAGGTCGTCCCCGACAACCTGGATGCCCACGGAAGCCGTGAGGCGGGACCAGGCGGCCCAGTCATCCTGATCAAACGGGTCCTCGATGGACACCACTACAAAGAGGACAAGGGGAGAAGGGTTTAGTGGAGTGCACACTCAGTTAGGACGTGTACTCAGTCGTGGTTTGGAACGGTTTTTCTATAGGAAGCAAAGTCGTAGACAGCCATAGTGTTGTAAGAGGAAATGTGTCGTGGGATCTTTCAACGTGAAGGTAGATATGACCTTGAACTTCTCCTTTGAATGTAAATGTAGGATCAGCCTGTTGCCTCTATAATTTTTATTTTAAAAAAAATCCCATAAATAGTGGGTATATTGTAGCAGGTACAATATACCCACTATTTATGGGAAAAAAATTTAAATAAAAATTATATAGCCCACACTGGTGAGTGTAGGCTATACGCAGGTATAAACCATACACCCAACCCCTTTTTCTCTCCAATTTCGTAGTATCCAATTATTAGTAGTTATTAGTAGTTACTATCTTGTCTCATCGCTACAACTCCCGTACGGGCTCGGGAGAGACGAAGGTCGAAAGTCATGCGTCCTCCGAAACACAAACCAACCAAGCCGCACTGCTTCTTAACACAGCGCGCATCCAACCCGGAAGCCAGCCGTACCAATGTGTCAGAGGAAACACTGTGCACCTGGCGACCTTGGTTAGCGTGCACTGCACCCGGTCCGCCACAGGAGTCGCTGGTGCGCGATGAGACAAGGATATCCCTACCGGCCAAACCCTTCCTAACCCGGACGACGCTAGGCCAATTGTGCGTCGCCCCACGGACCTCCCAGTCGCGTCCGGCTGTGACAGAGTTGCCTCTATAATTGAATTGAATTGAATGGATTTGAATTGAAACAAATTAATTGAATCAGTCGAGGGACCCGATTTACTTTTTTTTTGTGGTATCCCTGTCTTAAATTATGCACTCTGTGTATTTTTTAGTATCTCAAATAAAATGAATCAATAAATCAAATTCATGTCAGATTGAATTAGGAATCCAATAGGTGTCAAGTGACTGTTTGCCTACCTGGGTAGTCGTTAACGAAGCCTTGGTAGATGTCTGACAGCTCCTCTCCGCTGATGTGCCTGTCAGAGTCCGGAGGAGACTTGAAGTCCAGGTCGTACTTCCCCTCGCGGTAGAACTCGGACGCCGCCACATCCATCCCGATCACCACCTTATCCGTGAAGCCCGCTTTCTCGATGGCTGTCTTTATCAGCTCCAACGCTGAGGGGAGAGACGGAAAGAGGGAGGGGAGAGATGGGAGGAAAGAAAGATGATAAGTGTTGGGCAGAGGTAGAGAACGAGAGACGAAGGCTGTACGGGTAAACTCTACCTAGCCTGTGAACCACTCTGTTTCTGCTCTGGCCTACTTGTCTTGTTGCTTGTTTGGTGACATGATACTGCTGTGTTGCTGAATGCAGAAATAGTCAAGTATCCAGGCTAGAGTGTTGGTCGAGAGTGAGTCAGAAAGGTTGCAAGACTACACACACCATTCTGTTCTCGATGCTTGAGAGATACTACAGAGCAAAATCTATTCTAAGAGCCTACAGCTGACAGTCCTTTAGGCTTTTCACACTTCTTTTTGATCTTCCAGGGTTTCGACTTACTGTCACACCTAGCTACCTTTTCAATAGTGGGATCGCGGCATCGCTTTTTCCCCAAGGCCCAGGGTTATCTCGCTCTCTCACACACACACACACACACACACACACACACACACACACACACACACACTTAGTTCAAAGATCAGCTGATACACATTGCCTTGGCTGTTGGGAAATGTGAGAGAAGAAAGCCTTGAGGAGGACACGTTGTGACAAACATACAGATGGGCAGACACTGTACCAGAGGCAGGTTGGAAACTCATTAAAGCATACCACCTTGGATTTATGATTTTATCTCTAACACTATTTTAGATTTATGGCTGCTGTTGTCCCATAGACATCGCAGCAAAGACTAGATTGTGGGTGAAACGATTTGTCTATTGGTGTAAATGCCCATACAAGAATGTGGGCAACCAAAATATTAATATTGGTACAGTCCACTATTTTCAGTGCCCCCAACTATGGCTGTGGTGGCCACGGAATTTCGTCAGCCGGTGATTGTCAAGGAAATAACTGTCGGTCTCGCTGTAATTGACCGTTAATTAACATAAACACAGTTACTATCTCCTGTCTTCCACAAGCCACTGATGCAGACGTTTGGAACATCTACATTTTAAAAAGTCTAATACATCCATGTAATACAGCCTACACCTTCACAATAAATCCATTATTCACTTTAGACAGGTCTAAAGAAACATAATATGAAGACAATTTCATCTATTTCAGAAGAACAGAATAGCATAGCAGTTGTCCTTATGTTAGGTCCTCATCTGGCTATGCCAAATGGCTGTGGGCTACATTAGTTCATTTAGCAGACAAGATTTTCTTAGAATTCCATGGCATTATGTTATGGTATGAAGAATACAATTGAACAAAGCTGAATAAAAGAGGAAGATATTTTCTCCAAACGATTTGAGGGAGTGCGCAGATGCGACTATTCTTTGTCGAGCAGTTAACAAAGAAATAGGTACTCCTATATGCTTAATTTAGAGTTATTAATGTATCTTTAATTGGTCTACCAACATTTTGATTGGTAATACATTGTAAGACTGCATGATGAGACTCTAATTATGATTTGAAAAAAGTCGCTTGAAAGATACGAGCTCTGCTTTTTTTTGCGCAGGCTGTAAAGTCTCTCATTCACAATTTGACAAGCACTTGATAATGCCTCAAATTTCACGACAGCTCCCCTTTGTGTGGCCGTTGTGCCCTTGGCCCGGAGTGCTGTGTTGTGCCTTTCTCCCTGAGTGCTGCACACTCCGAAGCACCTCTCACTCACATGGCTCTCCATCATGTGATCGAGTGTTTCTCACAGGCTACAAGTGAAGACAGACACATCGGAGACGCAACTGTGCACATCCTTATCCAATTACGAGGTGCATATTGAAGATACTGGTAGAACTGTCCACATTTACTTTTCATCAGCCAACAAGATGAGTAGGCCTAATGAACAGAAAAAGCACTAGCCTATGTCAATCTACTATCCCCCATAGTACAAAAGTTGACCTATTCTATTCTGTGCGAGTAATAAATATTCCAAACATAGTCTGGGATTAATACAACTACTAGCATATCCCCCCAAAATTAAGCTTCGTAGCTGATGCAACAGATCAGAGCGTTTAGCTTAAAATGTTGATAAACAGCGGTCACAGCTGAATCACATCCGGCCGTGATCGGGAGTCCCATAGGGCAGCGCACAATTGGCCCAGCGTCGTCCGAGTTTGAACTGGATAGGCCGTCATTGTAAATAAGAATTTGTTCTTATCTGAGTTGCCTAGTTAAATAAAGGTTAAATAAAATAAAAACATTTGGCTATTTCTTCACATTATAAGCGCAGCAATGTGTACACGACAGTAGGCTATAAGCATTAGCGGGAAAACAGCATTATCAAAATGTGATTATGCATGTAATAAAGGTATTATTATTATAAAGGTGCATTTTTATGGTGAAAATTATCTTCCCCAAACTTGAAACTCACGTGCTGCTTATGTGTATGCCAGTTAGGCTCTACACCCCTTATAAAGCAGATCAATGTGCTTAATTTTAAGAAGTTATTTGGCCACTTTAGTTGTGATACAAACCTTGTCAAAACATATAGGCTAGGTTACAAGAGGTGTGCAACTATGATTCTAAAAAGATGCACAAAAAAGGGCATTGTCTCTTGCCTTACGCTGGGCATCATTCACAAGTGATAATATATAATTATCACAGTAATTCGCAAGTGATAGGCTAATATCACCCATCAGAATATTATTGATTTAATATTGTCTTTACATATACTAAATAATATATATGTGAATTTTGTTAAATAGCAAATGGAGGACCGCTTTTGCCTTGATTCATTTTCATGCCATCTAGGTAGGCTATACTCCTGTTGTAAAGATAAGCAATGGTGCTTAGTATTAGGAAAGTTGAGAAATAAACATAGTAGGCCTAGCTGATTGGATCCTCCTCTTTTTAATAGAGGCCATCACTCGCGCAATTGCATAGTCTATAGAAATGTTGAGCAACATGATCTCTCATTAAGTGTTTGATTAGATAGTCGATGGCATTTGCATTGATGTCAGAGTGATTAGAGGGACAGTAGAGTGCTGAGTACCAGGCAGTTAGCAAGTTTGGTGGGCTACTAATGACCATCAACAGCATAAGAGCTTGGAGATGCCTAATTACCGTGACTAAACGGTGCAACAGTCCTACCCCCAAGAGCATGTATCATTTAAACCCTGGTTAAAGTGTTACCAGAGTCGTGTTCAATGGGGCACACAGCAAAATGTTTTGAAACAGAAAACAAAAACGGAGTAGTCCATACTGCTTTCTTGTGTTTGGTACGTAATGAACATGACCCAAGATAGAGGTAAAGTGCCATGGATATCCTATGGTTGGATTTGTACCGGAGATGTCTTGCTCGGGTAATCCAACGTTTTAACCATTAAATCAACTATAAAATCCCTGTAGATCGAGGGTGACAACTGCTCTTACAGGTCACAAGACTGTGTTTCTAAATGAACTCTGCTGCACTTACCCTCACTGTTCTCCAGGATATTGGGGGCGAACCCCCCCTCGTCGCCCACGTTGGTAGCGTCCTGGCCGTACTTCTCCTGGATCACCCCCCTGAGCGTGTGGTACAGCTCGGAGCCCACCCGAAGCGCGTCCCTGAAAGACTCCGCCCCGACAGGAAGTACCATGAACTCCTGCATGGCTAGCTTGTTGCCCGCGTGGGAGCCTCCGTTGATCACGTTGAACGCCTGGGAAGGAGATAAGGGGAATTAGCAGTTAGGCCAATACCCATGTTCAACAGATACTGGTACAGTTTCTAATTTCCCATATATTTTCCATATACAGTATATGTTATTTTTATCATACATACCATTATGGTAAAACCATTCACACAATGACTGTTTCAGTGTTGAATCATTGTTATTATGCTACTGCTACACCTTCTCTGGTATAACCGTTATATATGTAGTATCTTACTGGAACTGGCAGCACCAGCTCTGTGTTTCCTGCCAGGTCAGCGATGTGACGGTACAGGGGGACCTCTTTTTCTGCTGCACCAGCCTTGCAAATGGCCAGGGAGACTCCCAGGATAGCATTAGCACCAAACTGAGCTGTCGACGAGGAAGGAAATGTGACAAATTTCAAAAAGGTCTACCAAAATCCGGGTTCAGACAAAAGCCCATTCTCTCAGTTGATGGTGGACCTGAATTGATTGGGGGGATACATCTTGACACATCTGATCTGTTTCTTTGGTAGGAACCGGGAGACTCACACTTGTTCTCTGTGCCATCCATTTCAATCATCGTGTTGTCCAGTTGCTCCTGCTCCACAACACTGATACCCTATGGGACACGTCATTTTTACACAACTCATTTATAAGCATATTAAAACGTTCATTATATTGGTAAGTCATCGAGGACCAATTCTCTAATTCAACAAATGGATGGATGACCGCGACATATCTGCACACAATAAATATCTCATATTTGCAGCCACCTATGAGCCAAACCCTCAAAAGTACATATCATAGATATAACCAATTGGATTGTATAGAATCAGAGGTACAACATCATTGAGTTGCAAGATGTTCAGCTTATTTCTATATCTACGTTCTACAGCCGCAGCCCAATGTCTCTCTCATCTGCAAATCAATATGCACTCACACGAAAACATGATGACTGTCACCCTAGCTGACAAAACACGTCCAAATCACAGTCCCCAACTCACCGATGCTATGAGAGCAGGAGCCAGAGTGTCATTGATGTGGCCCACTGCCTTGAGCACACCTAGAGCAGAGAAAGAAGGCAGATGGGAGAGAAGAAGGGGAAGGAGGGACAAACATCATTCTGTTTACTCCAGCATTAGATGCACGTGCGCACACACACAAACAAACCTTTGCCCCTGTAGCGGCTCTTGTCTCCATCCCTCAGCTCTAGAGCCTCATAGATGCCTGTGGACGCTCCACTGGGCACTGCAGCCCTGAAAAGACCTGAGAGAGACAGAGAGAGAGGGAGGGAGGTGTAAGAGATGGCAACGGAGAGAGTGACGTTAGAGGGGAATGATCCGGGAAATCGTACGAGGCCTTGGACGGCGACGCTCTTAAGAATTTGATTGTAGCTTTTGGCTAATCTTAAGGCTCTTTGTACAGTGCGATACTACGCTTTGTAGACAGGCTTGAGAGGGGTCACCTTTCTCTGTGCACAGGTCCACCTCCACAGTGGGGTTTCCCCGGGAGTCTAGGATCTCCCTCGCAACGATGCTGACAATCGACATCCTGTGAAAGAGAGAGAGAAGGGGGGAGAGAGAGAGAAGGGGGGGAGAGAAAGAGAAGGGGGGGAGAGAAAGCGAGAGAGATCAAGTGCCTCTATTTTTACCATTGCATTTGTACATACAGTAAGGAAGTGCATAATGGGAGTGCAAACGAAGTGTGCAGAGTGACATTACGGTTGCTATAAACCATCATGATATATGAAAGAGTTTCCCCATGTGAAGTTGGAATTGAATAGATCTTACAATGCTTCATGTACCAGGAGGTCAGATGGAGCTATTACCACGATAAAAGGACCAGACTAAAATCTATTCTAAGTCCCATGATGCTAAAATATGGCTCACTCAGACACTATGTCGCTATCAGGTGTGGAATCTGTGGACGGTCGGTGACTCGAGCGAAACGACGACATGGTTCCTAGTCACTTGGCCCACGACTCCACGAGACACAGGGAATCCGTCACCGCCATTGGTCCAGATTGGACTGTCGGCGCCCACCGTGTCAAGCATTACCCAGAAATCCACAGGCTAAAAGGCTAGGATTTATGTGTTGGTATGGATGTGGGTACGCAGACCCGCGATTCCTCATGACGAGTGCCCATCCCTGCCCTATGCTGTACCATATGATGTCATTATAATGTCCCTTATTAATAGTCCAAGGTCTCTGACAGTCCTTGTTGCTAATTGCTCACTTATTTGACTTAACAAAATAACATGGATCCCTACGGAACTGCACAGCTATATAATCTCTGGTCTTTCCCGAAAGACTGAAATGTTACAGCAACTGAAATGGCAACTGAAATATTGTGCACTGAATAATAAGCCCGTGTACACTTACAGCTCTATTCCATGACAACCCCCCTCATTCTGTCAGCCATTACAGTGCAAAAAATGTATGAATGTCGCTGTATGTTTTGCACTGAAATGTTTGTGGTGTTTGTGGTATACGTACCTTTCAGCCCCGTACTTTTCAGCGACTATGAATGTATTTAACCTTGTGTTCTTCATTTAAATGCTTGTGATTTAATGGTGCCACAATATGCATAAATCCCTATCCACTTTCAACCAATCAGCCCCATCCGTTATCGTGGCTCATATATATGAATGCAGCTGTAAGTTATATAACCCCTCCCTCCCAGCAGTGTGCAGCATGAGGACACCCATGTCCACACCGCACCTCCTGAAGATTGCAGCGCTCAGCACAAATACCCAGGGACAGCGTGATAAGAGGGAGGGAGGGAGGGGTGAGGTTTCAATCCCTCCTTTTGGCTGAAGAAGAGAGGAGATTCGGAGATGGAGGGATGGAGGAGGAGAGAGGGACGGTTGAGTAAAAAGGAGAGCAGGAAGGGAGAGAGAGAGAGGGACGCAGAAGGATCATTTTCGCAGGAGTGGCACCGATTGCACACATGCCAACACAGACGCACGGAGAGCAGTCTAACGCATGGCACACACACACACACTTTTGCAGACGTTGACACTATCCCTCTTCCTCTCTCTCACACATTCACTGTACATATATACCCACACACATTTGTACACATACTGATACAGACATTCAAGGTTCTCTCCCTCCCCTTCACCGTCTCTCGGGCACACATACAGACGTGTAGAGCTTCTCTTTTCCTCTCCCTGCCTCTCACACTCACACACTAGCTCAAACACAATCACATTTTCTCCATACACACACACAGATCATGCACTGAGGCAACTTCATAGAACCCAGACACAAATGCTCTAATACAAAACTGACACACACACTCACAGTTAATCAATATAACACCTCGAACCCAGAGCCAGGCAGGGCTGGCACATTAGTTAGCATACACAACCGTAATGCCTCACATACAGAACTAAGCGAGCAGCATCATCACCATCATCATCACCACCACCTACTCCAACCCAGCACATCTCTGCTACTGGGAGGCAATCAATACAATATGCAGGAATAATAAAACAGGGGATGACAGCCTGGAGAATGAAGAAAAGAGAGTGGAAGAGGAAGAGAATGAGGATGTTCCATCGTTACCTGCCGTTTGTGTGTTTCCGCCTAATAGGGAAAGCCAGAAAATACAGGAGAGACGGATGAGAGAGGGAGAGAAACAGAGAGAGGGAGGAGGAGAAAGAGAGAGGGGGAGAGCAGAGGAGGAAAACAGAGGGTGGGGGTCAAATGTGTGACAGAAGGGGGAGGGTATGACGGGATGACTCACAAAAAGACGCTGAGAAAAGAGGAGCGAAAGAGGGAAGAGAGTGGGGAAGGTTGATTCATTAGACAGAAAGAGGGAAGAGAGTGGGGAGGGTTGATTCATTAGACAGAAAGAGGGAAGAGAGTGGGGAGGGTTGATTCAATAGACAGAAAGAGGGAAGAGAGTGGGGAGGGTTGACTCATTAGACAGAAAGAGGGAAGAGAGTGGGGAGGGTTGACTCATTAGACAGAAAGAGGGAAGAGAGTGGGGAGGGTTGACTCATTAGACAGAAAGAGGGAAGAGAGTGGGGAGGGTTGACTCATTAGACAGAAAGAGGGAAGAGAGTGGGGAGGGTTGACTCATTAGACAGAAAGAGGGAAGAGAGTGGGGAGGGTTGATTCATTAGACAGAAAGGGGGAAGAGAGTGGGGAGGGTTGATTCATTAGACAGAAAGGGGGAAGAGAGTGGGGAGGGTTGATTCATTAGACAGAAAGAGGGAAGAGAGTGGGGAGGGTTGATTCATTAGACAGAAAGAGGGAAGAGAGTGGGGAAGGTTGATTCATTAGACAGAAAGAGGGAAGAGTGGGGAGGCTTGATTCATTAGACAGAAAGAGGGAAGAGAGTGGGGAGGGTTGATTCATTAGACAGAAAGAGGGAAGAGAGTGGGGAGGGTTGATTCATTAGACAGAAAGAGGGAAGAGTGGGGAGGGTTGATTCATTAGACAGAAAGAGGGAAGAGAGTGGGGAGGGTTGATTCATTAGACAGAAAGAGGGACGGAGGAGAGGTGGATTGGAGAGAAAAATATGGGGTGCCGCCTTTTGAACTGCAAATCAGCTGTAAAAAATAGAGGGGAAGGAAGAAGTGGTCTGTCTACCCCCTTCTCGCTCTCTTTCCCGCTCATTCCTCTTTCTTGCTCTCATCTCTCTTTCCCTCTAATCTTTCCCATATCTCTCTTTCCTCTCTACCTGTCTCTCTCATCTCTCTTTCCCACTCTCATATCTCTTTCCCTCTCACCTCTCTCATCTTTCTTTCCCGCTCTCATCTCTCGTTACCTCTCATCTGTCTCTTTCTTTCATGATGCTGTAAAGGCTGTGTAGTCGGTATACAAGGCACCGTTCATATACTGTACACCATTGCATCATCTATACTAAACACTGGCTCAGCAATGATGCACCTACAGCGTATACCACTCCTTATATATGACTAACTGTATAGGCACTAAACAGTGAACGGTAATGTTGCACTGTTACAGCATCAAAGTGGATTTCGAAACATTGAATGTATTCCCCATTCTATAGCATATACAGTGTCTTGCGAAAGTATTCGGCCCCCTTGAACTTTGCGACCTTTTGCCACATTTCAGGCTTCAAACATAAAGATATAAAACTGTATTTTTTTGTGAAGAATCAACAACAAGTGGGACACAATCATGAAGTGGAACGACATTTATTGGATATTTCAAACTTTTTTAACAAATCAAAAACTGAAAAATTGGGCGTGCAAAATTATTCAGCCCCCTTAAGTTAATACTTTGTAGCGCCACCTTTTGCTGCGATTAAAGCTGTAAGTCGCTTGGGGTATGTCTCTATCAGTTTTGCACATCGAGAGACTGACATTTTTTTCCCATTCCTCCTTGCAAAACAGCTCGAGCTCAGTGAGGTTGGATGGAGAGCATTAGTGAACAGCAGTTTTCAGTTCTTTCCACAGATTCTCGATTGGATTCAGGTCTGACTTGGCCATTCTAACACCTGGATATGTTTATTTTTGAACCATTCCATTGTAGATTTTGCTTTATGTTCTGGATCATTGTCTTGTTGGAAGACAAATCTCCGTCCCAGTCTCAGGTCTTTTGCAGACTCCATCAGGTTTTCTTCCAGAATGGTCCTGTATTTGGCTCGATCCATCTTCCCATCAATTTTAACCATCTTCCCTGTCCCTGCTGAAGAAAAGCAGGCCCAAACCATGATGCTGCCACTACCATGTTTGACAGTGGGGATGGTGTGTTCAGCTGTGTTGCTTTTACGCCAAACATAACGTTTTGCATTGTTGCCAAAAAGTTCAATTTTGGTTTCATCTGACCAGAGCACCTTCTTCCACATGTTTGGTGTGTCTCCCAGGTGGCTTGTGGCAAACTTTAAACGACACTTTTTATGGATATCTTTAAGAAATGGCTTTCTTCTTGCCACTCTTCCATAAAGGCCAGATTTGTGCAATATACGACTGATTGTTGTCCTATGGACAGAGTCTCCCACCTCAGCTGTAGATCTCTGCAGTTCATCCAGAGTGATCATGGGCCTCTTGGCTGCATCTCTGATCAGTCTTCTCCTTGTATGAGCTGAAAGTTTAGAGGGACGGCCAGGTCTTGGTAGATTTGCAGTGGTCTGATACTCCTTCCATTTCAATATTATCGCTTGCACAGTGCTCCTTGGGATGTTTAAAGCTTGGGAAATCTTTTTGTATCCAAATCCGGCTTTAAACTTCCTCACAACAGTATCTCGGACCTGCCTGGTGTGTTCCTTGTTCTTCATGATGCTCTCTGCGCTTTTAACGGACCTCTGAGACTATCACAGTGCAGGTGCATTTATACGGAGACTTGATTACACACAGGTGGATTGTATTTATCATCATTAGTCATTTAGGTCAACATTGGATCATTCAGAGATCCTCACTGAACTTCTGGAGAGAGTTTGCTGCACTGAAAGTAAAGGGGCTGAATAATTTTGCACGCCCAATTTTTCAGTTTTTGATTTGTTAAAAAAGTTTGAAATATCCAATAAATGTCGTTCCGCTTCATGATTGTGTCCCACTTGTTGTTGATTCTTCACAAAAAAATACAGTTTTATATCTTTATGTTTGAGGCCTGAAATGTGGCAAAAGGTCGCAAAGTTCAAGGGGGCCGAATACTTTCGCAAGGCACTGTATCGAAATGACTACTATTATCTTGTTGTTTGAAAAATGTTTGTAAACTGTAAGAGAACAATTACGCGTAAGAAATACCAACGCATTTCAAATGTATTTTGCTTTAAGATGTGCCTATACTCAAAACCATCCATGAAAAGTAATGTCCTTCAAAATGGCAATTTGCTGAGTACTGGAAGAGTTGAATGTTTTAGGACTGCATGATGGTTATACAGACAGACAGGCGGTGTGGGTGAAACAGCGTGTGTGTGTCTGTGTGCACATTTATTTATTTATTTTTACTCTTTTTTTTTTATCAAACCTTTACTTAACAAGCCAAGTCAGTTATTAAGAACAAATTCTTATTTACAATGGCAGCCTACCCCGGCCAGACTTGGCCAATTGTCCGTCGCCCTATGGGACTCCCAATCCGGACCGGATGTGATACAGCCTGGAATCGAACCAGGGACTGTAGTGATGCCTATTGCACTGAGATGCAGTGCCTTAGACCGCTGCGCCACTAGGGAGCACGTGCGTGTGTGCGCATTCCTGTGCATGCATGTACGTGTGTGGTGTGGGTGTGTATGCCTAGACAGAGGAGAGTGAGAGATATATAATTCTATAATTAAATGGCCAAGTAAAAATGGGATTATCTTTGCAATACAACAACAACAATGTCCTTGACACCCATCTCACTCAGAAAGAGAGAGAACTGCACAGGGAAAGTGCCTCTGCTATTTTAATCATGGTTGATTGGCAACATTTCCTCCGCCCTCAGGTCACACCTCTGTTTCAGTCCACACAGCTGCTCCTGTCCCATCCTCCTTCCTCTCATTTCCTATTGCAATGTTTGTGTGGGGAGTGTGAATGTGAGGGTGGGGTTGTTCTGTATGTGTGTGTGTCTGTCATTTGTGAGGACAGAGGGAGCCAGAGTAGGTGCAGATATCAGGTGAGGCACAGGGATGTATGGGAGGCCAGTGGACAGAGAGCCAGTGTGTCAGTGAGGGGAGTCTGCATGGACTCCTCTCCTAGGGCATTGTGTGTATGTGTGTTAATGCATTGGCGTTAACGCTCTAGCTTCTAACCATCCTCTATCGTTTCCAGATTCATGTCGAGATTCAGGGACACATTACTTTCTATAGGTGGATTCTGGATGACGAGAGGGGTGTGCCAACAGCTGTTCAGTGTGTAGGCCTATGCATGGGTAGATTTGTTTGCAGGTGTATCGAAAAATGTGTGGACTGCAGAATTCCTATACTACCTCATTTATCAGATACACTACACTAGCATTTTGTTACGTTACAGCCTTATTCTATAATTGATTGAATAGTTTTTTCCCCCACATCAAATCAAAGTTTATCTGTCACATGCGCCGAATACAACAGGTGTAAACCTTACAGTGAAATGCTTATTTACGAGTCCCTTAACGAACAGTGCAGTTAAGAAAAATATGTGTTCAGTAAAAGATAGGTAAGTAAAAAATAAAAGTAACAAATAATTAAAGAGCAGCAGTAAAATAACAGTAGCGAGGCTATAAACAGCGGGTCATAAACAGAAAGTAGCAGCAGTGTAAAGGGGGGGGGGGGGGGGGGGGCAATGCAAATAGTCTGGGTAGCCATTTGATTAGCTGTTCAGCAGTCTTATGGCTTGGGGGTAGAAGCTGTTAAGAAGCCTTTTGGACCTAGACTTGGCACTCTGGTACCGCTTGCCGTGCGCTAGCAGAGAGAACAGTCTATGACTAGGGTGGCTGGAGTCTTTGACTATTTTTAGGGCCTTCCTCTGACACCGCCTGTTATAGAGGTCCTGGATGGCAGGAAGCTTGGCCCCAGTGAAGTACTGGGCCGTACGCACTACCCTCTGTAGTGCCTTGCGGTCGGAGGCCGAGCAGTTGCCATAACAGGCAGCGATGCAACCCGTCAGGATGCTCTCGATGGTGCAGCTGTACAACTTTTCGAGGATAGGCTTTGTTGAAAGCTTCACGACTGTCTTGGTGTGTTTGTCTACACACAATACCCCATAATGACAAAGCAAGCACTACAGGTTTTTAGACATTTTTGTTAATTTATTAAAAATAAAAAACTGAAATATCACGTTTACATAATTATTCAGACCCTTTACTCAGTACTTTGTTGAAGCACCTTTGGCAACAATTACAGCCTTGAGTCTTCTCGGGTATGACGCTACAAGCTTAGCACACCTGTATTTGGGGAGTTTCTCCCATTCCTCTCTGCAGATCCTCTCAAGCTCTGTCAAGTTGGATGGGGAGCGTTGCTGCACAGCTATTTTCAGGTCTCTCCAGTGATGTTCGATCAGGCTCAAGTCCGGGCTCTGGCTGGGCCACTCAAGGACATTCAGAGACTTGTCCCGAAGCCACTCCTGCATTGTCTTGGCTGCGTACTTAGGGTCGTTGTCCTGTTGGAAGGTGAATCTTCGGCCCAGTCTGAAGTCCTGAGCGCTCTGGTTTTCATCAAGGATCTCTCTGTACTTTGCTCCGTTCATCATTCACTCGATCCTGACTAGTCTCCAAGTCCATGCAGCTGAAAAACATCCCCACAGCATGATGCTGCCACCACCATGCTTCACCGTAGGGATGGTGCCAGGTTTCCTCCAGACGTGACACTTGACATTCAGGCCAAAGAGTTCAATCTTGGTTTCATCAGACCAGAGAATCTTGTTGTTTGAATGTGGTTTCTCATGGACTCTGAAGTCCTGTAGGTGCTTTTTGGCAATCTCCAAGCGGGCTGTCATGTGGCTTTTACTGAAGAGTGGCTTCCATCTGGCCACTCTACCATAAAGGCCTGATTGGTGGAGTGCTGTAGAGATGGTTGTCCTTCTGGAAGGTTCTCCCATCTCCACAGAGGAACTCTGGAGCTCTGTCAGAGTGACCATCGGGTTCTTGGTCACCTCCCTGACCGAGGCCCTTCTTCCCCGATTGTTCAGTTCGGCCGGGCGGACAGCTCTAGGAAGAGTCTTGGTGGTTTCAAACTTTTTCCATTTAATAATGATGGAGGCCACTGTGTCCTTGGGGACCTTCAATGCTGCAGAAAGGTTTTGGTGCCCTTCCCCAGATCTGTGCCTCGACACAATCCTGTCTCGGGGCACTACGGCCAATTCCTTCAACATAATGGCTTGGTTTTTGCTCTGACATAGACTGTCAACTGTGGGACCTTATATAGACTGGTGTGTGCCTTTCCAAATCATGTCCAATCAATTGAATTTACCACAGGTGGACTCCAATCAAGTTGTAGAAACAACTCAAGGGTGATCAATGGAAACAGGACGCACCTGAGCTCAATTTCAAGTCTCATAGCAAATGGTCCTAATACTTTTGTAAATAAGGCATGTATATTTTTTATTTGTAATACATTTGCAAAAAAGTTCTAAAAACCTATTTTCACTTTGTCATAATGGGGTATTGTGTGTAGATTGCTAAGGATTTTTTTTTTTAAATCAATTTGAGAATAAAGCTGTAACGTAACAAAATGTGGAAAAGGACAAGGAGTCTGAATACTTTCCGAAGGCACTGTAGGAAAGGTGACAAGGAGAGCTTAGGACACCACTTTAGAGACTATTGGACAGTGTGTAGTCTGGAGACTGTTGTACCCACCATTTGCTGCTACCACACAGCTTCCCATACTTCAGTGCCCTCTTGTGGTCATCTTCCCATTGCTGCCTGAGAGAGTCCAACCTAATGTAGCGTCCCTGTATGTCAGCAATCCTGTATGGGTTGGCATGGGTAGCCTCAAGCTTAGAAAGTCGGGCCAGTACCCGAAGGCTTGCCGGTTTGAATCCTAGGGCTGACAAGAAAAAAAGTGGAGAGAGAGAGAGAGATGGCATTTAGACCTCAGGTGCCACCTACTGCCATTGTGCCCTTGAGAAAATGCACAATAAAGATCTATTCTATAATGCATCAAGAGGTCTGAATGTTATGGTAGGTACAGGACAGGTATCAAGCTTGTCTTGTAGCTGCAGGTTCATGCCCCATCCCTGCTATTCTCCTGATGACTCACACTAAATTTGTTCGCTACATACTTTAGTCAGAGACTGCCATCGTTGAAGTTGTTGGTGGTGAGAAAGGGAACGAAGGGTGTTGTAAGAAAACAAAGTCATCAGAGATTGGATTGTCTCTAACCAATCAGAGTATCAAAGCCTATGACAAATTTTCATACTGCCGCTTTACCCGGTTTCCACTAGATAGCACAGCCACAAAGTCCCAAAATGGGCTATATCTCAGTAATTCATGAAAACAAAAATGTGCTTTATGATCTTAATTTAAGGTTGGGGTTAGGCAAAAGGTTAGCAGTGTGGTTAAGTTTAGGGTAAGGTTTAAAATCACATTCTAAAGCTGCAATATGTAACTTTTTGGGTGTGACCAACCAAATACACATAGATATGTGAGTTATTCTCATTGAAAGCAAGTCTAAGACACGGTAGAGCTGTTCTATGTGCACTATTTCTATGCTTCCTGCGCTTGAGATTCAATTTTGTCATCTTCAAACAGCTGGAAATACAATATTTTTGGTTACTGAAAATATATTTTAGAGCGGTTTAGATGGTACAATGACTGTCTACACATTGGTTGTTTTGTCACAAACTGAAATTAGGCAAACTTAGAATTTTAGCCACCAGGAAACGGCGAATGCACCTTTAAGATAAATTGTAGAAATAGGCGGGGTATAGGAAAAAAACATGTTGTTGATCAAATTCGACTCTCATCAACTGCAATACAATAACTCCTTGCATGGTGAGCGAAAAAAAATAACCCACCTGCTGGAGAAGACCAACAAAAGACATATTTTGGGTCCATTTATCCCTCTCACTTCACCTCTTCCTCTCTGGTGAAGTGTTGGGGGTTACCATAGAGAATGATAGAGGCCTCTAGTAGCCAAAAAGCTATTTTAGTAAGAGCAGCGCCATTGAGGGCTTCCACCATTTTAATGTAGTCAACTGAGTGGGACTTCTAGCTTCATTGGCTGATCCCTCCAGATGACCCGGTTGGAATCATGTCCAATCGGGTCATCATGCTCAAGATGGCGCCGGCAGAGAGGGCTGCCTTGCTTCTAGTCCTTTGCAGTATTTTTCTTTTTTTATGTATTATTTACTTATGTGGCAGGGTCTACAGACAATCACAGACTACAAAAGGAAAACCAGCCACGTCATTGACACCGACATCTTGCTTCCAGACAAACTAAACACCTTCTTTGCCCGCTTTGAGGATAATACAGTGCCACCAGCGCGGCCCGCTACCAAGGACTGTGGGCTCTCTTTCTCCGTGGCTGACATGAGTATGACATTTAAACGTGTTAACCCTCACAAGGCTGCCGGCCCAGATGGCATCCCCAGCCGCATCCTCAGAGCATGCGCAGACCAGCTGGCCGGTGTGTTTACAGACATATTCAATCTCTCCCTATCCCAGTCTGTTGTCCCCACATGCTTCAAGATGGCCATTATTGTTCCTGTACCCAAGAATGAAAGGTAACTGAACTAAATGACTATCGTCCTGTAGCACTCACTTCTGTCATCATTTAGTGCTTTTAGAGACTACTCAATGATCATATCACCTCCACCTTACCTGTCACCCTAGACCCACTTCAATTTGCTTACCACCCCAATAGGTCCACAGACTTTGCAATCGCCACCACACTACACACTGCCCTATCCCATCTGGACAATAGGAATACCTATGTAAGAATGCTGTTCATTGCATAGCTCAGCATTCAACACCATAGTACCCTTCAAGCTCATCATTAAGCTTGAGGCCCTGGGTCTCAACCCCGCCCTGTGCAATTGAGTCCTGGACTTTCTGACGGGCTGCCCCCCAGGTGGTTAAGGTAGGAAACAACATCTCCACCTCGCTTGATCCTCGACACTGGGGCCCCACAAGGGTGCATGCTCAGCCCCCTCCTGTACTCCCTCTTCACCCATGACTGCGTGGCCATGCACACCTCCAACTCAATCATCAAGTTTGCAGATGACACAACAGTAGTAGGCTTGATTACCAACAACGACGAGTCAGCCTACAGGGAGGTGGTGGAGGCTCTCGGAGTATGGTGTCAGGAAAATAACCTCTCACTCAATGTCAACAAAACAAAGGAGATGATCATGGATTTCAGGAAACAGCAGAGGAACCACCCCCCTATCCACACCGATGGGACAGCAGTGGAGAAGGTGGAAAGTTAAGTTCCTCTGCGTACACATCACAGACAAACTGAAATGGTCCTCCCACACAGACAGTGTGGTGAAGAAGGCGCAACAGAACCTCTTCATCCTCAGGAGGCTGAAAAAATGTGGCTTGTCACCTAAAACCCTCACAAACTTTTACAGATGCACAATTGAGAGCATCCTGTCGGGCTGTATCACCGCTAGGTATGTCAACTGCACCACCCACAACCGCAGGGCTCTCCAGAGGGTGGTGCGGTCTGCACAACGCATCACCAGGGGCAAACTAACTGCCCTCCAGGACATCTACTGCACCCGATGTCACAGGAAGGCCAAAAAGATCATCAAGGACAACAACCACCCGAGCCTCTGCCTATTAACCCCGCTACCATCCAGAAGGCGAGGTCAGTACAGGTACATCACAGCTGGGACCGAGAGACTGAAAAACAGCTTCTATCTCAAGGCCATCAGACTGATAAACAGCCATCACTAAACACAGAGATGCTGCTGCCTACATACAGATTTGAAATCATTGGCCACTTTAATAAATGGAACACTAGTCACTTTAATAATGCCACTTTAATAATGTTTACTTATCTTGCATTATTCATCTCATATGTATATACTGTATTATATTACATCTTAGCCTATGCCGCTCTATCATTGCTCATCCATATATTTATATATTCTTATTCCATTCCTTTACTTAGATTTGTTGTGTTATTGTTAAATATTACTTATTAGATGTTACTGCACTGTCGGAACTAGAAGCAGAAGCATTTCGCTACACTCGCAATAACATCTGCTAATCATGTGTATCTGACCAATAAGATTTGATGGTCCAATAGTTAAGAAGAAAAATAACTACTTTAAAATGGAGATACTCGCAATAACATCTGGTAATCATGTGTATCTGACCAATAAGATTTGATGGTCCAATAGTTAAGAAGAAAAATAACTACTTTAAAATGGAGATAGCCTCAACGGCCACTGCCCATGCTGTCACAGATGCTATAATGTCACAGATACAAAAATGTGTCCTCTATCTATCTCTATGAACTATCTCTATGGGAGATCCAAACTACTTGTGTGGGTGTGGCCTAGCATTTGGCCGGAACAAGGAATCTGGATTGCCAGGCAAGCGATCCTCCCCAAAATTCACTATGCTCACAAGTAACCCACTGTTTAAAAAAATGCGTTATTCACTCCTGCTAGAATAACATTCAGTCGTGCTTACTCGCCTCACCTAGCTCAAATCTCCTGTGGCATGACTCAGTTCTGGGCTTGCTCTGAACCTGAACGTTTACAGACTCTCAATGTGCACTGATCAGTAAATCAATACTGCAGATTGATTAATTATGTTTAGTGAAAAACGTTTTGCCAATGTCAATCCCTCTCCATTGAAGATCACCTACCTGCCCTAATAAAAGATTTTCAAGGTTGTCTCACTACTTGCCAAGGACAATGTATGTAGTCTCTTTGGAGGATGTCTCTCTCTTTGGCTCTCTAGATTTTATTATATAACTAAACGGGAGGGTAGATAAAATGTAGAAGATTTACTCACTAAATGCCATATGATGAGCCACAGATGAACCTCAAGAATATTGGAGGCTGTGTTGAATGAAACGCCTCCTTCACAGTGATCATGTGTATGAACCCCGGATGTGACAACGCCTGTGTTGGATTGATACGGTAGCGAAACTTTTGCAATCTAAGTCTGATTTGAGATAAATCGTGAAATGTATATTATGTAGAAAGAGTACATATTTACATTTGGAACAACTTAGTGTATGTATTTATTTTTAAACAACGGCATTAGCAGTTGACACCTAGCTAACCAGCTTGCTAAGAAGTGTTGTTAGCTTGTTAGCTGCTAAGAACGTTAGCTATCTTTTGTTTGTTGTTTTTAACTAGTTAACGTTACGTGCTATGTGTCTACATAGCAGCTTGGGAAAATAGCATTCGTTTTTGTTTACTTTTACTTCATTGTTTTTTTTTAAATGACATGGCACTGAAAATGATTGAGGCGAAACGGTTTTACAGGCCTCGTCTGGGATTTAGCTAGCTAACAAGCTAACGTTAGCCTAGCGACCTATGATAGGTAATGTTATCCAGATATAAAACGCTATGTTTAGTCGGTTTGGCAAGCTCTATTTGAGATTTAGTATGATTCAAAACTTTACAAGTTTTTTTCCCACCTTTTTTATTGGCTAGTTCGCTTGCTACCTTCACCTTACCTCGAACATTGTATGCGGAAGTGACAGCCAGTAACCTTAACGTTAGCTAGCTAACAGTAGCTAGTAAGCAACAATGTAGCAATTAGCAAGGTTTGAAAGTGCTACAAAAAATTTGGTTAGTAAGCTAGCTATAATTGTGCCCATATTATCCATGCATGTTATGGTACAGTAAATAACCATTTTTTTTAGGAAATAACTTGCTTCTTTAACGTTAGAGGTTGGCTAGCCTTTTCCCCAGTGTTTGCTTGCCTGCAATCCTCGTGTGATAGTTAACGTTAAGTCTGATACATTGTTACATTTTTTTTGTTTCGTATGTTTTTTTGGGAAAGCATTTAGAACTAGCATTGTTGTTAATTACTTATGTCATACTCCCAACCGTCAAAATAATCACAAGACCCTCATTGATGAAATGGTGATGTAAATAAGAGATACTCTATATAATGACGAGATGGTCTTGTCTCTGCTCTAAGAGACGATTTATGCTTGTCCTGAAAGTGTGGTCGGCGGAGCCGTATGGGTGGTGTGACGCAATTCCTGGGCCTCTGGAGGCACTCTGTTCCGCATCGCCTTGGCCTCTCAAATTGTGTAACAATGCGGAGGGCTCGGTATTGCTCCGCATTGACATGATTAGGTGAGGGCGGGAGGTCCTGTATCAATACAAAGTCACTTCCTTGACAACAGCTCTGCGCTGTTCCATGACGCGCAAAAAAATATGTTTGGCCTGACTTCTGCGGAGGCCGCATTAAAGTAAATGCTATACGGCCATTGCAGAAAGCGTATTGACCATGTAGCGCATTTAACAATATGAGTCGTTGCTCAGCAACATACTGGTCACAGGGCCTTGTGCTGTGAACGGTGTATTACTGTCTGACAGCCTATTGTGTGCACTTGAGCGATCTAGATGGTTGGAATTCTTACCACACACACTGTTGTGTCTGTGGCCAATGAGTCATACAATGGTTGTGTCTGCTCTCACTCTTGTGCCCACCCGCTCATGATGTATTATCTTGCCTCTCTCTCTCAATATATTTTATACTTAGTGAGATAAACCAATGACACATACCTCTAATCTAAATTATGACTACAGCTGCCAAAAAGACATTTGCAGATTTTTTGTCTTCCCCGATTGGTCTGAAGTTTCACCAGCATCAATCAGTACATTCAACCCTGTTTCTGTCTGTCTGTCTCCCTCCATCCATCCAGATGCAGACCATAAAGTGTGTGGTAGTGGGTGACGGTGCAGTGGGAAAGACCTGCCTGTTGATCTCCTACACCACCAACAAGTTCCCCTCGGAATACGTCCCCACGGTGAGTGGCACTGATTGGAGTGTTGTCAAGAAAGGTCTTTGAGCGGGGCATGGCCAAGTGTCGGGGTTTGTCAAGTGTCTAGACTAGGGGGTGTGCAACAGGAGCCGCTGCAGTTTGTGCCGTTTGTTCCAGACCATTTTCTAACACATTTCTGTTTCAACTAATCAAATTTAAACCGCTATTGAATGAATCCAGTGTGTGTAGTGCTGGGCGGGAGCAAAAGCCTCCACACACTGTCTGTAATTATTGATCTGTGCGGAATCTCACATAAAGAATCACATATAGAATGGGTTTTGATAAGAGAAGGTATTTGTTTTGTAGCTGAAAAGTAGCTATTTGATGAAGAGCCAGACTCTTATGGAAGTGGTTATGGACCAAAAAGCAGACGGGCTACAAGCCTTTTCACCTTTATTTTAGCTTTATTTAACTAGGCAAGTCCGTTAAGAACAAATTTGTATTTTCAATGACGGCCTAGGAACAGCGGGTCAACTGCCTTGTTCAGGGGCAGAACGACATATTTGTACCTCGTCAGCTCGGGGATTCGAACTTGCAACCAGGTAGCTGGCCGCTAACTTTTTTATTTTATTTATTTTTTATTTCACCTTTATTTAACCAGGTAGGCTAGTTGAGAACAAGTTCTCATTTGCAACTGCGACCTGGCCAAGATAAAGCATAGCAGTGTGAACAGACAACACAGAGTTACACATGGAGTAAACAATTAACAAGTCAATAACACAGTAGAGGGGCGCGGGGCGGCAGGGTAGCCTAGTGGTTAGAGCGTTGGACTAGTAACCGGAAGGTTGCGAGTTCAAACCCCCGAGCTGACAAGGTACAAATCTGTCGTTCTGCCCCTGAACAGGCAGTTAACCCACTGTTCCCAGGCCGTCATTGAAAATAAGAATTTGTTCTTAACTGACTTGCCTGGTTAAATAAAGGTAAAATAAAAAATTTTTAAAAAGTGACCAGTGAACTCAGATAAGGCGGAGCTTTACCTAGCATGGACTTGTAGATGACCTGGAGCCAGTGGGTCTGGCGACGAATATGTAGCGAGGGCCAGCCGACTAGAGCATACAGGTCGCAGTGGTGGGTGGTATAAGGTGCTTTAGTGACAAAACGGATGGCACTGTGATAAACTGCATCCAGTTTGTTGAGTAGAGTGTTGGAAGCAATTTTGTAGATGACATCGCCGAAGTCGAGGATCGGTAGGATAGTCAGTTTTACTAGGGTAAGTTTGGCGGCGTGAGTGAAGGAGGCTTTGTTGCGGAATAGAAAGCCGACTCTAGATTTAATTTTTGATTGGAGATGTTTGATATGAGTCTGGAAGGAGAGTTTACAGTCTAGCCAGACACCTAGGTACTTATAGATGTCCACATATTCAAGGTCGGAACCATCCAGGGTGGTGATGCTAGTCAGGCGTGCGGGTGCAGGCAGCGAACGGTTGAAAAGCATGCATTTGGTTTTACTAGCGTTTAAGAGCAGTTGGAGGCCACGGAAGGAGTGTTGTATGGCATTGAAGCTAGTTTGGAGGTTAGATAGCACAGTGTCCAAGGACGGACCGGAAGTATATAAAATGGTGTCGTCTGCGTAGAGGTGGATCAGGGAATCGCCCGCAGCAAGAGCAACATCATTGATATATACAGAGAAAAGAGTCCGAGAATTGAACCCTGTGGCACCCACATAGAGACTGCCAGAGGACCGGACAGCATGCCCTCCGATCTGACACACTGAACTCTGTCTACTGAGTCTGCCGATAAGAATATGGTGATTGACAGAGTCGAAAGCCTTGGCAAGGTCGATGAAGACGGCTGCACAGTACTGTCTTTTATCGTTGGCGGTTATGATATCGTTTAGTACCTTGAGCGTGGCTGAGGTTGGAGTAGCCAGGCAGAAGGCATGGCCAGCCGTTGAGAAATGCTTGTTGAAGTTTTCAATAATCATGGATTTATCGGTGGTGACCGTGTTACCTAGCCTCAGTGCAGTGGGAAGCTGGGAGGAGGTGCTCTTGTTCTCCATGGACTTCACAGTGTCCCAGAACTTTTTGGAGTTGGAGCTACAGGATGCAAATTTCTGCCTGAAGAAGCTGGCCTTAGCTTTCCTGACTGACTGCGTGTATTGGTTTCTGACTTCCCTGAACAGTTGCATATCGCGGAGACTATTCGATGCTATTGCAGTCCGCCACAGGATGTTTTTGTGCTGGTCGAGGGCAGTCAGGTCTGGAGTGAACCAAGGGCTATATCTGTTCTTAGTTCTGCATTTTTTGAACGGAGCATGCTTATCTAAAATGGTGAGGAAGTTACTTAGTAATCGAAGTTACTTAGTAATCGAAAACATTTTAGTCAGTCAATTAGCACATATCAGCTATCAGTGACTGACATAAGATAAACTGCTGATGCACAAACAAATTTAGAAATTGCACCCTGTGTGTTCTACTATTCTAACTCTCAACATTAAGTTGAAACTTCGACTAAGCACCCCCCCTCATGTTGGCCTGTAAAACAGACCCAATTGTCTCTGTGACGTTTCTCCATCCTTCTATACTCACTACAGTGCACTCTTCTCATAAGAATCACGTGGCAATTTGTTTTTTAAAATTATAAGCAGATGACTCAACATACTCAAACAATGCTACTGGTTGATTTGGTAGGTATTGAAATACTCTTACACATCTTACATGTACAGAAATAGGCTGAGATGACCTACAATGGCCTAGTGTAGTCTTATATTAGATGCATGTAGTGCATTCTTAGAACCTTTCATTTATTGGTGAATGCAGTCCTTGTACTACTGCATTTGGGAGTTGAAACATCTGAATATGGGTGTAGTGTGGACAGTCACCCTTGTAGAGGCAGTTACTTTTCTTTTTTTTTACCCACCATTCTCTATGGTGTTAGGCCTGGCTCTGTCCAAACACATTATCGTCATGGTGATCAGAGATGTGTTTCTGACTTTGCTTGGTTGCTCTTCAATGTGTGCTGCCTGCCGCGCCTTTCCACTGCATGCCCCAACGCCTCACTGTTTTTATGTCTAAACTTGAACTTCCCGTTAAAAGCGCGGCCTCCCATGGTTTCTCAACCCAATAACGGATAAGCAGACCAATGGTGTGTGGCAGACTGAAGTCCATGGTTGCATCTTAATAGTCGAAGGGGATCTCCTCGCTTTCGTCTTTCAGCGCTGGTGTATAAAAACACATGAGAGGTGAAAGAAATAAGCCTATGATAGATTGCTTTCACCTCTCCAATTCTTTCATATTCAGGCAGTATTCAATAGTGTTGTCACGATACCAGAAATTTGACTTCGATTCCAGGTTCAGTATCACGATAATCAATACCATCACGATACTCGATACCAAAACGATACCACAGCAAAAAGAGACGGCATATTAGCCAAAGTGCACAGATGGAAAAACAATCTGTTTTCTTTCCATTTGGGACTTATATTGTACTGATCAACAACATTGGCATAAAATAAGCAATCTCTTATTTTATCAAAGTGTGCTTTTTAAGACCTAATGACATCATCATCATTCACACACAAACAGTGAGAGAGACGTGACTGAGGCGAGGAAGACGAAGTGAATGGGTAAATCGTTTTTTAATTTTTGTTTTTTTTACTTCATCCGGTGCCCTGGCTCGGCAAGGTTTGCTCATTTCGACCATCCCATTGATCCTGAGGAGAAATCTCCACCAACCCGGGGCACCGGGCCATGCAAAACAAACTTGCCCAATGAATAACGTTTTTTGGATATGACTGTATGGTTTTTGGTGACAATCAGCTTTGAAATAAGCATATTGTGTGTTATGGTTTGCGTAATATCACAAACAAAGTTCTAGGGTAGTGAATTGATGTGAGCTTCAGCTGTAAGCTAGCAAGAAAAGTTGCTCTGAATAGCTGGAAGCTACCGGTATCTTCTTGCATTTTGACGTGTTCTAGCCTGGAATGAACTTTGTTTTGCGAACAGTAGCAAGATTTCTACATGCCGTGTTGCTTTATTGAAGTGTGTTAGCTCCACACACTTGCTGCACAGAAGTTAACATGATGCAGCCCAGACTCCCAGCGAGTGCAGGGATTCCTCAGGACAGGCTAGAGCTAGCAATGACTAAGTGGAGCAGACACGGTGCGCTCGCGCTAGAAGGTGACATCAGCTTCGCTGATAGACAGACTTGATCCTCTCTCAATCAGTAGAACCTCTTTTCATGTTCTAGTATCAAAAAAGTACAAAGGTTTCGGTATACAGTGTAGCACTAGTGTTCAATCATATTCAGTGCAGTTAAAGGAAAGGTGACAAGGAGAGAAAGACATATTAGACCATTGAGATGCACCCCAACTCTAGCAAGCATAACTTGTGGGTAGGGCTGTAAGGGTACACATATTCCTACCGAACCGTTAGGTATCGGGACCTCTGTTCGGTACACACTGTGAACCCGAATTAATGCATTCCAACTTAAAATATATTTTTTTAAACTCTAGGTTATGCCTATGCTGCGTTGTATGCCATTGACTTGTGAGTAAATCTGAGTGGGAAAAATGTATGGAATTCCATTAAAACAACTACAGCCTATGCGCACGTTGTAATTAAAATTTGAATCTTAATTTAAACTAACCTCTGAGGTGTAGCCGGGAACTTTGTGGATGGTGAGTGGTGGGAACGATTAACCAGAATTTAAATCTGCAGTTTAGGAACATGTTGGCTTTACAGTCAACTACAATGGCGATGGACAGAGAGTTGTGGATAAAAAGCTAA